>NC_088172.1:81627844-82285701 GCF_028769735.1 Zonotrichia leucophrys gambelii
GCTTACATCCCTGTACAGTGCCTGGGACTCCACGGCTTCATTATAATGCAAGCACTAATTAACAGCCCAAGCAAGCTTTGTGCAACTGTTGCCAAGACAAGTTCTTTGCCTTGAACCGAATAACTCACCCTGTTTTAAGTTCTTCCTTTACTGCAGCATAGTAAGGTATATCACAGAAAGTTTTAGAGGCACAGCTCCACTCCACTAGTCACTTTTGAACAGCAACAAGCCAGCATATGCTTGTCCCTGTGCTCTGATGAGCTTTGAACTTTAATAAATGATTAATCCTATTTAGAAGTGACTTAGTACTGCCTTAACTGCATCTTTCCATGAAGCGTCACTTTGACATCCTCTGTTGTGTGCATTCACTGCAACTTTCACACGCTGTAAATTAAGAACATTTACACATGCAATTAGTGTTAAATAAATGCCTGAAGAACTCCTTGGGGATTAAGCAATTAGATGGCATCATGGAATACCCTTTGTACTCAAAGCTTATGAGGAAAATCATCTACCCATTCTGCACAAATTGCATACTGGGGCAACCATTGTGCTGGCAGGAAGTGCTGGGATGAATTGCCAAATGCACTCTTGAGTTCATGCACACCTCATTCTCCAGCTCTCCTGGTCCTCCCTCTTCTCTTAGAGGGGAAATTAATAGAGAGAAATTTGTGACTAGGGTAATACTTTATTAATAAATTATTCCCCTCAATTTAAAAAAATACCCATAGGAATTTTGGATTTTTAATACCATAGTTAAATTAATAATAAAAAAAAAAATCTGCCTAGAAAAAAAATACAGCTATATACACACTGGCCATTTGCACAGCCTGTGATAATAGAGACTTGATCTTTTCATATCCTAACCTTTATTTTATGGCTCATGAAAACTGCAGTCAACTAATGTGGCAAAGTATGCAAACAGTCTTAGATGGAGAAATACTTGGCACACTAGAGCATCTTGCAAATGGGAGCATGTATTTTATACATATACCCTGCACACACACCTAGAACTTGCTGAAAGTAACAGCATTTTCCCTGCTATGTATATGGTTGCTATGCACCAAGATAGTTGGTAAAACACCAAAATGTAGGTGCTGGGAGAGAAAAGAACAATGAATTTTTATGTCTTGAAGATCACAGTTAAAGTGAATCCAACTCTTATTAACACCCATCATTCACAGCCAGCCTAGAGAAGCGGGGACACCCCACCTTGTAAAAGTCATACCAAACTCACGGAATTAGACACAAGCAAGCTAGAGCTGGCCAAAAAAGTACAAATCAAACACATAAACAAAAACAACAGTAAAAAAACCAGTTACACCCTGAGCATTTAAGGCAGCAAAACTACATCCCCTTGATGCTGACACCAGGATAGGGCCCCCTTGCTCAGGGCACACTGTCCTCCACCCCAGCAAAAGGGTGGAGCACTCAAAAACTGCTGGCAGAGGTCATCCCCACAGCCGTGCCCCTCCTTACAAAGAAACCCACTGTAGCCAAGGAGCTTCCCGAGGCTGGTCAGTGCTGGGATACAAAGAAGGTGGTGTATGAAGGGAGCTCGCTGAGCTGCATTTCACGGGACAACAGAGGAGCCTGTTTGGAGGAGACTGGGATTTCCAAGTACCGAGCATTAATAAAGAAAAAAGAAAATCGGAACAAGAAAAAAATAAAAACACAGCAAACCACCAAACCCCAAACAACATAAAACAGCTGCAGGGAAGTTGTTTTTCCACTTGAAGCGGCCCGGAGGAGCTGTTTAAAGGTGCCCCTGCGGATGCGATCGTCCAGGCCCCAATCCCGGGCTGCCAGCGCCATCTTCTTGCCAAGGAGCTCAGCAGCAGCGCCGGCACCGCGCCTCCGGGACCCCGGCTTGGAACTCACGGGAAACCATGGAAAATTAAACCTAACCCAGCCGCTTGAAAAAAGACAAAAAAAAAGAAAAAAAAAAAGAAAAAAAAAAAAAAAAAAAAAAAAAAAAAAAAAAAAAAAAAAAAAAAAAAAAAAAAAAAAGAAAAAAAAGAAAAAAAAAAAAAAAAAAAAAAAAAGAAAAAAAAAAAAAAAAAAGAAAAAAAAAGAAAAAAAAAGAAAAAAAAAAAAAAAAAAAAAAAAAAAAAAAAAAAAGAAAAAAAAAAAAAAAAAAAAAAAAAAAAAAAAAAAAAAAAAAAAAAAAAAAAAAGAAAAAAAAGAAAAAAAAAAGAAAAAAAAGAAAAAAAAAAAAAAAAGAAAAAAAAAAAAAAAAAAAGAAAAAAAAAAAAAAAGAAAAAATAATAATAATAATCCCAGTAAATTTGCAAAATCAGAAACAAAACGTTTCTCTCACAAAAGGAATTTTTTCTATAGGTAAATATTCTTAATTCCCACAGCAGCACTTAAAACCCCCAAAATATCAGTGGGCGTTAAAGGTATTGTAACTGTATGTGTGTCTGGTAGAATGTCATATTTGGGCTATATTGTTTTATAATCTTCCCCACTAAGAATCAGGAATTCAATGCACTCATAATACAGTGCAGGGCAGAGCAAAAAGCCATCAGCTCCCTGTAAGGGAAGCCAAGATCCTCCTCATCCTTCAACCCACCCAAGGAGCACCACTGAGGAGAGCCCCTAGGGACACCTTCTCTTCCTGTGTCCAAGGGCTCATGGCTGCTGTTGGTGATTTTGCCTGTGTGAAAGGAACTAGCAACATTAAAAAAGAAAAAAACCCAACATCTCTTGTAGAATTTCATAGTGATGCAATGTGCCAAACTGATGTGCTCGGAGATCAAATGCTCTGGTGACTTACAGCTACAGCACTGAGCCAGCATTAGCACAGGGGAAGAAGATACTAAGGTACATCAAATATGATGTGAAAAGACAGTTCTCAGCATGTGAGAAGACTCCTGAGCCTCTCCAGTTTACCTCTGTGAAGCAATCACCACAGAATTCTACTAATGCGATCTACAACTTATAAAATCTCCTTTTTTATATAAAAGTCTTTATATTTCGATTTCTCTGGTCACTTATAATCCCTATTCACTTCAGTCACTAGATTGCACAAGTAATAATAGCCTACACATTTTCATACAGCACCTTTTCCAATTTCTACCTGTAATGGATGTGAAAACAACAAGGTCTCAAAGCAAAAGTATGCTCTCAGTATTTCTGTTCCAAGTGCGGCTAGTAATCTCTGCAAAGAGATTTTCTTTTACAAGACAGTTTTGCATCAGATGATTCAAATAAATATTTCTGCATAATCATCCAAATAATAAGGCCTTGAACACTTCATGTCTTGCTATTCCACTTCTAACCTCAGGATTCCAGGGGAGAGCAACAACAGCAAAAGGAAGTGACCTTTTAATTGCATCCAGAAATCTGGAGTTTCCCTGTCCCAGCTTCAGGGACTGCAGACATTTGACAAACAGGGAAGAGAAAAAGCAGAATCAAAAGGAAGCACATGTTGATCCATGTGCATACAGGGAAAAATAAAGGTTTTCCAGGATAAATAAAAAAGTTTGCATTAAAATTTTTGTCAGAGTTGATATTAAAATCTCTCGCCTATATATTGAGTTCATCTTCCCAAGAACTGAAGCAAATTCAGCAAAACTGAGTGAGCTGTCTTCTGTTCTAAGAGCTCACTGAGACTGCAGCCAGATTGTCATTGTTAGAATTTATATACATAAAATTCACACATCCATTTACACACCCCTACAACTCAATTTTTAACTACAGAGGGAGAAAAATGCAAAGGCAAGTCTAGAGGACACTTGAAGAAATAAAAAACAACAGCTGAGAATTTGTCAAATAAAAAAGTAAAAATGAGTATTTTCAACTTCTGAAAACTCTGGAAAATGTTGGTTATTGTGAAATATGACTGTATTTCACATCCCACACCTTGATCTCAGGAACATTCAGTCCTAATGGGTTTAGCTGCCTAGGAAGTACCAGCTAAACTCTGCAGTGGGTGTGCAGGATGCATTCCCTGGGAGTCCCCAGCAGCCAGCCCTGCTGCATTTCCCTCACACAGCAGGGGCTGGCAGCAGCCCCAGTGCCATGGCCAAGGTGAATTCACACAGCACAGCCACACCTGGTGCTGCTCCAAAAGCAGGGCAGCACTGATGCTGCTGCTGAGTGGTGGGGTTGGAGGAAGGCATTGAACTTGCTCCTGTCACTCCCTGCTGACTGCAGAGCACTCCTTGCCATCTCTGCACAGGGAGACATCTCTGGGCGCTTGCTCTCCCTCTCCAGAGGACTGCTCCCGTGGTTAAAGCTGAAGTTTGCCTCAATCCTGCCTGTTTCCTTGTGTATGTACATATATATGTATGTACATATATAGGTATACTAGGTGCATATATTTAATATCGATTACAGGGAAGACAGGGCAGTCTTTCAAACTTCCAGTGTGTCAACATAGTGTACAAACAGGAAGCAGCACTGCAGTAACAGGCCATTAAAAAGACTGCATACCAACCAAGAACCAGGGGAATCATCTAAAAAATGAAAAAAAAATCATGCCTTTTTTACATAGTTGGCATAGTTCTAGCCTAAATCCCACACGTTTCATACCCCACAGAAGAGATAAATGTGTTTCAGGGAACTACCCAGGTAAGCAGTATTATAAATAATCACATATTTTTCTTGCTGCCTTTTTCCATAACACACTCTTTATCCCTTAACTGCCTCTGCTCTTTTGCTCTCTCCTTGATAGACAAAGAATTCTACAAAGGGTGAGGAGAGATGATTAGAAAGTGGTTCTCTCTCCTTTGGTAGGAACCTTTCCATGGCAGAGGCAATCTGAAAGCAGAAATCTGTCTTTACCTGTTTACAGGCTTTAGTCCCTTCCCTCTCCCTGCGTTCTACCTCAAAATGAAATTATAAGGAAGGTCAAGACTGTTTAGTTCCTCAAGAAGCTGACATGGGATAGCCAAGATTTGCTGCCACATAGAGGGAATCCAATGGTGGGTAAAAAGCAAAAAGCCCTAACCCACCCAAGTTTTTCATCATGACAAAACATTCCTGTTATAAGATGGATAAAGCCCAGCATTGCTGCGATCACTCTAATCTAGAAAGAGCCCATATTAGTATTTCCTATCCCAAAACCAGCTGAAGCTGCTATGTGCTAGAAACATCTGAATGGCAGCTCCATTTCTTTTTCAATTTTTTTTAAGTGAAATTAAACCTGCCCCACTTCTCCCAAGTATTCACTGTTTTATAATCTGAGCTGTCCCAATGCAGCAGTATCCACACAACCAGCTATGTTTTTTAACATCTGTTTTTCATTTTCTTAACAGGAAACCAACACAATTTCCATGACAAAGGAGGATTCTCGTGTTATACTCTCATTTATCTGTCATGTGTACACTTGGCAGCATTTGATCTTTATTCTCTGGACACTTAGGAAATAATCTAGGAATTACTGCTTCTTGACAATACAAACAAATAAGGCTATCTATAAATAAACCACGGTGAGGATGGGGGGAGGGTTGCTTTGCACCCACAGAGGGGCTATTTCTCATTCATGTTTTGGCCAGCACTGGGGATCAGGGGGTCACCCTCCTTTCTGAGCCCTTTTGTGCAGGGCTGAGCATGGGGAAGAGGGGCCCTGGCACAAAACACCTCTGAGGAAATCGATTGACTTTTTTTTCTCCTGCTTGCCAGTGTCCCTGGCAGGGAGCTGGGTTTTGGAGGGACCAGGGAAGGTGACATCCCAGCTGGCAGCATGGCTCCTGCAGCCACCTCCCTGTACCTGTGGCACTGGCAGGTGGGATTCACTTCCCAAGCACTGCTCACAGGAGGCAGGAAAAGTGCATGAGATATTTAGCCTTAACTCCACCCTCCCAATTGCAGTTTGAAAACCCAGGAAGTCTGGTATTATTTAAATAAATTGCAGGTACAAAACCAGTGTTTAGTTTATGCTATATTCATGCATAGCTTTTTTGCTAGCACCCACCACATGCAGCCTAGCCTTTTTTCCTTTTTTCTTTTAAGTTTCACCATTTGTAGCATCTTTCTCTGACTGTTCTTGTTTGCCTTGGGCCTGATCCAAACAGCTATGGGAGGAAACAGCCAGGATGCCTATTGACTTATATAAAAGTTGAACGAGGGCCATGGACAGTAATGGATACAGTCCAGAGTCTTTTGTGAAGGCTCTGAAATTAATATCAGTCCCTGGATATATATATTCTTAATATGACATGTATGTTTTAAAAAGGAAAACCTTTATTTTTATCTCTCTCTTCTCTCTATGTGAAAATGTAGCTCATTATACAAATATATATTTGTAAAGAAACGTTCAGATTCCATCAAAGAGAACTTTTACAAGGAGAGAATGTTTAGATAGAAAATTAGGGACACTATTAAAAATTGTGCCAGTTTAACACCTTCAATGTTAAATTATGAGGTTGACCCTTCAAATCCTTCATTATAGGTGGGATTTTTTTGGAAGCAAAGAGCACAAATCAAAGAATGCGTGCTCTAAAGTCATTTCTGGACAGATGCAATTAAAACAAAATGGCATATTGCCTACCTCCCTGTGGCATCCAGAGGCTGGAGGTGTCTCAGATTTCCCTACAGTTAATGAGAGTTAGGAGCCTCAGCAGAGGACCTAAAGCAGCCTTTGAACCAGGACACACGACTGACATAAGCGTGTTCAGCATGCAGCTACTTGAAACCGCCCAAGAGAAAATACAGAACGGGAGGCACTGCCCCAGACCTTCACCCCTCACGGGGATTCTGCCCATCACTCCTTGCTAGAGCAAGGTTATCCTTCCCTGTCTGAGATCAGCAGCCTGGGACGTCCCTTCACTAAAGTCTTTGCCTTGTCTTTCAAAGACTCAAGCAGAGGCTGGCCTTTTCAGTGACATTTGGTACCACAAGCCAGGTTTAATGCAAGAACTCAGGGGTGGGAGCATTACCCTGGGAAGTGGGAACCTGGAATCTAACTCTGTCAGCCTGGGATTGTCCAAATTTTTGAGCCACCAAAAACTGGCCAGAGACCTAATATGCCCAAAAGAGTACTATCCAGACACAGACCAACAATAGCTCTATTTTTACATGCAAACTTATTTATACTCATCCTACTTCAGCTTATTTCCTAATTAAAAAATTGGCTATTTTTGTCCAAACAGACCTGTTTGAGCTTTGCCAAACCATAACAATTGAACTTTGTTAAAGTGGAGATTTGAAACCAGACGTGACCTTACCAAAAATAAATATTAAAATGGCAAGAAATCCCTAATTTTGTAAGCTGCCTAAAAATAGAGAAACAAAAGGCTTGATCAAATCGGGCCATTAAATAAAAATTAAAAAAAAGCTTGCATTGTATTGGATCAAGGAACCTCACACTTCAAGGATGAAAACAAGGAAACTCATGCAGTATTTGCAGTAATATTTCAGTTACTAGAAAGAAAAAAGAATAAAAAGGAATAAAGCAGAAGGAATAGCTATAAGTGTTATTTTTTCCTCTCTTTGTGGGTGGTAATTACATAAGCAACCTCACTACATTTTCAAGTATTTCTCTTAATAAGTGCTCCATATTGTATACAAATGATACATATATTGGCCTACGTAGCACAGATATCTGGAGAAAAAATAATCCTTGTAAGCAAACATATTAGAATTTGTGCCTTTATTATTATGCCTATCATGTTTAAAATACACCCAAACAAACAGCTGAAACCTTGTGGGAGGAAAAGCAGTGAAAACATAGAACAGGTTAGAACCGTATGGCCATCTAATAGAAAAAAAAATCTCTTTAACCTCTGTTAGTAGTTTCTTTGATTTTTTACATATCCTTTTTATTAGTTAAAATAATATTCAGCAATTTGAAATGTGCCATGCAGGAAGAATTAGGTAGAATAGGTGGGATGTAACAGTATTTGAGAGGCAGTTTTCCATTTAAACTCTATTACTCACAGGAAATATTATATATTTACTATCCACATAGAAAATTTTAACAACACGTGCAGTTTCAGGTGACTCCAAGTCAAGATATTTTGGCTGTAGAGAAGCAACAATTTATTTGGGATCAGTTCAGCAGTAATTTGCCCGTGACTGAGATGCTATAATGATTAGTGGAACGGTATAGATTGAATGTCTCTTTCTGTTGCCTCCATGGGCTGGTTCCATACTAGAGTTCACCTCCAGTGACCTCCAGGGCCTTCCCTTTGGCTGAACCATAAGTAGCTGACAATGGAGATCTTATGGGCATGACATGTATGGGAAATGCAGGCCAGCTGTGAAGGGCAAGTCACTCTAGTGAGCACAGAGAGGAACTCCTAGTTAGCAGTCTGCAGTCTTCTAGCTTGGTTTCCCTTCTCTCAAGCCTCACATATCTTAACCATTTTGCACATGACTAATAAAATGAGTTTTCACCTATAAAGAAAATTATTAAATAACCTCACTAGCTTAAAAATAAGTCTGTGCATATTGGCTACTCATCTAAGCCAAGCTGCATCTTCTTCCTGTGGCCACTTCTAGTAGTCTGTGGGGATCTTGGTCAGGGAAGCAACAATGCCACTTTACATCATTTTTTCTGACCTACACCACCCTTATAACCTTTGTGTTTGTTGGCTCCATGCAAGTGCTGCTGTTAGCAGTAATCCTGCAGAGCACTTGTCCCTTAGGACCTCAGGTGTGGGGGGCCCTGTTAGGGTCACTAACTGAAAATGAAGTAAAAGGAATCTATGAAATTGGTTCCTCCTGATCCCAATACTTGTGGTTTTTATTGTAGATAAGTTCTACTAGATCTACTCTAATAACCAGAAACTTAGAATAAAAGCAGGCCTAGAGTGTCACTGCACTGCCCTGTCTCTGCCCACTGCCAAAGCAAGTATTGCATCAGTTGTCACAGGTGCATGGGCGAGCACTCTCCTCATGCACCCACAAATGCACCCTTGTGTGGGGAATGCATGAACACATGTGTGTGAATGTAGAAAACCAGCTCAACATGTGGCACTCAGACAGCCCTTCCTGCCATTTAGCTATGGTTATGAATGAATCATAACTCCAGCAAAAATTTCTGCTTTCAGACTCATGGAAAATGTTATATTATTTTTGGCTTGTGCCAAAGAAAAATGGTGTGATAAAAGAGTAGACCCAGTAAGGTCCAAGCTCATCTGCACGTGTCTTTTGAGGTCTCTCTGGCCTCTGTTTGCTTACACAAATTCAAGAAGCATACTTCATATTTACATTTATTGTGTTTTATCACACCGCACATGTAAAGAGCTCATTTACATGTGTTCAACTTATATATTTTATACACATTTAGCTGGTATAATGATCTACAATTTGATTCTATGGCCTGTATAAATATTCATTTATCAGACTACAAATGCAGAAACTTAATATTTACTTTGGTTTTGTACCATTCTTCATCCATACTCAAAGGAGGGAACTTTATCCTAAAAGTAAAATTACCCCTAGCTTTGCACTTTGCTGCCATAATAATTAATTCCAACAGTTAACAGAAAGAGTTTTCCAATCTATCCCTTCACTCACATTCCCAAACATATTGCAGCAGTGCTTCTATCCAGGAGAAAAAAAGACATGTAAAGGGCAGGCAGCCTTAAGAAATGGGAAATCTCACCCATAGGATCTTTGTCCCTGATGATACTTCCTCTGAAACAAACTCACAAGAATCTCTAGTACAATCTTTTTGTTACTGAATTATATGCCACTCCTTCTTACAGCAGCCTAGCCAGACTGCACATTCAGAGCTAGCTCTCTCTGCCATGATGTCACAAATTCAAGACACTAAAGACAAAAGCTTAGCAAGACAGAAAATTTAGATCCAAATACTCCAAAATCTGAGTAAATAAAACTATGAGATTTGTAGGTCATGACATGGGCTAGCATAGTCTTTTTGTTTGTCTCAGAATACTTTGTTTTTTTAAATGTCCTTCCTCCTATTCCTGACAAAAAATAAATCCTAAGACAAGCACTTGCAGCCATCTTCTTTTCTTCTTTCATTACTACAAGCTAGCAGTGAAATGACTGGCTTAGGTTTCACCTGACCCAGCCCCAGATATCCAAACTAGATATATCCCATCCCACTCCATGTCATATTACTGCCTTCACCCTCTCCCTTCCTTCCAAAAAGGCTAGTAATGTTTAGAATGGATCCAGCCATCCTGTGAGCATCTAGGAGGGGTGACAATGCAGATTTAGACTGGGTGGATCCCTTCCTGATGTCACTCATGAGGTTTCTGAGTCTCTTTAGACCCAGGCTCAGGCAGGAAGGCAGGGCACACACGTCTGAGGAGAGTCACCCATGGGGAAAACAAAGCCTGTTACCCTTGTTGCAATAGGAAGTGTCTTGCATTTTCAAGAGAACATGCTCTAAATGCATCATTGTGTGTAAAAACTGTCCAGAGTGGAAGCAGAATATTTGCCTAAGGCAGGAAAACCTTCCAGTTGGGAAGAGTTAGTCCTGTTTCCCCTATTTGATCTCTCTCTCTCTAGGGACTAGAGAACACAGACTCGAGGGTAGGACAGCATGGCAGCTAAAAAATATTTTCTTTCTCTGCAAGACTGGTGTTTGAAACAGGACATGCACTCACTCACAGAGAAGCATTTTTGCTTCTTCTGTCATCTGAAGACTGAATGAGAGAAGCTGCTTTTCCGTGAGACCCAGTTTCTCCCATAACTCTGTTGAATGCTGATGAACTACAAATGCAGTACTTCTACTGTGAGGCATGATGCACCTAAGCAGTTCATGTGAGGATGCAAAAATTCTTCCATTTCAGACACCTGTCTGGTCTGAAGGTTGTAATAAGGAATAAACGGAATAAAAGTCACCAATGAGAATATAATAATTAACAGTTACTAATTATGACACTTCAGGAGTAGAGAAGGATAAATAAATTATGAATCATATCTAGCACCTTCTTCCATACCCACAGACCTATAGAAAGCATACATTCTTGACATCCTTTGTCATCAAATCACATATTTCCATGGTTTCTATCCCCTGGGCACTGGTGCAGCAGGACCACTAATTTTTCAGCTTTAAATCCCAGTCTGAGCACCCACTTTTATGAGCAAAAATCCACAGGCAACCATCTGTCTCTATGGAGTGGGTGCACAGAGTCTGATGGTGCAATAACTTGATCAGCACGAACCATCCTGCTAAATCCTTTATGCCATGGGTAATGACAAAGATTTGTTATGGCCTCTGGCAAAGAAGTGTGCTTTGATGAATTAACTTCAACAGAGGACACACTGACTTTCAGTCTGAATAAGATATCCCTGCATTCATGCTAAAATTTGGGCATTCCTCCTATGATTAGAAAAAATTACTTCTACACATGGGCTCCAGTCCTGTAATAGTCAGTGGAATGTTAGGCTCCTTAATCCGGAGATGAGTTTAGTTCCACAGAGTGCAAAAATAAATTTGCTCTGCCAGTTTTCAGCAGCATACCAGCCACCAAAAAATGGTTCCTATTAATGACTAAATGGGAAACTTTACAGCTCCTCTCCCTCAAACCTCTTTGTAGATCTTTTTGGCATGACATTGAAGAAATTTTAAAAAAATTGTGTAACTACAGCTGCTTTTCCTTTAGACTGAAAACTATATTTTCAGTTAGTAATGTCTACACATTTGGATTGGAAAAAAGTTGAAACAGAGTTCCACTCCAGCAACTGAGTCAATTTACAACATGCTGTTGCTTGTATGGAAGAAAGAAGTATGCAAAAACCTACATGAGAGCTTGCAGGGTTAATGAATGCTTTCTTGTAGAATCTGCCAGGGGCAGATGGGGGGTAACAGAGCTCACCTGCACATTTCCTTGTGGGCCAGTTGTATCACTTTAATCTTTGGCTCATGGTCTGTCTAAGGCTGCATCCTGAGCTGTGGAGCTCTGAGAGTGCAGGAGGGGCACAGCTCAAAAGGTGTTCAAGGGTTTGAGAAAACTAAACCAGCTGTAGCATTAAAGAACAATTGACAGGGCTACTGTGCCTCCATGGGACGGTTCAGCTGGGACTGCCCTGCTGACCAGGATCCTGCCTGTTTGTATGCAGACTGACAGAGCTGTGCTGGCAGATAGCCCTGCCACAGAGCTTGCCTCAAAGGAGATGAGGAAAACTGAGAGGCAGTTTATGCTTCAAAACTGTCCAGCATTCAGCACAGTGCAAAATCTGAAGTGACGAGGAGCCTCAAGGCATAAGGAGCAAGTGACAGGACACAGCTCACCTTCCATATAGCTAAACTTTCCCTATTCTAAATGTCTTCTATACCTCACTGTCTTGGGGGTTTTGTCCCAGCCTTTGCTGTTCCTTGGAGATTGCCCAAGGACTTCCTAGCAGGCTGCCAGTTGGCACAGATCACAATCACACCAAGAAACATGCTAACAATTAAAACAGCATAGGGCAGCTGCAAAAGAGTGCTCAAGGCTATGAGCAGGACCTGTTGAGTCTCTTGGTACAGACTTTCCATGCACCGCTGTAATAACTGAACACTACACAGCACATAGTTTATCTTGGAGATCTATAGGAAATGCAGCCCACACTTGATTCTTAGATACTTCTGCACATCAAATAGCTCAAAAGCATGTGGGCTCTGCACTTGCATTCTAGTTTCACATGATGAGCAAACTATTTTGGAGTTATCTTTCTGTTGCTATATGGACACAGAGATAAAACACATGAAAACTGTAATGATTTACATTGTCTTTATAATAATTAATTTACTCTGCAAATAATATTTCAAACACTCTACTAATTCAGATGCTATGAGAAATGCAATTATCAGCTGTTCTTTCTGCACAAGTGTTTTACAAACATATCTGCTGCAAGTTTTATGGAGTTCCTGAAACGTTATATAATGATATACCTTTCACAAAATGCTTTGGGATAAAGAATTGTCAGAGCTAGAAGATATCTCCTACAGATGGACACAGTCCTAGCAAACAGTGAGAGCAACATGAGGAGTGATGATTTTCATATAATTCAGTGGGCTAGAGAAGTGACCACTCACATGGATGAAAGAGTCTCACTTCAGATTTACATACAGCTCTCCCTCATGGCATTCAATTCTTGGCCTCCAAAATATACCAGCTCCATACTTTAGCACAGAAATGCCAGTATGCTGTCACCTGCTCAGGTCATTTAACCTGTAATTGAAAAATCATCACTGCTTGAGTATCAAGGCTTATAAACTGTAATCCTCTGAGCCAAAAAGATTAGCCTGTGATTTAAATGCACAGGCTGCAGATGTAGAGCACTTCTCAGAAAACACAGAAATGCAAAATCGAGACTGGGACAGATTTCTGTTCAACTGCTTCAAGCCCTCAGTCAAAGCAGAGCCAGATAAAGAGTTACATCAGACCACCAAGTACCAGCAAAGTTTTACTAACCTGGCTTCCAAGGATTCCACTGAATTTCTGAGAAACTGACCCAAAGCCTCTCAAGTCCCAGTTATCCAGGATGGCTGTTCTCTACTAAGCTAATAACTTCTGATTTTTCAACAACTTTCAAAGACAGCACTTAAACACAAGATTTTTTTTTCTACTTAGCTTCTGTAGATAATTTTTTACTGTCATGGAGTACAGGATTAGTTTGTGCTTGTATTTTCACAAAAAAAATTTGAATCATAATAGTATTCTTTGATCCTATCAAATTGGAAGAATAAAATAACCAATACCAGGAAAGAGTTTATGTTAACAGTAAAGGTCTCTGAACATGACACACATGAAATGTACAACAGAGGTAATTTGGTAAAACAGAAGAAGCAGCAGGTTAAGTCAAGACACTATATTTCCCATAGAGACAAACCAACCATAGCATTATATCACTGTAGTCCACTTATGCTTTAAAATGAACCAAAATATTCTGACCCAGTTGTACCCCAGAAGGACACAGCAAAAAAATCAAGTCATGTATTGATTATGTTGATAGCTGTTTTCTCAGCAAAGAGCAAAAAAAAAATAGGAAAAGGAAAAAAATGCACTTATTGATTGCTAGGATCTGAAAGTCACAAACAGTAAGATGTGAGTTGTGCAGCCACCTCGAATTTTCCAATGCCAGGGACAGCAAAGGGATGGGAGAGCAATCAGTGTTTAGCATCTCGTTGTATTGTGCTCCTTTTCCATTATACCACTTTAGCCTTTTAATTAATAAAAAAGTGTAACACACAGCTACCATGTAAAGGATCCTGAGTTATAATGCCTGTCTGTAGACTTTAGAGCAATTCCTGTCTATTTTAACAATACATAAACCATCATACAAGTCTGTCTATAGGGTATATCCTACCTCCTCATCATTTTCCCCATCAACTCCAGCATCACTGTTGCCTTGGTAGAAACACCAGGAAGAGAAGAACCACTTGAAGGAACAACAGTCTGCAGTGCAGGACATCTTCTAAAAACTGTAATGACTTCTCCCCAGTCAACCATGATAAGAAGCCTGATTTTCACCCAGCTTTGCAGACTGAATAGTCATTTACACATTTATAAGCTATTACCAGTTGATGAGGTAGAACACTGGAAGAGGAGGAGGCAACTCAGGTGCTTCAACAGCTTAATTACTACACAACTGAAAGTCATGTTCCTCCTAAAGGATCACATTAGCTGAAAGTTTTGATATTTAAATGCAGATTTAAAGTATCTGCAACACAGAAGATGTTGAAGTACAAAACATCAGAGAAATACTGATTTAAAGGTATAGTAGAACCAATAAAAATTTTACCTCTGGTAGCACATTACTTAGGAACCCTAAGGACTGTATATTCATCCAGTTCTCTGAGAAAGTACATAAAACATTAAATTAGCAGAACATAAACCAAGGAAAAAACCCAACCAAACAAACCCAAACATACCAAAATGAAAAACCATCACCAAAAAAAAAAAAAAAACCAAAAAAAACCCACTCCCACCAAATCCTGTTCTTCTGTGTTAGCAAACTGAAACAGTTCATGCACAGATCAGAGAAAAATCAGATGAAGCTAATGGGACCAAAGACTGACTATCAGGCCAAAGAGAGGCCAAAAGGGTAAACAACAACAGTGAGTCACCAGATCTACTCTCCCATCAGAGCACCCTGAAGTACAGTGGGAGGCTGATGGAGCTATCAACACAGGCAATTATTTTGTTATAAAACAGGCATTTTCGCTATTTCCAACCTGTTTTCCCCCTCACTTATTTATTCATAATGCCAGGGCAGAGGCACAGGTCTTTCAGTGCTAGAGTGCATTGCCATTTCTGTGCATTTAAATATCTCAGATCATGCACAGAAAAACAACAAACTGGGGGATCTGAAGGTCTCAGGTGGGCATGAATTGAACTATACACCCTTTTGCTATCACACATATGGGGATCTTATTTAATATAAAATAGAGACAACAAGGGGTTTTTTATACAAAAACATAAAAAATATGCTTACTGCACATAGATTAAATTGTGATTTAAGATTTTAATTTGTCCCAGTTGCACTTCTGTTTTCAAGCAGTAGTATAGCAATTTTACCCTCTAAAGCTGGTGTTTCACCTACAGATAGTTTACAGCAGCTCCTCAGCTGAGAGGTGACCACGGTGTGCCCTGTCCCTGTCCCTGGATCCACCACTTTGTCTTTGCTGTCAGAGTTGCTGTTTGTGTGGCTTTGCTGCAAAATCTGTGGCAGAAGACCAGGTGCCATTTGAAAGCCATGCTACCTCATCCCCACTTAAATAAGTGTGCCTGAAACTGTACCTTAAATCTCATGGAGTAGTAACCTTCCAGAGATATTCCTGGCCTAGCCTAGGAGCTTGGTTAGCCATTGCTATTGAACCTGGGGGCTCTTGGGTGAAATACGAGGTTAAACAAATATATGGATGCCATCAGTTTATACTCAGCTAGCATAGGTGCAAATACCAGCACTAGAAACAAGATAATGGTCAAGCCAATTCACTGAATTAAATGATTTTTCTTTTAATTTTTACATACTTTGGCCTGCAAACCTTCTCTAAGCAATGTCTCTGTTTTCCTACGAAGAGAGCAGGATCAGGCACTGCTTCTGTTCAGGATCATTACAGAGGATATGGTCAGGAGGGAGATGGTTTTCTGCAGGGAAGTGTAAAAATCATCCATGGCACTCCAAAGCCATGGAGCTTCTCAACCAACAGTTTTACAGCTGAACCTCTTTTGTCTGGAGACATTTACCTTGAACTATTATTTCTGTTGGTTTACCCCTTATGCAAAAAAAGTCATTTAGCTTGAAACCTGGCACTCTAAGACACTATATATGTGTGTGAAGAGTTTTGTTAAAATCCTTCAAAAGAAAAAGAAAGGAATTGAAAAAAGATGATAAACATATTGCATTTAATTTTAACCTCTACAAAGAAAAATAAACAGGCTTCCCTGTTTGAACTGCTTTCCCTCTCTCATGCTTGTGTAACTTAAACAAGCTTTTATTTAAAACATATTTTTCAGACCCTTAAGACTTTTACTTGAATTAGGCATTTCTGGAATTTCTGATTTAAAATTGAAATGACTGAGTAGCAAACACAGCAGTATAAGAACACAAGCACTGTGTCTTTTATTTATAGCATGTTTTATTACATGTATCAATATTACAATCACTCTATAAAGTTTAATTTAGGATTGAAATAATGCTACAGGTAAGATAATCTCCCCACAAAGTGTTCAGTTGGTTCTGAGAGCATTGCCTGATTTTATTATTAAATAGCCAGATTGTTTCTTTGAGCTACAAGTCACTGATGCATATAACTTCAGTTATGCAACTAATGAACTTGATTTCATAGAGTTTATGTTAGCTACATGCTCAAATATTTTTCTAGGCTTGAGCTGAGCTCAACTTTATGCAGAACTCCTCCTTTAATTGACTACTACCTCTACCATAATGGGAGAGGACTGGGCATTCTGGGAAATACCCAAGGCATGAACAGATTCTATAAAAAAGTTGGAGAAAAGAAAAAATAAATACTAACAGGTTTCTCCTTCAGGTGAGAAAAATTGTATCTTACCATGATCATATTCATTATATTATCTTGGATTAATGTAAATATGCATTTTCTGGCTTTGGTAGGAATGTGAGGCAAATCTAGCTTTACTTAAACACAGAATTGATTTTTCCCCCCCTCTTAATTCATATAACATGTACTCCCTTTAGTTCCACAATGGAGCAAATTTTGAACGAGTATAAATCCTGGGAGTTTTACTACCTAATTAAAAACATATTCCTGTGGCACACATGGATGGGAAATTCATGTCTCAAAGGGTTAATTAACAGTCTTTACACATTCTGTATTTAGCTCAGGGTACAAAGCCAAAAACATAAATAATGTCTTAGAAACAGGAGGTGCAGATGGTTTTAAAATTTGGTTCTTAGTGCATTTTACATTAGCCAGAAATATGTGCTGCATAAAACCGAAACAATGACTCAGTAACCATACTTAATGTGCAGTTATATTTAAAATTTTCTTCCCCTTTTGCAATTTCATATCTTTTAGGCTTCTAAAATAACAGTTGTAGGCTTGCTGCAGTCAGAGGTCTGCAGAAGAAGCCTTGAGACAGGAGTGCAACAAGGGTCTTGTAACTGAGAGAGTCAAATGACAAGTATGAAACTACAGTGTTGTGTACATAACAGATAATCATCTGACAAAACCAGAATTAAACACTGGGGTGACAACAGAAATTAGCACACTGATTTACCACCTCTCCATTTACAAAGCAAACACCCCACAAAATAGCACCAATTTGGCATACCTTTAAATGAAGCAGAATTATTAACTGAGAGAGACTACCAACTTAAAGAAAAGAAAGAGAAGACCTGTCTCTGAGAAGAAAATGCTTAAAAATATTCCATTATAAATGCACATGAACCCTGCTCAGCCCACACAAGTCCTGCTAGTTCCCCATCACCAGCTCTCTCTTACATAAATATTCTATTGAATCCAAATGGGAAGGGGACCTGGTAAAAGCCAGCGTTAATTGAGACAGCTGAATGAGGCCATTGACTGAGAGGCTGCTAATTAGGTAAAAGTGTTTGCAGATTTGAACTCACGGTACAATTGCTGTGGGACAGTGGCAGGGAAAGGAGCCCGAGATGAATACAGAAGACAACCAGACCATCCCATTCCCTGTTGTTACTTGCTATTCTGTTTCAACAATTAAGTGACCTTGGACATGTCGTGACATTTTTGTCCCTCTCTAACGTCTCTTAATGGGATTTTAACTAACCTCTAAAGGTGCCATAAAAGTGAGTTAATTTTTAACAGCCATTTTGTTAGAGACCCATTTAGTGTAAGTTTACAGATTTGTGAAATGCCAATGACACATGCTCCTCAAGAAAAAAAATTCAATTTAGTATTGCAGTGGTCTTGGACATAAAATACAAGGCTTCCTACAAACCACCTACAACTAAATAATATTCCACTCCAGAATTGCAGCTCCAGCTAAATTGCCTATCTTCTCATGTCAGAGCATCCGCCTCAAAAGGGGGCTCCAGTCTGTGGTTTCAGAGCAGAACATGAACAATTCTCTATATCCTTCACTTAAAATTGAACAGCTCACTGGTTTTTATGAGCCATTAGACACTGTGGTCTTTAAGGATTCCTTCCTCATTATACTGACACTTTTGGAAGAACAGGTCTAATCTATCTTCACCTTTAAATCATGTAGGAAAGAAGCAACCTTGATACATTGGTGTCAGGAATCTGAAAACCAGGCTATGCAGCTCACCAGCTTCTTTTAGGAGCATGTTATTATGTTTAGAAGCAATCTGCTTCTGAATCACGTAGACATCAAATGTTTTGTCTAGCTACAAAACAAGGATAATCAGCTGAAACCTGACACTTAGGAGGAGGAGATTATATGGATAATATCTCAAATGAGAATGGGGAATGCAACAATGTTTTCCTGCATTTTCAATTTTGTGCCAAGTACTTTGTGTTCCAGCATTAGACACATCTCTCAGTGAGAAGCATTCTTCTCCCTTCATGCACAATAGTAGTCTTTCCTTTCTGCTTTATCCATAAAATTATGAAAGTGTGGCAGCATGCCCTAGATGGAATTTGTAATATTCATTGAGAGGGCATTTTCCTACTTCCAGGGGTGGGTAACATCAGAGTCTTGGATGCCATGGCTTAAGTCTAGGCTGCAGTTTCTTTATAAAAGGTGAAGCTGGTGGTTCAACAAATATTATTTCAGCCCCCATGTCTATCATGTGGAGACACACACTGTCTCTGCCTTATGTGCGTGCTAGAGGACTACCACTCTTGTCCTCCTTTTTCCTCTGTCCCAGGGGAAGCTCAACTCCCAGCCATCCCCAGGGTAGCAGAGCTGCCCCACTTGCAGGAAATAAGCCTGAGCTGCTGCAGCAACAATACAGCAAGTCATGAAAGACTTGTAGTGGAAGGTAATTTTAAACCGCATTTCAGACACACTCCAACTCCCACCCCCACTCAGGAATGCCAAGGCTCACTGCACACACGGGTGGTCTGCCCAGCATACATGAATCCATCCAGGTGCTCATATCCTGGTCTCCTGTCCTGGCTTCTCTGCAGTGACACACAGCACAGAGGACCTGTCATGTCCTCATGTCTCCTCTGCTTCCTCAGCTGGCAGCCTGGTGCTGGTTTTAGATGTGCCTCTTTGCACGCTTCAGGGGATGACAGTGATTAATGTCTCCATCCCGTTCCACCTCTGTGAGTCATCAAGATTTACTCACTCTACTTTGTCTCCCACTTTGGGTGACTTGAGAAGCTACACATGTGTGATAGATCCCAATGACCTGCTAATCCAGCTGTCATTTTTGTCACCCTTCTGCAGCTGCCTACTCAGTCTGGTATCTCTGCAACCAGACTTACCCATTTACTCTCCTAAGATGCTCATTTTAACATTTCTAGTACAACTCCACATTTCCCACCAGCTTTGGTGGGTCATTTCTAAAAGTATATGGAATTTTTTCTGTTACAGTTTCTGTGCAACCAGATTTTATTTGTTCAGCAGGATTCAGCCTTTTTGCTTGTGTAGAAGGGAAGGCAACAGAGCCCTGCCTTGTATTGTGGAAAATGCAGCACACCCACAAAGGATACAGCCCCAGTAAATTCTATCAGCTGGTGATGCTGAACATGTGGGAAAATAAGAGTAAATTTAATTCACCAGGGTAGAACAACACTCCATAGCCAGAGCAAGGAAATACAGTGAGATCAGAGGTAATGAGTATGGGAAGGAAAATAGCAAGAGTAGTACAGAGCAGGAGTTCTTTCTATTTCAGGTTAGCCCCTAAAGAAGATGAAAGAAAGACATAAAGTGATACCAGGTGAAGAACAAAGTGTGGGTGAAGGGAAGTTCCTTTCAAGCAGGAATATCACATTGAAGGGAATCTGAATTTCTCACTAAGAAAAGTGCAAGCTTAAAATAGAAAAATACTAGGAAACAATTTTTGTGGCAAACAGAATTACAAATGACTGCATATCTTGCATATGACATTATCTCATACAAATGTTCTTCATCAGAATACCACAATAACATAGACAAAACCACCAGCCCAGTGCTCAGCACAATGGTGTTTCCAGAATGAGCACTGCTGGAGGCATGTATGTAGGCACTCACTATTCCACCTACTGTAACAAACCTCTTATTTACATCCTTGTCTGCCAGTCAATGCATAGGGCTCTGTGTGAGACCTAAGTGCTCACCTTAAATTTAAAACAAGTGATTCTTTGAACAGCTGTGGCCTTCAGCACAAGTCAACATCCTCTACAGTAATGTATAGAGCAATGTCTGGGTTTTTTCTGGGTTTACGGGCTGCTGCAAGATGTACAGAAACAGAATGATTAGAGTGGGTCAAATGTGATTTAGTGAGGAAAACTAAAAGGGGTAAAAAAGAGGAAAAAACAAAAAAGAGGAGAGAGGGGAAAAAAGGAAAAGTGAAGTATGTCAAGAAAATATGAGCACAGAGGAAAAGTAAGGAACAGAGAATATAAAGAGAGAGCAAATAAGCAGTTCTGTCTCTTAACCCTCCAATATTAACTCTGTACCCCTCATCTATTACTGTATCTCTCAAGTTTCGTGCTTGGTTTCCCCCCCATTGCTCTCCCCACTCCCCAGCCACCACTTGAGGCAAATAATTGCTTTCCCTTCCCCTCACTTAGTTAGTTTTAGTTGATTTCAGGTTTTCCCAACCTCTTTAGCTCTTGAACCCATCCAACAAAAATACAGGCATATTTATCCAGGGTAATATAGACATTTCAGTACTAAATGCTTAATTTTAGGGTTCATTGTTGCTACCCGCCAAGCCTTATGCATTTCATACCCTAATAACTGAACCATGAAAATTACAGCTAATTTTGAAGCACTGCTGGGGATGGATGGGAAGGAGGAGGAAAAGAACCCTGGAATTACAAAATTACTACCACAGTCTGGTTAGAAAAAGGATGATTTTCGACATCTTGCTTTGTAGCAAGAATACATGTGAATGCAATGACTTTTCTTTTTTAGGTGTCCACTCTGGATTGCTGAGCTTGATCAACTTTCTGCTTCTTTTCTTTGAATCCCCTTCTTTAACAGTTTGCCTGACTGCTGTTTCTAGGAACATTTGACAGCCTGAGCAACACAGACAGACATCTCTGTTGCATCAAAAGAGTGAAACCAGTCTGTTTTCTGCAACTTGTTAACCATTTTTTTTCCAGTCCAGGGCATGAATTTAAAAGATAGCATTCTGACCCTAGTCTGACTCCATCCCCATATGCACCAAAGACACTTAGTGCCTTTGGGAAGGCAGTGGTGCAAATTGAATTTTGAAAAAAAATTATCTAGATGGAAGGAAAAAGAGGCTTTCCATTTTGTTATGGATGTAAATGAAGATAAAACATAAAAAAAATACATGGCATGAAATATGCAAATTGCTTGTCACTTGAATTCTTTAACTGCGCTGGGTTTTTTTAAAAAGAAAATTATTCAGCTCTTCCAAGAAGTGAGGGTTTTTTACCTAGAAAACCTAGACCATTTCCTGCTTGTATCCATTTTCTAGCATTTCCATTTCAAAGCATAATAATAAGCATAATATTCCTAGAAAAATGGAATATGATCTCACAGTACAAGTTGCTGTGCCACAACTTCTTTGTAGCTCAATAATGTTTGTCAATCCCTGCAAATTAGGTTTTGTTGTACCAGGAATGCTTCAATTTTCTTTTACTTGCTATGAATGAAATTGCTATCACCCTCTAAAAGAACAAATAATCTGATTGCTTGAGAAGAAACTACCTGGGAGTTAAGGTATAGCTCTTCTGATTCAGAAGTTTCAGCTTGTGTTTTGGAACAGCATCCACACTCTCTATTGAGCACATGAGGTAGGGCCAGGTAATCTCAGGCTGGTCCAAAGACCAATGGAACAAAAGGAAAGCCTGATTTCTCTTTCCATTACCCTTGAAACCAGCCCTCAGGCTTTGAGTCCAACCTAACTCCAAGCCCAGCTTTTGCTCTCTGCTCTGTGTAACCACAGTGTCTCAGGTACTGCACATGTGAGGCAATGAGGATGGTGCTGAGCTATTCCCCCATGCAAACATTGCAAAATAGTGTTTGTGCCCAGCTGGCCTCTGTCCCCTGCTGAATTTCAGCTCTATATTTACATCAGGATCAAAAGCTGAACTCGATACTCAATAAGGAAATGCGTTTCTTGTTTTCTCAAGTATCTCAATCTCTTAAGATTTTTGACCTGGGTTGAAAAATGAATAAGGTCAGTGAAATGATGGAAATATCACTTAAGTAAGTTTTATGGTCCAGAATCTTGGAACTGGGTGTAAAGAAAAATAAGATTTTGTATCCTAAAAAAAACAACAACAACAACAAAAAACCCAACAAACCAACAAAAAAAACCAAAAAACCCGGAGGCAAAAAAAAAAATCCAACCAAAAAAAAGGAAAAATGATTTTCGAAATGGATTGTGCTTTATTGCTTGGTTTGCCAGTGGAAAAACAAACAAAAAACAGCTCATCCATTCAAGTGCACATTATGTACTCATTCTGAGTAGTGTGTGCATGCCAAGAACATTTTCTACTATACAATTCTCTTGCTATGTATAACTGTATATTTCATTTTGCCTAGAAATAACCTCACAGCATCACACAGTAGAAAAACAATGGCCAAGAAAATAAGCTACCCACAAATCAGAATTGCTGCATGGGTTTGCAAGCCAGCATTTCAGATGATTGGGAAATCCAAGTCTATTTTTAATGTCATATTTGTCCCCCAACCATTGCTTCATCAGCATGATAAACACACTGTGGGTCAAAAAAAGAAAAAAACCAAACCAACGTACCTGGGCAAAACCATGTTTATGTAACTCTATAAGGACCCAGAGCAGAACATGTGAATCCATAAATTCAAACAGAACAGTAATAAACAAACAAATGGGTTGCCTTCAGTGTTTTCACTTATGCTATGCTGTGATATTATCTTCTGGTATTTAGTGCAACTAGAGGACACAGGAATCTAAGCCCTTTAGTTAGTTTGTCAACTCCCACTCATTGCTGCAAGCAATTTTCTTGTCTGCCCAATGTATTTACTTTTTTCTCTAACAAAACATGCTGTTTGGTGAGTTGTTGAGGAGGCAATCTCTACTGCATCTCACTACTGGTGTCTGCAGTGTTTACCCCAGGCTTTCCTAGGAAAGGAAAACAGGCAATGCTGAGTGAGAAACCTGAAACGTGTTCATCCAAGGTTATATGCTTCAGCAGCTTAAACAGCCACCAAAAATAAACCTGGTACCCAAAGCACCCAGAGGGAGGAAACAGAGCTGGTGAAGGGATGGAGCACGTTATAGAAATGGCTGCACAGAAATGGGGCCTGAGTGCTACCAGGGTGATGAAACCACAGCAAATAGGCACAGACTGAAGCATTTACCTGCTTGCTGTCACCACCATCAGCCTCTTGTCAACTATGATCCGGTTTTGTACATTTTGTTTTGTAAATTTTGGCTTTTCATCCAGAAATTGGCAACCCTTATCTATGAGACTTATTTTCTTATTGGATCAAGCTTATGCCAGCCATGAGCATGTTTTATTTATTTTCCTAATTTAGCTTTCTAGTAGAGAAGAATTTGGCATCAGTAAGCTTTGATATTTTCTTACTTCGAACAGTCAACCCTCTCCACCAGAACCCTCTCCACCAGAGTTCAACAAGGCCACCAACGCTGCACCTCTGCCACTTCATTTCTTCTATTTACCAAACACAGAGAAGAGCGAACTAAATGAATATTCATCCTTCTTACTTTAAATCTCCTAGAAGAAACTGTAGCATCCTAAAATCACAACAGAGGAGCATTTCTTCAAAGTCTGACTGGATATTTTTTAAGCTAAAAAAAAAGGTTATGAACCAATGCTATTCCTGATACAACATAATAATAACTATTTGTTGGTTCTACAAAAGTATACTCAGTCAGAGACAAAACCTCTGGCTAGGGAAACATCTTTCTTCATCTTTCTGATACAGTCCTGTAAGTGTCTTCATTAAAACAGTGGAAAACACCCTAGTGCTATTATTCCTCATTCCCAAACTAGAGTGCTAAAAATATGAATGAGCAAAGGAACAGAGGAAGTCACAGAAAATCAACAAAGTTCATCAAAAGTCCATTGGAGAACATTGAAAATTACTTTCTAATCTCTCTCACCCTCTTCTTCACCCAGAATGGTATCTCCAGTTCTTTTGTCTGAAGTAAATAAGGCTGACTGCTCTGGAGTTTTGACTTTCCTTTGGGAAACCTGGAAGCCCACTGCTCACCCGGTGTGCAGCATATCTGAAATAATACCACACCTTCCCTTGGTTAGGGAAAACCATGCCAAGGCAACTGCTCACTGTCAGCCCTTCTCACCAAAGAGATGAATATATGTGCAGAAGGCTGCAGGGCTGCCTGATCCTGCCTTTCTGTTTTTGTGTGGAAACCACTTCCTAAGGGAAAAAATATTGCAAGGTGATAATTAAAATGCAGAGTCCCTGCACAGTCAGCATTTTGAGAAGTGCCTAAATACTTCTGTAAGAATATTCCCTTTTTTAAACCTCAACCTTTAAAATTGTTAAAAGTTATCACCTGTCTCTTAACAGATCTCTTTTTCTTTCTTTGCCTTATTTTCTTTTTGCTTCCTTAACAGTAGGCTATGGCAATGGTCAAGAATGAAGAAACAAACATTGCCTTTTAACACGGAGCAAGAAATATTGGTGGTAGGAGGAAAACAGCACTTCCCTAGAGGTGGTCTGGTTTCTGCCCATCTTCTCACTAAGGGAAGCTTTTTCCTTGTTCTCTTCTGCCCCTATCCATGACCGACTGGCTGGCCAATATTGTTTTAAAAATTGAAGAAACAGTTATGGTATCTTCACAGAAGGTCAGTGGTATTTACAAATGTATTTCATTTTTACTCAGCTTCTGATGAGAAAACCCAGTTATTTCTGAACACTCCTAGCAGGAAACTTTTCCTGAAAAGAACTAATGTTCTTCTATGTCAAATTTACATTCTTCACTAAGTACAAAACCACATCTAAAACTCTGCATTTCTTTTAAATGGAAGGTGAAACTGAGCTGCACTTAATTATTTTATGACATTGAGAAGTAAGAATAATATAAAAAAAAGATCTGACCACGAATTTATAGCACTTTTCTCCCAGTACATATGTGACTCATAAAGAGCTGAAGTTGCCAAGTCAAACACTCAGAAATTACAATATACCTGACCTTTCTTTGGTCTCCCTGTGAATATATAATAAAATGATTACACAGTCAGGTTTGGGGCTTTTTTTTTTTTTTTGAGTGGGTCCTTGTCTCATTTTGTGAATTAAAACAAAAAGTGCTCACAAAAATACTGTTGTATTTTATACTGTACTCACAAAAATGGCTGGTTTGACTTATTTTCAAGGTGTAATCACAGCCCTTATGTGCTTCACTTTATTTAAAAGCTATTCTCAGGATAGCTCTATTAATTTCCTCAGTTATTCATGTCATATTTAATACAGTAGTATCTTAGTGTTCCGTATGTACTAATTATTTTCACAACAGAGTTTCCATTTTGCAATTGAAATAATGGTAGCAATTTTATTTTTTTAGTTGCGACCCCTGGGAATGAAATTGTCACAGTACCTACATGCCCTCATCCTATTGTCTTCTCCTGCATCTCTAAGCACCAAAAATAAGAAACAAAACATTCTCAGCTTTGATAAGGAGTGGTTTTAATGCCTTGCTTGGCACCATCTCACAGGAATTCTGGAAGAAATGGGCAGAGATCATCTTTTTTCCCCAGCAGTCCTCTGCATCATGTAATGCATATGATGACATAGATGTTGAATCAACACCCAAAGGCATTAGACCTGCCCAATTTCACAGCTCTGGTGCATCTGAACAAGAGACATATCCTGAGTGCTGACAAGTGCAAGGGAATAGTGACTTAAAAAAACAAACTACATGATCAAAATGCAAATGTGTGACCTGAACTGAAAGTTTGCATGCAAAAAGCATGCACACTTATGTTCCACTTTCATAATTACTTGCCTCAAAAATCTTAATAATGTTCTTTTCATGTGGAATTTCACATACAGTGCACACGGATAATACATTTAGTGGGAAGTCTTGCTGAATCTTGCAGCCTGACTATTGCACCTTTTTAACCAAGCATGAGAAGCCCAAAACTGGAGTAAAATGTACAATGCAATAAAAGTGAGAGGGGCAAAATTATATCCACCAAGCGTCAAATTTATCTCTATAACACCACGATAAGTCACAGTACTAATTCCAATGTTTTCTATTTTCAGAATCTAAATAACATTTAATTGCTAAAAATACCATGATAGGATGTAAAATGGTACATTATTTTTATTAACTAGCTATTGTTTAAAACCTTCGCTATTAATAAAAATATTATAAAATTTATTTAGCACAATGTGAACCCAATCCTCCAGAAATGCACCCAATTAAATGAACATTGCATTTGTACACTCCCTTCAGCTTAAAGAGTCCTAAGTAACACACAAATATGAATTTGCTTGACCTTCTTGTGAAGTACCATGGTACTTATTTAAAAATGGAGAAAGGTAGGCTCTACAGAGGCACCATTGCAGTGGTATAAACCGGACTATCTTGGGCTCCAAAAGTTGTAAGGAAAACGTAAAAAAAAATCTTCCTGTGATGAAAAGAAAGGTGCCAAGTGGTTTAAATTTGCAGATGGGTTCAAAGAGATTTTTGTAATGTCTGTAATATTTAGGCAGCACTCAATCAGTTGGGAATGTACAGGAAGATTTCTGTGATGGAGAGAATAAATATCTCTCAGAACTCCTTCACAGGGAACCTACAACGTGGTGTCCCTGGAGGAGCTGGAGGCTACACACAGCTGCAGTCTGTTCCCACAGGAGCATCCAGGGAGCCCCACATGATGTCTGCTCCCCACTGAAACTATCAGCACAGTTGCTGGAAGTTTCTTGCTATACCCAGTAACATGAGCGAACTCATACCACAGTCACAGATCCCAAATCTTCTGAATGGCTTAATGTGTGAGCCTGGACCCAAACTGAATGTTAAAACTTCTCCTCTCTTTGTAACTGGTTTAGCAATACTTTCTTTCCTCTTGCAAATACCCCTGCAATTCAGTTGGTTTTATGCTTGAAGGGCAGAACTTAAATCTGTGTTTTTGGGAGTCTCTGAAAAAGTCTGCTACCTCTGCATACCTGAAATTTTTAGGGGGATATGTTAGTTTTCTTTTACTGACAGTAGAAACTAGTAGTATACAAATACCAATCCCCACTTCCTGGATTGCAAGAAAAGTCTAGTTTTCCCAGTGAATAATAATAATAAAAAAATAATTAAAAGACCATAGGCTTGAGTAAGAATAGTTTAAAATGCATTTGTTTAGCCTGGCCAAATGGAAATAACATGTCCAAACCTGACAAATTCTCTTCAAGCTGCAGCAAAATGGTTTAGGCTGCTGCCCCTACAGTGGTCATTGCTGGCACACACAAAACAGGTTGGTACTGACCCACTTGCTGTAGTAGTCCAGAACTTTTGTAAATACACTCTGGTAAAATACCCCAAGCACTTTTCAAGCAAGAGGAAAAAGGATGGATATCTAGTCCTTACATCATAATCCCAAAGAAGTGTTTTAGTAAAAGAGTTAACACAGGAATTGAAATTGATTTCCTTCCCATGACTTGCCTAGGCCTTGCCTTGGCCATGTGACATTATAAACAGCCTTTTTGTATCTGAAACCCCAAAGCATTAGGAGCACGTTTTCTGCTATTCTGAAATATAAGACTCCCTGTTGACGTTGCGATATTGCAGCTGTGAAACCACTGGGCTCTTTCTTCACCAGAGTACAGTGCTAACTATCAAAGATTAAACAGAATATGCTTTAATATCCATAAGAACCTGTAAACAGCTAGGAAAAGATGACAAGCCAGTTTGTTAGGGAGCGTGCTAAGTGTCGCACCAAACTCCAGCTACAAAAATACCGCCCAGTCCAAAGGGAGCTGCAGACACAATGGGACTGACTAGGTAGGTTAGATATTACCCCACCAGACAGCTTCCCAGATCCTTACTCATTTTTAGAACCAGACTGGGACCAAATGTTCTTAAGCTCTTGGAATTTCTGAAGAAGTGTTTTTTCGATTCCACTGTCCAGCTAGGATGGGAAACAGAAGTGCTGAAAGCTACAGGAAAAATGCTGCTCCAGCCCAGTTTTACAGTCTCAGAAAATCTGGACAGCTTTTATGAACTTTGAATCATTGACTGCAGCTTTTTCTGAACTAAACCTCTGAACTTTTGAAGGCTGGCCAGGGTTCAGATTACTTGTTGACCTTCTCTGTGAGACAGTTCAAATGGGGAATGTGCATGTGTGCACAGCTATGATCTGACACAACGTAAACACACAGAGACTGCTCCCTCCTCACCTGGAGAAGATAGTGGTGGTGTCATTGTGGTCATTGCCTATTCCTCAGGGAACAACCAGCAGCACACTACATTTGAGCTCAGCAGTTATGGCTACACGAATACACCCCCTCCACCGCTCTCTGCCAAATGGGAGCGAGCACAATCCACCGCACGGGGCCATTGAGTCACAGCCCTGCGATATCTACTGAAATAGAAAAGCTTGGTAAAGGCTTTTCTGCCAGTCTGCTTGCATCAACAAGTCCTGCAAGCCTGGAACAGCTCGTCCTGGACACCCTTGGTCCTGTCCCTCCAAACACAGGGACAAGAACATTTGAGTTAGGCCAGGCTCAGGGCTGTCCTGCCAGTGAAGCATAACCAACAACACACCACCGTCGGATCACCACCACCTGGTCCCTGGCTTCAGGCTTGAGAAACACACTGTGACTTAGAAAACTGAAACAAACAAGTAGCCTAAAACTAAGGATCAAACTTGTACTAAATATTTGCACATCGATGTTTATAAAATGCTCTACCAAGAACTTGATTTTTTTTATTTAAACATGAAAAGGTCGATGAAATAGAAATAATAAAAATAGGGAATTGGAGCAAAAATAGTTATTTGCCAAAGTGACCAAAATGGGTAAAAGTCAGGGCTTATATTTTTTATTCTATTAAACCATGAAGAAATAGCTCAAATAACACTCAAACTGTTGTTCGCTTATATTTCTACAATATTCCATTATTTTAATAAAGAGGTCATTGTGCACAGAGTGTAATTACTAGCTCAGGAGAAAATTAGCTATGTTGACTTAATTGATGCTATTTACTTTTGCAGCCCATTGGCAGCCAGCCATCTTCTGTGAATACCAGTTTTCCAATTAATCATGATTTTCCTTCAGCTTGCCAGAGTTTTCTGCAATGACAGCTGCTATCTGGGAACAACTATCATGCATATAAGCAAAAGAGCAATCTTTAAATTTAAGAATTGATTGTTTTATCACTCAAATAAATGTTTTGAGGCATGATCTTCTAAAGCGTCTTCTACTCTCATTGAGTTGATAAGATTTTAGTGGAAGTCAGGGATACATCACATAAGAGCTATCAAATAAACTCTGTCAACCCTTGATAATGGCTCAGGTAGTATCTATTAAGAAATGGAATGCATTTCTAATTAGTCCATTTTACAATTGTTCAGCAGGGTTCTGGTAAAAGATCACCAGATCATGGTGTAGAGGTGAATAGGAAGAAGTGTAAGAAAAGTGCTGCTTTTCTAAATTCAAGAATTTCTGAGGTCCATGCTTGTTCCTCTCAGACACTGCTGCAGGAATGAATGCTGTTATAGTTTTCTGCAGGAAATCCTCAAACCCTCTCATTCTGATGGCATGTTATAATGATCCAGGAAGGTGGTTTTTGCAGAACTGAAAACCAGGAAAAAATACATAGCATTTTGCCTTTGAAGAAATCAGCTGGACATGGGCTGTCTTTTGACTCACCTTCAGCTTTCTATGTCTGATTTCTGTTCTTTCTGGCCTGGCTAAAATCATATTTTAGTATTGTTTTTGTTATTTCACTGTTTAATGGCTAACAGATGTGAACCGGTTCATCCCACTTCCTGTCACTGCATATACAAAAGTAAATGTCTCTCTTTAGCCCACATACACAGAGCTGGAAGCACCACCTTCTGGAGGGCTGGTAAGGCAGAGAAAATGGGTTTACTAATATATAAATATGCATACATTTACATGCATATATATGCAAACATAAACATATTTGTTTATTCATGAAGAAATGTAAGCTGAGCAATGAATTGATCTTGCAAAGAAATTAAAGACTGAAAATGTATTTTGCAAATGCATGTACTGATTCAGAAGCATTACTTAAGAGACCATATGTGTCCTGATCCTATTGGGAGTTATCCAGCTCAGAGTTTGGGCCTGATGGAATGAGGGTGGAATAAAGATGAAGCCAAGACATTCTCTTTCCATTAGCTGGAAAAACTGACTAAGTGAGGGAAAAAAAAAAAAAAACCCGATGCAAACTGCACAACCTCTGTTAAATTTGCTGCACAGAAACATGTTGTGTGTCAGGCCACAGGAAAATTACTTACTATAACACAGATCTGGAATTCTTTCTGCAAAAGATTCCCAGTCTGGTCCACTGGATTTTGCTAACCCTTGGTGCTTTAGACACACTAAATTCAATTAGTACTGGAAAAGAACTTGAAACTGGTGCTCAAACTATAAAAAAAACCCAGTATGAATGAACACATCTGTGGCTCTCCACTAGATTGTATATTCTTCTCAAACTTTTCTGCTAGAAGCATCCACATTTCTGTGTTGGCTAATATACATAATTCTCTGTAAATACATACATATTCTCAGATCTATCCTAATTGGCAGAAGTTCATGATCTGTTTGAAGTTAAACACAAGCTGTTAAATGCTGTCTCTATTCTAATATGCCAGTAAAACCAAATGAGAGAAAAACTATTAAAAAAAAATCTGTTTTCTGAATATAACCAAACTGCTCCTTAGAGTGCTTACATCACCTCTCTGCTGGAAAGCCAGCTGAGATGGAAAGTATGATAAAATCTGTGCTGTGCACACTATTCCCCCGTGTAGTCTGAACTCTGAATTAAGCCTTACAATGAAAATAGTGAAATACTAAGGTGCAGTTTATAAGGTACTGAGTGTGGGTGCAAAGAAAGGCACCTCTCTGTGTTATTAAACACCACTAGCCTTTGAGAGGGGATTTGCAAAGTCACTGAACTGTTCCTGCTTACCTGCAAGTGCTCACATTAATCATGGACCTTTTCCTGTGTTTGTTAAATTATAGTTTTTATTGTTGTTCCCCAGGTAATGCAAACTTGCTGAGCATCTTTGGCAATGATGTGTCCCGACAAAACTGCTATGGGTTATTCTGTTTCCCTCTCAGGGAAGAGAGGGAAACAGGAAAAGAGTTGGCTCCAGAGAAAGTGAGTGATTTTCTGATTAAATGAAGTTACCTTGGAAATGATCACTTGTGGAACCCACTATGTTTCATTTAAAGCTCATGAGGTGTTTGCCAAATCCAGCACATGGTCTTGGGGTCAGAAGTGGAATAAATCATGGAAGATATAAGGAGAAAGTGAATAGGGATAGAGAAGGAAAAACCAGAAGGATCTCTCTTGTCTCTCATGGGATCTCACGACATCTGATCCACGACCACAGCTGACTCTGCTGTTTTGACAGGAAGGCTGTTGTTCCTCCTGCTAGTCCTGAACACCCAGGCCTGCATTTGGGATCTATTGGCATATGAATCCCAATATTACCAGTTAGATTGTGCCTGGGCCAGTCTGACCCTCACTGCTGAGCCAAAGGCGGCTTCTGTGGTGGATGACCCCAGAGACACCTTTAGCTTGACTGTGGGTTCAGCTGGGCACTAAACAAGTCCAGGCTTGTTAGGGACTCCGTTTACCTTAGGAAGAGGCTTCAGGCGAAGGTGAAGAGAAAAAAAGGAGGGATTCTGCCGGAGGGTTATATGCAGTGGTTCATTCCATGTTTACAGAGATCTGAGTCTTGGGAAGACCTCCAACAGAATGGTGAGCACATGGCTGGACTCACCTTTTAACCTCAGGGGGTGGGGAGGGGAGGGGACAGGTGAGCCACCAACCAGGTGGGAGGGGCAGGGTCTTAAGGGACGAGGGACACCTAGACAGGCCAATGACCTCTGGGCCTGAGGGGCATCCTTTGAATTTGACCAACCACACGACGCCTTTGCTGGAATGTTAAGCCTGATTGACAGGACTCACTCAGCATGGGGGAAAGGGGGAAGGGAGAGGCATGTAGGCACACCTGGGAAGGGACCTGGGACCTGGAAGTCTAAAACAGGACATTACAACACACTACAACAGGATCCCTGGCTCCCAGAGCAGAGCTTCTGAGACCTCTGCAAGAGATCTTGAAGCCTGACAGCCTGAGCTTCAACAAAACCTCATCTCTACTCATCACTACTACATTTGTGTGCCTGGAAAGCTGAACTGGAGGAGAGTCAAGTCTCCAGGCAGTCAAATGTAGTGATGAATGTGGCATAAAAATATGGACAGACTGAAATAAAGAGGAACCCAGCTGGTACTCTGAGAAGCAGCACAATACATCTGTCTTAAACATGTTAAAATTCATTCTTGCAAAACTTTGTTCATCACTTGAGCCTACTTATTAAGCTAAAAATAACATAGATCTTGCCCTGCTCCAGGTTCTGTACAATAGATCCTGTTGTTATGAATCCCTTTATGAAATCAGTGTAAGATGCATTTATGGATGTGGTGAGACTTTTCTAGTCTTGCCAGAACATTTGTATTACCAAAACACTAACTCAGGAAAATTAAAACATTTCACCTTACAGAAAACAGTTGTGTTATGCAAGCCCCATAAAAGGAAGGTGGAAAGCAAAGGGCATTTAATTTCTATTTTCCTATTACTAAGCCATTTTCACATTAAGGTAGTTGATCTGTGGGCACTCTTAGTCTTCACCCAAATGATTTTCACGATCAAGATCTGTCAGTAGTAATTTAGTTCTGGATTGATTCAGATGTGATCTCTCAAAACCTAAGCAGCATTTTTATATATTCCTTGTGACACACTCCAAATAAGCTCCCATCAGCCTATAAACCACTCTTTTCTGTACAATGATACATGTTTCAATGCAACAGGTTTTTTATAAATATATATATACTATCCAATTTTAAACATTTAAAACTAGCTACATCTATTACATTGCATAAGCCTATTTCAGCATCATTATCATGTCTTCTTCCATGACCTTGAGGAATTTAGAGATCTGCCAGATGTTTGGTGTCTCAGCTGGAGATGCAGGGAGTTCTACTCTCTGCTAAGGAGTGAAACAAGGAACAGTGGAATTTAAAGCATTTGGCAGTGTGTTTTTTTCTGTATGACACAACACTAATTGAGATAAACAGATGCAGTCCAGTAACATCTCTTGCCAGGTTAACTTTTAAAGACTAGTGAGAGAGTATTCCATTCAGCAAAACTTTCCAAGCCAATCCTCTCAGCATATGTTTCATTTGCATCCATTTCAGTGAGATTAAAGAAAAGGCTTTGCTAGTTGAGGGTTGACACAGAGAAATGGTTAAGCAGCCTTCTGAGATGGGACCAAAACTGAAATAAGCAAATAACGATAAAAAAACACATGTAATATGTAACACATTCCCATTTCACTCACCACTTTTTAAGACATACACAAACATTGTCCAAATAGTCATGCAACATGCTGGCTGCCTACTCTAACACAGGTCAAAATGTTCTGCTAAAAAAAAACCCAAAGTTTTTGGATACCCTGCAAGTTTCCAAGGCTTAGGTTACTGTGGAGGAGGTACAACGCATGGGAATTTTCTGTTATATTTTCTTTTAATGAGTCCTGTAAGCAATTGTTTCACAATACAGTCTGAAAGGCTAGAACAATTAAATGACTACAGATGTGTCAAATGATGCAGGAAAACCATGAGACACTTCCAAATGAGTAGGCGGAGGGTGTGAGGAGACCATATCCTGTAATATATGAATCTCAGATTCTTTGGCTTGCAGCTTATTTTTATGGAAATGTCCCGGTAAGCCTGGAACAATCTAATGGTTTTCAAAGCATTTAAAACCAACAACATAAAAGCCCTTTTGAGAGCAATTTTTTTATGCTGTGGTATTTTTGAACTGGCTTAGGAACAGCATACTAAACAATATGCAGGAGGTAAAGGACCAAATTATAATTGCATTTTCAAGCTGTAGGTGAGAACCAATTTCATAAACATAATAGAGTTCATTAGTGTTAAAGGCATAGAGGAAACAGTGCTGGTTGCTTTCATGTGTTTCTGCTGACTCTGAGCTTGGATCTCAGCCATGGACACAGCTTGCAGTAATAAAGGGCAGCTTTAAGTTATGCCATCTTCAAATGGGCCTCTGTGGAGGCATGTCCTGCAACTCATTACACAGGAGCCAGATTTGTCACTGTCTTCTGAGTCTCCTAGTGACTGAAGACCACTTCCAGCTCCCTTCTTTCCCATCTATACCCGAAGGAAAGCAGGTCTTGTAGTTGTGATTGTGTGCCCCAGTCAAAATCCTAATTTGGACTGTGTCACCCTTGATATCCATGGTGGGAGGAGAAAAAGCAAAACTGTCTCAGTAGCAAAAAATCAGACAGGAGCGCCTTTGCAGAGCAAGGCCCCACACGAGACTGTGCCAGAACCACCTGACTGCTGAGCCAAACACTGGTGGGTGTGCCAGTGACTCCATGTGTGAGCAGAAGAGGGAAGTGGGTGGGCAGGCAGGGAGGTGACAAAACTCCCTGCAGCAAACATCAGATTTGACATCATGGAGCCTTTTGAGGGACACTTCTCTCTGTCAGAGGTCATTCTTTTCATTATTTTAGCTTGTACATAGCAAAGATAAATGAACACTGCAAAAATCCCAAACATGGCCTACTCTTCTCTACAGCCATTTGGATTTTTCACAAAAGGAATAATTTAGTAGCCTTGAAACAAAAACAACAAAAAAACCCACCAAAACAAACGAAAAAAAACTATACACCAAAACTCAAACCTAAAAACTAATCCCCACAAACCCCAATCACTGGAAACAAGCTAAGGTTAGTTTGAAATTAGCTCTTCTGTACTACTGAAGGCTTATGGAAAACTGTCAGGGAAAATCAGACACATGAAAAGCTGCTTTTAGGTGAATGTTTCCCAGCAGCCTGGAGTCAGAAGGTTCCTGGATCAATAAGGATGCAGATTATTATGATATACCACTGGGAAGGGAGAAGTTTTGTGCTTGAGCTTCTGAGCTTTCTGCTTTAGGAGTGGTCCTTAAAAGAGGATGAATATCTTGCCAAAGATACTTGGAGACCACTAATGCCTGCCTCCACTTCTTCAAATATTTTCTTTTCAATACATCCCTTTCCTCACATTTTTCAAAAATGAAATTATATATCTTAAACATTAGATATGCTAAAATCTCTGTTATTCTAAAAGCTTTGATATAAAACACTCTAAGAAAATAGGCATATATATATATATAAATGGGAGAAATCTTCAAGTCAAGTGACATACAACAAATTTGTATTACTTTAAAGCTCTGTAAAAAAACATTCTGTTTAGAAAAGTGTTCTATAAAATGATGTTGTACACAATTTTCATCAGAAATAAATTACTGTAGTATCTTGTGATCATATAATGGGATAAGTCTTCAGGTCATGGAGGAAAATCCATTTATTTAGCCCTGTAGCCATCAAAGTTATCTCACTATTCATTGAGATCAAGTAATAAGGGGAATTTCTGACACTTTTTCTTTGGGCTTGTAAAGAAATCTCTGGAAAACTTATGCTATCCAGCTGAAGTAAAATGAACAGGACCCTTCCCACCCTGTCCAGCAGAAATGTCCTATTGGAAAAACTGAACATGACAAAAAAGTTGCAACAAATTCTGTAATATCACTGAAAGAGCCATCCTCCTCACCAGTGTAAGATCCCACACAAAAGGCAGGACAGAGTATGGCACTGCAACAGAAGAACTACACAGCCAATATCAGGAACAGCCCAGTTACCCTGCAAACACTTTATAAATATTCCCAACACATTCAGTAGAAATCAAATTGTTCAAATTTTGCACCACCATTTGCAAGACATAGACAGCAGCTACTGAAGATGGGGTTCCCAGAAGAACAACCTATTACAGAGTCCATTTTCTGCCTTACAAGCTTGTGAGGTAAATGAGACGTAAACACTGGCTTTTTCCACCTTTTGAGAACTGGGCTTTATCTGGATCTATTTTTCAGATCACAGAAATGAATGCAGCATACAGTCCTCAAAAAGAAATTAGGTTTTTGAGTGTTTTATAATGCAATTGGAAAGATGTTACCTGTTCTCAGTATATAATTTTTACTATTATAAAATATTAAACTAACTCTATAATTTTTTCCTTAATTTGCAACCTATCTTTGGTGGAACATGATGAATTAGTTCAGAGTATTTTTCTTTAAAACATTAGTAGATTATTCCTTTCTGATTTGCTCAACCATAAATGTAACTGAGGACATTATAATATAAACAGATAGGTTTGTATTATATGAAAAATCAAAGATAAACACCAGCAGAATCACCTTTAGGCTTGTGATATTTCAAATGGAAATTATTTTTCATTGTTGAAAACCACATAATTTATATGTTTGTTACATTTCCATCTTAAACACAGACATACTCCTTTTATGTAGCCTCACTCAAATCAATGGAAATGTTTTTAACTGTGAAGAACTGGGAAAAGCTTGGTATGAGTACAAGCTGTAACAGAACGGTTTCCAGGTACAACCCTCTGCTATGAGCTGCATTCAGAGGACATTTCCTTGGCTTCCTGGGTCACACAACAACCTACAGATCACTGTTACAAGTTGTAACACACTTCATTCAAGAGAGCCCAAAAGCACTGCACAGATCTAGAGCTAGTCTTGAAGTAATTTATACATATGATCAACCCATGGATGAGTCCTGTCCTTATAAAACAGAAATGAAAAATATATAAGCTGTGTACATTTTACTGAAAACATGTTACATGCTATGTTACATGCTTTAGCAGAAGCCTTATCTTATCTGAAAAAATTAGAGGATGCAGAAACCCTGCTAGAGCAGCATCACATCTAATAATATGTATTATATGTTCAATGTTTCAATAGAATATCTCTAATTTCTTACACATTCCCCATGGAAAATAGACTCAGAGAAAGAAAATAAAGTTCCTCAAGATCATCAACCAGGACAGTAACTTGCTCAGTCTGATGGGAAAAGCAAAGATGAGGTTGAAAACCAGGATCTCACTTTTGGCTGAGCCTGATCCAGGCTGTGTGGGGAGGATGCTCTCCCTGCAGGGGAGGGCTCTGTGCTGCACAGAGTGACATAAGGAGCTCTACAACTCAATTCAGCGCAAAGATTTGGTGTGGATTTACTCCCTTTGAGTTAAAGCAAAGGCACTCTAACACTCAAGTTTATATTACCAGTGGCTGCTACACGATCAGTTCTGTGAGTGATAAGGCCAGTCCTCAGCATCTCTTCCCTTCTGTTCATTCCCCATCAGGCTGCTGCCTCCTGTGCCACTGCCCCGACAGCAGCTGCTGCTCCAGCCAATTCCTGCTGCTCATCTGAGCTATCAGCTCAGAAGAGGCTTTGCTAGCTTTCAGCTTGACTCTTTAGTGAGCCCCTTAAGCCACCATCAACCGGGTCCCATATGGCTGAAATAAAAATTAGAAACTTTAGCGCTGACTGCATAATATTTACACCTAGAAATGAGACACTGTAAACATCTTGTCCCTCAGAAAGCAAATTTTCACGGCATTTTCCTACACAGAGTCATCAAAACTTACATTTTGTAATGAAAAATTGGGAGGAAAATACTGAGTAAACAACAAGGAAAAATTCACTGCTTTCTCCATGAGGAGCAAACCCTACAATCTCATGAATGAAGTGATGTTCCTTGTGTTCAGTCAATCTACACATGCAATTTCTCTGTTGGTTAAGAAAACAACTGTCTCTAAGCTACATTAAACAGAAATTACCACATTGAGGCAGATGATAAAACAGTGAACATTTTAATGAGAAACTTGGAAAGAAGGGTCAAACATAATTTTTAAAAAATTATCATAAATTTTCCATAGTTTTTCAATTTGTCATAGAAGTTCTCTTCTCCAGAAAAATGTAGAGATTTTCTGGAGAGAAGAGACATTATCTGGTGAAATAATTAATAAAGAAAAACCAAACTTCCTTCTAAAAAATTAAAATTTTACTGAAACAAAAAAAAAAGGTGACAAATGACAGCGCTTTTTGCTTTCTGAAAAAATATTAAAATAAAAATTTCAATCTGTTTCCCTGTGAGGAGTTTACCACACTTGGATTAAGTCCATACAGTAGATGGAGGATAGAAAATGTTTTTAAAAGCATAACACAAACCTCATAGGATAGACATTTTGGGTTGTAGGAAAAATCCCTAGACTTTACATTGGAAACCAAAATTCAGTATATGTCCATGTCTTTGCCAGATTTGCTCAGTCTTGCAAGTCAGGGACAACAGTCTTACAAAACCAACTTCAGTTTTGTATGGTATATAAAAATGTACAAATATACAACTAAATATATATGTTTGTGAGTTTCCTCTCTCACTTCACTTTATCAGTTAGACAGATTGACTTCAGTTCAAATTTTTGAATCTTCTTCCTTCTTAACCACAAGAGTTTCATGGATCTGTTATAATAAAATGTATTTAAAAATGTATTTTCCTGGCTATTCTATAGAAATATTGTAAGTATTTGACCAGATGCTGAAGATCAGCCATTTTCATGAAAGAGGTCAAGAACTTTTAGCAACAAAATTGACAGAATTGGAACCTTAAGGAAGTCATTGTATCCATGTTATGATTCATATGGAAGAGAAAGGTTGTATGCCCAGATCCTCACTGTATTTAACATACTAGCAGGCATTTGAGATGAAAAGATGAAAAGAACTCACTTCCTTTCTTGGGGGGAGTTGTTTTACTCAATATTTCATATTGGCTTATTCTGTATCATTGCTTGAAGAACCACTGATTTACTGCATTCAGTCTGATCAAGTTCCATGTTCCAGGAAAGGATTGCTCACTTATCCTTTCAAGTTTGATGACTGGATATATAACCTTGATGTCAATAAAGCAGGATGTCATTGTAAAATTTCACCCCCTACACCAGGAATTCAGTAATGCACAGAAGTGAAAAACTCTCAATAATACCTATTAATTGAGATTCACAAAATCTAGTTATTCATATTTTGATAATATTAATTAAAATTTGCACTAAAGTCATGCACATTCTCCCTCTTTCCCCCCTAAAAAGGTTTTACAAAGTCCATGATTTTCTAAGGTATTTAGCTAAATATTCTGTCATGAGAAGAGGAACAAATAAGTACAAAAGCTGATGTCTTGATAAATAATGCCAGTTTAAGAAAATTAATAAATAATAAACACAGTAAAAAATTAGGTTTTGCCTTCCTTATTATTTTGATGATGAAATTAGAAAATTTCATTTGAAGAGTGGTAATTGAAGTCAATACATAGATTTGAAAAAAACAATCCATGAAAGCCTAACACCATGTTTTAAAATGTACTTCCAAACAACTGGACCATCGAGTGCTTTAAATCCATGTACCTGGTACACATTTGGGCTCAATTAGGGCTACACAACTCAATCTTCCAAAATAGTTATTTAAAATAAATGCTACATAAGCAAGATCCAGCTAAATGTTCTGAAATTTGGGACTATCTTTGTTTCTTTATCCTTTTTATGCATTTCTGCAGCCAGAAACATCAAAATATTTGGGTTAGTCCTGTGGTAGTTCATCAGGCACAAGTCTTGTTGACTTGGGCTTTTGCTGGAGTAAGGAACTCAGGGCCATTCCCATGCTACAATGTGTGGTGCTTTCTTAAGGGTACTGAATATAGCTGTTAAAATTTTTTCCTTTTCTTTCCACAATCATGAAAATGTTTCCCATAGCTGAAAAATACATTTTTCTAATATGCTATCAATTGTTAATTCAGATTATTTCTGAATGAAATTATGAAGTCCAGCTTAGTACTGAAGAAGATACAAAGCAGTTCAAGGTAAAAGATAATTGTCATAACACTGCCTGAGGAAGCAGTCTGAGGCTGAGAGTTTATTTTAGAACAAAACCCAGAAACTAAATCCTCCAGAGATCACAAGTGGCATTCAGAGTCTTCCACATGAAGGTCAGCAGTTCAAACCCAGTGTAGGTCACTTACCCAGTGGTCATTACCAGCTCATGGTTGGTCAATGAGCTGGTGATCTCATGGACAGGAATCCACACCACTAAAACCTCTGCCACAATTGGCACCTTTACTGAATATTTCACCAAGGAAACCAAGGACTGGGATGAGTGCAGAGAGAGAACAATATTTTCACCATAAGAGGTGACGCCTCAAAAAACAGGTTCGTAGGATTTATGGTAAGATTTTCTAAGCTGAAAGTTACTGTTCACATTCAAACCAATAATCAAGACAGAAAACATCTGTGTCAGATTCCTTCTGACCTGTGTTAGTGTTATGATGCCCAAATAAATTCCCAAATATATTCTAGATAAACAAGTTATTTCTGTCTCTTTCATCAGGGTAGTGATTTCTGTATTGCTTCAAGAGAAGAAGACCACGTAATTATGCCCATATGGAACCCATTTCTTCCCCTCTCCAAATGATAATTTTAGATGTTGATTTCATTGCTAGGAAGAATATTCTGTTTGCAACTAGATGAAGATATGTTTTCTAACTTTTTTCTTTTTTACTTTTTCATATTTTCATAGACAAAAGGATGTTCCAAACACTCCCAGAACCTTTCAGAATGTGTGCAAAATAAATGAAACAAAAATATCAGACATAACATTGTTATGGTTATGAAATTAAGAGCCACACTGCAGAATCCACTCCTGCTCCACAGCTCTCTATTTTAGAGCACCAGCTTAATTTGATATTGTACCATAAATTTGTGAAGATACAGACATGAAAATTGACATTCCTAACTGACTCTTCAGACTCTGGAAAGTCAGCAATTAGCAGGATGTATAGCTCTGGTCATCTCATACACACTGCAGGTCCCATTACTGTAGAGGCCAAGAAATACAGCATTTTCCTCAGATTTTATAGAAAAAAAAATCTACAGAAGCTATAGCCCCAGTATTTGTTGGTAACACAAACAGTCAGGGCTTTAGATAATAAAATATTCTGTGGTCATCTCCTACCAGCTTCATCTTTTGGCCCTTGTTTTTGACACTGAAAAAGATGGTGATCAGTTTTGATCACTATCAAATCTCATGCTGTTAATGGATTTGTAGAGCTCTTTTGTTTCACTCCTGAGGCTGGAGTAACCCTAGCCTTCTCCATCACTCCTCCTGTGCAAGCTGCTCCACACCTCTGGTCATCCTTCTCTGTGCCTTCTCAAGTTCTAACAGAATCACTCCTCAGAGGTGTTGTATTGCACTAAGCATCATTCAGGTTCTGAATGAACTGTGCATAGTGCTCTTTCCATTTTTTCTCATCCGTAAAGAAGCATTTGCTTTGCTTGGAAAACTGCTACTGAGCATTAAGATGATGTTTTGGTGTCTATCAGAGCATCAAGGTCTTGTTCCTGCACAGCTGAATTCAGTTCAGAATCCACTGTTTTGTCTGTTAGAAGATGAGTTTTATTGTACACCATGCTCCTTCACTGGAACCATTCAGACAAGAAGTAACAGCTTTAGTCCAGTTTGAACACATGAAGAAAGAAAACATAAAACTACAATTTAGGACTGGATTGCTAACAAAATAAAACTAGGAGCAAGGAAGCTGTTAAGATAAACCTTTGGGACTGACTGGGATCCTTTATTTGACTGTCAGTAGTGTTTCTGGAGCAAAAAGAACTCTGAACTTGGCCAAGGAGAAGACATCATAAGTGCTGCACTGGGATTTTAATGTCTGTGGAAAAAAATAATACCACAGTTGTACATCCAAGAACATTTTCAGTTACGCATTACCGTTGTGTTTGTCTATTTTCATGACAGAAAATAGGAAGTAAGGAGTTCTCATTATCTTACGTAGTTGACAATAATGAAGATGTTACTGCACTCCACTGTGCAGAACAAACAAGCCTTGTAATGAGAAGTATCAAGGCTGAAAGATGAGGCACTGTCTAAAGTTCCCAAGAAATTCGGTCTGAGTCTGGGACATAGGAAAACCACACTGACATTTTGGTGAAGAAAGTCTTCCCAGCAGCTGGGGCTTTTGGCAGGTTAGTTGCAAATCTTAAAGATCAATTGAGATTTTATTGAAACTTGAAATAGTATATATGTCTTTTAAGAGTTGGCAATTTTGGCTATTATGACATTTCTACTAAATTCTATTTGAGTGGAGAGACAGTCTTCTTGTTTCTAAGGCCCTTGATTGGCTTTTGGAAAAAAAGTTAACACTTAAGCTCATTTGATGTGATCTGGGGCCAGTAATTCAAATTAATTTCTCCTCAGCTTTCCATGTGATTTAAGAGCAGTAAAAAGACCCTTGTTCACATGTGGGTTTTTCTCCCAATATATGACTGGTTGCATCAGAGCTATTCTAGCCAAAGCTTTCTCATAGAGATTCCATTTCATTATTTTGCTCTTAGTTGTCATCTCTTCAGCTCATTTTCTCTTTCTACTAATTTCTACCCTGCCAAGTGCACAGAGTCTTGTGTTCTGTGCACAAGTACCATATGTGGCTAGTTTTAAGCGTTTTCTTCTTTTAATGTTGAAATGGCTACAAAACCTGCTTTTTCCTTTCTTCTCTCTGCCATCAATAGACTGCCATGGATGCTTCCTCAAAGACAAAATGGATTCCAGATTGAGACTCAGGGCTAATCCACAAAATAAACAAAATGAAGCTGCTTATAGACATTCATATGAAGTGAGCCATTCATAGAATGATGAAAATCTCTTTCAGTGTTTAAGGCATGTATTATTTTTCACATGTATTTGAACCAGAAGTAATAGGTCATGTCCAAGAGTGGGTCTAAGCCACATGGCAGATTGTAGAAGGAGTTTCACAACAGGGCTTTCAAATGTTATCTCCTCTCTGCATTGGCAGTGACCATCATAGCAAGATTCTTTCTTGACTGGATATTGATACACAGCGGCTATTTTCAACTTATAAATATACACAATACATTGTTAAAAACCATAAAATTAAGTAAGACATTTGAAAGCCCCTTCTAGAAGACCCTCAGTAAAACAGGAAACTTTAATCAGCAGATCTCACAACATGTCATGCACCCAAGTTCCCTTTTCAAGGGAAGGAAAACCTGCACATTTCCCAGCTCTGCTATGGGCTCACATCACCAGAAGTACCACGGTTCATGACTTCTCCTAAGAGATTTCCTGTGAATACAGCTATAGATGAATTCTCTGATTACACACAAGTCTCACTTCTTCCCTCTCCTTTCCCTGCCATTTGCCAGGTTTCAGCAGAGAACACATTTATACCTCTCTAATGGAACTCTCTAGGACTGAAGGATGGTACAGGCTGCAAACCTGGCACACTGCCCATCCTACACTCTGCTATGGAGCTCTGTAAAGGATCCAAGCAAGAAAAAGCCAAAACAAACCAAGAAAACAAAATATTTTCTTTCTAATGTCTCATGAATCAGTGGGCTTAACAAAACTTCAGATGGCACTTACTCCAGAATTCTTATTGAGTACCCTTAACTTTTTCTCAGGATAAAAAATCAGTTTCTGAGCATGGTGAGGCTAATCCTAATTTGCAGGAGAGAGACAAGCAATGCATCTTGAATGATTACTAACAATTCCTTTCTTCCAGATCTGAAGAGTTCATCTCTAGGCTGAGGCAGAGCTCTCTACCAACATGACACAGGCTAAGGAGCAACTTGTGAATTCCTGTTCACCTTGGCTCACCGTCTTGTTTACTCAACATTTTCACATATCAGTTACTTAAAGAAATGAAATGTGCTCTAGTGTTCTTTTCTAGGAAAGCATTTTGAAACCAGGACACATTTCTAGATGCCTCCAAGTCTGGGTGTCAAATGCTAGTAAAGGCATGCAAAACTGAAACTGAGTGAGGACGTTACAGATGATAATGATCCCAAACAAATGCAGTTTACTGGGCAGGCAGGCAGGACCTAAATGCCCCCAGTACACAGCAAATGGCAAGTTATTATTTCTGTAGTACAAAGTCTGGCATGAAGTACAGTCAGCTCACATGACTGTTGCTATTTATTAATAAAATGCAGATGTGTTCCTCTGGATCCGAGTTTTGCACAAAACCAGATTTTGCTGGAAATAGGTCATCTCCATCAGACCTTCCATAGTGCTATGACTTCTTTTTGTTTGGGATACGCATTTCTTGAGGATTCAAAAATATTTCTGACTTTAGCAAAAACAGCATACTAAACAGTCACATTTATTTATGTGAATATCACGTGTATATTTGTATCACATTGGCAAGCAGTCATTCGTCATCAGTCTTTGGCTCACACAATCCAACAGCCCTGTGTGGTGTGGAGACTTTTTGGAAGTTTCTTACTTTGTTCAGGCTGTTATCATGACAGAATCTTGATCTGAGATATTTTGAGTCTCCAAGGGTCTGTTAGGTAAGACTCAGTTGGGCGTCAGCAGTGTTAGCTGTCTCTCATCATTGTTTTTGGCAGGGCCACCTAATCATAGGACTGAGCTTTCCCATTGTAAATCCTTTGGCTGTGAGATAGCCATCAGATGTTTTCACAGCTCCCACACTAGCCATAAGCAGTAGATGAATACTTTGACACAGTCAGGAAGATGCACTGAAGCTACACTGAGTTGTGACACTCACTAATGCTCCAGTGATGTTTTTGTTCAGACATACACTGAACATATGGTCCATCCCGGAATGGATAAGAAACTTTTAAATAGCTTCTTATGACCATCAATATTTGCAAAATTCATCCCTACAGCTCCATGCAGTATCATTTACCAATCATTCCCCAGAACACCACAGACCATCCAGCTTCACCTCTGAAATGCGTATCCCCCAGCTGTTTTCTGTGGTGACTCACTCAGAAAGGGTTAGTATTACAGCTCATCATGGATGAAGGGAGCCTTGGGCAAATCCCAATGGCTGCTTCTCTCTCTCTCAGAATAATTAGGACTCAGGCCAGTCCTTCCCATGCACACCAGCTGTGTACTCACTCCTTAGCCATTGCTAAGCAGACAGATGCACAATCTGGAACTGCTAGTTGCTGTCAGTCAGCTGGCTGTGGTTACATCAGGCACAGGATAATCTCCAGGACATTTTACAAGGCAAGGCACTCCCAAGAGAACTCCTTGACTGCTCCACATGTGAATAAGTCAAGCAGAGAGAAGCCAAAATAACACAAAAAAGAACAAGTTCAGTTTTCCTCTAAATAGCAAGCCATTGAAGCATGCATAACAAAGGTGAGTGAAGCCTCTACATCTGAGCCCTTGTACAGAGTTCCCTAGCAGAAAATTATGTCCCTAAACCTATTCAAGGGCCTCTTCCTGCAGCCTGGAACACTGCAAGTCACCACTTTGTGGAAACCAGTGTCACTGCAGTGATCATCCTCCTTTTGCTGAGGTTCATCTCCCTATCTAATTAGTCCCTGCCTGAAGCAGGTTATTCAGGTATGAATAACCCTCTCCAGGGTTATGCCAGACAATTTGTGTTGCTGCATCTGCAAAGATGTGACTCTCACAAAGGACACCTTTGAAAGGCTGCCCAAGGAAAAGGGCTCACAGCATGAACAGAGGGGAGCAGCTGAAGCCACAGGTGTTCACTCAGACCCTGCTTTCTGTGCAGGAACACACACTGCCTGGAGACCTCGCCTTCCATTGGGCATCCCTCACCTGGGCAGAGCTGTAATGCAAGAGCCAAAAAGTAAATACATAAAGAAACAGATCAGCTCCCCTCTAGGAAATACAGTCAAGTGAATCATGTTGACATTTCTGGTTTGGATCTTGTCATCATCCTGTCAGTGTTACAGTGAACAAACTTCTCCAAACCCTTCATTTACCATGGTGATTTACAAACTGTCCAGCACCCACTAGTCTTCCGTGAAAAGCAGGCAGATTTTATAAAGAGCTCAGCATGCACTTTTAAAAATCTATCTCTGTATTTTGAGACTTTCCTTTGATATCCCAGTCCAAAGGAAGTGGCTGTATGTGGAGTTCTAAGCGCTGCTGGTTCTACAGCATCTTTTATATTCCCAAGATGAAGATCTCTGTATTTCAGAAATGACATAACATACTAAATATCAGCAAAATAAATTACTCCTTTCAATTCACTTTGAAAGTTAACAGGCAGATCTTAAAATTCAGTGCATATGCATAACCCTTCATAGCTAAAACAATCTGTCAAAATGTCATTTATAAGGCAGTTAATCTTCCAGGGAATATTAAGTTTAAGACATATTTAATAGTAATTTTTTATTCAGGCTGAACAGTACAATTTGCATGACTTTTTAAAAACTCTTCATCAGGAAACAATATCTCTTAGGAAAAGAAAATCTGTGTAGAGAGAAATACTTCTTTTACTAAAAAGATACCTTCATCAGAAAAAAATCATGAGGTGATAGAGCTATAAACAGATCATAGACATTGGCTTTTTCCCCCCTTTTTTTATCCCAGCTGGAAAGAGGGACTTCCTGGATTCAAGAATATCTTGTGGACCTGCATACACATCCACATATCATTTCAAACTGGAACTCTGGAGACAACTACAGTTCAGAACTTAAACAAGCACAACTGTGGCTGTGGTGATTCAATTGCCTTTTAATTAGGGCAGGTTGGAAAAGTTCTTACTCAATAGTGTTTCATTGGAATTCAATGATTTGGCCACTTTAGAACTTTTCACAGACATGCTTTAATTTCAAGCACAGTGTGAGAGACCCTAAGCAGCCTCCAGAACGAGCCTCACTGCCAAGCAGGTATTAAAACTTGGGTTCTTGTCCAGGTTGTTGACAGCCCATTTAGCAATCTGCTGGGAACCTGGACTTGCAGGGCCTGGAGGTCCCAGCTGTCCTTCCCCAAACCAGGGCAAGAGCTCTGTCTCCATTAATAGCATATTCCAAGCATTTTCCTTCTATTTTTCCAAATGGAACAAACACAAATATCAAATCAAGAAAAAGCTCTGAGAGAAAGGATTGCCACTTTTATCTCTCAGTGATTCTAATAAGCAAAAAAACTAAAATATTAAAATTCCACTTTGCAGAAACTGCAAATAGGGACTATCGTCATTAATAAATATAAACCAGATAATGTGTAAAAAAATTATGTCTTCAGCAGAGGCTACTTTCTGTTGATGTATTTTTACATCATTCATTTATAAAGTATGATAATAGGATTCTGATTCCTTTGTCAAAATACAAAATGAAATCAGTAATGCTACACCCCAGGGTGAACTAAAATCATTGCCCTACCATCCTTCATGGACATTAAAGGCAAAACCAAAGTCCTGTTAATTAGCATTAATATTTATGCAGCACCCACAGGTCCGAACTGACATGACATTCTCATTCTATTATGCCTCATAATTTTCTATTCCAGACAGCACTAAATTGGCTTAGATGCAGCCAAAGAATGGAAAAAGAAACAGAACTACAGGCTGAGATCATAGAAACACTGAAGTGAATTGCTGCCCAGTTTTCAATATGAATTTATGAATATGAAAAAAAAAAATCACTGACTGCAGAAGTTCCTCCCTTGTTTGTAACTCTTTTGGAACACTCCAGACACAGAATTTTTCCCCTGTATTTCTATTTGCACTGAGCTCTTGTATTTTTTAAATTTTGAAAAGTTAAGGGATAGCAAAGAATTTGCACCTGTACAAATAATTTGAGTTAGTTCTTTCTTCAGCAAGCAGGATTCTTTCAAATCCTGCTTGCTGATCAAAACTTACAAAGAAGAAAATAGAAAAATCATCAACAAATCATGACCTTTTAGATTTTTGTTTTTGAGGAATGATAAATACATTTTTCAGGCAGATTTAGTGTTTTGTGCTCTCTGTCTACCTTTCATGCCTGTAAAATGGTATATTACCAACTTGTTAGCATGGTCCTTCTTAAAAGAGTTTAAGATGCAAAGAAAATTAATCTTTAAAGTGTTGTCCATCAGACACATCCAGTGGAATGGAGCCTTAGATATTCCTTGTGCTCTGCCTGTTTACCCTTTGCATCCTTTTTCTCCCACTGAAACTGCTCCCAGTGAGAGTAAAAATAATTCCCAGCAAGAAAACAGAGCTGGTATTGAAAGTTCACCCACACTTTCAGTTCCAGCCACCAATGGCAATGAATTTAATTTCAACTGTTGTTTTTTTGTTTGTTTTGTTTTTTTTAACAAGCAGAACAATTTCATTGCTTACAGAAGGTGACAGTAGCAGCGTTGGAAGTTGTTCAGAGACTGCAACCACTGGGAAAGCTTTGAAAATAAATCCTTCAACGTACACAGGTCCTGCCCCATCAGTGGCAGCCCCAGTCAGCTGAGCTTCGAGCACAACATCTGGGCTTTCCCTACTCCTCCTCCTCCACCCTGGGCAGCCTTCTCCAGTGCTTGCCAACAGGAATGCAGCATTGGATGCTGACTGCTCTCATCTCATACAAGACCTCAAACAATGCTGCAGTCAAGATCCTGGAAGGTCATTTACCCATAGTGGCTCCGGATTCAGTCTAGATCCTAAGCAGGCATTTTAGTCTCTCTGGATAATGTTGCTCAAAATGGTTTATGGAGCTGATTTTATGGAAATTACATGAGTTAATCCATCAGATCTCTGTATCTTTCCCTGGTTGAGTCTCCTGGAAGTATCTCAGTGCAAATGATGGACATTTCATCCTGCCTGTATCCTATAGCATCCTACAAATCCTGGGTGACTTCACCTGTACTTCAATGAAAAACCTTGGTTTCTAATTTTTAAACAACATTTCAAGAACTGCCAAATTCACACACTGTCATAGTTAAGCTTTATCCCCAGAATTTCTTGTCTGTAAATATGTCAATAACTTCTATTTATAACTCATAAGTAATAATAATGGCTGTGGATTCCAGAACTCCAGGTTTAGTCACATGCCTGTCTCAGATACCTTCCACAAAGTTTCATTATTTCTGCATGTTCTAAGAAATATTTTTCCTTGTCACAGAATCTGACGACAAAAGTAAAAAGGCTATAAATTAAATTCTTAACAGAAAGAAATTAATTTGCCAAGACAGAATTTTGAACCAAAGATGATTTTTTTTTCTTCAATGGTCCTGTGTTTTTCAATGTGAATTATTTTTATCCTCTTGCAAATTAGCATAAATAATTTGAGAACTGCAGTTCTCAGGAAGGAATACCATTCTGTCAACTCTCCTCTAATTCCAGTATTCTTAACTTCTATGAGTGGGAGGAAGAAATTTGCTAAAACTGCTGGTTTTGCTCATCTGAGTCATCATCCACACATACAGGCTACATTCTTGCCTCTATCTCAAATGGATGCAGGTCTTTCTGATGAGTCACAATAAAGAAAGGGAATTATGTAAAAGATATTCCTCCTTCAACATATCAGGGTGAACCCAAAATAATAACAAATGCTGTTTTTATGACAGCATGAAATTGTGCTTTGGGGCATGGAAAGGAAACCTGGCTATTCAAAACAGCACACTCATGCTACAGGCAACTACATCATATATTTCCTTCCCCCTATTTCAGGATCATATGCCAAAACAGATGAGATTTTGTGGCAAAAATGCTGAACTGGAAGTAGTCCTAGCGCTCTGAGGATGTGCAGAGGACCCCCGTGGAATGATCCCCCACAAAGCTGCCATGTGTGCAGAGCTATACATTGCAAGCCTGGCAGGTTTTCCTTTACAGAGACAAAGAAGTGCAGTGTGCTAGAAAGGAGCGTGGTTTGTAGCTGGGGAATTGTATATAGTTGAACTGACCACTCTTAGTGTAAAGATTCACTTACATTTAATGGGTCTGGTTTTGCCACCAGCATTTCCATGTGTCTTTACACTACACATAAACGGCCCAAGTAAGTCCACTGCAATTACTCAGGTGCATATGGTTCACCAAACCGGACTCTGTACAGGTAATAATGGTAATTTATAGTTTTAATTTCAATTTTATTTAGTGGCTTAGATGCAATATTTCAGTATGAAGGGATTAGTGCAACCAAGGCGTTTGGCACTCCTGCTTCTGCCCTGAGCTTTCCCTTTCTACTGCAGAAAAAATTCTCCTGTAATTCTGCTGCCTTTAAGGGTTTTATTTGGGTGGGGTTTTGTCATTATTAGTGGGTTGGTTGGAGTTTTTTTTTGTAGGTGCAAACCAAATGCAAACCAAAATGTTGCATGTCTTATAACAATATGTTTAAGAATGAGAGTCATGATCAAATTAATCATGTATGCATCAGAACTGGCAGGGACTATGATGAAATTACCATTAGCTCTTCGGATCCCTGCCTTTTCTTTCCATCACTGCACTTCTTTGAGACACTCTTATGAGGGCGAGACAGCTATTTACATTTTCTTTCTCTCTGTTCACATGAAAGGGGGATTGTATTTGTAGTAAAAGAGACAAATTTTGTATGTCTTTCTTTTGGTACCTGCTTGTACCAGATTTTTAATCTGATCAGTTGCATTTTAACCTGACCGTATGCTGTATCTAAGTACCCAACTTCTTTTCCTGTATTCAAGGTTTAATTAAGAAACAATTGCATGAAGAACCTTGATAGAAACCTTCTATCAAGGTTCAGAGCTGATTAATATACATTTTTTTAGTTTTGATTAAAATAATTCAAGTACCTAGGGTTGTCCCTTCCTTTTTTTTTATTGAAGAAAATGACAAAAGAGAATGGTGTCCTTCCTCTTTGATGTCCTTTTCTGGAAGAGAAAATGTACTTGAAATTTTTATTACTGCCTAGTGTAATTTTCAAGTGACCACCAATTATTTTTCTGAAATAATGTGTTTGAATCTTTCCCAGGGTTTTTAGATTGCCATAGACACTGAAATAATCTGTAGGAAGGCAGATTCACATGGATGCTATGCTCATTGTAATGCCTGGGTTACCGGATGTAGCTTCTTATCAAGAATGGCTATTTTGTGGAAACTAGGGCTAAAATTATATTTTCCTCGTTCCAAAACAGCATGGAAGGAACATAAAAGCAGATTCACTGAAAATTCACACCTACAGAAGTGGCCAGTCAGAATTTCATTTGGACATGAATTAGGGAAGGCAACAGAGAACGTTTAGGTGATTCTCTGTGGGACTTACCCTAACAACCTATGCAGTCCCTCTCTATGCAGAGTTTATTGGAGTTAACACATCTTTAACTATCTTTTGTGCTCTCCTTGGTTTCTTTCTTGTTTACTCTGACTAGTTTAAAGCTGTTTCAGTTTTGGAGAAAGCCCAGAGCTATTCTTGTCGTCCCTCCACTCTGTGCATATGCCATCCATTCAGGAACAGTGGAGATGGAGTAAAGAATAAAGTTGTGATTTGACATTCTGTAGATACAAGCACAGTGATTTTTTTCAGAGTTCAGCAAATAACTGGTCAGTGAAACTCCTCACTCCACAGAATAGAATGTTCTGAGCATTAGACTACATAAGATCATTAATTCCATTAATTAATAACTATGGTCCTTACAGGATGATTTTCTGCTTTTTGAGGCAGAAGCAACCCTGGATATTATTTGTAACAATTCAGAGAAAAAATTCAAAGACTTAAGTATAACAGAATCAGAGAGAAACCAAACAATGAGGGAGAAGTTGGAAAATATAACTGTATTTCTCAATGTCTGAGTCGCTTCTGATTTTTTTTTTACTTAAAACAGAGTTGTTTCCTTAACCTCTGATGTTGTGGTTACTTCTGTGGGCTATTTCATCAGAAATCAGTTGAAATAAAAGATGATTCCCTGTCCTGACAAATTCCAAAGAATGTGTCTATCAGATATTATTCAGACTAGTGGCAACAAAAAATGTAAACTATAAAGTATTCCTGATGTTTCCCTTTTACAGAAAACTCTGGGAGACAAAACAGCTGCTGTGATCTAGGCTGACTACAAATACAACTGAGATGCATTCTTAGGAATATGCAGAATTAAAATGAAGCTACAGAGAAAATGGAGTCCTGGACTTGTACAAATGAAACCAACTACTTGTCTATATAGGTGAAATTCTGAAAAAACACAAATGTTATGTAAGAGCTGACTTTCAATTTTCAAATGTGAAGGTGCTTAAAGCTCTTGTTCTGCTACAGTTTATGATAGAAAAGGTATATAAGTAATCTCAAAACTTCTGGAAACTCTGTAGTTAGGTACTTCTGAAGACCCTTTTTTGACTGAAACAGCAAGCAACGTGAGTAAGCCTTTTTCATTCCTTTTGAAAGCCAAACAGGAGAAGCTACACAGGTTTGTATGGGAAAGGCTGCTGATGGTAAAGGGTAAAGTCTCTCTGATGGGTAAAGTCTCCTGCCCAGCTTGCTGCTCCTCTATCTTTGTAACAGATAAGTGATTTAACACCTCAATATAAAAAACCACAATATTTTTACTTTGATTTAGCATTATCTCTGCTGTAATTTCTTAATTTAGGAATGATAAGGTTTTTTTCTATTCTTGAACAGAATGTTTAATATCTAGATAGACCAGAGTTACCTTTAGTAATTGGAACACTTGATTCTTTTGTGGGTAGATAAAACTAAGTTTGAATTACAGCTGGCATTGAATTTCCAAGGAGCTACACAGGCCTGCATGAAACTGCTGGCAACTGTGTGAATTATAGCCAACCACATGGATATCCAACAGCAACAGTTCAGTTCAGTGATCTTTAGGTTCCTATATTTTGAAATTGTTGAGTTTAATATAAAAGGAACATATTTTACTAACAACATAACACTTTTTATCTTTTTCATATGTTTTCCCAACACTGGCCAGCTCTCCCAGTCTAGTTCACAGCAAAGCCATTGAAAAAGCTGTCTTTTTGTTTTTCACAGAAAGGATCATGTGGAATATAGATCAAAATGTGGAATGTATGTCAAAATGTGATTACACACTACAACTGACATGGAAAAAGGGAAGAGCAGAAACAATTCTGTTAGATTATCAATTTTTCTACTGTTAGATTTAATTTGAAGTTCACTTACAAGTGAACTCAATTTCAGTCCAAGTTCAGTTTTAAAATGAAACTATTGGATTTAGTGCCACAAGAAGAAAGGAAGTGGCTTTAAAATCTTGCAAAGGAATTAATGCTATGCATATTTCATTGCATAAGAGTATATGGTTTATCTCTTCTATGTGATTATTAGGGCTGGACTTGGCATAAAATCTATTCCCTGCACAACTTCAAAACAGCCTTGGTTAACTGCTGGGGTGTTTTCCAGCCAAGTGCAGGAACCTAATTGCAGACACATCACACTATAAGAAGTTGTTCTCATGATATCTCTTTGCAGGCAAAAGGAAATGAGCACTGGAAAACTCATAAGAAATTCTCCTCATGTAACATTTCCACTCTGACTTCCAGACCAAAGAGGTTTGGACAAGTTTTGGTTCAAGAGACTAATTTCTGGATGCTTATCTGAACTGAACAGTCTGAATTTTTTGAGGTTCGGTGTTGGTTGCTATCCATTTGAAGAGCTATTGGCACTTCCATACATATAATAAACAAAAGCCTTTCATCCAAAATGTTTCCAGCTTGTTCTGTTGTGTTTCCAGTACATGCTCATAAACCTGCAGTGTTGAAACAAGCTGTCTTTTAGCACCAAAATAAAAAAAAGCAGCATAGCTGTTTCAACCCTGGGCTGTTCTATGAATATACTCAGTTTATGCAGCAAGAAAGTATCTTTTGGGGATTTGGGGATGCAAAGTTCTGGGGTTTTTGATGGAATCCCAGGATATACCTAACTAAAGCACTAAATCTTTTAACATATGTTGTTTTCCTGCACTGGGTGAGAATACCATACCACCTCTAGAAAACACAGCCTGAAAAGGAAGGCCTAAGAAAGAAAAATGGTGTTTTTGTTAATTACCTGATGTCTAAATTTTTGATCACATGAAAGCCTCATGCAGCATTTTAGATCCATTTCAAATGTGAAACTTCTAAACCTTCATCTCATTATAAATCATCTATGATTTTACTGTTCACCATTTAAAAATATTCTCCATAAGCTATCTCATTACAGTCTTCACTAATTCCCCTTTCAAAATTTTTCCTCTGAGGTCTATCAGTCCAAAGACTTGTATTACATCCCATTGGACTTTCTCTAGTTCTCCCAGATACTTTGGTAAAACTGTCACCAAACACAACCCAATTAATCTTAGAAAGGATCACCAGAACCCAGCCAGGGCTCTTCAAAGTCAGAATCTGCTGCTTGATCCATGGTACACTGAGCAAAAATTCTTTAATAAGGTGTTCATGATAACCAATATTTTGGGTCTTGGCATTTTAGATTTTTTTTTCTGACTACTAATGTTGATTTAAAACACGTAAGTCCCTGGAACCCCAACAGTTCCAGGCAGTTCCTGGCAGTTTACATGGCTGAACCTCACATTACAGTATATCCTGTCATGTTAGTTTGCTTCTTTTTTTTCAGTCCAGATTGTATAAAAATTTTAGTTTTCTTCCCCATCTTTTTCTCTGCCCTAGTTCCTCCTCTTAGCTGCCACTTGACACTATGGAAACTTGCAGTACTATGACTAACTGTGGAGAGAACAAGTCATAAATTAGTCACTAGCAAGACAAGCATCTTTGCAGGCCCAAAATGACTTAAAATATTAGACTGGTTTTTGGCCAAAGGTCAAGCTCCTAGAGATCATTGAGTACATGGATCTAAAAAAGCACCAATTAAAATTTTTGGCTCTTAACTGTCCACCTGTGTAGACTCTGGTTACACAGCATTCTAATGAGCCACCAGCAAACGGAGCCAAGCAGCTGCTCATGAAGATGTTGCCTTCTCTGCTTCTTCTTGCTGTGCCAGGAGGTAAACACAGTGTTAAGAATTTTCTTTTTTAATCTTTGTGACCCAAGACATAAATTGCAGTGCATTACTCCTGCTTTTACTTAGATCAAACCAGATTTTGTTACAAGAAATTTTCAAAACTCTTCATCTGAAAACACCCCATTGTATATCACTCCAGACAAGCATGAAAACCAGGCTAATAAAGCAAAAACCAGTTTCTTGCTTAATGAACTGTTCACAAACAGTCTCACATGTCTCTGACTAGCTCATGGCACTGGGCACACTGACACACACCACATGCTAGAGCTTTCAGCTAAAATCCACGAGAGGCAGGAAGTTTAGGGCTGTTGACTCTCCAGCATCCTTCCAGTGAGAGCACAGGTTTCAGCAGCTTGATTAGACATGAAGTTGGTGCATTCTTTCCAAGGAAAGCTGTCTGCGGGCCGGCCCTGCTCAGAGCAGTAAACTCAATGTTGGTAGCAGAACTAAGCTTCCACCACCTCCACCCCAGCTCAACCAAGGCTTGAAATTGTGTTATTTGGTGGTGCATGTGCAGGGTAATGGGAAGTAAGGGTGGGAGGAATCCACAGCCTGAGGGATCAGATTCCCTGTCCAAAGACTCAGCTTTCTCCTCCTTGACCAGGGCCTCACAGTCATAGCTGGTTCTTAGCTGGAGGGAAAATACCAGTTGTGTCAACTGACAATTTCTGTGGCAGCAGCAAGTACAAGAGGTCATTGAAAACTGAAAGTGAACACTTTTGTAGGTTATTATTAGTGGCTGAGAGATGGAAATATGATTCTCTGACAAACAGCAATTTTCTGACTTGGACTCTCTTGGAGAAAGCTATTCCCAAGCACTGCCATCATGCCACTCTTCAATGCAGCACAGATGAAAGAAAGAAGGGGATTTCTCAAGGAGTGTTCATAGTTTTTCAACACTTTAAAAAACCCAAATCAGTTCCTGCAGCATTTTCTCTAAAATGCAAAGGCACAGGCTGCCCAGCTCCACATCCCTAGCAGAAAAATGACTCTTTTTCAGCTTAAGTACTCCCACTTCTGCTCACGGATTGATTTTGTTTTGCTTGACTTGACAAGACTAGGTTGGACAAATCTGAATTATCTGTATATTTCTGACTGGATCAGCTGCAGAACCTTCAGTATGCTTGTCTTTTAGTCTTATAAATTACATTAGTGAGGGCTGTAAATCTTAGCTCTGTGAGGACATAGATGTACAATAAGAAAACGATCCAGAGTTTTAAAAAGGCAAAGATGCTCGTAGAACACAGACTGTTCTTCACATGAAATATACCCTGTCTTGGAATTTGTCCTGGATTTCTGCTGTTTAGTTTCCTAACATAAGTTACCTTCTCTAAAGAAAAAAATCACATTTGCTTAAAAGGCAGAAGAATAGAAGGAAAACCTTTCCACATGGATCTATTCAGTTTTACATGGGTAGAAATATGTGAAAAAATGTTTTGCAAACATATTTTAAGAGTGGTCTAAAACTTTTTTCTCGTATATTTATCCATAGATTCAATGCATGAAAGTTATACTAACTACTAAGCAAAAAAACAAAACAAAAAAAACCAACCAACCAAACAAAAACCCATCCAACAAAACAATAAAAAACAACCCCTCCAAAAAACCCCTACCAAAAAACCCCCTATATATATATATATATATATTCTGTTTATGTCTAAATAACATCAATCAGAAAATGAAAGAAATAGGGACTGTCAAAAAAATCAATGAATAGAACCACTAAGTTATTAGCAGAAAGAACCATGCTTAAAATGCAAATCCTCTGACATTCAGCACTGCAAGAAACACAAGAGGTATTAAGTACAAGCTTTTTCTGAGTTATAGAGGAGTTGTTAAAAAGTGATATAATGCTTACACCTTTTTATAAGTTCTCTTTAAAATGCATTTAGAATTCAATTAAATGTATTAAATGAACACTCTGAGTCATATACTAAAAAGTGTAGGTCCCAGTTTATATTGAGGAGCCTAGCATAAAAAACCAAAGTCAATAATATGATCTCAGATGGCAGAAATTTTGAAGACATTTGTCAACTGGTTTAGCTTAGATAAGACAAGCACACTACATATACATTACTCCCACAAATTAATATTCATATTTTTATTATAACAGATCTATAAGCCAACTAAAATATTTTTAAAAAGTTAAACAGCTAAAAGAAATTTATTATTTGTCTGAAGTAAACATAAACAAGTACAAGTAATATGCTAATTTTTGGAGAATCATACTAAGAAATTATTCATAGGATATGCATATTAATTTCTAGCAGTATTAGAATTCTCTCTTCCTCATATTTCTGACATTCCCTGACATAAACATATAAAATTTCATTTTTCATGATCTTGGTTTTTGATACAGCACTCACTGTTTGACAGGGCCACAAGGATTTCACAGAGTCCAAGATCCTTTTCAGCCCATGTGATTTATTCACACACTGAAAGATGCTTTGTCATTTTTTGCCCAAGTGTAACTTTTTAGACACAGAGTTTTTCCTCTTTTCTTAGCTATTCTGCATCTGATCTGCAGGTTCTAATATATCAGATGTCTTCTCACACCTCCAGTATTTTTTTATGGACTTCCCCCAAGAAACATCAATGGCTCCAAAAATTCTTCAACTTTCTGCACCTCTGTGCAACACTAATAACCAGACACTTTCCACAAGTTCTGTAAAGGTCTTGTTAACACTTTTCATTGTCTGGACCAGGCTCACTCCATTAATCACATGGACCTCTGCTGAGGACTGCTGATGACCAGGGAATAATGGATAGGCCAGTGCTTCTCTAGTGCCCAGCAATTAGTAAGTTCCCAAGTAAATTCCTGCCTATTCTGAGAATTACTCATTTCCCAAGGACCTTCCAACTCCGTTAGAAAAAAGGAGTTTGAAAATGTTTTTTGTCATAACATTTCCATGCAGAAGAATTATTCTCAAAATGCTTCTACTTGAAATGTGGTATAATTTTACTGTACTTTGATGGTTTTCAGAACATGGTCTGTGAAAATTAGCAGGAGGAGGATGACTGACCAGGTACCAGACTGACCAGACCACTACATATTAGAATATCTCTTTCTCCCAAGAATATTGCATATTAACCCAATTATATAACTTCTGCTTGATAATCCAGTATATCCCAAACATTCTGAATTTTTATAATTTCCTTGAAGCAATTAATTTTTCTCTTGTCCCTCCATTACCTCATACAGATGTTTCAGGGTTCAGCACTCTGATGACACCAGCAGGCTGGAGGAATCTCCTGCACTTCCAGAACATGCCCTTCTGTGTGGTTTACATTTAAACATACCATTTGCACCTCACTAGACAGTTAGTGAGTTAGTGACTGTGTGCAGTTCAGATACCTGGATGCACAGGTTCAGGGTACAATGTCACAGAAGGAATTGACACACATAGGTCCAATAGATTTTCTCTATCAGCCCATGCTACCTTCACATTGCATCTTGCAATCAGTGTCAGGCACTCAGAATATTTCAGCTAGCACCATCTCTTAGGATCCACAAAATGCAGTTAGGAGCTCTAATAACACATTTTTCACTAAAAGAATGAGGCTCCACTCAATCTCCACTCAATCTTAATGTTTTCCTACAAGGTCTATACAGACAAATAGCTAAAGCTGGTTGGATCCTTCCCTCAATCAATCCAGCTTCATAACTCTGCTAACTACTCTGAGTAGTTACTCAGTAAAGACAAAGAAAGGGTGGAAATAGGGACAGAAAAACAAGCTCATTTCAGTGTCAAGAAACTGATAGATTTTTCAGCTGCTTGCAGCACTGTAATCTCAGATATGTTTCAGAAATGGCTATGCCTTGTAAAAATTAGTAGCTATAAAGGATGGCATCAAAATGTGCTCAGCAGATGCTGCCACAAGTCTTGCTGACATATTTAAGTGCTTATTCCAAATGGGATATACTGGCTCTGCAATTACCCTTCACAAGTTCTTTGTCTTTTAAGTACTAGTCTTCCATCTCCTTTGTAATCTGATTTAGTGACTTCCTAGAAATTTCTTTTTCCTAAGCAGTAACAGTTTGTTTTTCCTCAATAACACACAACAGGCACATTCATCATCAACATTTTGCGGCCTCTTCTGCCTCATAATGACACTGGAGCCTGGGTATTTCAGCTTCATGCAATATTCTGGCAACATCCAGAATTGAAAAATCAATGGGAATTTAGTCAGCTCTCAGAAGGGTGTGTTACAAATTATGGCCCAAGATTACACCAAATTGCCATTTAAAGGAGTATCACCGAAATTAAATTAATGAAAAACATTCTCTGTACCAGTCCTTCACTGCTTCTCACAAACAGATCTTTACCACAGATGTAAAGGTATGTTTCAACCCTGTCATGTACCATAGAAATGTTGTAAACTACAGAACAAAAATCACCAGAGCCATGTTCATGCAAGCAATAATATTGAAGTGTGACTAAAACTGTAGAAGTGCTGTTTAGGAAGAGATTGTAACACAGAGAAAACAATGCTGCCAAGTTGCACTAGCAGCTTATTTGCCTTAGTTTTTTACCACTATCAGTTATTATCTTGGCTCATTTATACAGGATTACTCTCTTTTAAATTTTTTTGTGGGTTACTTTTGTTTGTTTGTTTGGGGGGTTTTTTTGGTCCTTTTAAAAAAAATATTATTAATAATATTTTTATTCCTTAGCAAATACTTATAAAACAGTTGGATGAAATGTGCTTCTAGCCATGAGGGCAAGTAAACTAATTTCCTGGAATTACAGTAAAACTACTTAGCTCATCTAGCACCTATCATTATCAATTACCATGTTAAGAATCCTGGAACAAATAAAAGGCCAGGGATGTGGAAAACCAGGTTACAGGGCTCCTCAGACATTTTGTTGTGGCCTTTTTATGAAGTCCAAGCATAATTACAGGTATTGGGAACAAAGACAGCAACAGTAAATCTGCTCAATGAAATTACATAATTAAATGGTCCATTGTAATTTGTGATGGCACCGTCCAAGAAGCAGAGATTAAAATATGTTAGAGCAAAGTGGCTACATTGGGTGGCTGACTGGGACACTGATCATCACTTCTGCCATAAAATCAGGTTGAACTTATCACTTACGGAGTATAGAAAAAGTCTGTCTTTGTCTGGATGCTATGGCAAAACTAATTTTTGCTGCAATTATAAATCCTCAAAGTTTAATCTCTTAGCCATCCAACCTGGAAAGAAACCTGACTTTGTCACTGTGATCATGTACCAGAAAGGTCAACAATTTTACTTTAATGACACACAGCTGAAGGAGCCAAACTCACATCTTTTGTTCACTTCTGCAAGGAAAAACCTGCCAAAGATCAAGAGGAATAACAACTGAGTGAGGACTCATTTAAAATTTTAGTCTTTGGCTCAACACCAAAAATTTTAACACTGGGCTAATTTAATCTTTGATGTAATTCCATCTATTTCAGTTGACAATTTTTCCTGTCTCAAATTGTACCAATAATTTTAAAAGCATTTAAGCAGTTCTTCTTGTGAAAAATGTACAGAAATCACCTAAGAAATTTATCCTGAAAGCTAGTTTTTATGAGCTTAATGAACAAATGTTGCACATAAACATCCATGCCTTTGTACCAATACAGAACTTCATGAGAAAAATCAGAATGTTACATTAGATCCAAGGGAAAATATATCTGATAAAACCTATACCAAGATTTATGTGTTTCCAGAGAACACACTGAAAAACCCCCAGAGAGATTTTTGCTTATTTTGACTTCTTGCCTGGTCTGAGGGTTTATTATACATCTAAAAGTTGAACTGAAATATTAGAAACCCCAGTGAACTTAGACTGTTTTCAGCAAGGCAGGATTTGGGGCTTAGATTCATTAAGGAATGTCAATCTGAAGCTACAGTCAATCTTAGGGAAATTTTTTATCTGCTTGGAGTTTAACTGGATTTACAAATTCACAAAAACAAAAGTAATAATGTATATAACTGAGACTATTTAAAAGATCAAAACACATATTCTCCCCACTGTTTAAAATAAATAAATAAATTTACAGGAAAAAAAATATAAAAAAGTGGTGGTGGTGGGCTCTGTATTACAAATGCTTTTTAAAATATCTTCATTATATACCCAATACATATCTAGAGTTGTTTTGCCAAGTCGTGAATCTTGGCAAAATAACTTAGGGGAGCAGTTCAGGTCCACAGGCATGCAAAAAATAATTCAATTACCCCAACCAATTTTTTGTTTGTTATGATTTAGAATGAATGTGTTTTTCTTTCCAGAGCAATCTTTTCCATTTTGTTTTGTTTTATTTTGCTATTTCATTGATGAGGAATGCATCCAGGGACAGATGAATTAATCTCCAATTCCATATGTGTACCTGGGAGTACTTCAGTGTGTTCAAGAAAACAAAGCTTCCATAACCACTGTCCTGACTGATAAAGGCACTTTTTTTCCACAGTTGTCCTAAAAGTACACCATGTAAACGCTCTCTTTCGTAATTCCTGAGGGCCCCGTGCAGGACCCTGGAATTCCCATCTGTACAATGCACTCTTTCATCTGTGTGATCACCAACACATGTTGAGTGTATTTCTGAAGGTCTGTTTTAAAGCTATGGCCATGGGACATCATGTGACCACTGAATCATTTTCTTCCAGCTGAGGGTACATTTTATCTTGCCAAACATTTTCATAGTTTGTGCAAGCAGTTCCTGCAGTCTGATTCAGCTGCTCATGATGTGGCTGTCTGCTTGTCTGAGTGCAGGGGAAGGTTTAGGGTTTCATATTCCTCTCCATGCTCTGACTTTTAATCCTCTGAAATGTTTCCTGAGTGTTGAACATATGCCTGTTTGATTATTCCTGGCAAATGGTGTTTAGGAACAGTTTGTTGATTAATTCTAAGGCATACTGTGATGGCCTTCAAAGAACACCTTAATAATTTTAAGTGAGCCATGAGGAAAATAACTTTTTCTTCATTCCAATATGCATTCTGCAGCAGCATTTTTCATTTTAATGAAAATAATATTTTCATGGTGTATTAAGAGAGATTTTGGGGGTATGTAATATTCTTATCTACAGCATATTTAGTAGGATTTATTGCATATACCCTCCATTTAATGAGGTCAAATACACACAGCAAAGTCTGTTAACCAAATAAAATAAGTCAGGCAGCTGCAAACTTTCAGTAACTGAATCAGTGGAACCAAAAATGGAGTAGCAAACTATAGTTATCTCTAGAAGCGTTCTGTTTCGGTTCTTTTGCAACCAGTTCAAAGCACATACAATATGTTTAATCTACTAAAGTATTGATAACCAGGGAATTTTGTAAATAGCGAGCAAGTTTTTGCACCATCAGCAAAAACTGCCCTCACTCAACCTCTGCTTTTCATACCAGCAGCTCAGAGTGCTACCCAACACCTTGGATAGCCAAGAGATTACACCACAGTGACACAAACTGCTAACATCAGAAGGTACAGACATATTAAGAACCCTTTCAGGGCCACAAGGATTTTGTTTTCACCTTATTTTGGTTTCTTTTTGCTTGAAGAGTCTCCTGGTTAGCCTTACACATGGGTCACTGAAAACTGTCTAATGTAATGTCTGATGTAAACTGTTTAGTATTATCAATACCACAGCTAAGCCTAGGCGTACACAAGGCTTTCCTAAAATTGTAAACGCTTAAAAATCTTCTAGGCATTTGAGACACAGAAGGCCTAACTAGTGAGCAGGCCCCTTTCCCAATTTCATTTAAATGCTGGGTTTTTCTGTGCTGCATTCAATCTAGTTTTAAACTGCCTCAAGTGACATGGCTTTCTCTGCTTCCTGCAGGAGACAATTCCATACTCTAACCGATCTTTCCCTAAGAGACAAATGTTTCCCCTGATATTCTGCAGTATTCTTCCTTTTTTAATTTAATCCCATTAATGTAAATTATACTCCCTCTCCCTTGATTTGTATCATTGTTTTTCAAAGGGAACATAACAAAAGTTCTAATGAAAAGGAAGACTGCCTTATATAAACATTAAAAAATTAATGTTAGAAAGAAAATTTACCATATTTCTATGAAGCAGGGGATTAATGTGATGAAAAACAACAGAGGACTGTAGCTCATGCTGTGGTGTGGAGAAACAGACCTTCAGCAATAAAGCTGCAAAAACTTCACCAATTCCACTACCTATTGTTCAGGTAGGCTATAAATCTGGTAAACTTTTTCCACTGGTGAACCTTACTTACTAATCAAGTTTAATTAGCAATTTATGTAAGGGCTCAGCTCCAAGGTCTTTGAAGGCAGTGGGATTCTTTCCATTGGGTTCATAGGGATCTGGATGATGCCTGTAATTATACATGAGAATAACATTGCATCTGGCAGTATGCTAATAGCATGAAAGGAAATAATGTGTGACTATCAAGAAATTAGTTTTCAAAAATACCTTTTACATATTTTACTTCTGTGTTTCTGATGAAATCCCCTGCTTCCTATATTTTTAGAAAAAGTTTTTCAAACCCTCTCAACTTTCACTTTAAAATTATTTAAACTGTAGCAGCATGCCAAGTGACGTATCAATTTCTTTGACAAATAATTAATTTTCCATATGGTTTTACTGTTTACAGTAGTTATAAAAGCAGTAACATGAGTACCTCTCCTCAATGTTACTAGACCAATTTAAGATAAAATTTCACAGTGCATGTATTACCACTTTCTTTGTTCTCCCTTTCTAGTTATCTAGTCAGTTGAATTTCACAGAACAAGCTTTCCTGTGGGAGTGTAGAAGGAAGCACTAATGGCAGCTGCATTCTACCTCTCCTGCATGAAGTTCAGAGGGGTTAAAGGCATTCCAGCCAGAGCTCTGGACCTGCCCTGCCCTCTGCCTCTCACAGACAGCCAGACTTGGTGGTCAATTTTCACCCAAGCAAAACAGGCTGATGTGTTGGAGAGGAGATAACAGCTCACAGCTTTGCTCAGTGAGGTATCCCAAACCTTCTGAGCCAGGCATAAGCGGATGTACACCCATGCCTAACATGTGGCCTTCATCTCTCTGCCTCTCCGAGGAACTCTCCCCTTACCCGTGTGAAGGCTGAACTCCCATGTTTGTGCTAAATCATTGCTGGCCCACTCAAAGCAAACAAAGCAGAGATAATGCTGCTTTTCTTTAAAGCCAGAAATGCTGGTTTTCTGCTTAAATGCATACCTTTGATGGTGGCTCACTGGTAAAACTTGCCTTAGGTAAAAGAAACAGAATTATGCAATTTTCAGCTAAAATAATTTTGCCCTTAAAGAGAGAGGGAAACATATCTAGTCCATTTTCCCAAGGAGAGTCCACTTGTGAAATTATAATTATTTTATTGGTCAAAGCTCATTTCTATTTAAAAAAAAAGAAATTTAGACTAGGGCTTATGTGAAGCTAGCAGGAAGCAATCTAATGGAGCCCTGTGGCCTGTATAGGTTCCAAACTGGGCCAACAGGTCAAATGTTCTTGGAATAAAGCATATTACATTCACAAATTACATGCATAGATGTGTATATATAAAGATACAGATCTTATTAAGACATGAAGTACAAACAGTCTGTATTGTTTCTACATTTCCATATTCCAAGGTGAAAGAGGGCAGTGCTGTCTCCTTATCACTCTGTCAATCTTAGAAGTCTGTTTTGCAGACTTGAAAGCAGTGAAGCTGAAAGGCTTGGAACATGTCATATTTAATGGGACTGACTGAAATAACTGCTGTGAAAGTACACTGTCACAGCCTAATAAAACTGCATACCCAGCAAGGCTATGCTCACTGCAAAAATGTTCTCTTCAAGCCTTGTGATTATGGTGCTGGGTCAGAGAGGTGCTGCTCAAACCATAGTAGTAGCACATGGCTAGTAGTAGTTAATAGATGAAGTTCAAGACATTGTATTTATCACAATTAAGGGGTCCATGATATTTTACTGTCAATGCAGATGAGGTGTTTTCTCCTCATGCCATGACCCAGCATGCAGAACAGCAGAACCTCATCCAAAAAGGAGCTGGAAGCAGCCCCTCACCCGAAGCTCCTACAAAATTGCCTGCACAATATGGAATAGACTAACAAAACTTTCCCTTATTTTCCCCTGTCATGCCTTTTTTCATCTCTTCAGTACTTGAGAAAGATCTGATGCATTTTTTAATGGCTTGGCACTTCCTCTACTGGGCAGGAGTTGTTATCGGTGGTTAGGAAATCTGGTTTTCTACACTGCTGTGGAAAGAAACAGTTAATTCTAGTTTCTCATCAGACCTGAGCATGGAGTTCATTGTGTCTCAAAAGCAAAGGAGTAACTAGAAAAAATCTGTGCTGTTCTCTTAGCACTAAACTGTGTCTGCCAGATGGAGCAGAGATTTCCCTCTATTGAAGGAATGATTTTCCTGGCATTTGTGGTGATGCTGGTGCTGACAGAAGCAGTAGGTACTGGGCTGTGGTTGGTTTAAGAATGTGCTGATCCACCACAGGTGAGACAATATTCACTAAAATCTGACTCCTGTCCTCGCTCCTGGAGACCTCTGCTGCCAGACATCAGTGAAGCTTTTCCTCTTCCATTTAAAATTGAAGCCCAACCCAAAAGCTGGATGCTACTTTCACTCCACATTGCCAGAGTTCTCATTTAAAAATGTTCCAAAACTCCAAAAGTGGGATGTTTCTCTGCAGAATTTTTATAAGCCTCTTAAGTTCCTGCATGGGCTATAACAACCTCATTTAAGCCACAGGGTATCTTCACTGACATCAGCAAATTTGGCTCAATATCCTCCAATAGAAGGGCAATTTGTTTCCATAATAAACAATGCCACAAATCACAAGAAAAGCAGAAGAGCTGCCAAGATGTCTTTAGCCCTTGTAAGAAAAAAACCAAACTCTTCTGCAATCAAAGGATTTTGTTTTCATTTTGGTGAAGTAAAATATTGCATTCTCTCTGAGGGTTTCTGTCTCTGATTCTATCAGTCTTTTGGCGTTAGGAAAAGTAGAGACTGCACTGCAGTGTGAGACTGCAGAAAGCCACCTTGGAACAGGAAAAAAGAAAATTATAAGAAACATTTCAAGCAAAACTGAATGTGAAAACTATGAGAAAAACTTAATTCCCATTATGAAGGACTGAATTTATTAAAACTACTTTTTTGCTGCCCCCTTCTCTGAGTTACTATTACCATTTTAACTTAACCTCTATGGAGGAAGAAAAACCTTTTTTTTCCTGAATAAGCATTAAATATGTAATAAATTTATGATGAATGCAGCAAACAAACAAAATAATACATAGAAAACATTCTTGTTTAAATTAAAGTATGAGTATTTCTTAGGAGATGAAGCTCATGTACCATGAAAACACCTCAGAGAGATGTTATTTAATGGTGAGTATTTCTTCACTCTATATTCAAAGTAAATAGCACCCATAAACAGTTGCTATTCACCAAACATAGAAGGACTGGATTTGGATGCATTTCCATGTACATTTCCTTAGTCTCTGATGTGCCCTCTTCTTAAGCAAGTAAAAGGGAACAGAGTACACACTGTCTTGAGAAGTACAATTTGCTTTTCAAAAAGATCCCTTGCTAGCAGTGCCAAGCTCCCAGAACATCTCCTTAGTTAGAATTTGTGACAGAACTTAGCAGACTTATTCATTTTCACTTTCTTCCTGAAAAATAGTAAATAGCTCAGCATACACATGCCTTTTACGTGCCAAGGATATATTATTTTACTTGTAGATCTTATTTTTATAGCTTGGTTTGTTCTAAGACTCATAGAAAACCCTCAAGGACAATCAAGATAAAAGTGTCACTGAGACTTTTCCCTTCCGAAGTAAACAGCACATATTAGCCTACATATCATAACATTTGAAGTATGTTTCAAATAATGTAGAAAACACAGATGAGTGTGTTGAACTCAGTTCAGGAATCAGTTTGAGAGTTTGGAGTACAGAAGAAAGGTCTGAGAGTTTCTTTTTTAGGTACAACTTCTCTCCCTTCTTTCCTGGCTGTTAACAACCCACAGGTTGTTATTATTATGGTGCAGGATGTCCTGTGGTTTCAGAGGAATGTGGGAAGGACATATTCCAAAGTGTCTGTGATGATCAGGACAATCTTCTTTGAACTGAGACCTGGGCTGTCACTGTAGGCAGCTAATATGTTTCAGAAGTAATTTTTTCCTGTAACATTTACTCAGCATGTCATGGTTTTGGGTGGGTTTTTTGTTGTTGCTGGTTTTTTGGGTTTTTTTGTTTTGTTTCATTCATTAGAGGGTAGCCATGAAGCAGAAAGGAAGAAAATATAATCTGAAAGCATATTTTCTTTTGTTTCTGTCCTTAAAATTACATCCCTGGCAGGTGAGACAATAATGTGAAATCTTTACATATATTTAAAGAGAAATGGGTTATGTTCTGACTTCACACTTGACTAGGACTCGAGCCACTGCATTAGTGAAGATGCAGAAGAAGGTTGCTCCTTTTGGTATGGGGAGCAAAAGCAGAAAATGTCTGTCCAAGGTAAAAAGGGGAGAGTTGTTATTTGAAAACTGTCTAAATTCCTGTGCATATCAGAGGAAATTAAATGGCATTTGCTTGCACTCACAAAAATTACTTCAGTGTCATGAGAAGGCACTTAAGTAAGATTTAAACTAGAAAACTTTGATCACTGAAAATCATTCAGAGAAGCACAAAGGTGCATTTTCTCTGTTTTTTGGTTTCCCTGATGCACCACTGACACTGCCCTGATTCAAAATCAGCTGCCCCAAACTTGTCTAGGCTGGACTGCACTTGCCTTTGTGTAAACTATGATATGTCATAACACCAAAATCACTGCAGGCTTTCAGTTTACTTTCAGAAATGAAGAACCTTGCTGGAAACTTAAAACTGCTCAGTAAATTCCAGATGTCACCACAAACTGGAATCAATGAATCTAGTCATTCACTTATTATATATAAAAGGAAAAAATGTGTTTTTAAGAAAAGCAGACATGCAAAGAAAGTGAGAACTGCAGGAGTGTAAATCACAGACTGCAAAGGGCAGTATTTATAGCCTACTTTGAGATCAAGATTATCAATTAAGGATGATAAGAAGCCAGGACTTTAATTTGAGCAAAATGTTCAACCGAGGAAGTAGGATAGACATAAGAGGATTCCTTTTGAGCTATTAGCTGTTTGAATTGATTGTTAAGAGTCTGGAGGGATGGTATCACTGCAAGCATGTTTTCAATCATTAAACTCTCCCTGACCTCAATAGTGGCAAGATGAGACTCCAAGATAGAAGAGAAAATACCTGTAAGACTTGACCATGATTCACACTGAGGCAAGGCCTTTCTAGTATTTTCATGAAGACATGAAGAAATACATGAAATACTTGTCTGTCTGTGCCTGTCAGAAACTGGCCACTAAATACCATGATTTATGGTGCATTACCCTAAAATGCAGTGGGTTACTTTGAATAATTGGTAGATGCAGCCACTCCTTTCACTTTCCAAGCTGTTTGATATTATCATTCATTTTTCTACTGAAGAACATCAGCTGAATTTTAAAACCAGTGTGGGGTGAAGTGAGGTTAAAGCTGCCCACTGGTTGTTCTTTCCATGTTCTTCCATTCAATAAAACAATAGCAGAGCTTTACACAATGGAATGCCTCTGGAAAAAGCAAGCGAGAAAAGCCTGGCTGCAGCTTACAGAACCACAGGGGGAACTTAGCTAATTATATGACAGAGCAATTTATGGTTTTTGTTTGACGCCATTCAGTAAAATGAAGACTTCAGGAAGTTATCATTCTGAGCTTTAGTTTTTCCAAAAAGTGAACATTCTGTAGGTAATGGGTCTGGAACATACACCATATTTGCTGACTCTTTAAAATACTCTAACACCAAATGAAATGAAGTGCAAATTTGATCAGGAGAACAACTAATTTTGCACATGTTGTCTGCATAAGATTAAATGGTAATATGGAAGGTGGGGGATTTCAGGAAAAGGAAGATTTAGTTTATAGGGAAAAAAGCAGACTTCCTTGTTAAAACCTCTATGGTAATAACTGTATAGATTAAAAAGATATTGTGTTTCATGGACCACATATTTTAATATCTCAATACACTTAAAAGATAAATCTGGAACCTTATTTTTGTTGTATGTAACAACAATCAACTTGCACACAGAGCAACATGCACTGGAAAATGTGCAATATTTGATCAAGATGTGCTTGTGAACATTAATTTGTGTGTTTATTTTCTGTGGCTAACAGACTCTGTCACCTTTTTTTCCTTTTGGTTCCCACATAGATACTTACAACTTAAATATGGATGCTCCAAAGGAGACAAAAGAAATATGTCTGGTTAAAGACACGGGGTGTCAAGAAATATTTCTGGTTAAAGACACAACAGCAAACAGTACGTTTATGTATATATATATGCACATAACTAGGAACTCAAAAGAGCTTGCCTACACACATCCAAAAGTGAATGTAGCTAATTGACTATAGTAATGAGTTAGTAATGAGTGTTAACTAAAGAGTTAGTACCAAGCATAATACAATTTTCATTCATTTCCATGCAAGAAGTTCTGTTGTGTAGAGTTTTAATATATTTCAAAAATTTTAATATTTCCAAAGACAATGTCATCAAAATGCCCATTTATTGATAATCTGATAAGGAAATGTTCATCCTGAGAACATTTGCCAGCAGCAAACACTCCAACTTCTCCAGACTCCTGCTTCCCTAGATGCTGATACTACATATATGTGCTGTTTGCCATAAATGCATTAGCAAATATTCTCTTATTTTAATTTCATCATAAGATTGAATATTTTCTCACTATGAACATTTGACATAATAAGAAATTGCAGCAATTCTCTTTTTATAAGTGAATGACAGAACATGTAAATTAAGTGGCTCTACAAAAAGTATTTCACAACTATTTGTAACATCTAGTTTATTCGTTACAAAAGCAAGAACTGGACACAACATTCTCATCTAAGAACTGTTGATTTCACCACAGAAAACCAAGGTAAGATTTACTGTGTAGAACTGTGTTTACAGCAAGCACTGAAGCATTTTTACTGGAAAAAACTCTAAGCATGATTTTAACAGTTTGGTAACCTAAACTCACTATTAATGCATCTGTTCTTAAAGCAGCCTTTAAGACTACAGTAATTTACTGCAAAACAGTCTAATGAGAAGGCATGCATTTATATAATTTTACACCTATATAAAAATCAGATTTCTCATCCTTAATACATTTCAGGATTACGAATACTTTTGTACTCTGCAACAGAAAATAAGAAATTCTCTATGCTTCTCTTGAACTTAAACTGGGATAAATTCTTTATGCTTGTGCAAATTTTTTGGGTTGATACATAAGCATAATCAGTTCCTAAGTAAAAATCGTTCTGCAAAACATTTGTCTTTCAACAAAGCTGCATTTTTTTAATGACCTTGTATTTATGTATGGTTCCATGCTAGCTTTTTTTGGGTAATTTTTATCTTTTATGACTTTGACTAAATAAATTTAATTCAGAAAATATGTGAAAGAGGCCACCTTATGTAAGTTATTGCATATCATTTAACCAAATTTTAAGTAGACTAGCATGGCCATGGCAAATGAAATTAATATTTTACAATGACAAATTTTGGGTTCAGAGAGGTAATAATTTGTTTCATAGATAACTCTAAATCTCTGCTTTAAATAAAAGGAAAGCGTTTATTGATTCTCAGCCTTTTGAACCTGAGAGATTTTATGAGTTCACTGTGTAATTCTAATGAGAGCTGTTTTAAAGGTGGGTGTTTAAATGAAACACCTAAAAGTAAGCACCCCAATAGAGTAGCTTTGCTGATTGGCATGCTAATCCACCTCCTGCTACCTTGCTCTGCTGGCAGAGCAAAGAAAGGCTCAAACTGCTGCCTGTGGGTAAGACACAAATTTCAAAAGACTTCCATTGACTTCCAGTTTAGAATCAAGGTACATGAAGAAGTTATCCAGGACTGACTTCATCCTGACAAGAATGCATCAAAAAGAAAATGCAAACCAAACTGTGGGGTGGGAGAAGAAGCTGAGTTACTGTACAATCCATGTCCATGTCCATGTTTGATTGGTCTGTGGCTACAACCACCTTATTAGAAAGCATATTTTCTAAAATATTCTTTAAAATCAGAGGAACTTACTACTATGCCCCTATTATAAATACTATAAAATGAGATACTAGTAAGAACTCTGCTTTACAAATCAGAGATTATGTGCTTTTATGTCCCCTGAGGAATAGAAATAATCACAAGGATGATGTACCCACAAGTAAAGGCTTTTCTGTGCCAAGAATTTTAATCGACAAGCAGTAATGCCAAGACAGCAAGAGACAGCTGTGTAAGCTAAAAAAAAAAGAGAGAGAGTTTTGATGGAAAAATAGCATGGAGTTATTCAGCAATTGCAGCTTTATTTTGTAGGTTGACACACCAGTTAGTAATGGGATTTGGGCAGGTGACGTAGAGCTCACAGCTGTTTGGGAGCTTCTGTAATTTCTTTTCAGTTAAGCATGCAACCCTGCAAATAAGTGTTGCTGAAAGAAGTTAAATGATCAAGAACTAGTTTGGTGCACTAGTTCCCTTTTTTGAACTGGACATTGAGACAAAACCTTGAAAATGCTATTGCCTACCTCTCTAGCAGGCAGATACCTCCGGAAGTCTTGGACCTACTAACAGAAGACAAGGAAATCGAAACTCCAGGAAGAATTTGTTCTATGGCCCAGCTAGATAACTTACAAAGGATTAACACACAAAGGTCCAGGCACCTCCTTCAACAAGACAAGCAAAATGTGCAATTAGGTCCCTGGAAAACAACTGCTGCTTTAATCTGAATCACAATAGAACTGAAGCTGTCAGTCAAAGATTCTGCTACTTTCATGAAGTGATAATTGGGCTGCCTTCAGCAAGGCACTGGCTGTGTATCTGTCACAGCTTTTAAGGTATCATTGTCAGGACAGCACAGGACATTACACCCATGGGTTTTGCTTTAAACACTGCCACATGGTCACAAGCACACAAAATAAAACAATGAACTGTAGAACAAGTTCCTCACAACTCAGTAAAACAACACAACACTGAAATGCTTTTGTCTTTAAAATAAAATAATCCACAGAGCTTTGCTCTCTGCCATATGTTTTTATTCACATCTTCTGAAGCCAGTGAATTCTCCTTGCTGTGGAGAGAAAAATCCCCAGGCAGATAAACTGCACTTGGACTCCTCCTAATACCCCACACAGCCATGCTGCTCTGGGAACAGCAGCGTCAGTCCAGCTGTCAGAAAGTAAGGCCTGAGAAAAGATGACCAGCAATAGGATGGAGACTTCTCTCACATCCATGAAAATGCTGCCCATCCTCTCATAAATTTTTTCTCCTGGGCAATTAGGAAACTTATATACTATTGCAGGAGATAATTGAAAATTAATGGATACTTGCCCTATGTGTAGCCTAACTGCTGATCTGCAAGTAAAATCCACTTTCCTGAAGCAAGAGACAATTGAATTAATGTCTCTGGGGAACTGAGTAATTGGTAAGTTTGTTCTGGCCTGCTACATCTTGTCATCAGTGAGCAGCACTATCCCTGATACAAGCCCTTAACTTGTCCTTCTCTACACAGATTTCACTGGTATAGAAGCAGAGGTACTCCTTGAGTACCTTGTTGTCCATCCTGTAGCAGAAAGCTGGCATTAATTCCAACTCATTTCACTGTAATTCTCCATCCAGCCATGCATCTCATTTTGCTTGTGAGGGGTTATCAGCTGCCTGCCTCCTCTCCCTTTTCTGAGCATGGCATGATGAAATGTAAGAGAGGACTTAGTATCATCCAAATTCATTTTTCAAGCCTTGACATCTGTTTATGACTATTGCTAGAGTGGAAAAGTGGGAATTCTCTTAAATTTCAGAGATAGTATCTGTTGTGTCCAAATACCTGACTAAAGCACACTGTTTTATACCCAAGGACAGCACATGTGGACTGCTTCATGCCGCTCTGATTTGATGCAGAACTACCATCACACAGCCTCTGAATGACCTCTGTGCTGCCAGTTTTAGAGCTTGGTGTTATGGCCTCATCGTGCAATTTAGTAGCCTAGAAATTGTCTGCAAATCTTTTTGCAGCCAGAAAGCAAAGCTTTTATTTTCTCAAAGCCAAATACAAGCAACAAAACAGAGGCACAAGAACACTTTTTTTTCTCCTCATCCCTTACGCTGGATATCTTATTAAAGGCATTTGTGCTTTAGCTTCTATATTGACTGAATTGAAACACAGGAATCTTAAAGTAAAAATTAGTTTTTTATGGTGGCTACAGGCATAGCTTTTGCTTATGCAATTTACTGGTACCCCTGCCAAGCAGCATGTTTTTCTCCTTCTGCTTTTTTTACCATGTGAGGGTGTGCAGAACACTCTGTTGCAGCAACTATATCTCTTTTCTTGTATCTAAAGGAAATTCAAAGTCTGAGTTTATATATTTCTGCAATTCCAAAAATTCCTGGGCACAGCCACTGGAGCAATGGCCAATAAGTGTTCAGGGCAAACAGCACTCAAATTTAAAAATGTATCTTCAATGTTCCTTGACCCTTTGTTTAGGTCAGGATAATTAATAGATTTGTTTTTAGATATGTTGTACTACTACATTAGTTTAATGACTTAAGAAAGAGAAGAAGAATATTTAAAAAGAAAAGTCAGAAACTTACCACAAATTCAATTATGATCTTTCTATAGACTTTAAAAGTCAAATCTTTAATTTACTATCAGAAGTGTTACCAAGCTTACGAAACAGCATCTTGGTATCAAAACCTCAGTGATGGGCACAAAGAGTCCATAAAAGTGCAGTCTTCAATCAAGAAGCAACAGTGGTTCATAAATCTGGTTTTGATTTGAAAGTAATTTTGAATCTCTACAACTTATTTCATATATAAATACTTAAATTTGATCCTTCTCCTATGTGGCTTCTTGCAAAGAATAACAGTATTTGGAAAAATTATGGAATACAGCCCATTTTCCAGCCAGTGGAAGATCACTGTACTTCAGCACGCGACACTGGGCTTCACTCAGAATTACTTTAAAAGCACAAAACAATTTATATTTTCTCTAAGTAGACACTCCACAGCCAATATTATCACACTGTAAGGATCTCACATGTGTGTATCTTCAATGTCCATTTACTCTGTGTTTAACTCTACCTCATCTCTTCTGTCCAAGTTTACAGCAAAATAATTTGACCTTGGCCCTGGATAACTGCAACTAAACTAAGTCAATGGAGCCACAACAATTGATGGAAAGATCTCCTCCAGGTGTTTAAGCATGAAATTTTCCACAAAAGTCAATTTAAATTGCATCCTTTTAGCTTTTAAGATTTCAGAAATCAACCCCTTCCAGTGTGGAAGTGTTTTTACCATAGGATATTGCCCAAACCCTATTTCTCTCTCCCCCATAGTGATTTTTGCTCTTGCAATGATATGAATTTTCACAAGCAGCCCAAAACTGTGCGAGTCTCTTCACATCTATACTGTCTGACAAATTCATTCCATCTGGTATACACTGACATAAATTCATGTCTCCTAATATTCTCTTCTCCCCCAAATAATTTTTCTGTAGAGAACAAAATGCTTCAGGATAGTTTCTCAGGTTTTGTTTGCTTACTCATTTTATAAAGAATAAGCTAGTTCTTTCCAAGCTTTCCTCTTTACCATGACATCTTTTCTTACATCATTGTCTAGACTGAGTTTCAGATTTGTAGGACTTTTGTGGCTGATTATTTACTGAGCAGCTCAGTCCTATTTCCAAGTAAGTGACAAAGATAACAATTTCAACAAGTCCTAGCAATTGCACTTCCTACTTTCACTTGCCATTCTCTAGACATATTTAATAGTCTCAGTTCTCATTCTCTTCATTCAGCCTTTTACCTAGGTTTTCTCTTGCCTACATTTTTATCTGAATAAAGTGGAATTAACTTTTTGTTACACTGTCATGAAGCAGCTCCCAATGAAGTATCAAAGCTGTGTATTTCCAGCACTTTGCTCTCAGTCATTATGTAAAAAAGCATTGTTTTCCAATTTCTTCCCATCCCTGGCACTTCCCCAGAAAAGCTCAACGCAAGGAAGAACAAACAGTAATGGTGGAAAAACTGAGCAAAGGCTGTGGTAAGGAGAGGATGAGACCATCCTTTCAGCAGGAGCATGGATCAAAGTGATCATGCCACTGGTAGGGGTACAGTTCCTATTCAAATACATTTGAAAAATCAAAACCAAAGATTGGTTTTTCTTTTCCTTGTTTTTACACTGCATAAGAAAGTTTTTAGTGACTGAAGGGCTTAGCATGGTGAAAAAGTCCCATGAGTAATGTACGACTGGACCAGGCTGACGGCCCTTTTAGAACACCATGTTTACATGGCATTGATATAAAAACAAGTCTAAACTTGGAGCCTTACTTAGAGAAAAAAAGGGTTATAAAAGCTGTTTTCTTGCATGTCTTCATTCAAAATGACTAAAGATAAGATTAACCCCTTAGCCAAGCTGCTCTCCCACTCCTGCACAAACCTTCTCCCCAGTATTTATAATGACATAAATACCTTAGTGGCAACTTTATGAAAAACATCTCTGGTTTAGATTAATATTAGCTCAACTGTAGCTTCTTCTAAGGAGTTAAAATTGAGAATTAAAGCTCTACAAAAAGCCAGAATCCATGGATCATGTTCTCCCCAGACAAAGCATGTGAGAGTTCATATGCCAGAGAAATTTTTACATTTTCAAATGTAATTGGAATTGAGCAAAGCAAAGTGTTATATTTGCAGACGTTTGTCTCCAAGGCCTTCATAAACTTAAGTCCTTTGAGAAAGTGTAAAATATTTATAGAAACAAGAGAACCATCTTGTGCTTGGTCTAGTTTGTATTTGTTAGTCTATCACACTGCAGATTATCACATGCTGCTATTGATTATTTCATGTAGATCACAACACCGGCTGAGAGAAATTCCCCTCTCCAAGAAACTTGATGAAAGTAGGAAACAAAAGAGGTATTTTAAGTGGAAGCAGATGTCTGAAATTTCTTAGTAAGGCTGGTTCTTGGTTCATCTGCTCAGTAAAAAGTGTTAGGAAATAGCAAGGGGGCCTGAAAAACGTAGGAATTAATTTTAGATGGATTGTCATTATTTTTTTGACTTCTCTGGAGCAGCAGAGTTTCATTGTCACTTAATTCCACTCTCAGACCAATACATCACATTCTTTGTTATTAATAACAACATTATTCTTACTATGTTCAAGGCAGCTTAAAAAGTGTTACAGAATTCATTTCTTCAATATCCATTTCAAATTCAGTTTTGAGAAAGGGTAGTCATCCTTCCTTGTAGAAATCTCTACTAAACTGAACAGAAAAAAATATCTCTTTTGCAGAGAGGTTTCTTATAGCAAGCGTGGGAGCACACACACCAAATAAGTTTACCACAGAAGATTATTTCTTGAAACAAAATTTTCTGCGTGATGAATCTTCTCTCCGTTTGTACTTTGGTTACTTTCTTATGCTTACATCATCAATGCAATTGTGGGGTTGAACTGGGAAAAATTAAACATTTCTGATATTTGTACCTTATAGATGTTTCTACATTAATTTTATGTCTCTCAGCCGTTCTGTCTTAGTTCAGAATTAAGTTAGCATCAAATGATATCTTCCTGTGGAGAAGTCTTTTGGTTTGTTTGATAAAATCTTCTGAAAATTAGGAATATCGTCATCAAAACAAACAAAATAGAAGATGTAAAATTCTATTAACATGTTTGACAATGGCAATTCCCCCTCATGCCCTGTTTCCAGTTTAACATAAATAGGGTAAATTTCATGAGCACAATCAAAGGCACTTCACTACCAAATATCAGTGTAGATCTCCAAACCACAGAAGATACATAGCTACTCAAAAAAACAAATAAAGAAAATAAACACTGTCAAAACACCTACTCTCCTCCAACCTTCTTCTTGGAAATGAATGACCAATTTTTTGTAAAAAATTAACAAAAACAATAAATCTAATGTGATGAAGGAACAATCTATGGAAAAAAATAATCTGAAATTATTATGATCTGCCTGGGAAGGAGTGAAAGCAGAGTGCTGAGGGCAGAGAGCATGAGGCAGTGCTCACAGTCCCTCCCATGGCTGCTCCCTTTTGCTGTCTCCCAGCACTCCAGCAGCCTGGGGAGGTCAGGACCTTCCCACTCTCCTGCTGGGCCAACATCACCGTGTGCTTTGTGGGGAAGAGGGCACCAAGCCTGGCGCTGGCCCCAGGATCCCACTTTGCTGCCTGACATAACTCACACAAGCATCTCTTTCAGGAACTCTGAGGAGTAACATAAAGCAAGAAAATACCCCAATTTATTTTTCAGAGAAATCAAAGGACATTTTTGTAAGAGAAGTCTGGAGAGTATATTTTGGAGTTGGACAATGTTTGGAATACATTTGCAAAAGTTTCAAGAGCCTTGACACTGGAAACAATGAAATAATCTTTTTTTCTTTCCCGATTCTTCCATTGCTTACAGAAACCAGCCGTTAGATGATCTTTGTAAATAAGCAGGGTTGCATTCAAGAAAATAAACTTTATTACAAATTTTTCCTTCTTTCAGGCAAAACAACCAGACCTGCTGGAAAAGCTGCCTGGGCAAAGCTGGAAAGCTGTAAAGTGCTTTGATTAAAAGACGTTTGGTTAATAAAACCCAAAGTCAGAACACTGGAAAAATGGAACTAACGGCAATATTTTAGCATGTGCTGACTGAAATGCAAAAAACAAGTGTCTGGAAAGTACTTATTGAGAGCGGGAAAAAATATTTCAAATATACTGTTATGCTAAATATATTTTAAATGTATTTTAAATATACTGTTATGTTATTTAAGGTGAGATACACCTCTCACTGTTTTGTAAAGAGTAAATGCCAGACAAATATCAAAGATCTCTATAAGAGGCTGCTAAGTGTGGGCCCAGCTTGTGATGTTCTAATTGCAGTAATTATTCTGTCTTTTTACTCACAGGTTGTGCAAAATGTTTCTAAAGCCATCATCTGAAGAGGAGCAGAGACACTGTCCCTGTGTATGCTATGGAGAGATTCATTTTACAGCTTCTGCTCAGATCATTCATACACATTGCATGTTTCCAATGAACAATTATGTGAAATAACATACAAACTATACACTCTGAGTGCACCACAACCAAAAAATAAAGCCATTCTCCTTCCCTAATCATACCATTGTCCTGAATACCCTTATTTAATTTGATGGTGAAAACATGCAGATTCTGGGGTGCATGTGGGGCCCCCATCACTTGACCATTTTCATCCTGAAACATCCCAAATTATCATTATAACCCTGTTTCCACTGCACAGGCCCAATGTATCTTTAAGCATCTGCATAAATAAAAAAAACACTCCCCACATTTTGGAACTAATTTAGACATTACTGTACAATATACATTTTAGTCTTTACCAAGAACTCACCACATAAATATAGTTATAACGTTCCAGTCAGGACTGGAACTTACCACAAAAAATTTGATAGTTATATTTACATTTTCCATAGCCCAAAATGGTTTAAGTGTAGAAGTATATTATATTGATTACGTATCCTTTGTTGGGTACTAGTTTTGCCAAAGTCCCTTAAACTATGACTATTTATCTAAACTGGATGTGTGTTTTCCATTTTGTATCTTCAATAATCTCATATTGCAGTTAAAATAGCCACTCCAACTTACTTGACAATTATAATTAATCTTTATATACAATTTTGCCCATTAGTCAACAAAATACTGCAGAGGTTTCTCTGAAAAGCAACCCATTCATAATTTATTCTTCTTATTTTCATTTATTTTGCTAGAAAACATCAGCTGGGTGAAATTAAAGGTGGAAAAGACAGTTTTAAATAATGTCTTCTTCAAAAAAGAGTTCCTAAAGTTGCTGAAGTGATCTGTTTTGACAGTTTCAAAACAAAATAATCCCTTTTGTATGTTTAAAATGATTTTTAATTTGAAATTTAAGACCCAAAAAATATTGCTTCCAATGAAAATGAAATGTTTGAAAGGTAAAACATGCTGTCAGCAAAACGTTTTTCTGGCTTGCTGAAATTGTACACTCTTGTGCTGATTTGAAACCTAATACAGATTTAAAAACTATTTTAATACATACATACATATATATAGACATATATATATATATAAAATTTATCTCTCAGTATACATATAGAGAGATATGAAAACATATGCAAATGAAAACTAAGATGGAGAAATAGATATAAATATATCAATGAGCACACATTTATGCCCACCAGAGTCATCTTTGAAATCTAATGGGCAGTTTGAGACTAAGACTGGCCATCAAATAGAATCTTAAAAATTTACATGCTTCCTGCACTCAGGTGCAATAACAATAAACTGCCAAATCAGTTGGGGACTTCCTTAAAAAAAAAATCTCTCAATAAATGCCTTTCTTCCAAGGATGAAAGGAAATAAAGGGAGTTTAAGGCTTTGAAAGGAATTGAAAGCGGACTCCCAGTATCCATCTCTGAGTTTATATTAAAATCTCATTATGTGCTTAGGCCTCTGAAAGGGGCTTGGCTATAAACACAAATTTTTAAAGCAGCAGCCTAAAACTTCAAGGACTGCTGCTGGTATAAGAAATAGATGATAGATACTTGAAAGAGAAAGTCTGAAGTGCTGGTAAGTTAGTTGATAAAAACCATCTTTAGGAGAAAGCAGAGAAAGGTGCTGAACAGAAGATTTTGGGGCTTTTTGCCAAACACCTTCCAAAACTGGAAAAACGTATTACTTTCCAAGCATAATTGAAAATTTTAAAACCTGTGTTTTACTCCTGACTTCACTCAGCTCTCTTTAAATGTGTAACTGATAGTATTATTCTCACTGTACAGCTAAGCAGTGGGCTTACATTAGCCCACTTTAAATATTTCACACAGCTGGAAGTTGTCAGCACAAGGAATAGGAACAAGGGAGCTGCAAACATTCTCCTGCAAGTACATGCATGCTGGCACCCTTTCAGGTTTATTTGTTTTTAAGGTTATGCTAAGGATGTTAGGCTTTGATTCCATCATTTGTCCTGGTTTTGTCCCATTTACTGACAGTGGATGATTCAGATTTCAAACATACTGCCTTCAAAAGAAAAAATCCTACGTTTATCTTTGTCTTAAAATTGGTATGCAGTGAAACCCTCCACATTCACATCTCCCCCAGTGCCTGACAAGAGTTTTTTCAAACAGTGAAAATTGAATAGATCTTGATCTTACAGACTGGTTGGGGATAGGAGGGGTGGTCAGAAGCAAATAATTGCTAGAAAAATATTTCCTGAAAATAATCCCTTGCAATTTTCGTTTCCTTATTCTAACTTACAGATGTGACTGGCCTAGAACACCAAGATACTCCACCACCATCCAAAAACTTTAAGAAAGTTTGGATTCAAGTGTTAACATCAAATTTAAAATTTGAAATGTGTGTATGATAGTTCTTATTCAATCATAGCCCCAAAACTAGGAACATCAAAACATAAAATCAAAAAGAAAACAAAAATTCCTGCTTCTAAATGGCTCTGCAGTACAATAGTCTGTAAATTTTAAAAAAAATTGAGAAAATTCTTCCAGAGGCAAGAAGCCTGCAGTATTTTGTAGCAATCTACTTAGTGAGAGTTTTGCAAATTATAATGGATTGAAGGATTCATATTTGTGCAATTTGCATTTGATCACATGCAACAATAAAGCATTCGTGGACTTTTTACTCCTAGATAGATGTCCCTTCCTACTGTTTTGGCACAAAATCAGAATATTCAGGTAAATGAGCCACAGTCAAAAACAGATCTGCAGGAAGTTCTGGTATTTGACTTTAAACTGCTCATTGGAAACTATGTTCTTCCCACAGAAGCAAAGTTTGCAAGGACAGAGCTTTCCCTACAGCTACTCCACAGTCAGAAGAAGACAAATAAGTTTTTCTCATGTCTGACTAAGCAATCAGCTAACAACAAAGTCCAAAATATTCAGGCTTTAACCTCAACTATCTGAGAAGTGTTCACCCACCAATGCAGTTTAATGAAGTGCTCTATTCCTGATCTCACATCAGCTTCTGCCCTGAGAGGAACAGCATCCATTCCACCAACAGCTGGGAGCAGTTCTGGCTCTCTGGCCCTGTGAGACATCAGAAGGATTTGCCCCTGACAAAAAAGTATCCTAAGACATTCAGTGTCACAGACTTTAGAGAAAAATCAAAAAAAAATTCAAGAAGCGCTCATTGAGCACCATGCCTTGCTAGGAATTCATCAAATCCAAATGTTTAATATACATTAAACATTAATATGCAGTTATTGAGGTTTAATGAATAAACATCCAGCTTTAATGGCACTGGGAAGTTGTAACTTAGTCTAATTTGCTAGCTTTTATTTTAGTGCTCTGCTCTCCTAATAGATCAGTTAAAAGGGTGGGGTTTTGTTTGTTTGTTTTAACATAAACATTTCTGAGAAAATAAAAGTACTCATTTATAGGATGTTATTGAAACAGTTTTATGCCAAGCATGTAACAATATCTGTCATTGTCTGATACAGAGGCAGAAGCCAACACTGTCCCATTTTCTTACACCACTAGAGAATTCGGTGTAGCAAGTTCATCTGACAGTAAACCACATTCTGTTTATGCTTTATCCTATCATCCCTCTAATGCCTGTCTTTCCCCCCCAGCAATGAAATGTATGCCTGTGTCATCCTCATTCATGCCAACTTTGTCGAAAGATTTACTTTTTTCCGCTATTTCCCTGAAAATGTCAAAATATGGGACTGTTCTATGGTTCTTTTACTGAATGAAAAGTAACAACATTCTCCATTTGCTGCAGCAACTAATATTTAGATCAGGAAGAAAGATTCCTGCCTAAAATTTACATGCAAACCTGTACAGGCCAGAACAGGATGTTTTAGGACATGATTTTGTTTGTTCTTCACTTTTAATAGTAAGCCGCAATGTACTCATTAAAAATTGGCAAGAACACAGACAGATAAATTAAAAAAGAAAAAAGTATTTGTGTTGTGGCCAAAAAAAGAGAAAAAAAAGTAGATGCAGAGGAAAACTCAGGCCTATTTTACATTGCAAAAACTAGAAACTTGCATAGAAACCAGGGCAGAAAGCTACAACATTACAAGAAGAGAAAAGTTAAATTTTAGAATAGAAAAAGCAAATCTTATTGCAGTCAGAAAGCATAATTATACCTTTTTCTTGTAGGAAAAAATATATACATTGTCAAAATTGTACATGGATGTAGCTGTAGTGATTTAATTTGATTTTTGTTCATTAAGCTACAGAGCTGAAGCTTCATTTTACCAAATTCAGGGGTGTACATCTGTTGGCTAATATCTTTTTCAAAGTTGTGGGCACAGAACTAAAAATACAGCTCAGACTGAAAAGGAGGGAAGTTCTGTCTATGTTTGCATGGAACTTGCTGTAGCAATCCTGCTCTAAGCAAACAAGAGGTATCCAAAGGTTGTAGTAAAGATTCTTTTCCTGTCTCTGATGCAGTGGGAAAAATGGAAAAGCTTTTGGTATCAGTTCATTCTTCCCATCTGTGGGTTACAAAAGTTTGTCTTTCTATCCCCTGATGTTGGGCTAATGTGCTTACAAGTATAACTGCTTTCCTCTTGTGCAACAGAAAAATAAAATACACTGTGTTTGCCCACAGACCTCAACTTCCAATTTTTTCCCATTTTCCTTGTGTATGGAACATCCCTCAGAGCACTTCAAATAATACTATGAACTTATTTCACCTTCATAGAGGTATTTTACCTTTCAACTCCTTCTCTGAATGTGCCCAGGACCTTGTTTAATTAATTTCACCACAGGCTCTATGATTCATAGAAGTAAAATTGTTTTCATACTAATGTTTCCTTGTTCACTGTTGCTCTCTTCCTGCTTCCTTTATGTCTGACCCCAGACAGTCATTTGGCAATTCCAAATCAGAATAGATTTGTTTTTCAAAAGCCATGGGCAGAGCTAATGACACTCAGAATCCCATGAAGTGGGTGTTTCAGAAATTGAATAAACAGCTCCTGATTTCCACTGACCAAAGAGGGGATCATTAAGGTGAAAAAAGTAAAAAAAAAAAAAAAAAACAAACCACAAACCTCTACAAACAAAGCTCTTTAGATACCTTTAGAACAGTGGGAACTAGACAAGAATGTGATAATATATTTCCCAACCAGGGGGAACTGAGCTGGAAATAATGCCAGTCAGGAAAGCATACTCAACTTTGAACTTTTCTTTCAAAGGTGAGAACTTTCATGCAGTGAATTCATGTGAATGGGTGTGAATTCATGGGAAAGAGCCTCTGAAGTCATAGCCAGATTAAATTTAAAACCACTCTGTCTGAGGTGTAAATGCTGATCCAAAAATTTGGAAGTGTTCTGATGGAGCAATCTTCTTATCTCTCCTAAGATCTTAATATTGCTTTCTCTCTGATATGTGAAATTCTGTAAAATCTCTTATTGCAAAGCAGCAGTTACGGAAACACTAATAGAAGTCAAATTAGAAGTATCTTCTGATAATTTTCTAACATGGCTGCACGAGAATGTCAAATGTTTTACCTTTCTAAGATCTCCTGATGACTTACACTCTTCGTTCCTCAGTATTTTTCAGCTAACTTCTGAGTCAGCTCAAGTTTAGTTTAGAGAAGACATCATTGCATTATTAAGGTGAAAAATGAGTGTGTGAACTGAGTATCAAGAAAATATAGAGTCCATCAAAACTCAGTAACTACTCACATCTAGACATCATCCACAATAAAATAGCAAAAACATGAATATATCTCAAATTGAAAATTAAACCCCAGATATCTTCATGCTTGCTGACATTTTGCTTCCTGTGTTTATCTAGAATAGTACGTCTCCAGTGTCTATTAGCCACATTCAGCAAACACAAATTTCTAGAACATTGACTCAGATGTGAGGCCCAGATGTTCAAACTGAAATCCAAAATACATCTTAGAAGTATTTCCATACTCCAGAAGGTGTTTAAACTTACAGCTCTCCTCTTGATCTGACCTGAAAGTTTCCTCACTGTTTGCTTTGTACATGCTTAGAATTGCCCCAGTCTAAATAGCTCAAAGCCTTTTTCTCACATCCCTCCCAAGATAGGATCTAGAAATTTGGCAAAGGAATGTTTAGGCCCCCTACGGCATCCCAAACATTAATCATTATGGAATAATACCCAGAGCATGCTGACAAGATGAGATTCCTTAGAAAATGCAGACTTGCTCACTGTCTTTAAAAAGGCTGGGTGGGAACCTGCAGCTTTCACACAGCAGCTTAAGGCTTGCAGGACTCTGCAGGTGAGGGTGCTGGATCCAGCAGGCTCCTAAGCACACAGACATTCAGAAGGCTCATTTCCCTGCCCTAACCACCTACCTTAGCTCCTGAACAACTGATGCCAAACTGTTCTAGAGAAAGGAATTCGCCACCAAATGGACCAGCCAGAGTAACCAAGGGACAGCATTGTCCCTTGTTCCACCTTCCTGGTTCATCTGGGAGTCAATTTATCAATTCACATCAAAGAGACAGAATTTAACCCTCAAGGAGACAGCTACAAAGCAATTCAAGACCCTTCCTTCTCCTCCAGCTCTGTCTCAGAAGGAAGAGGAATGAGTGCTCTTTCCTCTGGCAGAAAGGTGTGAAGAAGACTTTTGCTGAGGCCCAGCATGGCTTTTCTGCAAACTGTGCTGCATTCAGACATACTTAAGCCAGCTTTAAAGTAAGCTCAAGAGCTTCAAGGAGTTATTTACAGCGACATCAACTCCTAAAGCAACATATTTACCATGGTAAAAGTTTGTCTGTCCCACTGTACCACAGAGTCTGAACTCTGTATGGGTGTGGCTCTTCAGTTACACTATTGCTCCAAGATCTTTATTGCTTTTTGTTGGTTGGTTTCATTGTTTTCTGGATTGGAGGTTTATTGGGGTATTTTTTTTGCTAGCAGTATTACACTCCCTAATTAGCCACCACCTTGTTTGGTTTCAGCTTTAAGGCCCTGCCCTGTGTGAGGAACCTCAGTGGATAAAGAATTCACTATTTCCACCCTAAAGACCAGAAAACATCCAAGTTTGAGGCACCAAGGTCATCTCTTAAGCCCAGCCTTCCAGTTTTGTCATTCCTAAAAATCAGAGGGCACCCTAGATAAGGGTTTGCTTAGAACTAAAACCTCACCAGCAAAACCATTGACCAAATTCACAATTAAGTGAATTAAGTGCGTGGTGGGGCCTATTAGGAGGCAGTGAATCCACACAGATGCCACCAAGAACAGAGTATGAAGGCAGTAGAGCTGTATGGATATTATGAAAGGCACAAACAGCCTCCTGGATCCCTATTGTTGATGTGCAGAATGAAAAATGTTATTGTCTTTCACTCTTCAAGATGAAATTTCAGAATCGTAACTTGAAAACAAGCAAAAAACCCATCTCAGCTTTGTGCTTACAGAATAAGAATTAGAATAACCTGTGAGATACAAGCATGCTTGGAACATTATAAAAGCCATTTTGGCAAGTTGCAAATGTAAAAATATTTTAAAAATACACCTCTGGCTTATCTAGATATTCACACTATAATGAGATATGAGGAAAGAGAAATTTTCCTGACCCAGCATGAGAGCTCAGGTAAATTAAAATGATGTCAGCACTAATTCTTCCCTTAGGACTGTATTTGCAAATGTTATATATAAATTAAACAGATGACATTCGTACTTAAAACTTGATTATAGGTTTCATTTTCAATTCAAAGTAAGCATTTTTAATGAACTTACAGTGAAAAAAGTAAAAGCAAACAAAACCCACCCCAAAACCAAACAGGAGAATATTGTCATTAGGGTACATACGAAGTGACTGGTGCAGCTTCATAACGCAGTGCTTTATTTGACTGTATTGATTTGTTACAGTAAAACATACTGATTTCTGGGTGCAGATGAACTCTAGCTCCTTTAGCCACATAGAAAGACAACTGAAGTACTTAAGAAAAGCAATTTTAAGAACAATACATGCAATTTCCTGCATTTGCTTCCAGTAAAAACATATGTAATAGAAATTACTGGAATTAAGTCTATAACCAGCATGACGAGTTCAGCTCAAAAGACTTGAAAGCTTTTTTTTTTTTTAGCTGTGCAGATCTTTTCTCTCTGAGGCTTACTTTCAGTATGGGTTTTCCCTGACAAAATAAACACTCATTTCACAAAATTCAGTGTAATAGATTTCTGCTGCATTCTGTCACGATCACCCCTCAAACCTTAGCATTTCTTCTCCAGAGTAACAAGTGATAGGACAAAAAGGAATTGGTCTCAAGTGGCATCAAGGCAGGTTTAGGTTAGATATTAGAAAAAAATTTCTTCCCCAAAAGGGTTGTCAAGCACTGGGACAGGCTGCCCAGGGAAGTGGTGTGGTGACCATTCCTGGAGTGATTTAAAAGACATGGAGATGTGACACTTAGGGACGTGGTTTAGTGGTGCCGTTGACAGTGCTGGGTTAATGGTTGGGCTTGCTGATCTTAGAGAACTTTTCCAACAAAAATGATGCTGTTCTCAGCACCAAACAAATTGCCAGCAGCCCCAGATCCTCCAAAGCTGTGCTCTTACATGAGCTTGTGGAGCTCAGTGCACTCAAAGGCAGAGCTTGTCCAGCTACATCATGCAGAACAAGAAAGTCTGATGGAACTTTTTATTGGAAATAGTGGGAGCCTGTCCCTTCTGAGGGACAGCAGTCCTGCCTCACCTGTTTGTCTGTCTACTATACAGAGTGCTCTGCCACAAGAGCCTGACCCCAGCCAAAATGAAGGGGTATTTACAGTCTCAGAACACTGGTGGCAGGGCAAGACAGCTTTCGGCAAGGTCTTGGCTTTTGTTCAGGTGGGGAATGCTTCAAGAGGACAGGGAGTCCAGGAGACTTCACTGCTCATATTTGATGCAAAAAGTTTTGTGAAGTCGAGAGGCCAGGAAGCAAAGCTGCTCTGCACGGCTCTTCTTCCAAGACCAAAGGTATGGGGGAGAGATTTATTTTCAGACCTTTGCAGTATGTCTGTCTCAGGAGTTCAAAACTTGTTTTCTAGGAAAAAAATTGTCTTGGTCTGAATGAGTTTTGCTCTAACAATAATTAATTCCAGAGTCTGACAGGCTTCTAATGTCTTTTAGCTCATCTGTTTTAAGGAAAAGGAGAGTAGTTTTGCATAAAATTCAACTTGTCTTCCAATCCATTAGGAGATTTGGAAACTGCTGTAGATCTTTAACATTTGAAAATGATCCATGATTTCATAAATGCAGTTTTGGAGCTGATTGTTCAGAAGATAGTATAACTTCAGTGAGGCAAGAAAATCTTCTCATAAATCAACAATCAATGAAGCCAAATTCCTAATTTTTCTTTCTAATTTCAATATTTAAATATTTAGGCTTCTGACTGGTTACTATAATAGAGAACAACATACATACACACACATACATACATTTAAAATATGCTATCAAAGACAGCCTATCCCTAAAAATGAAATGACTCCATAAGAATCGGAAGTCCTACTCTAGTAACTTAATAAAATCCCTTGGGAAAATATAAAATTAAGATCTGATTTCTTCCTTTATTATTTATCTCCTGTCTTGTTTTCCTTTCTGAGTTACACTCAAGACAGACAATGAAGAATCAGGGAAGTGTAAAGTGATGGAATATAAGCATCTAGATAAGGTCATATCACACAACTAATAAATCAAAATACAATGAATTTATCCTTTTTTTCTTCAAGTGCCATTAGTAAAAGCAGTATAGAAAGGAGGAATATATTTTTTAAAATGTACTGAATTAAAGATTGGAAATAACTTCGTCTAAACTGCCAGGTTCTTTGCAACAGGTTGGACAACAGGGAATTATTATATGCAGTTTCATTTATAGAGAGTGTCTTGATTCTCAAATCACGATCCCTGAAGCAGTAAATCTGGAGAGTAAAAAGAGAAAACCCTAAACACATAAACTAAGAAAAAATTATTTGCTACAATTTCTTTCTCACCTTTTCTCCAAGATTAAAATGGTCCCTCTGGGCCTGTTGTATCTGAACAGATAAAACCTTTGGCAATGCAGTTGTGTTCCCAAACCTTCAACAGCTTATAAAAACTTCAAGGTAACTTAAAAAGTTCATGTAGAACTTCCTGGGCATCAGTTTCTGCCCACTGCTTCATGTCCTATTGCTCAGCACCACCAAGCAGAGCCTGATCCATCTTCTGACACCTCCCTTCAGACACTGACAGACATTGATGAGGTTCCCTCTCAGTTGTCTCTTCCTGAGGCTGAAGAGGACCAGTTCCTTCAGCCTCACCTCATAAGAGATCCTCCAGTCCCTTAATTATCTTTGTTGCCCTCCACTGGACCTGCTCCAGGAGCTGCATGTCTCTCTTTTACTGAGAATCCCAGAACTGGGCGCAGGTCTCCAGATGAGCCTCACCAGGGCTGCATAGAGGGGCAGGATCACCTCTCCCAGCCTGTTGGCAATGCTCTCCCTAATGCACCCCTGGGTGCCTTTGGTCTCCTTAAGGGCCCTGCTGGCTCATGGACAGCTTGCTACACACCAGGACTCCCAGGTCTTTCTCCACAGAGCTGAGCCCCCAGCCTGTGCTAGTCCATGGCTTTATTCTTCCTCTTGTGCAGGACCCTGCACTTCCCTGGGCTGAATTTCAGGGTGTTCCTCTCTGCCCATCCCTCCAGCCTGTCCAGGTCCTTCTGAAGGGCTGCAGAGCCCTCTGGGGTATCATCCACTGCTCCCAGCTTTGTGCTGTCAGTGAACCTGCTGAGGAGGCACCTGCCCCTTCACCCAAGTCATTGATGAAGATGTTAAACAATACTGGGGCCAGTACCGACCCTTGGGACATCACAAGTGACAGGGCTCCAGCTAGACCCTGTGACAGTGCTTATGACCCCCTGGGATGTGCATTCAGCCAGCTCTCAACCCACCTCACTGCCCACTCATCTAATCCACACTTCCTGAATTCACCTATGAGGATGCTGAGTGCCAAAAGCCTTGCTGAAGCTGCAGTAGACAATATCCACTGCTCTCACCTCATCCATCCAAGCTGCTCTATTTGCCCGAGCCTTGAGCAGAGGGGTTAGGGATTAAGCATCTCCAGAGGTGATTTCCAGCCTCAGGTACACATTGCAATTCTGTTGAAAAACAGCAGCAATAGTACTGATCTGAAATAAGAAGATATATAATTTAAATTTTGAATAAACACCACCATAGTCCCTACTGCAGAATACATTGCAAAGCTAGAAATGCTTGGGATGATCAGAGAAAGAGCAAAAAGAATCTCATCTGGACTTTCCTTTTGCAAATTATTGTGGAATTTACTATGTTCCCTTTCAGATACATACCTGCTCTGTGAAAAGAGAGCTAGGTCTAGCATTCATTTCTTGAAACTATCACTATTTCAACATTGCTGCTGTGCCCCCAACTAATGAGCCACACAGCAAGTCAACAGACTGTTTACTTTTGCATTAATATTTAACTTCTATGAATTAATTGGAAGATTTCTTGATAAATTTTTGGAGTGGCTCATATGTACACAAGCTACAGCCAGCTGCCAGTGTAACTAAGTTAAATGATTGCCCTTAGCAACTTCTGAGCAAACACAGCACAGTCTTCCTCAGTTCAGTCTGATTAATAAGCAAAGACCTGGCTTCCTTTCCTCAAGACCATGAAAGCATAATATGAAGCCCTACATTTTCCTCTTCCAACCTGAAAGGTTTTTTCTTTTCGTATCCCAACATCCTTAGTTCAAGTTCAGTAAATTTTATGTATTACTGCTTCTCCCTTTATCTATTCCTCTTATAGTCTGAGCCAAGATTTACTCTCAAGTAGATTGCCCCCATTTATTAAAGAGAAGCAAACAGGAAGGACTGGATGTACAGAGGAGGCTCTGTAGATGTTTTTGGTAGAGACTCATTTCATCGCTGTCCAGAACACTTCTATTGGCAACCAAAATAACAAAATATGTCGGTCCTCAAATCCTACTGATGGTATTTCACTCACAGGGGTCTGAGATCCAGCTCTGTGCCCCCATATTTCCACTGAAACCAATGCACTCAGCCTGTGTGCACACAGCAGAAAAGGTTAACAGCATTAAGCAATCCAACATTCTGTGAGGAAATGCAGAATTCATTTCTGTATCATGGGTTCTATTGATGTACCTGAAGGCTGTGTCTGCAGCTGCCCTACAGTATCTAGGGGGTCTCCCTGGATATGAAGACAGGATAAATCTGAAGCACAGGCTCGCCTGCCTTCTGTGTATGAAACAGGGAGATCTTCAACTCTGCTTCAGCTCAGTTCCAGGAAAGGCTATAGAGAATGCATCCTAAGCATTTCAGATTTGATACTGAATATGTGAACACTCAGACCTTTGGAATGAGGAAGATCACATAGTTATGTTAGACCCGACACTATTGAAAGCTGTTTCACTGCAGCCTCCTGATTTCATTTCTAGAAGAAGAATGAGCAAACAAAGATGTAATTAACTGTGATTAAGATGTAATTTTTTTGAACCAATACAAATATGAGTATTTCATCATTCATGTAGAATCACATTCACATACCATAGAAAAGGTGGGGGGAACAATCCAGAGAGAGAAATTATCAAATAGTCTTAAAACTCTTTTTCCACCTTATGGAACATTCTTACTTCTGACCGATACTTAACAATGATAGAAAATTGAACTTACAATTCAAGAAAAAGAGTTAATGAGTGAATGATGAACAAAAGGGTTCATTTGCTTTAAGAAATGGTATCTCAGCTAATAATTTTAACAAAAAGTTTGTTGTTTATGACTGCCATCTCTTCCTTTGTACAAATGTGAATGAATTTTGTGTTTGCTTTTGTGAGATGTTGGCTTCATGACAATACTTATACTGCTCATGATGATAGGTATTGTATATGAAAAGAAATGTTCCAAACCTCAAATCTAATTAAGTATTTCGTTTGCCATTACTAAAACAAGGAAAATTCCTTCTTGATTGAGTGCTGAACTAACAGAATAAATCTGTCTTAAGAAAGTAAACTTACTATGGGTTTAAATAATGCATTCTTTTCTTTTAACCCCTACATACATCTTAAGAGTTTTAAGGGGAACATGGTATAAAAGCATGGTAAGACTTCAGCTGTCAGTCCAAAGGAAATAAATAAAAATAATAAACTATTAATATCACAAAAAGCACTACCCATTTTGAAGACAAAACAGAAAGAAAATACCAAATAAATTTCTTGGGAACTGTGAAATTCAATTCTTTTACCACAGACACCTTCAGTTCAGATGTTCTAGGACAAACCCACTCTAATCCCCTTCCATAACTGCAATGAGACCTTGTGATGCACATACTTTTTTCTTAGTCAAATATCTTTTTTCTTTCAGTAAGACAGAGTACATTCATTATTTGAGAAAAATTAGAAAAAAATCCCATAATTCTGAGAAAATGTGCCATTATGTATCAGTATACTGCAAAATGCTGCCTTGATACTGTGAACTACCAGTGGCAAAATCCTTCCCCGAATCTTCTGAACCAACACAGGGTCTTGTGGTGAAGGGTAAAAAAATTGGTCTTAACTTCCATATGATCCTTAGCAACTTCACCACTGTGCATGGAATCTGTAGGATTACAGGTGCTTTTCCAATTGGAAAATAGAAATAGGATGCACCTGAGCAGTACCACACCAGAGAAAATAAATTCTTTGTAATCAACAAGAGAATGGTTGCTGATGTTTTTCTGTCTCTACACAGAAGGGACTGAAATGAAATCCTGCTCTGCCCTACCCTTCTCAATGTTTTACATTTTTTTAGTGCCCCATTACAAAGAGTAATGTTGCATGAACAGAGGCAGCCCTGGCAAATGAGCAGGAACTGTCCCTGGCACGGCTGTTACTGAACCGTAGCAAGAAGCAGTTTAATCTTTGATGGAAAACAGTTGTTCAGCCCTTTCTGCTACACTGACCCACAGGGTAGCATTACTTGGAAAAATTCAGTCCTGTGTATTTGTACCACTCTAATTGGGTAACACTGGAAATTTACTGCAAAATTCACCGACATTCTGGAATGCCAAAAATGAGGAGGTTTTATGTTAGAAAAAAGCAACTCACCCCCAAAAAACAAACAAGCAAGCAAACAAAAACTAATGATTCAATATTCAAAGTCTGAAAACATTCAAGACACACTTCCATTACTTTTAGGACACTTTCCCTTGCAACACACAAACAATTCTCTGTTTAAAAGTATTATTTTGGGAAATACAAATTTTCTGATTCTGCTACTAGTTCCACCTCCATACAGTGACTCCTGCCTTGACACCCTTAATTGTCCATACCCTTCTCCAGTAGTATCAACTTCCTTATGGGCATGTTTATGCTTCCGTCTCATCCCCTGCCTGATGTATGCTCTTGATCTCTTCTCTGTGGTGACCAGTGACAGGACCCAGGGCAATGGCTAGAAGTTTAGGGAGGTTAGGAAGGTTTAGGTTGGCTATCAGGAAAAGGTTCTTCCCCAGAGGGTGTGTGGGCACCAGAAGGGGCTGCCCAGGGAAATGGCCACAGCACGGAGCCTGGCAGAGTTCAAGATAATTTAGACAATTCTCTCAGGGACTCGGCATGATTCTTGGGGTGTCCTGTGCAGAGCCAGGATTTCAACTGGAATGTTCTTGTAGTGTCACTTCCAACTCAACTCATGCTGTGATGCAGCTTCAGCTCCTATTCTTTGAACACATCAGCTGTCCCTTATTTAACTCAGATTGTGAGAAAACCATCACTGAACTTCGAATGTGAAAAACATGTTTTTCACTAAATATGAAATAAATGTATCTACTTTATTTCCTGTTGGAAATATATTCAACTATATGATTCAAACAGTGCAAAAAATATCTATCAGTAAGACACCAGCAACCAAACAAGTAAAACAAAGTTATTTGTCTTAATACAACCCCCTTCTGTTCTTTGCATGTTTCTTTTTTTCATTTCAATCCTGTCATATCCCAGCGCCTAAGCTGTCAGCTATATTCAGCTGCAGAGTATGTGATAGATTTGTTTGCAAACAGGAGCTGGTTAATGTTTCCAGAATCTGCATATTTCAGTCATTATAAATTCTGTTTGCCTGTTTCTTTTCAGAAAACTACAAAGACATGGCAAACAGCCACACCATGAGTAAATTGTTAACTGCATATTGTTAACTGGATCAAAGGAATGCATCACAAAAAGGTTTTCAAAAAAGACACACTCTTGTTTGTACACCTAAGTAAATCCTTTTCTAGTGATTTAAATACCAATGGTCACCTCAGTAAATATTTAGAGGTAACTAATCTTTTCATAGATGTATACATACTTCCATTTAAATCGCTTCTTGATATAAACCAAAAGATCAGCATCACATATCCACAGTCATTTTTCATCAACTAATTCCTTACTAGCAGTACATTTTGCTGTGGAAACTAATCTTACTTGGGCTCTGAATAGTATATGTGCTCTATTTTATATTTTATTATATTTTTATTTTTTTATTGGCTAATACTGTTACCTTAGTTATTTCTTTTCCACCGTATTAAATGCAATTTTCATGATAGGACAGGAAGATTTAGAAATCATTAGTATGTTGCTAGTCTCCTAATGTAAATGTAACAAAACAGAGATGGACTTTCTCCTCCTAGATTTCACCAGGTAATTTATGTAGGTTTTTCTAATCTACTCCTGGAGATTCTCTCCCTTGATCAGAACATTAAAAATTCCTCTGGGTGTACTGCAAGTGAAATACCTCATACAATGTTTTTTCTGATCATCCTATTTGCACCACTAACATCTGCACCCAGCCTTTGCCATTCTTTAGCTTTGGTCTTGAAGCTGTGAAACCCATTAAAAATATAGACAAAGAAAGACTCAGTTTAGTTTTGTTCCAAAGCTTGTAAAAACTTCAGGACAAGGAATCCAACCTGCTCAGGTATATAAGATATCTTCCCAAGAACTCAACTATCTCTGAAGAGTGAGAAACCAAATACATTCCCCACCATGCAGTTGGAGACAACCAGGTACATTAGCTTTCCAGCAAAGCAACAGAGAAAGAAGTACAAGAGCAACACGTTGCTTTGAATCATACCCTGACTGGCTTTATGGATAAAATCCATAAACATAAAACAATATCATTATATCAATAAAAAAATAACACTATATGCCTTAAAAATATGGATATCATTCTATAAACACACATATATGTCAATACTAAATGTTACTTTGTCCATGGAGACAAAGGAGTCCAAATTCCACAGAGCTGATCAAAAAAAATCCAATATTTTTTTATTTGTATGTGTTCTTAAGGACACACTGCCTCATACACACAGTTCCACTGCAGTGATACAGCTACAACATTCTCTGCCTTTCATGGCACTTAAGGGGCAAAGGGTGGAAAATCAAATTTAGGTCCAAGAGAGACAAGGAAGATTCTATCCCTGCTCCTGTGATGCTGCTGTGCTCACCTACCTGGGGTGGAGAATTTGCCCATCTATGTTTTGTTTTCGTGGGACATGAGCTGTCCCACGCAAGCAAGCAAGGCCCCATTTGTTAAAAACAAAAAAATCTATTTCCAGTTGGTTAGGGAACATTCTGCACACATTATGTGTACTCTGGAAAGAGAAACAAATATAATGATGAGTATTGAAAATAGTAAACAAACTTCCTGAAGGGAGGCTTTTGTTTTAAATGGATGAAAACAAATTTGCTATTATTATTATTTCTTAAATGTATTGCAAATATTGTAAAAAATGTAAAAACAAAATGTAACCTAGCACGTAGATTGCCCATCCAAAACGTTTGCTGGTGGTTATGGGATCGTAATCCTTACATGTTTTTGAGGTGCAGAGAAGAGTTAGCAAATATGAGCTACATTCTGTGTTAGTTTTTTCTCCTTGCTAACCATGAGGCTGAGACAGATAATACAAATTAATCTGCAGGAAGAAGAACGAAAGCAGCAAATTTAGTCCATTCTTGGTGCTATTGATGTCTGTACACATAGACCCAGCAAGAAATGCATTCGGCCAACACTTCAGATAACCAGAAACAAAAGAGTTTTTCCTTGGATATGTGAACTTTAATGTGTTACAGAGTCCAGACTAAGCAGCAGGCCTCTGCAGGGTTTGTCCTGTGAAGCACAACACGTGGCTAACCTGCCATGTCCCCTCTGAGCTGTCTGTGACCAGCTGGCAGCACAGGCTGAGCAGGCACAGCCTGCCTCCACCTGTTTTAGAGCAACAGGGATTCATGCTACAAACCAAGTTGAAAAGGAGAAAAGCCAGCAGTGGGCTTGGAGATGGACTAAAAACCAATCAAAGATGATATGATGGCGAGGAAACTGGGGCTGGTGATTTAGCAAGTTATTTCCTCCTTCTGTGAATTAACATTTTAGCATCAAGTCATTCTACATATTAGCAGTTATGAATTTTCTTTCAAGAAAACCATGTTACTACCAAAGCCTTGGGTAAGTGACAGTTTTTGGGATTGCTGTTCTATTTTCCTATTTATATTTCTTTTACAAATTCAATTAGATTTTTTTTAACTTGTACATATTACTGTAGATATTACTGCTGTCCTCTCCTGTGAGATGGCATAAGCCCCAACTGGAGCAGTCTCATATATATGGCATATGAAATCATTGCTATTGGGATAACTTAGATTGCCAACTCCAATGGGGTGAAAGAAAAGACTCATTTCAGAGGTCTCTGGATCTGTGCCAGAGCCTGCAAGTTTAACTGCCTGAGATGTAAAGTATATGGTATCTTTTGGAATGGAAGATATTTCATCAATTCACATTACTGTAAAGTATTAATTTTCCTACTTTGGTGACATCACCACATACACAAGGTTTCTTAAGTAGTCCAGCTCCTCCTGTATGCTCCAGGAGTGTTTGAAATGCCCACAGTGATCAAGAAATACTGAAGAAGTGAATGGGATTCTTCCTCCAAAGGTTTTGCAAATGGATTACCTACCTGGCTGATGAAAGAATGCCGTATGAGCGCCTGCAGTCCCTCATGCCTGAAACAACTCATGCCTGAGCTATGGAAAACACATTCTTTTCTTCTTTAGGGCATGAAGCATTTGGACAAACACTTGAAAAATCCTCAGACAGGAAAACTCTCCCTTACCATTACCCTGTATATCAACTCAGAACAGGTCTGAAATGACAGCCAGGGAGCAATATAATTCATTCAGTTGAAGCCAATACCCTTGATCCATCACATTTGGGATCAAGGCCAGCACAGATGACAGGACATAATTTAGAGAGATTGGTGGAAGATCTACTTTCAGGGGAAGATATCCATTCTCATCTTCCTGATCTTTTGGCATAATCCAACATCATCTGTCCCAGGGTATGGCAGAGATCCAAACACAATGTGCTGAAATGATTTAAATCATTCAATCCAAACAACAGTAACAGGACACTCCATCTATCCCCATGCTCTTCATTTATGCTGTCAAAAAGACCTGCTCTCTAGATATTTTAGACATTGATGTGAAGTAAGAAAACACAGATGTGGTGTGACAGGAGCATGAGGATGGCACCTACCTCTGCTTATGTGCATTAAACCGCACAGATGGCAGTGATCAGTGTCTGAGTGCACAGTGTAGGACTGCTGCAAAATGACTTTTGTTACCAAACACTTGTACAGCTATGCCTATTCTTTATATATTTATCATCTTCATGTGAGAGAAAAACCTTGCAGCTTCGTAGCTGCATGAAGTATTGGTAGCTCCTGTCTCCACCTCAAAAAGGCATGATGCTATTTAAAGGGTCTCTCACTACAGCATTTCATCAACGTGGGCTCCAACAAATCCATCACAACTGTTCTCCACACTCTACACTGGAAATCCTCCTTGAAATCAAGGGAAGGCCTTTAAAGTCGAGTGCAAAACACTAAGTGATCTGTGACAAAGATAATATGAAAGACCGCCTACAGAAGGGGAACAGATGCTGACAGCAAATATTAATGAATTTTATGTCCTTGTATTTCTAATGCAAAGGTACACCTTGTTTGTGCTGAAAATGATGGTTTTTGGAGGCCAGTCCAAACCCAAAGAATGAGTTCCACCAGGAGCTATTTCAGCACAAACATTTCCACCTCTCTCTCCAAATGTGTGACATCTTCCTTTTCCTGGCCTTCTCAAACTTACAGCTTATCCATTTGTAAAACAGATTTATTGCCTTAGAAAAAAATCTACCAAAACCGAACACTGTACAGTCCAGTCAATTTTCAGCTCAGAGAAAACATGAAAGAAAGGCCAAATTACATGTCATGGACACAACATTTAACACCTGTCCAGAAAGCAGGAAAATTACATAGAAATGAAGGCAGCATTAAAATATTCTGTAAAATAAATATGTTAAAATCTTCCTTCTGTTGTAATATAGGTAAAGCAATTTAATTGCATAAAGTTATGCTACCTCCTCAGTGACAGGCATGGCTGTATCCTTCTTACCTTCAACTTACTGATATATATTTTACTTACTGCCTAAGGGATAATTCTGGAAGACAGCAATTATTTAAAGAATATTACATTTACTTTGTGGCTAAAGTTTATTTTTATTTATTTATTTATTGAAACTGAGCCGTGGCTTTTGCATCTGCTTTACAACCTTCCAAAACATGTTTTTCACAGAAATAAAATCATCATTTTGTGTCTTCAAATTGATTTTATATTTCAACAAGTCCATTTATTTGTTTTTGAATGTTTCAACATGAAGATCATAAATCAGAAAACTATTTTCCTCCCAAGAAAATGTCCCTCCCCATAAATACTAGCTAGAAATTAACACCAAATGTCTCAGCTTTTTGTCATAACAGCCCTGTAGAATTTTCCAATTTTAATTTTTTTAATGTATGTAAATAACCAAAAATACTTATAAAGAATAAAACACACAATGGTTAATCATTACATAGAATGGCCAATTAGACTGCGAGGGACACTTTTTGAAATCATCACTTCTATAACCTAACTTCTCATCTTATGTAAGTACACAAATGGATTACAAAAACCTCTAAAAACAAAAGACTTGGAATAAGGCTGGAGAGAAAATAATTTGTCACTGTGCAATATAACTAATTTTACAAAAGCATGTCCTCTCAGGACCCTTTTTCCCTGCATGACTGATAAGGTCTTGTGGAAGACATGCCACATTATTGGATAGCTAGACCTTGGCATTTGAATTCTATACTGTCTTATGGTGTGAACTTCTTTCTAGTTTATTATATATTTATATACGCAAAAACATATTTGTGTATATAAATATATAATAAACCAACACGGGTTGCTGCTTAGCACCAGCTGCATGCCTGGTGGGGTTGGGTTTTTTGTTTGGTTGTTGTTTTGGAGGGGTTTTTTTCTGTAATTCAACAGCATGTCAGAATTTTCAAATATTGAACAACCTTTCTTAAATCAGAGAGACTGATAACAGATATAGCCTTCAAAATATCATCATAACATTTTGCTGAACTATGCTAGCAGTAAAATAGAAAAACACACATAGGCAGCATTATGAAATGGATCACAGCAGAACAGAACTACCAACAAATAGAACATATCAAAGCCAGGCAAAGAAAACAAAGTGCCTTTATGAGATACCTCTTTATCTTTGAGAAGATAAATAAAATTGCTCACCCATACATAACAGCCAAAGCATGAGCAGCTAACGTCAGTATAAAACTGTAGGAATAAATTCTTAAGCACACACATCCAAGCAGAGAATTTCATCATAAATGCTTACATGCTCCAGGAGCTGATCAAAGATTTACTGTCAGCTATCTACTCTGACTTGACACTTTATGAAAACAGCTCTTTATTTAAGCAGAGCAAACTCCTTTATATTGAATGGCATTCTGTGTACTTCAGCCCAAGCTAGACTTGATCTCTTAAAGGCATTTCTTCTTTCTGGTTTAGTTGCAAGTGGAATCCTCCACTGGAAATGAATGATAGTGTCTCCAGTAAGAAAAGTGGGCCATAAAAATGCCCAGGCTGCTCATATTGACATCTCAGAGGGTTTCAAGGTTGACCTTTAACAACATAAAACTTAAATACTGCTAAAGAGAAAGAAATAGCCACCTAAAATAATAGCCATCTAAACTCCTGCAAGCTGATTTCTCTAAAGGTGAACTTAAGCGTTTTACAAGAAGCTAACATCCACCTCCAATATCGGGAAGACAACTTAAGCAGCTGTCCTAATGTTATTCATCTGCCAACATTTCCAAGAAGAGTAAAAAATCTCCATAAACCAATTCCCAAATCTCCCACTGCCTCAAATACACAATAGAAAATTTTCCAACAGTATAATGTTAACCAAGCTATTTTATAGGGGATCTAAACATGCCTTAGGACCATCTGCAGGCACAGAATACCTGAGTGAACTGAGCAGTCTAAAGAGGTTCAGCATCCTTTTGCTGTCTGTAGAATGTGTTTCATGAATGCAGATAAACACTTGCATCTTTACACAAGGTACAAAAGCAACACAGGAGTTTGGATCAGGTTTTCTTCTACAGGTGGTTTTCTTTTGGAATCTAAAAGCTAGGAATCACTCCCAATGCAGGAGAATTTTGTTACCTCAAACTCACAGAATTTTTCAAAGTCAGTTGTAGCCAAAAAAACTTCACAATGCTGCTGCTGTCAGTTACATCTGCACAAAATGAAATTATGGATTGTAAGGACAAAAGGATTGCAACAGACAATTCCCAGTGGTGACTGGGATTTGGTTTTATACTGTGCAGGTGAAGGAAGTGGGAGCAATAATCCTGCTCTGTGGGTGTCTCAAGGATTGAGCCTGGCTAGGTAAGACTGGATCTGTTGTTTGCTAACCATAGATGGGCAAAGTTTTGGCCTGTCACTCACACCAAATGAAAATAAATTAACCTGAAAGCAGCTGAATTTGTGAAGATTAAAATTTCAAGAGAAATGTGAAAGGGGAGAGAAGTTCAAGAGGTTTTTATGCCACTGGACTTCTGCAGCTCTTTCATATATTACGAACATTGCATGATACCCTGCTCTTTGCCTTTTCCATCAGTGAAATCCATACTCAACTGGAAACATGATCTACCTCTGTAAGGCATGATGTAAGCAGCTTTATTCCTGTGAATGTTGTTATTAAAAGAAATAGGTTTATTTATGTGAATATTTTCTAGAATGCATCAGCAATTATACTGACTGTCTCAGAACAATCAATTAATTTCTTTTTATAATTTACTAATCAGCAAGAGACTGTAAATTCCATTTTAAACTCACTTCCAGATTAAAAAAAAAAGCTGAAACCAGCCTTAGTGCAAACTACATAGTGCAATCAGGTTTCTATTACCTTATAAGATGTTTCACATTAAAATGAATGGTTCATGTTCTAAGAGATTACAGGATAATTTTGTAAATTGGATTACGATGAAGAGACTTAACATTCTTGAGTAGTTTTACAAAATATAAAGAGACCATTGTAAGAGGCTGTGGGTAAACTATAGGTTCACACAGAAATTACCTGACCACCCAGAGAAACACCTTGAACAAACTGTTAATCAGTAACTTAAGAAATTTGACCTTTTTTCCCATGAGTGTTAACACTACAATAATAAAATAAAAGATTTCATGCACATTATTCTAATACTGAAGTCACTATCACAATAGCATTACTTAATAGCTACATCTGCTGACATAGACAGCATATTTTTATCTCAGTCATTTAGTCAATTTGGTCAGTTTTTACCCAGTACTTATCTGGAAGATTTGATCCATATTAATGATATGAATTGACTTATTCTTATGGAAAAGATCCCCTGGCACCACTCATGAAAAATCCTATTGTCAAGAATTTATTCAAGAGTACACCAACAGGGAGTGCCAAACTGATTAACTTGACTCCAGCTCTGTGAAGATGTAACTCCTATGGCCTCAACAGAAGTACAGCTGTTTATTCAAGTGGTTGAAAACTTGCATTATAGGAATATGTGACAGCCTTCTCAATGGCCTCAGGATCTCAACCACTTAAATGTTTCTTATAAAAGTTTTCTTAATGAATAAGAGAAGGTGCCCAACTGTGCTAATATTGAAACCTTCCTTTGCTAAGGCAAGAGTATCTAAAGAAAAGGTATTTTTCTCTTGACAATGCTGAAAGCAGTTCTGAAGTGTTCTGAAAGCTGGTTTTGAATACTACCTATTAACTTTCATTTGTAAGCAACAGCTAATGGTAACTAAGCCTTAACATTATCTTTGTTTAGTCTTTCATGCACAAATATTTACTTGCTAAATGCTTTATAGGGCTTTTGTTTTGCTGACTATGTGTTAGACCGTTAGGATAAAAGATATTAGCATTTTAATCACATTAATTTAAAAAAGCCTTTATCACTTACTTATCTCTTCCTATGGTGTGAGGGTCAGTAAATAAAGTGTTAACAATAGATGGACTTTAACCTTATAATTCTGAAGTTCTTGAATTTTCTCCTGGTTTGTTACCCAATAAAATAAAGTGAAAACTTATCGTTCCAGCTTTTAAGGAATTTACTAAATGAAGCAAAGGTTATATGTGCCCAAGTCTTTCACACTTTGGAAGAGTATACACAACCCAAAACTAATAAGAATTTTCATAACAGCCTTGCAAGGTCCTGGTTGCACTCCATTTCCACAAAAGTGCGAGGGATAAGAAAGATTTAAGCATCTGGACAGGTTTCTACATGGCATTAACTGAGAACAGAAATGTTTAAGTGTAAATAAATTTTTAATTTAAGGAAAGCATCAAAATGTTTGAGACCAGATTTGGATAAAATGCAGAGGTGAAAATTCTCATCTTTGAAGCAATGCTACAGAAATGGAGCCTATAAAGCAAAAATTCCTCATGCACAAGTTACATGAAGCTCAGCAGGTGATAATGTTACACAGTTCAGTTGGCACTACAGAACTGAAGCCCCCTGTACCAATACAGGCTCTGCTCAATCCTTTGCTTCATTATACAAATAGCCTTGTTCAAACCTTTATTTCTGCAGGAGTTAAAAAGGGCAAAAGTGAGGGAGTTTAGTTTGGGTTAAGGAATCAAATTAATTGTGCAGGTCATTTCTCAGAATTCTGCAAATCAGTCTGTGAAAAAGAATTTTAGTAAATTTAAAGATGCTTTTGAGGGACAGTGTGGGCTGCTTGTATTTACATCAAGTGCTAGCCTCTGAGACACCAAAGTGTTTTTTCATCAAAGGTAGGTACAGATGAAGGCATTTGAATCTTAGAAATGTTTTACAGCATTTGAAAGAAATAATCCATTCTTCAAGAATTCAAGTTATTTTGTAACTTCTCTTGTTGCCTTCTGTTTTATTTCTCTGCGTTTACTACATTTAAAATGCAGACATGTTTTGGAGACTTCATTTACTCAGGGTTTTAAGCTGTGCTTTAGAAAGTAAACTTACCATTTTCCAGGGATGTATATAATATATCAAGGCCAAACTTTGTATTATGATGAGAGTCAGTATTTTGTGGATTGTTCTTGAGAAAAGTGTTATCCAGGCAACATAATTGCCCTTAGCAGAAGTCTGTCTCAAAGCCTATCCTGCCACATGCTAAACACACTGAGACAACCTTTAGTGATTCTTGCTGTTAGACATGAGAAATTGTATTTACTTTCAGAAGTTTGAGTTAGAAATTATGACCAAAGTTCACCCCTTTGCACAAAATCTCACTGTTCCCAGCTGTGGTCCCAGAGCACCCCTGCAGCTCCATGGGTATCCGGAGCCACCTCGCTCTGGGTGCTGCACACACAGACAGGCTGGAATAGGAAACAGACTTACACATCTCAATACTCTTTTTTTTTGCTCTTTGTTGCCAGATCATTTATTAGTATTAGAACTAATTTCTATCTCAGCAGAATTTAGATTAATGTAAATAATTTTTCCTGTAAGCAACAATGGGCCAAGAGGTTCAACAGCCAAATGAATTGGCATCAAGATCACGTATCTAATCAATAAACTTTTATAAGCTCTCATTAGAGCTCAAAGAAAAATAGCAGGAGAATAAAGAATGGAGATAAATTAGCCAGTTCTGCTTGGCTGAAAGCAAAGAAAAGAATAAAGGGCCAATGGAAAGAATCTCCTTAAGGGAATTAATCTCGCACATTTCAGTTATTTGAAAATTGCTAGACAAAACCATTTTAATTACATATCATTTGCTTCTTATTATTATTACTGTTACTACTGTTTACCAAGAGAAGTTATTTATATTGCTTTTTGACTATCAGCAGCTTTTCAACAAATGATGTGAGAACAAAAGACTGCAAAGAGTGAAACCAGCTTTGTGCAAAGGCCTGTCAAACCACAAGGAGAATACACTGCGAAAACAAAAAGAAAACATCCCTTTTTAACTTCTTTTAGTCGCAGTATTTTTATGTACTGTTGCAACTTCTCTGAAACATGAAATGAGAGGGAAGTGTGGTCTTTCAGCTATGGAGTTCACATTAAAATTTTCTGCATTCAGCCCTTGCCTGTGACAGGAGCCACCAGGCCTCTTGGAGTGGTCTGAAGCCACCATGTGTGTTGTATCACCGTGGTCCCCCTCAGCTCTGTTTGGGTAAGCCCCATAATATACCCGTTTGCCCAGCTGTATTATTTCTAATCTCACAAAATCCCACTTGGCAAACATCAGTGACAGAGAAAATGTAAACCTCTGGCAATCAGGGAAGACTTTAGTTACTGGTTAACCTTCAACCCTGTATATACAAACACAGCTTGATCTCTGATCATTGTTGAGAACTGGAAGTTTCATGGCATTATTTAACCAACTCTGTTTGCTTTAAAGGATTACTTCATTCCCCCTCCCTCCCTCCAGCAGCTGTACTCTGCTGAAAGCCTTCCCTTTGCAGCCTGTGTAACCTTTCACCTTCCTTAAAATGCAACCTGGATGGATCCAGCTGGATGCCGCTGGGTTCACAGCACATTGCAGGACATGGCTTGTCTCTACCACAGCAGCCATTTGCCCTGCACTGTTCCACTCAAATGTTTCTGACCACAATCCAGGCTGCAAGCTCGTTGTCATTTAAACTCAGCTGAACAGTTTTATCTTGGCAAGGGACCAATCAGGAAAATAACCCCACAGCAAGTCTATCTTTTCTCCCACACTTAAACAAACTTAGTCAACTGCCAGAAAAATGTTGCAATGAGCTGTGGTTTTTTTTACACTTGAAATATTAACTAATGTCTAAGAGCAGATATTGGCCAGGGACACACAAACAAAAAATCCTGGTTCTAAAAGTCTTTCCCATTCATATTCATTTCCTGTACTAATTCCTCCCTATACAGTGAAAAAAACAGATGTCTTCTCCTCTTCCACAGAAATTAAAGCTGCACCAATTACTCCATGGCTATTTCAGGTGGCTTGATCTTTGGGGTGATACCTTGCTTAACAGCCATTGATTTGAATTACTGATCTTAAGGGTCTTTTCCAATTTAAATGAATGTATAAGAATATGTTGTTTGAAATGTTTATTCACAGAGTCATAGAATACTCTGAGTTGGAAAGGCCATACAAGATCAGCAAGTCCAGCACTTAGATCTGCACAGGACACCCCAAGAATCACAGCATGTGCCTGAGAGTATTGTCAAACATTTGTTGAGCTCTGTTGGGTTTGGTGCTGGGATCACTTCCCCAGGGACCCTGTTCCAATGTCCAAACACCCTCTGAGGGAAGAACTTTTTTCTCATATCCCTGACACAACTTCAGGCCATTCACTTGGGCCTTGTCACTGGTCATTGTCCTTTTGGCCCTTCTCTAAGCCCCTCTCCAGCCTGCCCGCAACATTTTTGTACAGTGGGGACTAAAATAGAAGAGTTTTGGTTCCAGATGTGGCCTGATGAGTTCTGAGCAGAATGGAATAATGTCTTTATCTGCTGCTGATGCAACCCAGCATCCCCCAGGCTTTCTCTGCTGTAGCAGCCCACTGTTTTATTCTGCCATCCTATTTCAGAATTTTCAATTTCACAGTAATATTATCCTATGTCATGCTCCTTTTGAACCACAAGCATAAGGGTTTGGATCAACTTACACTTTTGTATAACAAAACAATTCTATTTGGATGGTGTTTGGCAACATCTTAAAAATACACTTTTCTAGAAATTATTTGCTGTATTTCTGACTACAAGGATCTTTCGTGTGGTCAAAGCATCTTTTCCACCTAATTTCTTATTTTCCTAAATACCATTTACTCAAAACAACAAAAAGCACCATATGGCTCCTTGATATTGAGTCCTGATTTTTTTGACTTGAAGCACACAATAAAGAGAAGTCTCTCAAACTAAACTCAAAAAATCTCTCCTCCCACCCCTGTTGGAGAAGTTAGCATTTATAAATACACATCTTTGCTTACTATATTTTTGTGGAATCTTAGCTATCTATGTAATTATTGTGCATCGCACTATTATTTGTTACATCATAAATTAAATTATAAACACCAGTGTCACATTCTTTGAGAATTGGAGTGTACAACATCTATTTAAAAGAACTTACAGTCATTGCTAAGCTTGAATACTTTTTTCTAACCCTTACCTGTCATATTGGTGATTTCTACTGAAATTGTTTTAAAGAAATGTCCTTCAAAGCTGCATTTAACATATTTTTCTAATGATGTAAAATGTTATCCACTTTAAAATGTTTTTACAAGTGGCAATATTCTAACTACTTTGTAACAATTCAAATATTATAACCATTTGTTATTAATCATCCTTAATACTGATTTTCTAATTTCTCCCTCTCCAGCCTCTGAAAATCTGAACTGTATCTTGGGAAGTATAAAAGTTAGCAATGGGCCAAAGTAAAACCCTATATTCTGACATATTCCAAATTTGATTTTAATCCAAATGCTGCATGGGATCAAGCTCGTTCTAGCCAATATTTATAAAAAAATAATAAACCCATGTACAGTGCAGATTTGCAATTGTTAAAACACCAAGTAGAATATTTAATCTGAGAAAACCACTTGTAATTTTTTGGCAAATTTTGCCTAATAATGAACACAATGCCTGACCTATCAATTTTTCATCTTTTTTTTTCATGATCCTCTCATTTTATCTTTTCCAGTAAAGTCTGGGTAATTGCACTGAATTAGTAACATGCAGGGTTTTTTCTTTCAGTTTTAGCTTTCTAGTGTGGTTCCTTTGCAGCTGTTTAGGGCAACAACCCAGGTCCTATCTGGTTGTCCCTGCACAAAAATTCAAGAGCAGAAGTTTGAAGCCCCATCCAGAAAGTGTGAGAACCAATGTGTAATGCAAAGCCCCTGGGTAAACATGTTAACTCTTGTCTCCAGCACAGAATCCTTTGCGCAAAGAAAGAAAGATTAATCAGAGCTGGGGCAAGAGGGAGTGGAATGAGAGAATCTTAAAACATTTAGGACTCTTCTTTTGCTCTTACATTACTCAGCAACAACTGCATTTTATCCGCAAACTTAAATTTTAACAGTATCTGACTAAAATGCCAAGCTGTTCCACATCAAAATTCAGCAGGGCCTGACCTATCCTGCCATTTCTGCTTATTCTCCAGTAAATTAAGAGAAGCTTCATAAAGAGTTTCTGTCAATGGGGATCCCTTAAAAGAGTTGCAGGCCCCGCAAAGGTTCACAAAAAATTGACCACAGCAAGCTCTTCCTTCTCCAGCTTTCCACTACAGACCTTATTTAGTAAAGCAATGCAAAAAAAGTAATCTGGCTTTATAGGTATATAAAATTTTACAGTCACTACTATCCAGTGTATACACATAGAGTAAAAGCTGGGCTGGGAACAATTCTGAGCTTCACACACTCAGAGCTACCTTGATTCAATAGAGCTCATCTTCAGAGATTTAATTTTTTTGTTTGTCAGAATGATTTTCTAAAAACTACATGAATGACCTTCCAAACTAAAGCATTTCTACTCAGCTACAAAACTGACTTTTTTTTTTTTTTTTTTTAATTATTGGAAAAGTCCATGGAACAAGAGGCTAATGCAAGAATATTTAGTAACTCTAGAAAATAACAACTTCCTAGGTATTTTCCAAAGCTTTGAACCACTAATACAAGCCTTGTGTCCACTGCGCTGGGCTGTAAATAAATGCTATCCAGAGCCATGAGTTCATTTTCAGTGGCAGACATAAGGAGAGAGCAATTAGATTCTAAGTTTCCAAAGCTTTGCTGGCATGCAGGGCACGTTGTGGGGATATCTGAGTGACTGATTGGCCTGCCAGCACAGTGCGGGGGGGAAGGAAAAATGGGTTCTGCGCTGCCCTAAGATTCTGGCACACCACATTAGAAAAGTCTGCCTGAGAGCAGCCTGCAGCAGAGGCTGCAATGTTCTCATCTGACAGGGCACAGTGAAGACTTTAAGGGACACACAAAGAATTTACTGGGATGACAGAGCCTTTTGATATTAAAAAGAGGTTCCCAGGATTTTTGTATGGTCTGGTGGGAAGTTTTTCATTGTCATACTGAGTCCTGACATTGTTTCCAACACTAAATAATTTTCAGACCCAGTTAACCTTTTAATTTTACTATTATTTTTGCTAATGCTTGGATCTATATTATTTATTAATTTACTACAAAGGATAAAGTATTAGATTATTTCATAGGGAGCAATTTCATTGTCTAAAGTGTTTCATTCTCAGGAAGGCTGACACCTTAATTTAATTCCAGCCACACACTTGGTTGCACAGAAAAGGGAGATATTTTAATTAACTTATCATATGTCACAAAAGTATAAAAATGGAAATGACTAAGCATATAATGTATACAAATATTATTTCTTATTGAAATAATATTTGTATACATTATATGAAAATTGCTTGAATTACTTGAAAAAAACTTATTAATATTGAACATGAACAAAAAAATGGGTGTTTCAGTACAAATGTAAACAATAATACCCAGAGACATTTCCCTTTTATTCCCAAATAGTTCGATTCTCACGCCACAGAAAATATGGAATATAGAAGTAGCACTGAAGATTATATTTCTAGTTTTGCCTTTGCCTGTTTTACTATGCATAATTTTGCTTATTGTTCCCTAAATATGAAAAAATAGTTTACCAAATTAATAGTGTTCCTCAAAGTGTATCTGTGATTTAATCCTGTCTAATCATGAAATTATCTCTCAAAATCTCCCAATTTAAAACACAAACCAGAAAGATGTTGCTCCTTGATATAAAAAAGGTACCAGCAAGAAATAACAACTAAAGGAAGCAGTACTTACAGCTCTGGGAAGATGCAAGTCTTGTTACATTGCAACATCAAAGCCCACTGGTATGTTTGAAAGGTATAGTTCATAAAATTTTGTAGAAAACTTAGCCTAAATCAATAATTGAAAGCTTGAAAACAAATAGAAAACTGGTGTTCTGTTAGTGCTATTAATTTGTGTATTTGTAATTTGTGAATTATATTTTTTTTTTTTACCTCAATGCAGTTGTGAGACAATATGGGAATTTCACAAGGGAGGAAGGAAGGCCTCATGCTCCTGAAGAAAAGACTAACAATGTCTCCTAAGGTCTTGAAAAGCAACAAAATTAAAATAAATCACCTTTCCTTCACCTCCATTTTGGGAGTGGTGGTGAGGTTTTGTTTGGGGTTTTTTTAGAAAAAATTTCCTGAATTCAGCTTCAGGATTCACTGATTCCTTGGGATTACCAATACCACTGACTAAAATTAGGAATAATTACCTCTACTTCTCTGTATTATATACAGTGTCTACAGAAACCAGATCAGGTTTCTTTGTAAAATTAATCTGTTTTATGCAACACCCAGCTCACAACTAATGAGTTTTTTCTTCAAGAATCCTCCACCCCCTTCAGCTCTTTTATTCTTACTAAAGATTTAATTTAATTTAATTTAAATTTCAACTTAATTGAAATTTCCCCATTCGGTAATTCCAGTTTCAGCATGGGCTTTCAGCTATTTATACAGCCTTTGGACCACAGGCATTTCCAATATTTTTTGCTCACATGGCAGGCTGATCTTGAAGCATTCAAGACACCCTATTTCACAACACCCAAAGGAGACCTATTCTGTTACAGCATGCATGTGTAAATACCTGAATTAGAATCAAAAGTGGATGTTTCCATACAGTGAAACAATGGTAATACACAGACACACATACTAAGACTGCTGTAGAATTATTTCACATATGGTAGCAACTAATTTTTATTATGACCTTGGCTGTTTTGCCATATTTTTTAAAATACCCAATGGGCTTAGTGTATTTTTTATGCTAATAATCAAAGAATTTTTATTTAAAGCAAACATTTTTCCTGTTTATTATAGTTAGAGGTCAAAAAGTATCAGTGGTTGGCTTGGAGTGAATATTTTAATCCTCTTTCTTTAACCTCTTTAATGAGTAAGTTTAGGGGAAAATTTCTTTTCTGCAAAATAAGCACAATCAGCATATATTTTAATATCTACTATTGTAAATCCCCCAAGAAAGGGTTTTGCTGGAATTTCTGGACAGACCTCACTCACATCAAAGAACTCTTGGAATCTGTAGTGCTCTATGACTCCTAGCACGAGGCTTCTTGTGGAAAATTGGAGTCTCCAGTTTCTACCTACCATAAAAATAGATTGTGCTTGGCTTTGTGCATATGACCTCAACATTCTCGTTCTGGTCAGAGTGCTTTGGTAGCAGGGATGGGGACAGAGGGGATGATGTCTGGAATTGCTCTGGCAGATGAGCAAAGGGTGGAGAGTGACAGGTCAGTGTCACCACGTCACATGACAGTCCACAGCTGTGGTCCCCAGTGCAAGACAGATGTTGATAAATGGGAATAATCCCAGTGGAGGCCACCCCCATGGAGGGGGCTGCACCACTGTCCTCTGAGGAGAGCTGAAAGCATTGAACCTGGAAGTGTTGTTATAAAGGAACACAAAATGTGTGTTTGAGAGAATTTACTGAGTAAATACCGAGGTCCTACCAGCTCCAGAAGTTTTCTACTTTTAAGTAATATGTAGCTCAGTAAATAGTACAATATACAAAGACTATATTTAAGACTGAAAGAGTACAAGGAGCAGAAGAGAGTCAACTGCACATTTCATACTCTCCTAGGAATTCATCACTATTTGGAAAGGTAGCTTGAGAGAAATTTGCACCTCCAGCTTTAGATCACTGAACTTGATACGAGTCTGATGATCTGAATGCACATGGAACAAGCCATTATTTAAGATATAAGCAGTGCAAATTACTTTGAGACTTTCATTAACTAGAACCCACTGTCATCACTACAGTTTTCTAAGCTCAGAATCTAAAATACTATCTTGATCAGATAAAATCATGCATTTTCTATGAGGTTAGAAATCCTTGTGAGTAGTGAGGGATATTCTAGTTATCATCAACAGGAAAAGTAAGTGAATTTTTTGAGGATACAGTGCCACCTGTACTATCAGCTCTACTATTGCTAGACAATTAGACATTTGAAAAGTTTCAAGTGATTCAATGGGTTGAATCTTCAGCAAAATCTCCTCATGTCATGTCTGATTATTTTCTTAATTGAAAAGCAACAAGGTCAAACAAAAATCCCAGCCACTTCCTCTCTATCTATCCTTATGGGGTCCATCTTCTCAATCTGGCAGAAATATTATTGAAAAATGAGTGGGCCAGAGGCTGTTCAGATTCATCATGGGATTCTCCACCAGCTGTATTGCTCTACAGCAATGAAAATTTTGCTACATAGGCTCCTGATTATGTTTAAGATCTCTCAGCTAGAAGAGACCAAGCTCAATTATCATTAGAAGTGCCAGCATTTCAAATAGTATTTGAACATTCAACTGCAGGTACTTTTGTCATCTCAGACAAGCCACTTAAAATTTATGTTGCAGGTATATCATCTGTAAAATTAGCCTAAGAAGTACATATATACAGCCTGTAAAGCACTGTCTAAATTTTTAGCACTTACATTGCTACTTTCCTTTCTAATAGCAGCATTATTTTACCACAGCTACATGCAAATAAAGAATAGATCCTGCATATCTTGCTAATACACCCAGAGCACTTGGGATACATATTCCTCTTATAACCAAAGCCAAAAGCATTTGGGCAAGTAACTATTAAATAGAACCGGAATAAGGGAAAACCAACAGCTATCTAGGAAGATTTATAACATTTCTTTAGAGTAAAATATATTATTCACTCATCAATTTATATAACGTTTTGGCAATTTTAGGGTGGTTATAAAAGAACTGTTCTTTAGCAGACTGGCAGCTCTGCTAACGATCAAGAAATACTAAAGGAAAAAGCATTAACATTTAATGCTGCTTAGTCTGCTCAGATCAGTGACTGTGTGGGTGGTTCTTGGAATATGCATCTGCAAAAATATGTTTTGGATCAGTTGAGCTATAAGGAGATCAATTATATCCTCTTGTGGGTTTTCCACTTTTAATCTTCATTCTGGATCTTTAAAGTTCAGAAGTGCAGCACCAAAGAGCTTGATGAAATAAATTTACTTGGTTAAGGTGATTTCTGTCGTGTACCTGCAAAGATGCTGCTGCTCATTGAGGGGCACATTCCAATGTTCTCATCCACAGTGAATGGAATACAGTATCTGTAGAAGTCAATGCACTTATTTTGGACTGTGGGAGGTTTTGGGATGAAAAGCAAAATCTTATCTTGGCTTCAAAATTGCCCAAGTTGCAAAATCCTAGTGTGGAACCAGACTCTGCTGCCCACCATATATTATAAAAAACCCATGCTGCTTGATCATACAGTTCGGGTTTAGCTGAAAATAGCTCAAAATGCTAAGATGAGACAATGAGAAAGCTTTTGCTATGGATTAAAATTTGGTCTAAGGTGTTGTTTTTGGCTTGAACCTAACTGTGGTTCTCTAATATTTAGTTCTTGAGTTGAATTAAACACCCAAATAAAACTCCAAACTGCTGATAAGCTAGATAACTAATGTGCATACTAAACACAGAAGTTCAAATTATTTGTAGCAATCAAGTAAGACCTGGAGCACTAATAATTTTATACTAAACTGTTAATTTTCAAATGAAGCACAGGGAATCAGATGCCTCCCCTTCCCTGCCCCCTCCCAAAGAAAATGAACATTGTTTGGCCTCTCTATAATTTTCTATATATTTCCTCCATCACTTCTTGCTCCTTTCTACTCCCCTTGTGTGATATGCACTAAATTCCAATCACAGACTCCAAGGATTCCCTCTCCCTTTGTCTTCTTAAGCATTGTTATTATTGACTTACTGAAGACAATCTGGACTCTGACAGGTTGATAAGCAAAGCTGGCAAGGCCTAAATAAAGCTACTATGTGAAAGAGGAAAGTTTTCTTCCTGTTTCTTGATGTAAAGCAGAAGGAAACATCCCAAAAAGAGGAGCTATTCATGTAATTGGCGCAAAGGAGTTCCAGTACAGTCCCTGCTCATGCTGAAACACACTCAGTGTCCAGTTAGTTTTTCATTTTCACATATCACTAATGTCTTTTTGCACTTTGGTTGAAAATACTGCATGAAAAGCATTGCTTGTGTGAAAGTAGAAGGGGTCCTGCTCTCTAATTTTGAAAAAAGCCCCTTGTGTGCAGGGTCAGATCAGCTCTCACATCTGGTCTCTCTTTTAAAACTTATATTTACAAAGCAAAATTGGTACAAACCTTGCTTAGGGCATGCACCTCTGCTTGCTAGAGGGAAGCATGTCTAGAACTGCATGAGAGCAAGATGTCCAATATACTTTTGATAAGAATCTCTGCAATTAATAAAATATAACTTTGCCTTTGAGATGCCCTTTGTAAACTCATCCAGAGGAGTAGAAACACAACTGAGTAGAAGATTTGAAATTAAACTTTCTATCTAAATGTTCCAGAAATCAGTAAAATCTACATATAGAAATGTAAAATAATAATGTGGGAAGGTTTGAAGTCTAAATCCCAACTCTTTACTCATCTAAGGAAATGCAGACTCACATCCTGATTTTGTAGTTCAAGATGTATGTACTAGAAAAATACTCAAAATATGCAAACAAACTTAAGCCTTGAACTAGGAACTGTGTACCAGTCTCTGTCATTTAGTTCTACCTTTGCAATTAAATAAATAAACTAGCAGGGCATTAAATCACCCTCAGGTTCCTCAATGCCAGAATTTCATGAGTTTTTATCATCTATTTGTTGTAAAACCTAATGGGTAACTGACAATAGGGTGGAGAGGGGAGGAACTGCACAGGATTCTATTATGCCATTCAAAAAAACAGTTTTAGAAAAATCTTGCGCAAGAAGAGGACTTGGAGCCTCATGCAGGAAGTAGAGAAGCAAATTCTCTATTATGCTGTGATGAAACGTGATCTTACAAAACCACCATCAGCAGGCATTCTTGATTCTATTGTATCACACACCAAATATGCAGATTTTTTCACCACTTAATCATGGTAATTTTAGAGTGACAAAACTGTACAGTTTGCAATCAGTTTAAGCTCTCTAGGATCAAAACTTTCTAATATCTTCACAGGAATTTGTATAAGCTTGTGAATCATGAATAAACGAACAGATTCATCTGCATGCCGTAGCAAGTCCGTTAAATCTTGTGTGCAGCTTGTTTTTCATAGAACTGCAAGCCTTGAGGTTGCTAGTCTTTGCTTTGGAAAAAGCATTTCAAATAGTTCTCTCAAATGCCCAAATCCTGTTCTGCCTTGTCTAAGTTAAGCACAGAGCAGCAGCTAATGCCACAGCCTTTATACACCGATTTCGTTCAAACATTATAATATGTGCAAAAAAAATAGTGGAGAAGTGTGTCCAGTGCTACAGAATGAATGAACCTGTCCAGAGGCAAGGCAGGGCTTGGAATGAGTATAATTAAAGGGCAAATGTCTAACAGCCATAGGCATCCAATTTGAGACTGAGCGCTCAAGCCATTGCAGCCTGCTCTTACCATACACCTCTAAAATTCTCAGGAGGTGAGGAACAGAGCAGTGTTTTTTGATCATCATGAGCGGTTCTCTTGAAATGTTAATGGAACTTGGTTTTAACCTAACTTTTTTAAAACCAAAAATCAACATCTTGTAGTAGCTTCATTGCTACATGCAGCTAACACCCACAAAATTGTCGCCACAGTCAACAGGGGTAGTTACAGAAATCTTTTTTTAATGATCTGCTTGTACTACGTGTCTGTTCATAGCAGTCTGAGCAGAATCACACTCTTCAGGGGCTTCCCCACTGCAGCATCCTGTTTACACAACGTACTTTTAATCATTGAAAAAGTACACTGCACACATCATTCCTTACCATGAGATTTATAGTTTATAAACAACTTTAAACTGCATTTGCCCTTGACAAGGTCAAGAAGGGCACACAAACCATCAGCCACACCTTCAACTATAAAGTAGCTCAGATCTGTCATCTGTGTCAACCAATAAATAATAAAGATTGATGAAGGTAGTGCTTAAACTGCTTTCGAAATGGATTCTATTTTCAGAATCACTAATGGCTGGCCATTAAGAAAGAAAACAAATGGATTTTTTTTTCTTTTTTTTCTTAGAGTTGTGTATTTAGCTGAAATTTAGACTGCTTAATACTTTTTCAAAGAAGTCTGCTGGCACAATGGAACCAACATTGCCACGAGGAGAGTTCTTACATGAAACTTGCCGAGCAGCACGCTGAAGAGTAGTCACAGGAAATAGGATCACTAATTTGTGCCTTTAGAATATTTGTGGCTTTCTATTTGCCCCTTATCCTCATGCACGTGTCAGGAAAAAGCTATCTCACTATGCAACTTTCCCCTCTCTCTCTCCTTGAATTAAAATTAAAACTTCACTGTGGGTTGGAAAACACACAGAAATCAGTAGTAGCTAACTAGTAAAGCATGTTCCCAATTCTCAGGCCTAGATAGGATGTAGAGAAGACTTGGGGTAGAAAGTTTGTGTTATTGCCAGGCTGCTCTATATAAACTATTTAAACCTCAGAGAGAAGATTTATTCTTCAATGCTCCAGGCATGCTCTTGCCTATGAATTCAGATTACCACATAGTACAATTACCACAAACTTCAGTCATGCACCTTGAACATGGTTGTTCAAGGGTTGCAATGAGTCAAAATACCATTAAGCAACACACATTTATCCATGTAAACCACTGTGTGAAAAAAAGTTATGAGTACAGGTTGTTGCATATGTAAAGTTCAGGAGTAAACAAGTGTAATTCAGGTTGGAATTCAGCTTCATATGCAGTAACCTTGTTAATAAATATGCCCAGTCAAGTTAAGACACAACATCGTAACATCTGCTATAAAAATAGTAATATGAAATGGGTCTTTCTACTAAGAGCAAAATCTATACCTTTGTGACTTGTATTACAGTGAAGCTGAGCAGCTAGGGAAGAGGAAAAATAATTGATTGCCCCTTAGAGTCCTGGACTAGAATATAAATTATGGTAATGAAGTACACACTCTGGTTAGCAGATTGGAGAAATATAGGGACTGGGATATGTTTAATGTGAATGGATCCCACAGACAATGCTGCTGAATTCTATCAAATCTCAATAGGATATGTACGTATGTAAAATTTTAAGCTTACAATTTGAACAAAAACTCACTGGTTTTCTCACAGAATGACAAAAGACATTAATGACCACCAAATTCTGACTTTCCCATGCCTGTAAAAGCTCAAAGTTATTAGAACTCTTCAATACATTATCTGCATATATTTAAACCTAGGCAAACTAGCCCCTCCTGGCACCTTCTTAGCAAGGATTGAACCATTTTTGTTGAACATTTTCCAAAGTAATTAAGCCTGAAGCAGAAAATATTAACTGAAATTACAACATTTCAGCAATATTATAAACAAGTGAAGATAGACTATTATAAATATTAGGCAACTTTATATATTTATTTCCACATGTGCTATCTGTATATCAAGTTAACTTAGACACTCTAAAGAGAATTTGAAGAAGGTGTAGTGCAATGAGATTTTTTTAAATGCTCAGAGGAAGATCTGTTTATGGAACAGAATACATCAATCACCATGTTTTGTTATGGTTTTCTGTGCACATTAACAAATTCCAGATCTCTATCAGATCTAGACGAGGTTCAGAGCCAGGACCTGGAACAGGTCTGGGGAGTCCTGTGAGCAGTTCTTCCCTGCTTTGTCTTAGATGAAAATCTGGTAAAGCAGTCCAACCCAGAGGATCTACATTCATTAGTGTCAAACAAAGGATGCCATTGAAACAGCTTTCACCACAATTGCAACACTATAATATCTCATCTGTTACTTATCAGGGAAGAGGGTTATTATATTGCACATATTATATTCCCATATCATTTCTAGGAGAGCAGATTGGCAGCTTTCTGTAAAATAGACATTTTCCCTTTATCTTTCTCTCATTTCTATAATCATCATAAGAATTGTAATCGATGTAAGACCCACATAACTCATTAAAATTAATTTTAAAATATCACCTTATGTACTGTTATCAGTCTATGAACTGCAGCACACACACCACTGACACATGAGGGGAAATAGTCTAAATTTTAATTTCAGGAGTCCCTTGGAGCACCAGGTGGATGTAACATCAGATTGTAATTCTAGCTAGTGGCATTCAGCTATATTTTCTAGTAATCTTGAGGCCCATTTGTCACTTGACTCTTCCACAAGTTTATATATATATATATATACATATATATATAGAGTACATCTGTGTGCTGACATACATTCATCCCTGTGCAAAAATAATCATGACTTAATATTAGCATGATTCATATCAGTCCTTGAAATGTCACAAGCAAGGTTGCAGGTATATTTCCAGCTCTGTCATCTCCTATCATACAGATTCAATGACAACAATTCCTTCATGAGAAAAGCAATGAGCTAAAAAATAATCCTCCTGTAAGCCAGCAGCTGAACTGCACTGGGTCAGCTAGCACAGGAGTACTCCTATGAAATTCAACAAACAACAGCAACAAATATAGTCACTGGCATTTTTGCACAGCTTATATTAAGATAGTTCATTATTCCTATAAAAAGCCATACAAACCCAGTTTGGAAATAAGACACATCAAATATGTCATTTGAATAATTCACCTGGGGGCAATCATATCAAAATTACATTAAAGTTTGGTAAACTTAACACACTGTGAACATACTTCAAAGATCCATCACTTGAAACACGAAGAAAATTTCAGTCATGCTGAAAATTTCAGAGATTTCAAGGAATTCATATCCAAGTTCAAATATTCTCCCATGGATCAAAAAGTATTTTTTATTACTGCTAATAGTTTTCTGTGAATGTGTTTTGAAAGAGAAGTCCTTATTCACTTCTATAGACACTATATTCACTGTATAATATTCCTATATTCACTTCTATAAATTTGGTTTGAATATTCAGCCTAAAAGCCTAAAATTAAGATGGCACTTAACTACACCAGATGATGGAAAGCATTTATTCCTAACTGCAAGTTCTAGGGCATGAGAGGGAGGAATTGTGAGAGGAAAATATCAAGAGGTGCATACTGCACTACATAGGTCCAACAAAGAACTTATCTGTTCAGGAAAAGAAGTTCCCTCACACTGTGACAGAGTTAATTCCCCAAGGACAAATTGGAGAATCATTACAGGTTTACAGGAGTAATTCCTAGCCCAGTAATAAAGAACTGAACAAAGACCTCCCAGGCAAGCAGCAGGGTGGGACACAAAGAGAAACATGATTCACAAAATCTTCTGAAAGTAAAAAATAATTTGTGTTCCACAAAGTAAATTCACTTGTTAGCCACTATGAAGAGCTGGAGTTGTGCTACCCATGTTGAAATCATTACAGCTTTTTACCCTTCACTTCTCTCTTGCCTAAACCTGTGCAGGTTTCCTGCAGAGACATCTCGACACACTGACTGTGCTTCCTCTCATGCCAGAAACAAACACAGATGAAATTAATTTTGACCTAGGGATATCTCCCAGTTAATGACTAGTTTTAAAACTGATCAATTCAGTTTTCAGTGAAAGCTCTTACCAAAAGAGAGCTGTGGCAGGAATAAAAGTGTGCGGATTACCAGAATGAAAAAAACAAACATCAACATGTCAAATGTTTTAAGTTGTGCTTCTAATGAATTTGATACTTGTGCCACTGGTAAACAACTGAACTTATCTAACAGGCTGTAATTCTATATATATTTTTTTTGTTTATTGAGTAATTTCTTTAATATGCAATGGTATGGAGTGTAAACAAGCCAGCCTTTGCAAATGCATTTCACTTTCACATGAAAAAACAGGCCTCATTCTGATGACAGGAACATTCCTTTCCCCCACCCACCAGTTTGATTTATTACTCCTACTTAAATGTCAGCATTCAGTTATTTCACCTGGCTTCTTTTTTTAGCTAACTAAAATCAGTTCCTTGTCAAATCACACAGCTTGGTACAGCTGGGCCAGAATTTTACTACAGGTGGGAAGTTATTTATGTGATTACTGATATTTTAACCATCTAAACAGACTTGTTTTCCAAGACAGCAATGAAATTATCTATATGGAAGGAAAAAAAAGCATAAAAATTTTTTACACAGGGGAAAAAAAAATCATGGAATATTCTGTCCATGACTGCGTCTCTGTTCTTGGGAGAGATGAGGCTACAAGCACCACATTTGGCATTCCCAAGGGACAGCACTCAAAGCAATTGACAACTTACTGCCTTGAGAATCCAAACAACTGCACACTCATGATGTGATTTAATACGGATGAATTCCCACCAGAGAAAACACAGAAAACTATTTTGTGACAACAAAGAAGGGAGTGTATTCATACACACACCTCAGATCAGATCTGAAAACATGTTCCTGTGAAATTATGGTAGATAAAGAACACCTTCCCCCTCTCCCTTATCAATATATATAGATATGGCTAAATTTGAAATAGCAGGTTTTTAAAACTGGTCTGACAGAAACTAAATAGGACTTTGTTCGTTCTCCTGTGAAGCCCCACAGTCACAGGGATGGTGGGTGCTGGGCCAACCATGCGCAAACACAACTTCTTCTCCTTCTCCCACAAACCTTCTTCTTCCACCACCTCTGCACTGACTCACCCACAGAGGTAAAGATGTCACCTTTTCAGATCTGTGCCTGAGGAAAGATCACCACCATCATCCACAGAAGTTGGGTCTAAGCAACTTTGAACTGTACTTCACCAAAAGCAGGTTTTACCTTGCACCCACAGGGGTCCAGCTGTGCCATCACACACTGTGCTAATGTCAACTACCTTTTGAGGAGAGAGAAAGACTACCTGGCTTTCCTCTCAGCTTTTAAGTCCCAAAAATGAGTGGACAGCCACAGAGAAAGAAAACAAACAGAATTTCAACTGAAATAATAGGAAATCTGCCTCAGTAAAATTAGCAATTTTATAAAATGTAAAGGTTGACATTTTATAAAATTAGAAAATTCACAGCAATTTTTCAGACAAGAGGTTATAATTTTAAAACTTTTTTTCAGAGAATGACAGAATCGGCAAGGTTGGAAGGGACCATAGTGGGTAGTGGGTACTCTGGTTCAACCTCCCCTCCTCAAGCAGGGTCATCCCAGAGGACAGGGCTCAGGATTTTCTCCAGATGGTTCTTGAATGTCTCCAGTGAGGGAGACTCCACAACCCCTCTGGACAACCCATTCCAGTGTTCAGTTACTGAACAGTAAAGTTCTTCCTTGTACTTAGGTGGAATTTCTTGTGAATCAGTTATTGCCCATTCCCTCGTGTCCTATCACTCATCAGCACTGAGCAGAGCCTGGCTCCATCCTCTGACACCTTCCTTCTGACACTGAGAGATATTGATGAGATTTCCTCTCAGTTGTCTCTTCTCAAAGCTGACCAGGCCCAGCTCCCTCAGCCTTTCCCCCGAAGAGAGATGTCTCAATCCCTTAATCATCTCTGTTGCCCTCCCCTGGACCTGCTCCAGGAGCTCCATGTCTCCCTTTTACTGAGGATCCCAGAATTGAACAAAAGATATGGGTAAGGCCTCACCAGGGTTGAATAGAGGGGCAGAATCACATCCTCAGTCTTTCATGCATCTTTGTCCCCTGCTCACAAACAACAACCAATCACTCAGAAATAAATTGGTTATAATCCTCCCCTAAATTCTAGATAAAACTCAATGTTGGCTGCCAGTGACTGTTAATAAAGCCCTCTGCAGCCCTCCCTAATGATCAAAAAGCAAAACATCTAAATTAAAAAAAAAACCAGTATTTTAAAAGCTACTGGCACAGTTAAACCAGGAAGTGATAGAAATTCCTTTATTTAACATGAGTTGTGTTTTCAATTAAAAACAAATTGCACTCAAGCCAGTAATCATACTTAAAAATGTTGGAGATTCATTTATGTATTAGTAAAAAAAAATTATTTTTAAAATGACTAAAATAACTTTCATTTCCAAAGAGAGCTGTACCATTTGCTTAGTTACCAGATCTGTGACGAATGAGCTGTGACTGAAATGTGTAATATATGATCTGCCTCACTAAGCATTTCCCTTTTGTTTGAGAGGGTGCCTAAATAAATGTTGTATTCTACTAAGTGTAGGGCCTGCACAGTGTCAAAGTCATGGCTGCAGTGGGCTCTTGCTGGAGACACTCCCAATCCATTGCTCCTCTTCCTCTATCACTGTTCAGAGTACTTGCTCTATTAATCATGACAATCTCTCATGAACTGGAATTACCCAAGCACCGAATGCAAAAGCACTGTTGGATCATCACAGCTGAAGGAGGAATCTCCCCACTTCCAACAGCAGGCTTGCCACCATTAGAAGTGCTCCCAAAGTGGTCACCTTTGCTGGTAAAGCTTAAAGACCATCACATGAGCAACTTCCTACCATCCCATTAAGACAACTGTTCCCATTTGAGCAAGTGCAGGAAACAAAGAAAACAAATATGAGAAAAAAATTACTCAATAGCTGGTATGCCACAGCATTCAGATTTTCAATAGTCCACTGTGGACCATCAGCTAATGCTAAGGCTCAGCTGTTCTGCAGCTTGAGACACCAACCATCTGCAAAAGGGATGGCCACAGGAAACACAGAGATTGTCTTTTTTTCACAGTCTCACACAACAGCAGAAAGGAATGGTGGCTGACAAATTATTACTTTCCCATGGATCAGCTAGGAGAAAGGGGTTTCTCCTTTGTGCATTGCTCAGAGGAGCAGGCTTCAATCAGGCTCCAAAGAGCGTGCTTCATGTAATACAACACCAGAACTGAACCAGAACTCAGATCTTTTGCTAAGTAAGCAAAAGTATGTAGTGCAAACAGAGCATTCAATCAGAGCAACTAATAACGCTAAGGGATAAATTCAAGCAGGTACTAAGACTGAGTCCATAAATGAATGAATACACATGGCAGTCTGTATTTAGGTTAGCAAATTTGCATGTGCAAATGGACAGCACTGTGCATTTACCAATTAGGTCCACACATGACTCTCTTTGGCTCCCTTTGAAAAGATACCTATATGTCTCATGATAAATTTGGCCAAAGGCCTAGGTTGGTTCAAACTGCTTTAGCCAGAAACTGTGAACATAAAATACTTTCCAGGTGGTACTCAGCTCCTTGCAGAATCAAGTCCCAAAACAGGGAGTTCTTGTTGGAGCTTCTACAGTGAAGCTACTGATGGTTATGATGACCAAATAAGCAGTGCAGCCCAAAGGCTTGTTCACAAGCTTAAAGGAAAAGCACAGTAACTGCAAACTTGCACAGAATAACAGCTTATTTAGCTTTCAGTAAATGAAGTGTTCTATCTAATAGATTTTTTTTCCTCTTCTGATGGGTAACTGCTTCCCCTATTACTAACGTGTGAAATGATCTAGAGCATTAGTGTTTGCATTATGCAGTTACAAGCACAGACCTTGGAAAAATTATGGCTTCTGGCAAAATTTACTGGTGAAAGAAATTTCCAGATAGAGATTTGATTTAAGGCATTACTGTTCAATGAGGAGTGGTGTGGGCAAGATCTTATTTCCACTTTTGCCTTGCAAGAAAATAGTCAATGACTAGTAAATGAGTTGGAAATTATTACTATAATTACCACGTCTTCAAAGCAGCCGTTGGAAATTGTGCATGCGGCAACAAACTAATGAAGTTCCAGTTGCACAAAAACAAAAGGTCACAATGACACGAGAGAAGCCACGGTAGAAGCTGTTTTAAGAACTTTTCCCATATTGGAGGCAGACTCTGAAGAAGACAGTGACAATGCCATCCTGCCCTGCATAGTTTCATTGTCTTGACAGCGAGTCTCCCAGTAATGAGTGCCTGGCGCTGTCGGCGCACACTGAGGCGTTCGGAAGTCCTTGCAGAAAAAAAATAACAGAAGGCATGGGGAGAGGGGATTTTAGGATGAATCTGGAAAAGTGCAGTCAAAGCATATTGGTGATCTGAGGAGAGATTTGTTTGGTCAAGTCTTGTTTGTTGTGTACATAATCACTCACCAGCATGCACTGAACAGTTCAGCATATGTCTTTCTCAAATGATACAAGGTCAGTGCTGCACTTCAGCTGTTCCTTCAAAAGTAAGATATTCTTGTGAGTCTCTCAAGAGTACTTCAGTCAAATTGTTCCTTGCCTTCAAATTCTCTGCTTTTGGGGAATCAGGGAAAAACCTGATTTTTATCAGGCTCAAATCCTTATACCTATTCTCCCTGTTTACTATTTTATGAAAATCTGCATCAAATCAATATTAAAACTTTTAAGTGCATTCTTTTCAAATAAACAGCTAAAAAGAAATAATAGTTGGAAAAACAGCACAAGCATATTGTGAGCAGGTTTTACACAAGCGCCCACACACATATTTCTGCCATGACACCCACTTTTCCACATCATTCCTAATTTGCAATGTTCTTGTTGCTGTGCCTGATCCAAATCCCCCTGTGATGAACGTACGTTTTCAGCTGGTTTCAGATTGCCTGGGATTCAGTCAAGGCATTTGGGCTATAAAGAGCATATCAGGAATGCTGGCTCAGAAGAAGGAAGAGGATGTGAGTGGTGCTTTCACAATGCTGATAAACAGCCAAGAGTACAAATGAGAGCTAAAATTTCAAATTGTAGTGATGAGAAAGCAGGAATGGTTTTTCTGACTGTTCTATGACAAAATGATAGCTAGCCTAGATTATTCCTTAAAGCCTTCTGGGAATAGAAGTTCTTGCCTATTAAAGATCCTGTTCATTCCATTATTTTAGATTTCCTTTTGGTTTGCTCTTTTGGGGTTTTTTTGGTTTGTTTTTTTCTTTGTTTGTTTTGTGGGGTTTTTTGTTTGTTTTGTTGGGTTGTTTTGGTTTTTTCCTTTGGTTGGGGTTTTGGCTTTGTTTTTAATCATCTCAAAATCCACTCTGTCATTCCCAACAGGTTATTGCTCAGGCTATGGGACAAATCCCATTGAGCAACACTGAAATTCTTAAATGAAGCTTCCTGGGTGCTATGTAGTAATTCACTCAAAAGGTTCATTCAATGGGTGCTACTCAGTGACCTCTTTTCTTTATGCCTTAGAGTGAATATCTAATTAATACCCTTTCTTAAATCACCATCATTAGCAGTTAATGACAATGGACTAACAGAATTTATCACCATTCCCATCTTCTGCTTTGAGTATGGAAAAACAAACAAAAAAAAGCCACATTCCCTTAAGCTTTTTCAACAAATACTGAGGATGCAGTGGAAGTCTGTGTATTATTCTTTTATTCTACCTCTTAATCTCCAATATTTGTTGCAGTGAAGAAAACACCATGTGTGATTTTTGTGTCTTTCTCTTATGTCTCTAGTTATTTATTCCTGTGATTTGAGTATATTCATGGAGCTAGTCCATGAAAGTGATCCACTTGCTTGAGGCTCAAATGATGGAGCACGTACAGCCAGCTCCCCTGTAACAGTTAGCATGCCATTTGTTAACTGCATTTCAAGTCTGCAGTGGTGCAGACTATAATCTTCTTTAAAATATCTCAGGGAGTGCTTTTACTTGGAAAGATAGGGGAAAAATATTTCTTCCTTTGGAAGTAACACTGCATGCATCTTTCTTTTATGGCAGGGCATGGGGCAAGATGAGGTATACATAAAGTGGTGGATGTTTACAAAATTAACATCACCTCTTAAATCTTTGTGATGTCTGGGGCTGTGAAAACTTCCTAGTTTTCTAAAAAGCACTTCATATTCAAACTGAAGAAACTGTTCTGACGAAAAAACCCCAAAAACCAGATTTTTATAGGCAAAATTTTACTGTCTCTGTAATGCCAGAATTATACATTTACAAATAAGAATATTTAGAAAAGTAAAAAGTGATAAGGACCCAAGTAGCAATTTAATTAAATTTTGTAAATAGGACAGAAGGAACTCTTTCTGGATATCTCACCCCCAGTACTCCAAAACCAAGCGAAACCAAAAGAAAAATCAAAACCTAGAACATCCTTTCTAAGTTATTTAGTAATTTCAGCACATATTTCATTTTAGGAAAAGATTAAGAGAATATAATTAAATTACCTAGTAAATGTCAGAAAACTAATCAGGAGAAAAACTCACAGTACTGTCTCAAAATCTACTAGCTGTTTATTTAGGACAACGCAGTTCTCACAGCAGAGTAGCAGAATGATCCACAATGGAATGTTGACACTGTATGTTTTGCAAGAATGTTTCTCCCCCCCTGGTGAATTCAAAGACATCCAAGAAGGCAAATCTCATAAAAATATCCAACAATACCTAACACATTCTTTTCCCCTCTTGCTGTTTTATAAAGCAAAATTGACTAGGTCATAGGTTCCTATGTCCCAGTCGGCTGACATGCAGCAAAATATTCCTGGCCCTAAAAGCTTTAGTGGGAGAACGAGTCTGTCTGTTCCCCCCCTCCTCCCCCATTTCCTCAGCTTGACTGCTAAGGGTCCATTAGCCTCAAACAAGTCAAAAGAGAAGAGTTTCATGACTCTTATATTATTATTATAAAAGCAATTCAAGAATGCTTCACTTTCACTCAGCTTCATTGAAAGATACAGGCTATATTTTACATCACTTTTTTTGTAAAATGTCAGAATTGAAAGTTGTCTGAAGACCACACTATGAATTTTAACTCTGTTTTTCTCATCTTGGCTCAGTTGAGAAGCATTCAGACGTCTCTAACCCCATTAACTACATGGCTGTTAAAGGAGGAGAATTTTGGTTCATGTTAGACCATACGCCCTTTCAGTTTTCCTTTACTCCATCAGAGAAGCTGAGCTCTGCCAGCACCTTACAGCCTTATTGGGCAATATTGCTATTTGGACTGTTGTCTTTCACTGAGAAAATATTCCACATTTTATGACACTGCCCATTAGAAGCTCTCTAGAACACTACTATGGTATTTAAGAGACAAGAAACATTTTGCTGAATAACAGTCACTGCTGTTGAGTAACTATGTAGGAAAAACATTAAAGTTTATCTAGCATTCAAAGAACAAAAACTTCAGGGTTAATGGTTTTACCTCAATAGGTTATCCATCTTAAAGAACTCCTTATGGGCACAAGCTCTGAGCAGGGATGCCAATGCTGACTCTCAGATCACCTTATTTTTTACAGGAAATTTAAGGAAATCATTAACAAGCAATGAGGTTATAACAGATGATCGCTTTGGTTGAGAATGCCAGAGATTTTACAGCCTGTTTAAAACCTAGGTGGGAAAAGTGTCAAAATGATTTTGCTCAATCTAATCATGAGATAAGCTGCAGAGGGCTGACTTCTTAAGTCTTGTATCTAGTAGTACAGAGTATATGGGAGAGGAATAGGAATAGGGTTCATCTCCTGTAGCCTGCAGTTGTGGCTGCAGTGGTTCTCTATTGTTCCACATCAGAGGAAAGCTTTCATTTCCATGTACCAGCTTCGGCAAACAAATCATACTTCTGTAAGGTGTTTAAACTTATACCACAGGTCAAATCTTCAGGTACATTAAAATGTGATTTGCAGTTTTTCAGCTGATGATTGATTAATGAATACCTTCTGATTACAACTTTCTGGTAAAACATGAACAAAACCAAACCAGAATACTAGGAAACCTTGCAAGATATTCCTATCTAAAAATCCTCTAATTCTATATAAGCATAATTTTCTCTAAATGTAGCTGAGCAAAGAAAAAAAAAAAAAAGCAAACCGGTATGAAATGGGGAAAAACGTGTATCTACTCTTTCAGCATACTTTATTTATAAAGTGTTTATAGCACAGGTCAGCTCAGAGGTGCACGTAGAGATCAGTGTGAAACATGCAGAGGCATCTATTTTTAAAGCTGTTGGGGAGCACAGAAATATCTCACATATTTCCATCTGGAATTGTTTTTAGAAATGCCATCTAGAGGGGAAATGCAGAAACCTGCTGTCAAAAAATAAACAGCATCTTTATGAAGGCAATTAATTCTTCAAATGCAGTTCAATCTGTGAACTGCTGGTAAACAAATGGGGTGACTGCCAGTATAAATATTTATTTGGGAACAGAGGCAGCCTCAAAACAAGCAAAAGTTTGTCCCAAGCAATTGGTGTGCATGTGCTTCAGGGAAGAAGCATGAATGGCTCTGGCTCTGCTCCTCAGAGTTCTACATGAGAATTCCAAATAGACAGAGGCATTTTAAAGACTTCAGTGTTATTAACAGTTCAGTGAATAGATTATCATGACTTTTTTTAAGTCCTCCAGTGACAGTTGGTATAAGTTGTTATTAAAGCAAATAAAGGCCAGAAAGCCTTTTGATCTGCATTACTTATACTAGAAGATCCACTAAATGAGGCTAGTACTGCATAGAGAGAATGCAAATATTAGTTACCAACCAGCAGCTACAGCCATTTCACATTTTACAAATCTTAAATTTTTAAAAAGCTTTTTTTCTAATAAGGGAAGATCTAAGGAAATAATTAAATATTCTTTGTTCATGGGACAACTTTAGAAAGAGTTAAAGTTTTATTAGAAAAATATTGCCATAATTTTGAAATTGTAAATCCAAGAAGGAGAACATAAGAAAGGCTTTTCCTCTGAATTAAATTCAAGCAAAATTTAATTGCTTTAATTACAGGTAAATTCAATTATGGGATATAACATACAAACAAAAAGGTAAAATGTAGCCTTCTGAAAGGAAATAAGCTGGACTATGAATATGGATTGATTTTCTTTTATTATTATTTTATTTTTTATTTTCTTTCTTTCCTTCCATGTGGTCTGCTCTGGACCAACTGACAAGGGAAATAAGATGCACTCTGACTATGGAATAGCAGAGAGCTCTCACCCTGAGTGTTACTGAAACTACCTTTTACCTGAAACATTAGAAATCACGTGGTCTCAAAGCTGAAATGTTCAACTGGGTAATATTTAGTACCTGTGGTCACAGCACAGGTGATCTGTGCTGATCTGACAGCAGTGATATGCATTGTACCACTGGATACTCCCATTTGGTAAGTTACACCCAGACACAAAGCTCTCAATAAAGAGCTTGATACTGAGAGGTGCTGAGTCTATGGATAGTGCAGAACCTGCGATGCTGTTACAGCTGAGGTCAAAACCCATAAATTTTTCCTCCAGTTTCTGAAACAACTACTGAATCTTTTGAACACATAAAACTTGCTGAGAAACAAGTCTGCTCCACAAAATCTGAATGCAGTATCAGAATAAATTAGTATTAGAGATAAAGTTAGCTACTTCAAAATACAAAGGATGAGTATGGAGGACATAACCTTCAAGCACTTCAGTCTCTGTCTATGTCACATATTTTGTCAATCTCTTCACAATATTTTATTTCTCATGCAAATGAGATCCAGCTATTATCTGGAATTTAGCTACTTCTCACTGTCCTTGTCTCACTTGGAAGCTCACTTGAAAGACAAGATAATTATCACAGAAGATAACAAAAATGAATGCCCTTTCAAAAAGAATAAGATTTTTGAAACAGGTTTTACTATGATGAGGGACTGAAGAAAGGGCCACATCTATCTGACATGTCTGGTGCTATCTGCTATGCCTGATAATTCAGTTATTGGTTGCTGATATAACACACAGCCTTGGCTTTCCTATTTTAGAACCGTGAATTCTCAAAAACGCTGCAGAAGAGAACAATACAATTAAATACATGACATTCACAGATAGCAGGTTCAGTCTCTATAGGTTTATTTTCTATGAGAGTAAAAACCAAAGAGAGGCTTAGTTTGGGGTTTTTTTTTTCTTCTTTTTTAAATCCCTAGAGTTTTACAACATCCTGTTCTTAAGAAATTAATGCCTAAGTAGCAAAACTGCCATTCTCTATAACAAAAATCTCAAATAGTTATTTGCAGTGTTCCGAATCAGGGACGAAAAGAAAAAGACAACAAAACTTTTTCCAGGACCAGAAGATATTCTGCTGTGGACTGAATCTGAATGTTGGTTGTCACTGAACCTGGCCTTCAAACATATGTGCAGCACATATCTGCTCCTTGACCTGTTCCATTCCATGTACTGACTCTCCCAAGTGACTGACAGGGGAAAGCAACAGGAGTCCTTGGTAAATATTGGTGGTTAAGCAGCTAAAGGAAAACTATAAAAAGTTAAGTCTCTCTAACTGACAGACTCTCTGAACTGACAAGGTATTTCCAGTCAATAAAACTGCTGTGATTTTTTAAATAGGTGTGAGATACAACTGTGAATAATTCAAAAGGAATAAGTACTTTCAGACCTCAGAAGTTACAAGCCATTGTGGTGGTTATTTTTAAATATAAATTAAATGTAAGTCCATGAAATTACTTGTTATGAAGAACAAATCATTTTGATAAGCATTTTTGACAGAAAAATCTATCTACTGTCATTTCTAAACAGAACAAAAACACTGAGAGAGGAATATTAGCAATAGCAACCTCCTCCTCACAAAGTCACTTCATAACATTTGATGAGAATTAACAAGAAACAACCTCCCAAACATAGCAGGAAAACTCTATTGTAAGATTTTCCTTTGAGAAAATACCATTCAAAAGCAAGAGTTTAACGACATTAGGTTACAAATCTCACAAACAAAATTTTTTTAAGTCATAGATTTAGGAAAAAATGTCAAAATTTATAATAGATATACTAAGCAACCAAAGATTTGCTCCTATTACATAAGTTCCTATGACATTTTTTATTTCAAGGTAAAGTTGAAACTATTTCCTTTTTTTAATCTATCTGCTGTTCAGAAAGACACATCCCTCTAATTTTTAAAAAGTATTTTTGGAAAATAGGAAAACACTGTCAATTATAGAACAGACTATCTTACGTAGGAATACAGAAAATATTGTTCATGTGTTCCTTGCTTTTATCATCTTTAGATCTCTACAGGCAAGAGCTAGGGAGAAGGAAGGTAATATTGAAAAAATTGTGAGGGTTAATTTGGATACTGCAGCATGTGCTGTGTTGATTTTTGCCTTGTATTTAAATTACATTATTATTTTGTTCAAAAGCTCTCATTTCAGTGATATTAGGCATGTAACAACTGAGATAGATGTCTTCATCTAATCCTGGTGTATCCATGTTTTGTTGTAGATCATAAGGATAAGGATACCTTCTAGCTCTAGGCTATGTTAATGTAATACTGTTAAATTACTATACAGAAAGTCTAATAGAAGAAGTTCAAGAAAAAATACAAATGTTAAATCCTGACCAAAATTCTGAAGAGGGATGGAAATGAGAAATTTTGGAGCTTTCCTCTAGCACAGCACAAAAAAAAAAAAAAAATTATTCCAAAACTTCCCCCTCCTGGTGTTTTAATAAAATACTTCTGTCAAGTTCCAGGGAAAAACATTTGGTCAGAGAGGCTCACTATTTTGCCTGCACCTAAAAAAATGTCTGTGACATCAATGACTTTTTTCTATTATACTGATATCTCCAAAACCCATCCCATGCCTAACACAGCTCCTTCTGAGGTACCTGAAGGTTGCGTTGCTCTCTTTAAAGAGAAAACCAGAATCTCCACATCATGTAGAGCACATGCCACTACAAAGAGGTTGCTATTTATTGTTATCTCCAAGAGCAGCCACATAAATTTCACTAGTGCTAAATGATAACAGTGCTACCACTCATCTGTATTGCCTGGCAAGCTACAAATCTGACATTTTTTAGTCCTTTTAATGACTGGCCTCTTAAATAATGAGGAGTAATAGTTTGATGACAACCATTGTGCAAGTTCAAACAGTGAATAGAAACTTGCATGACCCACAAGAGAGGAAGGATCAGAATCACACCTGGTCTCAATATGTTCAAGTAGTAGAGATTTGCACTCACTCACACTGGGTCTAGAGGCTAGATTTGCAAATTGCTCCCCAATGGAAGAAAACTGTGTTTCTTACCTGCCTCTCAGAGTATGTTCTTTAACACTTGTCCCTAAAATGGAAAGAGACATTAAAGCAACATGGCTACTTTTTATTCTATTAGCAACATGGCTACTTTTTATTCTACTCTTCACCATTCTAAAACAGAAGTCGTGCTTTTACCTGAAACAAAGTGTGGCAATAGAATGGAATTGAAATAAGGGCATAAACAGGTTTTCCTTCTATTTTAGAAATTAAAATGTCAAGAACAAATGGAACTGAAAAACTTCAAGAGAATCAAAACCTTCCAAGTGTTCTTAAATATACTTGAAGAAAGACAGGAGAATTTCTAGGAGAAATTCTGCCCTTCCTTCCACAACAAGGACAGAAAAATGATCTCTTCATACTTCCTCTTTATAGTTTCACAAGTCATTTGTCAATTTTCTAAAGAAGTGTTTATCTAACAGCATCATTAATCCACATCCTAAGAGTCTTATTCACATCTCGAATGTTCCCCCATTCTGTCCCCAGAATCTTTAAGACCTATTTTTTTTAAATTGGATTTTCTTTTCCACAAAATAGGTTTATACATTGAGATAGCGCTATGTCTATATGTTCAATAAGTAAATGACAGTGGTTACACAATGGCCTGACCTAAGTGACAGGGTCAAAATTCTGGGTACATCCATAGGGTAACTCACAGTCACCCTTCCACCTCACATGCTTCCCATAGAGCTGAAGAACAGGAGGAATATGGTTCTAAACTTATAAAGTTATAGAAACAATTACAAATAAAACAAACTCTTCCTGTACACACTCCTGTGTAGAGCAGGTAACATGACATGAGGAGCTAACTTAGGGTTTAAGTTTTTATCTAAACCTTAAGTGAGCAGGAAGTTTTCTAACAGCTCATAATCATTATATATGTAGTGTAATAACTTTTTCTTTGAAATAGCCATCCTACAAAGGAGTCATTTACTACTATCATCTTGAGAGAACAGCATTTAGGTAAATCCATTTGTGATAGATTCACCAATCAGCACATTTTTCTTAAACATCCAGAGTGTTTGACCTGCTGTAATCTAACTTAGGTGAAACAAAATATTGTTCCAGTTTCAAGAAACTTCTTAAGTGTTTTTATAGAACATTCTTAGAGAAGATGTCATATAAAAATTAAACGTTTCTGAACATATCTCAGAAAACCTCACAAAAAAAAGAAAATTATGTTTGTGGTTTTTTCTTTTTCAATTTGAGATATGGTACAATTTTTTGTGGTTATAAGAGTTGAAAGTGACAACTCAATGCAAAAATTCCTTAAATTGCTTTTTTATGCTTTACAGTCCGTTGTTTAGAGAAGCAAAGGTAAACTGGCTCAGTAACTCAGCAAGTTGGTGCATGAAAGTTATAATTGCTTTTCCTGGGCCTTAAATCAGGAGCAAACAGCATAGGATTTAATAAAAAACCAGGAAGTAAAACTTCTAGCTATTGATTCACAAGCTACTTATTTATAGCTTCCTATCCAAGAAAAACAATAAATGCTACTGTGCACCACGATTTCAGAAATTTTTGTATTTTCTCAAGAAAACACAAAGTTGTAACTTTTTAATTGAGAAAGAGCTATGTCACTGTATATTGGCTTTTATTGCAGTAAATAAGAATGTTATATAATTTCTTGTTTGATTGTATATCATGCACTTCAGAAGTAATAAACACACTCCTTTTGTCTGGAAAGGTCAGTGTCTTGAACTGTGAATGAAAAAAAACCACTTTCATGGGAACTTAACTGCAATAGAAGAATGAAGGACAAACCAGAACTAGAGAGGAGATTAAAATGCACTTTAACTCAAGCAAAAGCTCAGAAGGGAGTATTCAATAACATGACATCATAGCATAATCTAGAAATACTGATAAACTCATAGCAAAAACAAGACACACATTGTGAAGAAGAAACTTAGTCTGCCCAAAAGTTAAGCAGATTATTTCAAGTTGATAAAAAACAAAAGGAATATAACTGAATTTCAATAACTGTTTTCAAACTCCTTCTAGAAAGGAGATTAATCTTTAAGGGCATCAATTAAGAAAATTTATGAGAACAAGTGACAGACTCCCAAATAATACAGCTCTAAATCAGCTTCACCTTCATACCTGACAATCCTGAGAAAGTAAGGCAAGGAGCTCTCTGAATCATTTATATATACTTTTAGACATTTTGGGATGCTTCCAATAGGCAATCCACAAATATTGTAAAAACTGAAACTCTAACTTATTCCAAGTTAACAAGTGTGTCACTTGCCCAGGAAGACCAGATTCCTGAAGGTATGGACAAGTTAAAGACTAAATTTAATTAATGGCACTTGGTCCACAGCTTTATCACATCTTGGTAAATAAGCCTTCTTTTACTTTTTGGAGAAAGATCAATGTGTGTGAAAGGCTGAAGGAAATATTTCTTGCAGCTATAGTTACCACGTCTAACTTCAACAGCGCCTGTCTTCTGATGAGACCAACAAAAAATAACAGTGAACTAAAAAAGTTTAGTCTTTCTCCCTTCTTTTACCAGCTGATTGGCTGTTCAGCATTTTTTATAAACCCTACTCAGGTAACAGAAAACAGTAGCATGTTCTGACTATAGAAGATTTGCAGTCTCTGACCTCAGTGAGGTCAAGATGTCGCTCCTATATTCCATTTAAAAAGACAATTCCTTTTACAAAGCCTTGAACCAGAACACCCTCAAGTCTTTCCACTGTTTCTGATTCACTAATCTTTTTTTCCCCCTATCACAACTAGCAATGCTTCATTGTATACAGTATCAAAATGGGGGAAGAGGTGAGACACACATGGACAGACACCTCCACAAGGGACAAAGAAAAAGTCACATCCTGAGGAAACCTCTTCTTTATTTTCCTTTCATCTGTGCTCCCTAAGAAACAGCATAAGAGCACAATGGAATAAAAATCAGAACAACAAATAAAAGATCCACAGTGACATCTATTCCTCAGATGACAGTAGATGTTAACTACTTAACACAGATGGATACCACTACAGTACCATGTGAACAGTAGTTATTTACTTGTTTTCTGAATTCCAGGCTTCAGCTTTGGCATTTACTAGTTTGTTTGCTATATTACCTTGTCTATTCTGCAATTCCCAGCAAAATTACCCTTCACCTAATATGTATGTTTGTTTTCTTGTGTTGTTGTTCCATTATGTCTGAAATCATGAATCAACAGATCCTGCCTGACAAACTTGTTGAGACAAATGCTACTTTGCAGTGACTTGAAGGCAAATATCTCTATTTTCCCTAGTTTACTGTCAAACCAGGAGGAAAAAAAAATCCGAACTCTATTCAAAAGGCAATGATTTACACCATCCTAAACAATACTCTTCTTCTGTATATGAAACCACTGTAATTTATAATGTCTGTGCATCCAAAATATCAAATTGACATGACAAATAGCAAGATTTTCCCAATAAAGAGAAAAAATAATTACTTTTACTTGATTCCTTCTCTCATCTGGAGGTGATATGAACAGTAGTACCTCAGTTTGCTGTTCAGTGCCTTGGAAAGTTGTTCTTATTCTCACTTCAAATGAAAAATTAATTTTGGGGAGTTCTGCCTAGATATTACAGGTAACAAAAAGTCTTGATGAAGCTTTGTATAGTACAGATTAATTTAACATTACAAACAGCTTAGTATTAGGTTTCAGGGTAGAAAATTCAATTCTCTCTGAGAGGATGCACCCTAGATGCAGTCTTTCCACTCTACCTTCAGCTTTCTCTCCCAGTCCTAAGCAGCTGTAGTAATTACAATAATTCCACATTCCTAGATGCTGGACAATTTGCTTAAGCAACAAAACTTCATCTGGGCCAAGTTTTCTCTAGATTAAGAGGAAGATCTTTAATTGCAACAGAAATAAAATGGACCTTAAAGAAGAAGAAAATATATATATCAATTTCATGCAATGGATTTCCTCTGAACTGTCTCTGTAGCATAGAATTAGGTACCAAGGCCATAAAAAGAAACAGAAAAGGCAGAAACATTCATCAACTTTCCTAATGCCACTTTATACAGCTGTTTACTTAATTCCTATGAATTCTCTTCAGTCTCTTCGTTTTCCACACATGTTTTCCAGGAAGTTTAGGAATGTATTTGCCCTACAAGCTGACAAGACAAAGCTTACTGTGCACAACACTGATGTGGGCCCAGTCCCACAACAGCTACCTCACTAACATCTGGGAACTCTGCAAGAAGGCTCAGCTTCCAAAACTGTTTGTACAGAGGAGAGATTTCCATATAAAAAGGCCTATAAAAGAGGCAGATTTACAATTCCCAGTTTGGAAGAGCATTGGATAATCTCATGTGTTTCAAAGCCAGCACAGTTCGTTCAGGTCAGGACTTGCTGCAATACAGAGCACTACGAGCAGCAATGTGTTTTATTTTCACATGAGAAGCACTCAGAGGTTGTTAATTTCTTTCTTGTCCCTTTTTAGTCTCCATTTAAAACTGTGAACCTTCTTGCTGAATATTCCACACACACAAGAACAAATGTACAAGTGAGAAAGGATACTTTTCCTGACAGAGAAATCAGGGTCAATCTCAACCAAGAAGATTCCATGAAACTGTGAAGGCCCTATAAGTGGACCACAGGGGTCTGAGCAAGCCCTGTTCTTACTGTGACTTACACTGAGAGTATTTGGCCTCATGAGTCAGTGCAATTTGACTCCAAAATGTCCTTACTAGAGTAAGGTTATATGGGACTAAGTTAAGCATTTTGAATCCCTTCATAATAGACAGTATTTGGGACTAATTATTCCTGTTTTCCTGAGGACCTTTCAGCCACTTTTAAGACAAAATCTAAAACCTAGTATTTTGAGGAGGTTTAGAATGCAACCCCAACCTACTGAAAGGCTTACAGGAAAAATCTTTCTATCAATGGCACTGTCACTGCCATGGGAACATACTGCAGCTGTCATTGCAAACCCCTGACACCAGATTTAACCTCCTACACAAATACACATTGCAACTACTGTTTTGCCAGACAAGACATAGCTATCCAGCTAGCAAAAGAAAAACATTTTGTCTTTTAATTGCTTTCTGTACAAACTGCTTAATTAGAGTTTTGTTTTGTAATTTGGTAATGAAAGCAAACAAAACTATTTGTAATCCAAAAAAAACCCCAAACAGATTAACATCAAAGCAGACATGTAGGAAATAGTTGGAGGGAGGAGGTGGGAAGGTAGAGTTTTAAAGTGTTTTTCATTCATGGCATTACTCAGTCATAAGCTCTGTTCAGCCTATTCTGAAAAGAGCCTAAGATACACTCACAATCACTTTTTTTTTTTTTTTGGAAGATGCAGCACAAGTTTCTAAGGTCATAAAATCTCACAGTACACTTCAAATTTTCCTTCTCACTACAGTCAGTGACAACACTCAGAGCTGGATCCAATCTGAAAGCCAGAGCCACTCTTCAGATGTACAAAAAGCCTGGTTAAGGTCGGTGGCAGAGGTCCACAAGGTAGGAGGGTGCTGGGGAGCACCTTGTGAGCTGAGTGCTCAGAGAAGCAGCATGACTGAGCCCAACACATCTAAAAGGGTGCCCAAAAGGGCCAGTCACAGCGTGACATGAGCTCCAAAGGCCTGCCCTGCAGCATGGGTGCACCTCATGGATGCAGCCCGGCCACCAGCTCCAGCCGCCATCGCCAACAAGGCACTCAGCCCTGCTGCAGGAAAGGTTACCACTGACCATCTTGGAAAACCACTTTATTCTTGCCCCCACAATGAAATATTCCAGTAAATGGCCTGTTTAACTATTTCCAGACTGACATGCCTGCTCAATATTTTATAACTTAGGCAATTCCACCGTGAAAGCAGAGATTGCATTTCACTAGCAACACCAGTTGCCAAAGCAGCACATTAATGCCCTTCTCAGGAGAAAAAAGTGCAAAATGCAGACATTCACTTTGCAGTAAGAAGAGAACAAACCAAATTGAACTGAAATATGTTCATTTTAAACATCACCAGTGAAGAGTGAACAGTTTTATTGGTATGAAACTGGAATAACACTTCCAAAGGCTGAATAAGCACTGAGCACATTTACATATGTGAAATGTAACCATATGTGACTTCAAATAAACTCTGCTGGTTATGAGAAAACTTCATACTTCATTGTTTAGAAAACATGACTTAAGTTTTCTAACCATTCTTGGCACTGGGAGCCAGGAGAGAAGTGAGAAGAGATAAGAGGTGTTTTACAAAAGACAACTTTTAGGTTCTTTTTGACTTCTGATTGTACCTGAATAACCAGAATATGATGAAAATTGTAAAACAAATTGCTTATCTGGCTTTACTGCTTATGATGTGATTCTCTGCGTAACATTTTTTGCAGTCATGGGTTAACAGCTGGAAACAACACAAATATTATCTTTGTATAAGGCCAAACATGGGCATAAGTGGAAAGGATGAGAATTATACCATATGTCCATTTTCTGTTTACTCGGGTCTTTTTCTCCCTAATAACTTCCTTACACCTTGTTTGCTAAGTAGAAAATAATGAAAACACAGAGTACACTGCCTTCTAGAGAATAATAATATATAAAATTGTACCTTATGTCTCCAGTGATCTCACTGGTGTCAGCATTGATCTCACAGAAGCAGGGAACGGGCTGAGCAAAACACCTAAAATAAATTTAAAGAGAATAATTAAAAAATTATGTTGTTGCAATAGACTTAAGACCTACAGTGGCAAAATATGAACTGGAATTTCCTTTCACTTTTACAGAAATATATCTGACGCAAATGGCAAAATTGAGACTTATCCACATTTTGTGGCACTACTACAGAAACAATTACCTTAGGCACACAAGGGCAAACCACTAAATTATCCAAAAAGGAGGAGAGACAAGTGTGACAAGAAGCTATTTTTTGTCTTTTGAAAAGATTTTTTTTGGAGAAGTAAACTGAAGAGCACAGAGGAAATGTTATTTACAAAAAAACACTTGATTTTGCAAATCTCATTAATAAAAACTCAAATACCTCAGAGTGGTGAGAAATTCTATTTTGTCAAATAGCTATTTCTACTACTGATTTTTCATTAAAAAACATAAAAACTGTGAACTGAAAACCAAGACAACAGGAAAGAAGTAGGATGGGATTAGGTCTGTTATTGAAATGCTAAATTAATTCTCCATCCAGATGTACAGCATTTTCATCACTGAAGGAGGACCTTTCTCATATTGTAATATATGAAAGTGCAGGACCATTACTGAAGAAATCCTATGGTTTTGTGAGGGCTGTGGGACCAAGCTATGACAAGAGAGCTCTAAATCAAAATAAATTAAAAAAAATAAAAAGTAAGTCAGAAAGAGTCTGGTCTATTGAAGTGAATAACATAAATTGTACAGGATTTTTTGAAAAATTACTAATAGTGTTTTAAAATGCTCCTAGTATGATGATGTGGGTAACATGGGTATTGCTTACCCTCTCTCCAAACTCACACTGGTCTTCTTTGGAACTTCTGAAGATTAAACTAGACCTTGCCAATTCCTACCAAGTTATTTGGCTTGATACACGAAATGGTGGTAGAATACTGACTTATGCACTGATTTGCTCAAAACAACATTCCCAAAGAACTGAATACATAAATAAAGGGCAAAGGTGCCGCCAGAGACACACAACCAACCAACCAACCTAGAGGCCACATGGAAGAAATATTTTCCACTTGTTCCTGTAGCAGTGTTGCATGTCTCCCTTTTTAACAAGGAGAATTAGAGACAGAAAAATGAGAAAATTTGATGTGAGATTCCATTTTGCTACTCAAAAACTTGACACTGAAAATTTGGAAATTTCATTGAGGAAAACATGATGCTGAAGCCGATTTACAATTTATCAAAATTAACCTAAAACAAGAAACAATTATTTAATTGTCAAAGCCAAAGGACAGGGTGATTCAGCCTAATGTCCTTAGTGAGAGACACCTCACAGCAAAGAGCAAGCTATGTGGACAAAGCAGGGGTAACTGCTGGAAAAACAGCACCAATGCTTATGCACATCAAGGAAACACAGCGGTACTTTCAATCTTTAAACGCTCAGATTCCTAATTTTAATCACCATCACTTCCACAGTAAACAGTGCTTCAGGCATAAAGGTGTTTGCTGAAGGCAGTGGGAGGGTGGGGAAATGGCCTCCTGGATAATACCCTTCAGATAGCTATTGTTCCAGCTTCCAGAAACTGCAGGCTATTTGTGATTAGATGTTGATAAACGAAATGTAGATGCCTAAAATAATTACTTTAACCCACAATCAGTTGCAGTAAAAGAGGAAGTGTGTTAATGACCTTAGAATAATGAAGTTGTTACCACAAAAAATACTTACTAATAGGACTACAAATCTAATAGTCTTCACTCTATTCACAAATATTCTCTTATTTACCAGAGACCAAACTAGGGTTTGGCTTAGGATTTTATTATTGTGGAAAGCAATTCAGTAAGAACACAGGGTCAGGAACTGGAGTTTCACATCACATCCACAAAAAACTGTTGCACAAAGCACATCATCTGTCTTTAACTGAGATCCTGAAATTATTTCAATCAATAGGCAGTGTGACTTAAGTGCTGCAGTGTGAGCCTTTCTGTGTGACTAAATAGTGAATTAAATAATGGTTTGCTTCTGAAAAGACATCACCTATGGTCACACCCATAAAAATATTGCTTTCAGCTACACAGGCCTATGCTGAAGAAAAAAGACATAGGTCTTAATTATAAGATAAATTTCTCATATTTTGAAGGATTTCTTCAGTTTGTATGCAGTACGAGAGAATGGGTTTATAATGATATAAAAGGGAGTAATGTGGCAAGGCAATGGTAGGGTAGGACAGTGGCAGCTCAAATATTTCAGCTCCTTGTTCTTAAAAAAAAGTATCTGTGGTAGTTAAACTTAAACTATCTCCACTTTTCACATCAGATTGAATTACAACAATGTAAATTCCTACTGTTAAATTTTGTTATGAATGTAAACTTTCTTTTGCAGATCAGCATCTACATTAACCACATGGTCTTAAAAACCAAATGGAGTGGCTAAGCTGATCATTATTAACCAAGCTTACATTTGTTGATCTCTACTGTTGCTGACTAGATGAGGCGCCAATTTAGCAGCAACAGATCTCTTTGTCTGTGCTGATGGATCAAAGGTCAGACTAACTCCAACCATGTGGAGCCTAATGATAGCTAGGGGAGACCTATGATGAATATAAAAATAGAACTAAAGATAAAGGCTTTAATCACAAGTGACAAATGACATTTTTGATGTGTCAAGTTCAATATTAATTATTTTCAGCTGCTCTGCTTTTTCTTTTGTCTTAAGGAAACTACAGCAATTTGCTGACATGCCTGGAAAAGTTCAGGTGCAAAATGACCTCAGTTCAGTTTGCAGATTTACAGGAAACCATACACTATCCTTGGAGCATTTAAGTACTAAGGCCTGTGGAAATACTTCAGCTTGTTAAAAAATATAAGTCAGGAGATGATAGTGCTCTCTTCCCAGTTTTAGAATGAGCTAAATCTTCTTTATTGTGGACATAAACACAACCATGGACAGTGCTCTCCCAGCAGAGAATCAACAAGTGTCTGGAGAAACAACATCTGTAATTAAATAACTTTCCAATAAGTTAAAAACATTACCGGAGTGGGAACTTCTTTTCCACTTTTCCAAAGATGGTGTCCCTTCTATAACAGCCAGCGCCATCCATTCCAGTATGAAAAAGACATCTATGTTTTATGTGATTTCTGTCACTTTAGAAATCCACTGCCTACTCTAAGGTTTTATAAAACATCTTTTATTCATGGCAGAAAGCTAATTAGGCTGTCAAAATGAACATTTCTAAAAATCCTTCAATAAGTAGGAGTAAAAATTAATTACTGTAGTGGTTTAAAAGACAACTGAGAAGTGCATCTTGACAGATCCTAAACTAGAAGTTTTTCTTCCTTGGCCTTTAAGCTGAGGAGTAAACAACACTATGGTCATTTAAGAGAAATAATTATATTTAATCTGTTTACCACATGTGATGAACTAATAAGAAAATGAGTTAGGCAAGAACACAGTGGTATTTCAAATACCAAGTTATCTGAAGAATCAGTAAAAAATTTCCCTAATTCAACACAAACCAACTCAAAAGATATGGTGTTCATCACAGGTGAACTCTGAAAATACTGATATCTGCCTTTGATTACTCACAAGGGATCAGTTAAATTATAAATATCTGAGATCACTGCTTTTCCTGATTGCTGGAAACAACAGTAGTATGAAACAGAAGAACTCATGCCAAACAAACAAAAAAAAAAAAAAACAAAAAAAAAAAAAAAAAAAAAACAAAACTAAAAAGAAAACAAAAGAAGAATAAAAAGTTTTTAAAAGTGAGATAAAAAGAAAAAATAAAATAAACCTCTAAATTTAAGCACAATTAGTTGAAGTAAGTTTTGTGGCAGAGATCTACCAGCAAAAGCAGATGGCAGCACCATGAAAGCCATTGTACTAAGGAGGAGGCCTAAAGAGAGAATCATTCTGTTGATACATGGTCAAAATGAGACAAATGGAAGGCCCCAGTGAGTCAGCCTGAAATGCAGCTATTTATTTTCTTCTGCTAAAAAGGTATTATTTCTGGAGATAAGGAAGCATTTCATAAAGCAGAAGAAAGAAGCCCAGTCCATCTATGTCACTAGGGAAAATTATTGCAATTCTTCATCTCAACCAATAGCTTCCAGCAGTGGCTGCAGATGTTATCAATGAAAGAAAGGATGGAAATAGGAGATCCATATGAACATCTTTGAGCCATTAAGCAGAAGGACCATGTTTAAGCTCAAACTCTCTGCTTTCTGGCTAACAGCTAAACACCATCACTGCAGTGGCTAATGAAGTGGCAGACAGGGAAAGGATTTCTGGCATGCCAAGGCAGATGAAAGCAGCTGCACCACAGGATCAGAGGCAGCTGATATCCAGCCTATCTGCTATCCCGCAAGGCCTGGCAGCCCCAGACTGCAAGCTGTCCTAGTGAAGACAGGGAGCAACTCAGGGTCTCCAGCAAAGCTGCACCAAAGGTCCATAAATAAAACAATTTATGTGCACATTACTGTGCTCATGTCTTCTGCTACTGGGCTTTTTGGTTTGGGTTTTTTTGGGGATACCTTTTATGAAAGAGTTTATAAATGGGGAAAATTAGATTAATAAATACCAGTGATTCTAATGATATTTATAAAAGTTAACGTTTGAAGCTTCAGCTCACTATTTATTACTTTAAATTGAAGCCCAGTGTTTCTCATAGTCCATCAAGTTGTGTCTAAAGGGGTTACACAGAAGTAAGGGAGATACTCCAGCTGATGAAAAGACAATCACAACACTATTCTCTGGATTACTACACTGATTGATTCCATTACTGACCTGAGAAAAACCTACACGTATTCACAACACGATAGGGTATAAATTTTTTCTTCGTCTGTATTCAAAAGCAATCAAAGCAAATGAGCTTTTTCTCAGTGGTGCCTGAGTGACATTCATGGAGAGAAAGCTTGGAGTTATGAACTGGCTATAAATGACTCACCACGCTTTACTGCATTAATGTATGCATGTTTTCAGGGGCTGACCTTTGGGCTGACCTGTCAGAGGTATAGCAAAGCCATCATCCACTGACAGGCCTTTACTGAGGGAGAAAAATCTTTGTAATAGCACAGAGGAATTTACTAATCTGACATCTAGTTTAGCAGATTAATCATGGATTTTCTTTGATCATGCCTTGCAACAATGTGCAGCAAGTCAAACCAATCAACAATCATTAATTAAAAAGAACAATGAAGAGCAGAGGCTATTTAGTTGTGAATGGCACACACTGACTGAATATTATGAGTTCCCAGATGAAAGCAACATTTCCTAAATGACATAGATCAGTACTAGATAAGTTTCAAGATAGCTGGGCCATGTAAGAAGGAACCCTGAAAGAATGTTATCAGAGTCTAAAGAAAAGAGCAAAATTAAACTGGAAAGCTGACTTAGGACTTGCATGAAACCAAGCCCTGCTCTGGGATTCCTGCAATCATTATAAACACCAGTGCAAGCTCTGCAGTGGTACTCATGCATTGCCTGCAAACACTAAGGATTGAAAATTCTGGTCTCATAAAACAGATAAATATAGAACAGTGTGACCCTATCAATCTGTCTCAGCCTTCCTTCATCTTAGGTGGTGCTTAAACAACAGGGGTGTATCTTGAATGTGTAGACCCTGATAGTTAGCTGGTGTAACCTCATTTTTGTGTCGAAGTTGGGAGATTTAATATTTCTTTGCACAACCAGAACTCTGATCTTGTATGCTCTGACACTGAATTTTTGATTTCTTTTATTAAGTAATACAGAAAGTTGACCACTTTGTTGAAAACTTGTTACTCTTACAACAGCAGACTCAAAGTACCGCCTGGTTCTACCTTTGTGATTGTAAACCAGGCCTGTGTTCCTACCTGCATGACACTATAAAGAATGACTAAGCTTTAATTATTCTGGGAAATTAAGTGAGTATAAAACAAAAGTGAAATGCTTAAGGGCACCTTGTTTTAATAGAACAAAGTATAAGGAAGTTACAGGCGTGTACCGGCTTAAAATTTTATTACCTAAATAATTGCATAATTATACAGTGGGAAAATTTTTTGATGCAAAAAAAAAACCTCTTTAATGTTTGCACAGTTTCTTGTTCTGTTCTAATATTAAATGAGATATTTATGGCCAAACTTAAGCAGATCTTGTAGAAGATTAAAATATTTCTTATTAACAGTAATCAAGGTTTTCCTTAAAGCTCCTTGTCACCAAAAGTTGCAGAGGTGACTGGTGAATTCCTCCCGAGTTTTGGAGCAATGAAGCAGCCTGGTAGGTGGGGGGCATTCTGGCACTGTCAAGGCTGCAAGCCAAAACCCAAAAGCAGTAATGAGGCTAACAAAGAGGAAATTTATAATGGTCCTCAGCTCTCCAGACAGCAGAGAAAGGGCTAATAGAGCCAGTAATCAAACAAAAACCAACAATGAGAGGCACATTTCAATAACGTGGCTATTTAAAGACTTATCTTAAACCACACAGCAGAATGTCCACCAACTACAATTTTCAAATAAGGTTTGTCATTTTACAGAGAGATGTGCTGCAGCTGAAACAGAAGGTCTTGGCTCCTTGTGTCAGCCCATATATATGCAAGCTTGTTTCACCTGTGTTAGGCAGAAGAACCAAGCAGATGATACATACCTATCCCTGAAAAATCTAAGAGTCTTTGTCTAATTTTGATGCCATTTCTACAGCTATTCTGTGAAATGGGTAGAATGTCATTAGCCTACACTTGTCCATGGTTCCTTTATCCAAGTACAGCTTCCAGGTATCAAGAATGTTAATATACAAAGCAGCAGCACATCCAAGCACCCTTGTCTCCTCTTCCCATCCTAAATACCTACTCACACTTCTTTCCAACTGGTCCTACTGAAAATAACCTCTGGTGTGAAACCAGGTGGGAGTGCAAATGCATGTCCTTAGCTCCAGGGCAGAATACCAAAATCCGATGTCTTCAAAACTCATTACCATAATTCCTTCAGGGCAAAAAGAATGTGTCTATTCTTGGAAAGTGATTTAATAAGAAATGTTTATTTCATGAAGGAATCAAGCAGTATAGGAGTCAAGCTGTAAACTGTGCAGTTTCCTACTTGCCTTTGAGATCACTGACAAATACAGTCCAAAGCATAGATGGATGAAGTTGATACAAGCAGTTTAAATGAAAGAAGAAAATTTCAGACTGGGATGTATTTAGAGCTATAAAATACAGTATTTCTGCAATGGAGACTACCTATAGCATAACTACCCTGTTGGTTTCAGTCACAAGGTATGAGAAAGTAGAGGTGCCCAATGAGACTGCTGTGATCACTGCTGACAAATGTGCCAAAACTCAGAGAGAGTTCTCTCTTAAATTCAGCTGCAGGTCTGGCTGCACCTTGCTGCTTTTGCTATGGCTAGCACAGAGCAGAGATGGACAATGGGAAATTTTTCGTGGTCTGGCAAGCAGCTAATTTCATGAACATTCCCCTCTACCTGAAATTGTAATTGTTGACTTGAAAAATAAATTTCATTTTTTGCTAGAGTAGCTGTAAGAGACCTTTCCTAATACAATATTTTTCACCCACATGAAGGTCCAGGTTAATTTCTTTCATGTCAAGATTTAGTTTTATTCATAACAATAAATAGTTGTGTTTTAATGAATTTACACAGGGTAAGGTTTTTGTCCAGACTCAACACACAATGAATAAAATTTGTTCCCATCGGAATTCTATTATTGTTTCCTAAACCGCAGTTAGAATAAAGCTTAATAATGCATGTTCACCTGAAATTCAGCAGCCACTGTTATGAAAACCATTTTCTTACTTTGGAAGGTTTTTGTAAATAGTCTGTATTTTTTTTTGTGGAACTAGATATGCAGTTCTGAAACTCTGAAATTGAAATGGATTGAAAGGTTATTAGCTGTGTTTACAAGGAAGATGACTGTGAGGGTTCTCAAGCTCAGAAATAGATGTTGAAAATGATACCTGATATGCATATTTCAGGAAACAGTATTCAAAGAAACAAACCCAATAATTAAGATAGAAAAAAAATTGCATTTCTCTAAGTTACTTAGCAATTTCTTCAACCATCCCAGCAGTGTTTGAAGCATATCATTAGAGATGTAATTCCTCATAATATACCTAGAAAAATAGTAACAGTTCTCTGAGGAGAAGTAAGGGAAGTTAATAAGATGAGCTGGAATGAGAGTAATTATAGAGTAAGGCAGAAAATAGATTTAGAACTCAAAAGCATATAAGAAGCTAATATATCCTAATGCATCAGTCTTAGCTGGAGAAGCCTAAATTGCACATAGCAATGATTCATTTGAGACATTATCCTAAATGAAGGTTTCTAGAACTTCTCTATGATACCATGTGAATATAAAGACCACTGCGATATAAAGACAAAATGTATTCTTGTATTTCTCTTCACATGACAGCAGTTCTAGTCTTTTAGTAAAATGAGTCAAATGAAGGTTGTTCAGTAGAAGAGATTTTTATTTGGCTATGTGAGACCTTCAGAAACTTTTAAATCAAATTTTGCAGAATATTAGACCCAGGATAATGCAAACTCTACAAACAGATATTTTGTAGAGGAAGCACAACATTAAGCACTCGCTCTCTCTTTGACCAAAAGGATATTAGAGAAAGATTCAGATTTTATGTTTAGGGGAATGAAAGCTTTTTCTTGCCCTCTGAGGAAGAATAAGAGTTTCACATTTAGGGAGGCAGGAAAGGAAAAAAAATCTTAAAATGCAGCACTGTAAATACAGGGAAAGAGCTACTTAACATGGTGCCTCTAACACCCAGGTTCTGGGCTTGACAAATGAAGGCATCCTTCCAGACCTATGTCCCTAGCTGATACAAAATTTTCATTTGCAAAAATAAAACCACCGTTGCAGAAACACGTGAGATGATGAAGTTGCTAAGGGACCTGTAGAAGCTTGGTTCCAGTGTTACAATTACGTAATACAGAGCTGACTTTGAAAACATTTATCACATGATTGTGAAATCTATCACATGAGTCTTACCTCTGCATTCAATTACGTACTGTATGAGCCTGCAAATGCTTGTAAAAAACCCAATTTCTGACATTATGCAGAAAAATGATGCATTCATTTCCAAATAATTGAAAAGGACAAAAAGCAAAAGTCTGATTTTATGTTTACAGCTAACGTCACAGAAGCCCTTTACATCATATATGTGTACGCAATGTGAAATGAAAAATCATTACACTTATGGCAATTTATCATCTCCCTGCTTAGCTTAAAAAACTAATTTCCTCTCCCCATCGGCTTGGCCTGGCCAATGGTGTTGGGCAAGAAAAGCCTTTTTGGTACTTTTGGACTCATGTTCCTACTGAGTTTACATGGAAACCCTACAGTACAGTATATTCAGGTGCCTATGGTTTCTCAGTAAAAAAAAAAAAAAACAAAACAAAGCAGAAAACACTGTCTATTTAATCTCTAAACCATCTAGCTATGAAATCAAAATGAAATAATTTCACTGTGTGTGAAATTGCCCCGGTTGAAGAGACTGTAAAACAGAGAGCAATCTGAGGTGCAATTTTCCATTGCACATGTTTTTCAAAGATAAACATCTGATCAGAACAGTTTGCTATTGGTAAGTGAAAATAAGAACCAGAACTAATAGAGTAGCTGCCAGCAGCTTCCAGATCATTAACTATTGTTTATTTCTCCTCATGTTCAGACATCAGACTGCAGTGATGGAAGATACAGTCATTAATTTGGGAGTCATTTCAAGATGATCCTATAAACACTGAATCAGGATACTGGCAAGCTGCCTATGAAAACTTGCTGCCAAGAAGCTTTTTTTCTTCTTTTGAGTAGTAATTTTTATTGCTGCTATTATTTTCTGCCTTCTACTTGCTGCAATAGACCAACTATGGCTAGGTCATCAGAGTTTATATAAGAACTGACTTTTTATACTTTTTTCTGCAGTTACAAATGGTTTATGCATTTGCCATAAAAAACTCTTTTTAAAAGTTGCATCATAAAGCATCGATTACTCTATTCCTTACCTATCTCATTGCAGCCAAAGAGAAAAATTTAACTTTTCCTTACTGAGAGGCCTATTAAAGTGAGCTATCTGAAATAATTAATCTGCAAGATTTCACAGAATGTATGTCTGCCCTCCCTCACAATCTCCTATTTATAGTTCATCTTAATTCAAAAAATAATTTTAAAAATTAAATAAAATAATTTTTCTCTCTGACAATATTTCGATAGGAAAATAGTGAAAATGCAGTAATATAACGATAAATTCCTGCAAATAACATATTAAGCATGAACTACTACTATGATTGTAAAGGATATATTTGAAATATAGGATTTCCATATTCTTGCAAATATTTTCATTCTCCTGGACAAGCCCAGAGCCAATGGCTCAGAACTGCCACTGTCCAGGACTAAAATACTTCATACCTTCTGTGAGTCTGAATGCTTGCCAGAACTTTCAGGTTTTTATGATTATAATGTAATAGTTAGTTGGTGCATGAAAGCATCAGAAAACCAAGAATTTATTCTGAATCTTACTACAATATGGATGCTGCATTTCATGCATCATGAAGCTATTGCTAATTAATGCAGATGGTGACAGGCTAAAACAAATCCTAATAACAGCTGGTAGACTCTCCTGAAGAACCAAAAATTGTACAGATCATTTGAAGTTTACATAATGATTTTATGGCATCATTGATTGCTTCAAATACTGTGCATCACTGTCAAAGGGAACATCTGATATGAGAACAGTTTGTCCAGCCAGAAGAGGGATAATTAACATAAATACAGAATTCTATTCCTGAGTTAAAGAATCTTATAGTATATGCCACACAATGTTGAGGAAGTCAAAGTTAATGGCTTTAAATGTTAAAATATTATGTCTTTCTTCTGACTTAGAAATAATCAAGACGAACAATCCTCCACTGTTGTTTTGGCCTGGACATAACACAATAAAATGTGGAATACAAGACAGAATGAGTAAATTCCTTTATAATAGTGAGATTAATTTTAAATTTCCTTTATAAAACCATAGTTATGTCTTCACAGTCTATTTCTGGATCAATAAACAAAGAAGAAACCAAGTTTCTGATCTGATAACTGTGTTTTTATTGAAAAAGTATGAATTAGGAAATAGAAGCCTTTAAACACTCAAAAATACTCTAGGTTAGGAATGTCCAGCCCTATTAATCCTACATACCACATCCTAAACCCCAAGAACTTTACATAATACATACTTGATACCACAAATAACTCAGTGGATAGGCAGCTCAAAGAGCTGTTCCTCTGCCAGGAACAGCAATGCCTCCGTCACAATTCCTCCATTTCACTGCAGGATGGGAATGAGCTACAGTACCAGTAGGCTCGAGGGTCTCTTGGACCTACACCCTGCACAGGTCAGGATGAACACTTCCTCAGGGAGCAGGTCCAGGACAGGCAGCAGCTCAGCCCACAGAGTGACTGCACCCCACAGCTGCCTGGAGCTAGCTGAGAGTGAGCTTCATCCCAAGAGCTTCTCTAAAGGTTACCCTGCTTTCCCTCCTCATCTTCCTCTTCAAGGGAACTTGCTTTCAGGAACACAGAAGTCTTTGAGGTGTGAATGATCTTGAAGCTGTGGTCAAACTAATTAAAGGTTCTTTAACTGTGAATAAGAATCATGCAGTTTGACCACATTAATGGCACCTATTCCTCTGGTTCTCCCATAATTGCCCCTGTCATTAGTCCTAAAAAGTGTTCTTTGTGTGAGTTACAAACCAGAATTTGCAGCCCTAACTGATCCCGCATTTACAGAGCATGCAAGGCAATGCATGCTTTATCAGGCTCCAGTCCAGACTCAGACTGGGACAGGAGGGCCTGAAGGATGCAGGGAACATGCAGCCCCCCAGGGCACTTGCAGGATGGCTGCACAATGAACAGAAATGCACTGGGAACCCTGGACAGCAAGAACAAACTCCATGTGTCCATGTGTGAGGAGAAAGGGTACTGCAGCAAAAGTTAAGCTAGGAGATCATGAGAGGATATTGCTGTTTCCTAGCATTGATCTCTGAAAGACTTAAGTATCTTGTATGGATCCAGAGGCATTATTTTAATACTTGCTCAGAACTTTTGTGTGAACCTTCCTACTGGTAGTCCAAGCAAGGAGGATAGGGTTTGTGGGCATCACAGTACAGACATCACATTCCTGTAGGAAATTATCTGCAGAAACTGAGATAGCTTAACCAAGGCAGGCAGAAAGACCAAAGAAACAGACAAAACTCAGCTTGCAAATCTTTTGTGACTAATTCACTTACTACCACACTTCCAGTTTTCAAAGTTAGTCAAGATTATAGGAGTGGGAAAATAAAGAATCTTGATAAAATGTCCAGAAATTCAGTGAAGTTCATATTCTAACAGTACATACTAAAGGGAAATATCATGACAGGTGAAACCAATGCTAATGTTTACTCTGAAATACAGAAATTAATAAAATCCAAATTTATCTCATCTTCTGTTTTTTCTAAATAACTCCAAGAGCTCTCCAGCAGAGAGACATGCATAGCAACAGAAATACAACAATCATAACACACTGGCCCAGCAGAGCTATCTGATCACATCTGTAAATGACCACTTTTAGCTGGCAGGAAGACCTTTAAACACAATACAAAGTCATTATTATTATGATGGAATTAGCTGTACCAGCAACAGGTTAGAAGCAGCTCTCAGCACCTCAGCTTCCTTCGGTCACTTTGCTTTCTGAAGTGTATTATCATATTCCTTTTCATGATCTTCTACATTAGGACATATAAACAGATTACACTTCCCAAGGACTCCAAATCTGCAGCTGTATTATTTATGAAGATTTTCTGAAGAATACAAACAATAAGCACAGACATTCTTTCAATCATTATTCTGAGATCTACAGGAGATAAAGTTCCCCAAACCAGCTTCTAGGATTAAGTACTGGCCTCAGAGGAATGCACTGAAAATTATTTGCCACAAATATTTGTCTTTATAGAGCATCCTAATTGATACCAATCTAAATGTTTGCTGCAGAATTATTACAGGAAAAGGACAAGCAGACCACAGAATTTGCCAATACTGTTTAAAAATAAAGCAACTTTGAACAGACAGAATTTACAAGAAAACATAAATTAAGCATGGTAAAGTTCAAATGTATAGTCATAAATCTTTTCCAAGCATCTAGAATTCCAGTACTTTTTGGAGAAAAATATTTTGAAGTTACTGGGGTTTAGTTTCACTTTTGAAGGTATTTTAGTTTTGTTTTTCATTTGAATGCAATGTCTAAAATGAAATTAACATCTCAAAGGACATTTTTCATTTCCATCAAGTTAAGCATTTCATGGACACATTATGCTCACAGCAAATTTCAGAGCTAATTCTGATGGAAAAAAAAAAAAGATTCTGGGAAGAGAATCATTCTTGAAATAAACAAGGAAAAAAAATTGTTTTGGCTTTTACTTGCTAATGAATTGTAAAAATGTGACCAATTGCCCAGGACTAAGTTATGATAATTTAAGATTTTTTTTCTCTATTAGTAAGCCTTAGCCTGTGTTTAATTAAGAAAAGTTTAATTATTTTTTATTTACATACACATAGCTCTGAACTGTATATATAAATGCACACATATATACACACACAACCATATTCCATTCACTCTGATACAATTGCATGTGAGTATTGTTTGAATATTTTGCAAACACAGATCACAGAATCACTAGGTTGGAAGAGACCTTTAAGATAATCGAGTCTACCCCAGCCCCTAACACCTCAACTAGACCATGGCACCGAGTGCCACATCCAGTCTTATTTTAAACACATCCAGGGATGGTGACTCCACCACCTTCCCAGGCAGACCATTCCAGTACTTGATCATCCCTTCTGTAAAAATCTTTTTCCTAATATCCAATCTATATTTCCTTTGGTGCAGCTTAAGGCTATGTCCTCTCATTCTGTCAGATACTTCAGGATGTTATAATATGCCTTGCATTCTACAATCAGATCAGACTTGAATGCTTTAACATTTTAATTCAACTATGCAATCTTTTTTTCTTTTTTTTTCACCTAGGACTGAGTCCAGAATAATTTTCTCCATTCAAGGTGAAATTTAGAAACCAAGAAATCATGTTCCATTGAAAACTGTCCTTGAACTTTTTTTAATTGAACTTCAGGGCTAAATCAGGGGGAAAAAAAAACCCAAAAGGAAGCAAGGACACTTTTCTTTAATAGTCTGAACATAAAAAACATCTCCCTTTACACATCGCATTAATTGTCCAGTTCTCAGGAGAAAAATATAAGCTATACAGAGAGATTTAATATCTAAAGAGTTTCAAAAAACTTATCTGGAGTACTGCCATTACAATAATCAAAAGAAAAAAAATTACTCAACTAAATATATTTTATAACAAAGCTAATGACAAATACAGCAGAAATAAATGAGGTGCCAGCACTGCCTAATCAGAAAGACTGCGCAGTACCCTGATAGGGTTCTAACACATTTATTAGAGGAAAACTTTTAGTTTAACCTGAAAATCCTCAGAGGCAACATTATCCCCTAAAGTTTTTATATTATTCTTTTCTCATTGTAGTTCTTCATTAGGCTATAAGAGCTCCCAAAGCACTAGCTCTCTAAATAAAATCATCATAGAAAAAGAAGAAACCAGGTAGTAATGGAATCCAAGTTACGAATGCAATGATCAAATTAAAGAAAGTGAGAAGCATTTGAAGGAGTCATCCTACTCCATTGAAAGCATTCACTATTGAATTTCAGCATATTTATCTGTAGTATCTGCCTTTGGTGGCATTGCTCTTCAACACCATATACATAGCACTATGTTGTTGATTTTGGGTTTCTTCTAGGGGTATTTTCTGTTAGTGTATGAACTTGAGTTTCCAGATTGTTTTCAGAAAATCTTCAGTGGATGCAGAGAGAATTCAAAAGGCTCTTCCCACTGGGTTCAGTTTAAGCTCAGTCAGCTATGATGGAAGACAAGTCTTTCTCCAAAAACACTTCTACAATTGTCATTATACACATTACTGGTAACATTAAGATATTTACTTTCCTTTGGTAAGACAAGTGCTTTGAACACTATTAGCTGGTTATTAAACATGGAAAAAATTGTGAAAAAAGAGACTACCAGAAGAAGAGATATTCTTATAATTTTTATTTCATATCCATTAAGAAACTATATTATTATTTTCCTCATTCAAGGGAAATATACACATATAATAACACAAATAAGTTAGCTGACCTCATCAGGAATGCAGACTTACTGTGAGCTAACTGAAAGCTCCTTCAATTCTGCATTCCAGTCCTTGGAAAAGGGCAGAGAAAAAGCTAACAAGACTTAAGTGCATCAAGAGAAGAGCTGCTCCCTTCCTATTTTGACCCTGCAAATGGATAAAATGGCTATAAATTTCCAGATATGTGCCCTATTTTCAATTTTTAAAAAAAGTCACTCTGTGGTTATTTTTCTGTATTTAATAAGATAAATGTAAAAATAAAAATCAATATTCATTGATTTATGAAGAAATCAATGCTCTCAAAGAAATTTTGAATCAGATTCAGTAAAATGGGTAAAGTAATCCTAAATCACCAATGTAAAAATCTGTTGTTATACTTCTAAAATTTCTGAATTTTTCACCTAGCTTATGAAAAAAAAAACCAAACCCAAAATGTTTCATACTAAAGAGTTTTAGAGTATAAGCAAGTCCACAGAAAAGATCAAATATCAAAAATTCAAGAAGAATTAAGATATCGAACAACGCACTTTCTTTTTATTTGGAATTTTAGGAAAATAAATTGTTTGCAGATTTTTGCTGTTAAACTGTGACACAAAGTGTGACATCTTGTGCTGCCAGGACTTTTGAGCACCAACTTCAAAATTAAAATTGAGGTCCAAGTATTTGTCAAATTGGTTTCAATTAAAAAACCCCCACAATTTCTGTAAAAAAGCTGCATTCCTCAAACCAGGAATAACACAAGGAACCAGGTGCAGTATCTAAGAGCCAACCACTCCCCACAACACCCACACACCGAAAAATGTCTGGTTTTAGTAACTTTTGCTTAAAGTTTTATATATGAATCAAGTTCAGATTTCATGAAAACCATTTCTGCGGTACCACCAGACATCAGGAAAATATTTTTCCCTTCATATTAAGCCACCACAAGAGTCAACAACTCAGTCTTCACATGAAATGCATTCAGATACAGTATTTGTGTCCTTTTTGTGGCATATCACAGTAACTTAAATATGTTAAATTCTGACTTAGCACCTGTTCTTACACATTGGCAGGAAAGAGGCAATTTTGACCGACAACACTGAAAAACAGACAATTCCAAAACCAGGAACAGTGACACACAGCATGAACTATTACATAACTTTACCAGCAATCTTTACTCCTTTCTAAGACAAAGGAAGTTTTTCCCATGAAACCATAACTACTACTATCTCAGGTTGAGACCAAAGAGCCACAACAATCTTCTCAGCCAACACAGGCAGGAATCAAACCTGGCAGCTCCAGAACTCAAAAGGGAATATTTTATCTGTGGACATTACCAAGCCAAGATTTCTTCCCAGAGGAGAAAAACAAATATACATACTCTCCTCTAATACGCATACCTAATCATGGTACTACAATACATTTTTGGAATTATCAAGAAAAAATGCAATTCTATCAGAGTTAGACAGAGTCAAGGTGTTAATACTAGAGAGGGTAACTGCATGCCAGCAGCAGCATTCTGCCCCTAACAGGTTTAGGTGCAGAGCTCTGTCTAATGTGGCAGAGCTGACTTGGCACCACTTGAGAAATAGGTTAGCTCTCTTTAGAAGAAAAAATTTTTAAGTATCAAAACCCTATGGTCACTAGAATTGAACAAAAATCTCTACTGTTACCTGAAGCAAGGTCAGGACCACTGCAGAAAAGAAAAACTTCTGACCAAGACTGTAACTCAAAATTGCCAAAATACTTCCTCTGTCACCCTGATGGTTCACGTTTGTTTAAACTATGATTTGGCAAAGCTGGTCTAATCATTTAAGTACTTTTAGTATTTCCTCCATAGTGGGTAACTCAATAACAGATTCACAGCTATGGTAGCAACTTGGGTGAGTTCTTGGCTCCTGTCTGAGTAAAGGTTGAGTTTTCCTCTTCCTGATGTTTTGAATCTGGCACATCATTAGAGAACAACTCAAATTCCCTTCACACAAATAGGTTCTGTAATACTTTGCCATAAAACCTTCCCTGCCTCAACAGCACCTAATCTTGATGTTCAGTTCTATATTTATCTGAAAATATTAAATATTCCTGTTAAAATGTTTTGAAAAAATAGTATTTTCCTACAGCGTCTCTGCATTCTATTGCTTCTTTAAAAATTGAGGAGCAAAATCCTATTTTCACAGATCTGTTGTCTCCAGTAGTGTTCTCTACCTTTGCCTCATTTATCAAGGTGATCACTTTTGCTTCTCACCTTCAAGTGACATACCTTGGCCATACATCTTTATTTGTTTAGTTGATTTTTTCCAGGAAGTTTGGCGAAACATATACAAGGATTTTCAAGCAATTTTTTGTCCTCTGCAAATCTTCTGAGTGGAAAGGATGATTATACTCTCATACAGATATTTTATTGTCTTTTTTTCCAGAAATTGCAGTTTCCTTAAAAATTAATAAGAATTATTCTCTGGAATACTTTTAAAGAGGCAGATTGGAACTCCCAAAGCAGTTCTTGACATTTTGAAATATGGTTTTAGTTTAGATCTTGCCTAAGTCCTTAATTTGAATCCTTAAACCCTAATTGGGCAACATTTTCCTCAATCTTCCAAACAAGAATGAAGCATGTTTATTATATGATTAAGAATGTTTCCATCTCCCCTCCCTAAAGGCTTTAATTAACTAACGCAAGAATGACTTCATCACATTGTCATCTCTACATCACCTGGATAATGTAAAGAGACTCCAGCATCAAAATCAAAGCTCCAGTGTGAGACCAAGCCATGGCCACCCCATTACTCACACACATGGACACACCTCTGGGCCTTGGGTGAGAAGGATTGACTTTGGGAAAATGCAACACCCAGGTCTCCACTCAGACCTGTCCCATCAACTCAAGAGAGCCTCCCCACCTGTCCAGATTTCAGGTAAATTTCTGAACCTCAGTACCAAGGCAGTCTTTAGCTGTCTCAAAAGGGAGGAGCTGAGCTGATTGCACAGGCTGGTAACAAACAGGGCAGGGAGCCAGGAAATCAACACACCTACACTCTTCCACACTATTGGACGAAATAAAATAATTTGGAGTTGGTATGGGAAAAGTGTGTGCTAGGAGGCTGTTAGTTCCTCTTCTGTTGCCTTAGGCAGTCAGGAGAAGGCAATGAAATTAATTGTCAAAGCTTAGCTAACTATTTGAGGACCACAAAGAGAATTTTAGGGCTGTGCTTAAGCCTGGTCCCTAACAGTGACTCTGAGATGCTCTAAAAGCAGGAGAGATTTGCTCTAGAGAGTTGGAAGCTACAGAGTATGAAGAGGTTAATTTTCAACATGCTAATATTTTAGGATTCAATGGAGATGATGTTTCTTGAAGCAATTACATTTTGCAGTGCTTACTTCTGCAGGAGAACATATATTCTACCAACTGTAAAAGGAATTTAGAAAAATCATGCTCTGATTTTTTTTTTCACCTGATATCTGAGACATGGAGTGGACTGTAGAAATTCCTTCTTTTGGATGTATTAGGGTACTTAATACTGGAATACAATTTATAGCCATCGTCATGACAGAGTAGACAGGAAAACTCTGCTTTTTACTGTGATGATTCCAGTGACACAGTGTGCATGCAACTTTTAGAAAAATATGTTGATAATGAACTGGCTCCCATGGTCTTAGTATCTTGTTTCTTGTAGCTGGACAGTCAGAACCTTAATTATTAACAAGCAATTTATAGGGGTGCACAGTGGATTACCATAATAAGAGACAGAACCACTTACAATTAAAATACTATTGCCCAGGGAGGAAAATAAAAATACAATTGTGCCTTGTCACAGATTTCAAATAAACACATTTTTGAAATGGTCCCAGGTTTTCTGTTTGGGATGTTTTATCTCTTCCTGAATGTTCAAGACTACTGATGTATTTGACATTGTTTATGCTAGGCTAAAAATCAGAGCTTGTTTACATACTTCAAAGTCACTTTTTTAATTTGCTCACTCTGGCAGACTAAAAGAAGGACTAGAGTAAATAGCACTACACACACGCATCCTCCCTCCACTTACTCCCACTAAAAAAAATGTAATATTCCTCTTGCTTTCTCCCCATTCTTTACATTTCCAATAAGCTGAGCTTGTATCTGCCTTTGGAGAAACACAGCTGAGACCTGTACAACACATATTTAAATTTAACACATTCCCATGGCAGTAATGAACAAAGCAGTCCTTCCCGTCAGGAAAATCCTGGACTTGCACTCCCCAGGTCCCTGAGCAGTATAGAATTTAGAAGAAAAACAGGAAACACATGTGGAAACCAGATAGAACTGACCAAAGCTAGCTATTAAGGTAGCTCAGCCAGTAGCTTTTAAATAAATAATCACATCTATCTATATTATGCCTGGCTGACCCTTCCCTCCCCCACCAGCTATTCATACTGAAACATTTTAGGCTAGGTGTATTTATGAGCTTAAATATGCAGAGGAAAGGAACAGGAGCTAGTGAACTATTTACATATATCTTATACTGACAGTTTACATTTTTACCATACGTTCATGAAAAAAGAATCAATATAACCTACACAAGTTAAAAAAAGACTACACTTTTGATTGGTAAGTGCTTATGCATACATAAGCAACTAGTGCCCATATCTGCTTTATTAAGTAGACACCTATATACATAAACATTTATATAATCTCAGATACATATGTTCCTGCTCAGAAATCAATCAGAGTAACAGGGCAACATTTTTTTCAGTGATGGAAAAATTAGTCATAGTCATAATGATTAGTGCTGTGACTTTTTTCCAATTCTACCTTACCCTACCAAGATCTCTGATTTTTGAAAAATCTCTAAAATAATTTATGTAATCTTTGATTTCTGTGTCTCAAGGAGCATTTTACAAATGAAGATGAGACATTTTTATTGTCCTCCAATCCAATGGTATAGATATTAGATGTAATGTGATGTTGTAAATAAAAGATTTTATAACTCTCAGCACAGAAGATGTAAGTGATGATAACACAAATCAGACTGTGCACACGAGCGGAGCTCATTTTCACAGAAATACTGCTTTCCCATGTGTGCTTAATGAAACAGCAGGAAAAACATTCAGGCATTCTAATTGTGCCATCTATGAAACACAGTGGGACTCTCAGCAAAAAGGCTGCCAAGACCTTAATATACAGTGACCTTGCAACTCTCTGCCTGTGACAAGCAACCTGCAGCATCCTGAGGTTCATATCCAGCATTTTGGGAAAAATCAAATTCACTTCTCTGGGTGCTTGGAAAATTTGACCCCTCTCAGAAAGGATGAGTTCAATAAATAGTTCTTAACTAACAAAATTTTAATAAAGTGGGATGAGAATGAACAATATTTACAATGACCCTCAATAAGCAAGCAACCCTTGCTTTCTCAAAATACAAACATAATAATTCAAGTCACTGTCTTTATAGAGTGACCTCTATGGAAGCTGGAGCCCCCCTGCAAATACTTCTCAATGACTGGGTTTGGAAGTCCCACCAGGTATTGAACTGGGGAGCTCAATCAATTTATGGTACTTTGCTATCTGCTAGCCACTTTTCCCATTACTTTATGGCAATTTTAGTTTTTCTGCTAAACATGGTGGCAAAAGGATCTTGTCATTTTTATAAATATATTTTCCTCTTTCACATTGCAGCATTTCTCCATCCAAAAGTTTCAAGACAGGGCAGTAGAACAAGCCAGTAGCCCAGTCCAGGCTTACTTAGAATTAATGTCTCAGAAATATATTTGTCACAGAATTCCCCATAATACAAAAACTGCACTGGAAACAGGAGATGTCTTTGACACTGCTTCATCACAGTGAGGATGAGCTGTGGTTAACAATAAACACAAAATGGATTTTGACAAGAACTGGCCAACCTTTAAATTATTTTCTGCCTAAACATATGGGTTTGGAGTGAAGGAAGGGTTAAACATTGAATTTGATATGTTTTTTGTAACAAGAATGGTGATACTCACTGAATGAAGAGAAACCAGCTAAATCAGTGGCAAAAGTTGCTTTACCGTGGATAAAAGAATCAAGAAAAGCAGTTTTGTAGAAAAATACCCCCAAAACCAAAACAGTCTCACTGGCTACTTGGTGTAGTGAAGCAGTGGCACGAGAACAGCAGATACTTCAAGTGTCTTAGGTAAAGTTATATTGCAGGAGTGGTTTGCTGGGCCTGACTCTTCCTGTATTCACCCTTTGCTATAAATGCATAAAGCTCAGTCCAAGACTGTTCATCCCCCAGAGCAGCATATAACAACCACCTTTCCTGTGTCAAATTGGATTTGAAAGCATACATGGATTACTTTTGCCTACAGAACCTTACTGCCTTCATCACATGGGCAGACAGGCACCACCACCACGAATCTAAACTAATTGTTTGGCTCATTGTGCTGTTTAGGTGTTGACATTTACTTCTCTTTTCATGCCTGGGAAAAAAATACAAGTGTTATGGGGAGGAAGGATAGAAATGGGCAAGAATTTTCTTCAAAGATAGTAGTAGTTCACCCAATAAAAAAAAAGAAATTCTTGTAAACTTAAGTCTCATAAACTCAAGTCCCTTGGGCTCTCTGTGACCATGAGACACATGAGCCTTGCTCTTTAATTTTACAACTTAAAAAAAAAAAAGGTCAAATAAAAAAAACCAGAAAAAGTGTAGTTTGTTGTCCTGGCTCATTGCCTCAGTGGTTTGGTTGCTAAGAACTATGAAATGCTAAAAGGCCATTTATACCACAGAAATCCTGAGCACTGGCTCTGCTTTTATCTTAGTCACTGAAACAGAACATTTAATCTACTTGCTAGAAGTAACCTCTTCACACAAACTTTTTGAGATCCACCATAGTGACCCACTTATTTTTGGCATTATATATGCAGCTTTATTCTCCCCACATATAGAGCAGCTGAAACAGGCACCTTTCCATTTAAAGAGGCTTGGTTAAAAGAAATTAAGAAAATTAGAAAAAAAAAAGAAAGAAGGAAAGAAGGAAAAGAAGAAACATTGAGGCATTGTGAGCTTTGACTTAATGTGAACTTTCCTATATTCCAGTCATGAGACTTAACCAAGAACAGCCTTGGGGATATTATGATGGGAAAAGCAAAGTGTGGTGATTGCATTGGGAATATATTAGCTGGAACGCTGTCTCAGCAGCTGGCGAGCAGCCTTTTGAAAAGAGTGTCATGCCAAGAACTATATAAATAAACAGAGGCCTTGGGAATTTTTATCCATCCAAAAAAATCTCTTTGCCAAGCCAACCATTACCCAAACTTTCTCTATATGTGTGCCACAAATGGAGGGTACTTTATACAGAGTAAGAGACGACTGATTATGCCTGTCAAAGGTTTTAAGTTTGGGCTGGGCAGGGGCTAATTTGCAAAGGGGATGAAGAAGAAAAGGGTGTGGGGAAAACAGCTTTTCCAGAGATCTAACCTAATGTAATTATGCAGCTAATTATTGATGGACTTCCTCTTTTTTACTACTGCTGACCATCAATAACTATATTTTACTTTATGTTCATAGGGCCTCAGGTGATAGTTCTTGCAACTGAGTAATTCTCACATAACAATGCCCAGATGATAATGCCTTACGCTGCAGCTCTACCTTACAGCTCAGAGAAGTCTCCAGAACCAGAAGAATCTTGTTTGTCCAGCAAAGGCTGGGTCAGACCAACAGCCTCAGTTGATTGGATGCAGAAGGACACCAAAGACTCCCTAAGGCAGCTGCTTTGTCACACCACAGATGATGAAAAACTGCTTACTCCTTTCTGAGGCTTCCTCAGTGGAGACTTAGCTATCCCTCCCAGGTCCCCCCCAAAAAATTGAAAAGCACTCTTCCATACTAATTGCTATTCATAATAAGATCTAAAATAATAATCAGCATCAATATAGAGTTCTATTGATCACAAGTTGTTCCAGGGAAATCAGTACAATTACCAATAGAAAGACAGGAGTAGGCCAAAAGCACAGCTCTCCAGATGGCTGTAGCATTGCTTTGCAAATATCCAATCCTCTTTATTCTTGTGGCCCAAAAGAGAAAGATTAAATATGGAGTAATAATAGGTAAGAGAAGTCAGGAACAAAAGATAGAGCCACAATGACAAAAAATGCAAGCAAAGTATTTCAAGAGTATTTACCCTGATAATAAATATTCTAATTTCTTTTTTAAAACAGCTCTTTTTTAAGTCCAGACTTTTTGTCCTGCTCCAAACTTTATTTATTGGCAGCTAAACATTTTAGCAACGATGTAAGTCTTCTAGGGCTAACATTTGTCAGTTTTACTGTTGACATTATTTAGCCATAGAGAACAATGTAGAAGGCTCGTGATAATCATATATTCCTGTGAAACATATATTAACACCACTTACAGCTATTGACACAAATAGACAAATAATCAGCACATTCTTTTAACCAAGTCCTCCATTAGTCAATGCCATCATGATGCAATTTATAAGATGTTGGAATCAACAGGCCCTTCTATTTCAGGATTTCTAGGTACTTTCCGAAGATTAATTAATTTTTATAAAGCCCATGGGAAATTTACTCCTGCTGTACAGATGTGGAAACAGACATGGAACAGTTAAGTGATTTGCCCAAACTCACATAGAAAATATGAGTCAGTTTGAAAGAAAGAACTTGTGTCACCTCCTTCTTTCTTCACTTTAGTTAACTGTCAAGTAATAGTGATGAAAGTTATACAAAAACATCACAGGGAAGCAAGAATGGAAAATAAGAAAAAATATCACCACAAAATATATTTTAATAAAATTATGGAAAAGTGTAATCTGACCTATGCAACAATTTTTGGTAATTCATAATGATTTATGGAAGTTCAATGGATAGCAAAACTCCCAGGGTTTGTGCATATGGAAGTAATAATAAAAGTGTATCACACAAGGCAATTCAACTTTCAAGATATTTCACATACCACAAGAACACCATTTGTAAATCTTCATAGAATCAATCACAGAAAATCAGAGGTAATTTAATTATGCTCAGACCGGGCAGAAGCAGATTAATATTTATCTGTTTGAAAACATTTTATGCTTTTATTACAATTATGTTGGTTGGACTAGAAAATTGTGATTCGTAAGTCTAGGATCTCCAGGGGCTTGAGAAAAACGGTTTGTTTGGGCTTGTGCAGGTGCTGTGATTCTGCACAGTAACACACAGGCTGCTCAAAGGCTCTACACCAAAGAATCCATGGCTTGGTTCCCAGTGACTCAAGCCAGACTCAAGAAACTATAAAAATGAATAGAGCAGTAAATCTCCACCCATTAAAAAAAATATATTTACCATCAATTTCTCTTGTGATGAAACACGTTGGTATCCAAAAGTGATACTGACACCTTCAGGTTTACATGAACAGGCTAAAGCTACACAGCCCATGGTTATATAAGAAATTAGGGCAGAAAGTGAAGGGAAAAAAAAAGCAGGCAAACTTGACCAACACATAGAAGAAGCATCTGGCAGTGTGAATGAAAGCAGTGAAAAACTGATAAGAAATTATTTTTCCCAAACTGTTTCTTAGAAACCAATTCAGAATTTTGACATGGCTTTCATGTTTTATTTTTTAATAATTAATTTCAAACACTAAGGTTTTCACAAAGACATACATCTTTGAAGTGAGCAGTGCCGAGTTCTGGAGTTCATTTAAGGTACACAAGCTAAGACTTTAAACAGAAATTATTAGAGGGCTTTCTAAATCTACTTAAACAACATCAGAATCCCCAGAATGCAAAAATTCACTCAGGTATTGTCACTTCCTTTCTTAAGCATTCCAAGACCTCTAAGTATGCACTACTTAAATGATATGGCTGACATTATGGATGATGGTCCAACTCCCCTGTCAGCAGTCTTGGAGCATCAGCAGGTATTTCCATAAGTACCACAGTCCAACAGAATATCAGCTTTGTTTCGTTTTTTTTTTTTTCCCCTTCCTTCCAAAAGCATTGTGATAGCTGAAAATAGTTGTATTTATCACATATGATGTACCCTATTAATCTACATGAAGATTGCTTTCCTCTGTGTTGTGCTTTAGGAATGGTACTTCCCAATTAAATGCTCTCACTGAGACCCTTGAAACCATGTGTCACTTGCTCCCTCCCTTTCCTAGTCTCATCCCCAACAGTGATTGGAACAGAGATTTGGAGGCATAAAAGGTAAAGACCATGGGTTGAGATAAGAACAATTTACTGGAAATAGCACTGAGGTAAGAAAATGAACAGGAACAATATTAATAACAAAATTGTACAAGACAGAAATGAGTAATACACATGCAAAACGCTCAGAGCCAGCATCACCTGACTGCTCCCTCTGCTACCTTACTTAGCTGAAAGAAGCCCCTTTTCCCAGGAAGAGACTCCCTTCCCCTTGTGCCTGGTTATGAGGTGAGGCACTACAGAATAATCTCCATGTCCCACCATGCCCTGTCCTGGCTACTGATAAAATTAACCCTGTCCTGGCCAGAGCCAGGACACCTTGCCACAAGACAGGATCTCCTCTCTACATTGCCCACATGTTGTTCTGGGCTCCTGAAGAGCTGCCCAGATCCTTCCAAGAAGAAGGGGAGCAGCATCAAGAGAGCAGAAGACAACCATGTCCCCTCTCTCTACAGCATCAAAATTAACTTCATCAAGGACAGCACAGAAAGAATACATTTTATGCAAACTTATCACTCCACAATTTTCCCTAAAGAAATGGAACAGAAGAAGACATCAATGTCACCACTAAGATATTAGTAAAGGCCTTCAGATCCTTTCTTGTAGCACCACCTCAAGATCAGCTGTGTGCCAAAATTTCTATGAAGAAATTAAAACAACAGATAAACAGTCTTGTTGCTATGGACATAGAATTAAATCACTGACAGGCACACCAAGGTCACTCTTAAAATAGCGCACAAAATCGGCAAAAGCAATATCTCTCAAAAATGCTTACAAGTCTTGCTCAGATGTTATTTTATCTACAATCAAAGACTGCAGCAGAACTCACAAATTTTACTCCCCCACCATGTTTGTATGCCTTTTGGCAGGTAATCCCTCATGATAAAGCCATGTGTCTGCCAGGTTCATCGGCAGACATGACAGGTCTGAATGACACTGAGCAGAAGACAAACAAAGGTGTAAACAGAGTGGGAAAGGAGGATTTGAGGAAGACAATGCAACTATGGAACACCTTTTAGGTTTTGGTTTCCTGAATTACCATTAAAAGCTTAATGGCAAGCTTGACTTCTACATCCCTTATACTTTGCAGTGAATGTTGCCTACTGACTCTGCAAACAACAAACAAGCCCAACACCCAGCGTGTTGTTTGTTGGGCACATTGTCACACCAGCACTCTTAAGAATGCAAAATGGAGCATTAAAAAAGTCTGTGTGGTGGTTTCATATATGCTATTCAAAATGCATATATATTTTTTAAGGTTTGGTGGTTCAAACTTTTGTCATCTTTTTAAGACTACCATGAATGGTATCAGAATGATCTGGACATTGTAATAGGAAACTTTCAAAACAAGCAGGTAATAGCTGAGGATTTTAATCTCATTGTAAAGTAGTATGACATGGCCATTCATGAATGCTAATGAACACAAAGCAGGATCATAGCTTTACAAAATACCTATAATCTGCTTGCAACAGAGACAAACTTCATTGCTAAACTTCTTTCTCAAGGCCTCCACTATTGCATGCAGCAAGTTTAATCGCTATCTGTATTATCTCCAATTACCATATCCATGTATAAATCTGTCTTCAAAATGCTTTTGGTATCAAGCAAAATGTCATTAAAGAGAGTTTAATGAATGAAAAAGATGCCATTTGGATCATGACTTGAAATACTACCTCTATTCATTTCTGTCTAGAGCAGAAACACCACATGAGGTAGTGACTGCTCCACTCTCATAAGCCACAAATATTCAGTGTATGGGAAACCCAGACATTTTGTCAGGAATTCAAACACTAACAGAAATTAGAGGGTGGAGCTTCAAATAAGAGGGAGGTGGTGAAAATTGTGGCCTGGCCCAGCAAAAAACTTAGAGTTCAACAAGAGGTGAAAAGCTGTGCTCCCAGGGCAGAAGCACAGGGCGAACTGGCACCTGCTGAAAAGAAGCTTGGCAGTTCCAGCAGATGCCAGCTACAAACAAGGCAACAGTGCACTTCCATGACAACGAGGGAACTACAGCAACGAGCTGGGCTACAGCAGGAGGAGCACAGGCAGGAGGCTAAGGGAAGACATTTTCTGCTTCTGTGCAGCACTGGTAAGGCTGCAGCTGGAGAACTTCATCCATCTTCAACCTCTGCTCCAAGAAGAACAGGAAGGGTTTGGAGAGGGTCCAGTAACAGGCTTCTAACATGGCCTGAAGGCTGCAGCATGTGGCCTTCAGGTCTTAAGTCCAAAGCTAACTAAAGCCATGACTGATTTGATGTTGCGGTGTGTTGCAATGTCCTGTTTTAAACTTCCGGGTCCCTTCCCAGGTGTGCCTATACCTTCTCCCTTCCCCCTCGCCCCTTGCTGAGTGTGCCCTGTCAATCAGGCTAACATACCAGCAAGGCGTCGTGTGGTTGGTCCCTCAGGCCTGGGGGACATTGGATAGGTGTCCCTAGTCCCTTGAGACCCTGCCCCTTTCACCTGGTTGGTAGCTCACCTGTCCCCTCCCCTTACCCTGTCCCGGAGCTTAAAAGGTTAATGAGACCATGTGGCCTCCATTCTGTTGGCAGCAGTTGCCCCGGTTCAGACCTCTGTAACCATGGAATAAACATCTGGATATAACCCTCCAGCAGAACCCTCTCCTTCTTCTCTTCACCATCGCCAGAAGCTCTCTCTCCTGAGGTAAGCGGAGTTCCTGACAAGCCTGGACTTGCACCAGTGCCCCGCTGCAATCTCCAGCAGCCAAGGTATCTCTGGGGTAAAGCACCACAGAAGCCGCCTTTGGCTCAGCAGCGAGGGTCACACTGACCCAGGCACAATCTAACTGGTTATATTGGGATTTCCTATTCCAATAATTTGATGCTCATGCTTTGAGAAGGAAGTTGCACTGGATGACTTCAAAAGGTCTCAGTCAACCAACACTTCCACGATTATGCCAATTGATTCCTCTCTCCATATGCGAGGAGGTGCAGGATAGCCATAGTCAAGCCAAGAACAGCAGCCACAAAGCCAAGCACACTGTACTACTGAATACTGGGCATTCTGGAAAAACTGAAATATAGTTCTATAAAGCAAATCAACTAATATCAACAGGGAGTTGTTATCATTTGAGATTTGTATGCTTGAGAAAAACTCAGTGCTACAAGGAATGTGTGTGTCTCTAAGGCCCAGCATGATCAATAATGAACCCAAATTCAAGCAACACATCATCTTTTAGGACACCATCCATAATGAATCACTAAGTAATAAAAAAAAAAAAAAACTCCAATGAAACGTGAAGTAGCAGTACACACTCTAATGGGGCATGTGAGTACACACTGCAGAGCACACACTGTAGAATATTTTAATCAGAGACTTAAAGCTGATAGGAAATTGAGCATGAGCAGAAGATTAGCTGTCAGAATAATTGATACTCTATCACTCACGTAAGGCAGTGAGCTTCAAAAATGTTCAAAAAAGTATCTAAAATTCATGAAGTTAATTTAAATCTTCTGATTGTTTATGTGCACTTGCATGGACATAGAATGCATTCATTATAGTGGGGGACAGAAACTGTGCTTCCCAAGACAATTTTGGGAAAATATCTGGTTTTCTCTCATTCCTCTTTCTTCCTTACACTCCTCTTCAACATGTTCTCACAGAAGCATCCATGAAAGAGCTTTTTGTTTTTTGTGAAGAGCACTTACAGGAAAAACATTCAACTGATGACACTGATTAGGGAGCACAGAAAATTGAAAAAATTCTTAGAATACAACTCTATTCTCAAGAGGTATTAAATCCCTCATAATTTTATAGCTTCAAATAAAGGCTAAATGTATCCATCCCTGTCACATATCTTGACTTGTCAACAAGAGTAGAGAAAACAAAACTGAAAAACACTTATGGAAGATTTCTCCCCGATGTCTTGTACAGTTTTCTCTAAGCATGAAAAATTCAAGTGTATTCACACACATCCGTATCATTAACTTTGCAGCAGTTGGAGTGAGCACACAAAAATTAGAAGGATTTTAAGTTTTCACTTTTCCTCCTTTTCAGATTTGAGCAGAAGAGAAGAAATATATTCCTTATAAACTTGTAGCTCTTGGAAGTGCAGCAAAGAAAACCAAATTACGAAACTTTTTTGTTTTTTTATTCAGAAAACAGGTGGAGAAGGATGACAAGCTCCTTCTCCACTCACACATACCTAAGGTACCTAAGAGAAAGTCTGAATCAATATTTTAATAAAAAATACCAGGATATAAAAATCAATATGTAAAAAAAAAAGTAACTTCCAAATCTTTTTTTACCCACAGTTACATGAGAGTATAAATATTGTTTTTACATTAACCAAATTTTAAAGATTTAAGTAGCAAGGAGGATAATGTGAACAAACAAGATTTGACTATCAGTTTTTTTTTCCTCATAGGAGAAGAAATTTTCATGTTTTTCTTTAACTTATCTGTATTTCAAGACATTCTATTTTTAGACTAAAACTTTCTGACTTTAGCAGATGGAAATTCAGAATTTACCTAGAATCACATTACTATTTACTAGCTCCAGGAGAAGTCTAGCATAGCAGTGCAATACTACTTTAATCAACATAGCCATCATGCATTTGGAATTACTGTTGAACAAAATTTATTTAGTCTCATTTAAGTAAGTTCTAGGATAAATCCTGTGCAGCAAAGGATGATAATAATGCCGCAGTCCAATAGCATTTTAGGACTGCTAAAACGTTGCTTTATTCTGTATGTTATCTGTCATGAAACTTGGCTCAACCAAAATTGGCAGAACAAATTCCTCATGTTAATTAATTGATTTGTTTTTTCTCATTTTAATCTTCAACAGAGTTAAGGTACTAAAAGAAACACAAAAGAGGTTTCAAAGACATAGGAAGAGTCTAGGAAACTAATTCTCTCCACAGTCTAGGGTAATGTTTGAGGTAGAAAAAGTGAACATCATTTTTGGTTGGCATCTGAAGTAATGGCAGTTTTGACTTTTTGGATTTATCAAGCCTAACTGGTCAAAATCAGACTGTTGACTTTAATACCACACAGCAGGGTGCCAAAACAGAGATATATTTTAACTGTAGACAAATTCAGCAAATGTAAATTGGGATAGGGAGAGGGGGGAGGGATAGTCTATCATTATGACCATGAGTGTTCTGGCCAAAAGAGCTATGGTATGGTTTGTCCCATTCATGAAATGAAGCTCTTTGGGAACAAAGAACTACAAGAATTTTATAATCACATAATACAATTTTTTTTACCTGGTTGCAGCATCAGAACCTCCACATTTACTGAAAGCAAGGGCAAACCTAAGGGTATCAAAACACTAAGTTTCAAAAACATGGTTCTTCGTGCAGAACCAGAAAAAAAAAATTGTCTACCTCAATTTAACACTGAGCAGAACTAATTTCCTTTTCCAACCACAAACTCTCTAATCATCTGACCAGCTGCACTGTTCTCACAGAAAGAACACATGGAATAAGGACTAGCATTTATTCATGTAAAATGATCATGAAAATCCGTTAATATATCTTGATGGCTATTATATCCCCTAAAGTTAATTTGTCCCAAATTTACATCAGTTTGTTTCAAAGTTCTTTTTATAAGCTTCTTTCGCATGAAGCTGGTCCAGAAGCCGTAAGGGCTAACAGTGCAATCAAGGTTAGGGAATAGAAACCTATCAAAAAACTGAGCTAATGTTGTCAAGTAGAAGAAATCAAATACAGAAAATGTAATTCGAATCCAGGAGTGATTTTTTTTTTGGCCATTCCAAGTCAAGGTTTGGCTCCTGCTGCCAGCAGCCTCCCTCTGGCAGCCATGCCATGGGCTGCATGGGGCAGGGATGCAGACCATCCTCCAGACCCTGGAGCTGCAGGGGGGCTGGAGTGGCCAGAGGAGAAGGGATCACTGCCTCAGGGCTCAGGGAGAGCAGGTGGGAGCATGGAGCAGAGCAGGTGACTGAGCCAGGCAGTGCTCAGTGTCCGTGGGCACAAGGGCTGTGCCACAGGGGTGCCAGGCACATTCCAGTCACATGCTGATCATGTGCTGGGTCAGTTCTTCCTCCTCCGGCATAAATTTTGACTGAAATAGGTCTTCTTATATTTCTTAAGGCAATGTACTTCTAAAACATCTTGACCATCTATCTGAAAACCTTTATAAATGCTCTAAGGAAAAGAAATCTAAAAACAGCTGCATTTTCAGAGGACATGGGGAGACAAGATCACAGAGAAGTCCACAGTAGTGTTTCAAATTTAAGAGTTTGGTAAAGTTCATTACATAAAGTAACAACCTGAGTTGGTGCACCAAGCAAAACAAAAAGAAGGGGGGGGGAAGAACATTTAGCATATGTTTTAAGTTCTAAAAGAAAAATGTCACAAAGCTGCCAAAGGCAGAATGACCTTAAAAAAAAAAAATCACCACCACCAAGCTGACCCCAGCAACAAAACCAAAACCAAAAATTTCAAAAGCATAGCGAGAGCAACCTTAAGTTGTGGCTCTGCTATAACATCTCTCAAATTGTGGGACTTTCTGCAGAAACACAATTCCCTACAGACATGCAATGTAAGTGGAGAAAATCCATGCTGCCCTGGAATGTTTGCACTGTGCAGGCAAGACACGGCCAACACTGAAGCTCTGCCCTTGCCTAGCAGAGCAGACACAACTCCAGTTCTAGCGCTGCCTCAGCATGCAGAAAAGCAGACAGGAGCACTCTCCCAAAGTCTATACTACCAACAAGTAAGTGCCACCTACCATTATGAGAAGCTATGAAAGTAAATTTAGCTGGTTTTAGAAAAAAACCAGCTAGTACACTGCACACTAGCACAGTAAAATGGCCTGTGTCATACAATCTGAAGAAATTACATCTGAATCTAGTTTTACTGCCTTTTTTTCAATGAAATACCTGCAGATTCAAGCTCATTCCCACAGTTCTTGAAGATAAACAGCCCCTGACATCATTGTGGAGTTCTATTTTCAGAAAACTTTATTTATTTCTAAGTGGTTTAATGTGCATCTGTTTACATAAATATTTAGGTATGTGAAAGCACATCCTGCTCAAGCTGCTCTGATAAACAAAAGTCAGCTGTTATTCCTTCTGCACTCCTGACTACTTGGAGCTGTGCCTATTCCCTAGCTCTGGTTTATAATGCAGCCATTGTGCTTAGAAAGAGGAGTTTATAAACACATGCTAGAAAAATGTAGCCTGGCTTTCCAGCAATATATTTCAATGCCTCTTTTATCATTAAGTTGCTCACAGTTGGTGTGCCTCAGTGCACTGAAAGTTTACATTCTCCTCAAGGCCTCACATGAGATATGTATTGACAGTTATAGCAAAGCTGGGAGGTGACAGGAAGAGTGAGCATTAGAGATGAAGAACATATTTTTATCACAATTTTATCACTTCATGTTTAAGGGCTCTCTCTGCATACTACTTCCACTGATAACAGAAGCAGAGTTATGGAATATGGGATGAAATACTTGAATTTACTGGTGGTTCATCTGTTTGACCTACAAACCTGTCTTTCCTGCTCAACACACAAGAAAACTTAGTACAGGAAGCTGAGGAACAGAGGAAGGGAGAATGTTCCTGCAATCTGAAGGCCAGACCAGGAATCAGAAGATCTGAACTAAGCTTCCACACTTGCCACACAAGTCTTATGTGAGTCTGAAAAAGTCTTAGATCCTGGGCCAGTAACATACTTAGCACATCCCACTGACTTCAGTCTCTGGCAAGACCTGAATCATATGTGACATTCTAAATCTAGTGAAATTTTTCCTGTTACTCTAGGCACTGAATGAAGCTTTCCTTTACCTCAGAAAAAACAATAGAGGTGTTCTCACTTCTACATATATATATATATATATATATATATATATATACACACACACACCATGTGCACACATATGTGAATTCTTAAAAAGAACTGAGATTTGTTTACCACTGAGAATTATACTGGACACTTTCTTCATTGTAAATCAGTAGGTGTCCAAAAAAACTATCAATTCTATAGAAATTTACTAAAGTCACTGTTGCATCCATGTGTAACTTTTTTGTCAAACATCTTCTGTCTGCATTTTTTGTATATGTCAAACTTCTGGAAGTCAGCAGTTTAGAACATTCTGCAATCCAAGAAGCTAATTATCACAAGATTCCAGAAAAGGTTTCTAACACCCAAATTCATTTAAATTTTTTTTTTGCATTAAAAGACACCTGAAAATGAGGATAGGCTACAAATACTGCTCATGCTTTTGAAAAAGGAATCCCAAATTCCACAGGAAAAGTGAAATGGATAGGTAAATACAGCTCAATGTTTTCCAAAATTCTCATTTTTAGATCACACTCATTTACTACCAGTAAAAACTGTCAGAACCAGTAATCAACGACCTAGGCAAGTTCTCAGCAATGGATGAGTGTCATTGCTGCTTTAGGTTATTCCTCCCAGCTGTCCCTATTGATCTATTGATTTGGACCATGAGGACTGGTTTTCTTTCAGCTGAAGTTACAGTGAATATGTGCCCCAGCCACAGGTGTACACAGCCCATGGAGCCATGTGAGAGCTAGGCTGGAGTCAATCTCAAAATGCTCACACTGCATCCTCTGTTTTGTTCTGCACCTCAGTCTCCATCAGCCCTCAATATTACTCAATGAAGACAAAGTCTCAATGAGACTTGGAGGCTTTGCTCCAAAGAAAAGGAATACAGAGCTCACTTTATGACCTGGTTATTTTTCCCTCTGTTTGGAACAGTTACATATACAATTAAAACAGAACAATTGCTGTGGAGAGCAGAAACATTTTCCAGCTCTTCCTTCACCTTTTCAACAAACTGTTTTTTTCAATTCACAACCCTTCAAAACTTTTACTTTCATGCTCCCAAAAGAACACCACTAATGATACATCCAGGCTAATTTTTTTTTTTTCAAGTTAGAAGACCAGGCAGATGTCCTTCTTTTTTTAATACAAGTCTGGGTTAACATAACAAAACTTTCGATATGTTTAAAGTAAATCCATATCCACAGATATGAGTTATGCAAATGATGATTCAACTTTCATTTTTTCAATCAAGTAGGACAACACAGCATAAATGCATTACATTAGAGGAGCTTAAACCAAACTGCAGATACTCAACTTCATCAGTTCAAAAATCTGTGTTCTTTTTATATAAAAAAACCAACCAAAAAGCAAAACCAAAACCCAACAAACAGAAAAACTCACACAAACCAAAACCCAGCAGTCAGTATCTTCCTGCTTCTTAAAAAGTAATATTAGAAGCAACTAAAATATGCATATGGAAGCCCTTAAATATGAGTTTTACAATGAAAGCCTATGACTGGTTCCATCTGGCTCCTGACACACCAGCAGAACATGGAGGCAGCTATTTGACCAAGATGTTATCTCCCTCTAAGAAATGTCTTTGAAATGATCGAAATCGAAATGTTTGCCTCCCAGCTTCTTTATAAGCTCATGCTTCTCGGGAAAAAAGATGTGTGATAAGGAGGTTTTTATTTTTCTTCGTCCAACACTTGCTAAATGATCAGCCTGACAAGGAAGAATACACTAAATGTCCTATGTTGAGCAGCATCAAAACATTTCAGGAAGAAGCCCTATTTTGTTACAGGAAAGGTCAAAATAAAAGGAAGATAGATTAGGAAGATAATAATGCAAAAGTTTCCACATACAGAGCTGAAAATTACACCATTGTTGTCATTCAAAAATGACTGACTTGAAACACAGATTAATTTGTACTGACTTCCAGATGTGGTGAAGCCACAGTGTGCCAGATATCCTCAAAAGGGTGTGGTACAAATATCAGCAGGTATCAGCAACAACTCACAATAAAGACTTAGGTCTGAAAGGCCAGAAAGGAGGAAACCTGACAAGCTGGAAATAATACACAGAACTGGAACTGCTTCATCACTCTTCACTGTTCATCTCTAAAGCATTACACAGAAAAAGAAGAAAAAGGAAAGCCACAATGTAGGGCAAGAATGTACATTTTGAGAACCAGCCTAAAATGGGAAATTTCAGTTACTGTGTTGACTCCTGGGTCAGTTTTACCACTTCTTTAAAATTTTAAATCAAGACTTGTATTTCCACACCAAAGTATTTACAGTCATCCTGATACCCTGAAGTTAGTTGTTTGGTAACTACAACAAATGCAGTAGTATTTTAAGTGAGAATTTTATTTCAAAACATTTATACACACGCATGTTGACAATTTTCATTTTTAATAGAACATGTTTTAGGCAGTAGATAATATTTGCCAGTCTGGAACTTTCCATCCCCCCCGTGGTTCCCTCGGTTTTCAGAATCAACGTCATGAGAGATGCGCATCTTAGAAAAGAATGAAATCTCAATCAGCACTTGAAGGGACCACTGAGAATCCTGCAATGAGTTCCAGATGTTTGGCCACGGATGCACAAATGCTTGCACCACAGAAAAATCTTTCCAGGTGTTTGTAGTTTCACACATTGTTGCACAACAGGGATCATAAAGCTCTGTCCATGAAGGAGGGCCATCCTTAACCAAAGGCGTGCACCAGGATCACCAGACTAACCACCACCATGGCAGAAACAAAGAATCATCCGAATACACCAGCATTGTTATATGTTTGGTCAGTGCATGCTGGACCAGAGGCATTGAAGCACATGCTGGCAGCACAGTTTGGACCCTCATCCTCCAGATGAGGAGCCTGGAACAAGCCAGCCTATCCAAAGGCAGACTAGTTCAAGGTGCTCATCAACAAGAGCTTTAATTTCTAACTTAGAGGCAATACTGACTAGAGAGGCAACTGTTACTTTGATATATAATGATATATAACCACACTTCTGATTTGGTAACCTGACCTGTGACTTATACCATATTTACGACCTAAATGACAGCCCCTGGAACCTCTCCAAGCTGACAGATCCAAAATTAAAGGATATTTAAATGTTTATATAAATAACATGAAATTCCAAGTTAGTGCCAGAGTTTGAATCAGCATTTCCAACATTTTTACTTATTTTGCCAGTTTCCAAATGCCATCTCTGAAATGCAGCCAAAACTTCTTAGGGTGCTCAGTTCCTTCAGATTAAAGCCATAAGCTATATATATTATTAGTTAATATTCTAAATTTTCTTTTTTTGTCCAAACACTGAAACGCATGAACACTTGAAAAGTGAATAAGATTATGGTTAAGTTTAGGACATTTTCTAAAAACATATACAAGAAGCACAAAATATAAAAAAAACAACACAGAAATTTTGTGTAACTACTAAGGAAATATTTTGGTTTTAATGGACATATTCTTTTTGGCCTAAAGAATATATTCTAGTAAAAATAGGATTAAAATGTGCACCTAGTAAAAATAAAACCCAGGGAAAAGACTTGAAGTTCTGATATCTGCAATGGTCTCTTATGTAAAATGGAAGTATTTACAGTTACCTGAAATGTTTCAGTTGCTTTTTATTTTTTTTGGTTTGTGCCTTACAAGCGTGCTTGTTTCTGTACTGCTAAGTTATGAATCTTGTAAAAATCAGAAGCAGAGCTTTGCATTTATACTACAAAGGGCCAAATACAGCAACAACATCCAACGAGCAAACGGAAAACTTTTGAAGCTGCATATAGGATAAACTACATAAAATAATTTAAATAATGTACCATTCAGCCTAGGCCAATAACTGATCATTCCAAGCTGCAACGTACATTCAGTATTTATAAAGATTGGCTGCAGCTAAAACTCTATAAAAATACGTTGAATTCCAAATCTGAGTTCCTCAGCACCAGCACATACCAGCTCACAAGTTTTCAAGTAGGTCCTTGACCAGGAATCACCTTGTCTTCTTTCAAATGTCATTTCTATTTAGACTAACTAATGGGATTTAGGCTTTTTGGTTTTTCATAGTTATCTTGCAAATCCCCTCTCCAAACTTTTAAGTCAGATTTTGGTTGTGGATTTCTTAATTTTCCTTTTTTTCATTTTTTAATTTGAGCACTATGCATGTGTTTGATAAGAGAAGAAAGCATAGTACACAACGATGAAACTACAAAACAAAACTGTGTGATTTGATCCTGGTTAGAGCACTGCAAGGTATCTATGGACAGTTTTGAGGGCACACAGGAATATCAGTGGAATGGAACTGTGTCAAGAGAATGGGGTTGTTTCTACTGCAATTAAATAAATTTGAAATGCTTCAAAGGCAGTTAGTAATCCAATTTATGATTATCTCCTAAAGACATGATCTCATATAAACTGCAAGTCATTTGCATTCTCTGAACAACTATGTTAATTACATGAGCTACTAAGTACAGTCGGGGTAATTTAGAAAGAAAGTATTCTTGAATAATACATCATTCAAGCATGCTTAACTCAAAATAAGGAAGTATGAAGAGAAAAGAAAATATCAAAGATCCAAGGCATAATTTGTTTTGTTTTCCTTAGTGTGTATATTTATTAGCTGACTCACAACAAATCAGTATAATTTTAGGACTGTTTGAATCTGTTTGATTCCTGCTTAAACACAATCAGCTACAGATCCCTGTATTCTCAGAAAGGCAACACTATGAGATTTTTATATTGATTACTATAGACCTAAAATGACAGTAGCATTCCTCATAATTTAAAGAGCCATTAAATTCATAATCACATGATGATGATACATCCCTCTAAAGATATTCAACTGAAGTCATTACCTAAATGGTTTTGGTTCCTTTAAAATAATTTTTAAAAGGCAGATAAATTTTTGTCCTATTGTGCTTTTATGCATAGGAGAGTATGAGCAATATATGTGAAAAATTATCAACATCTAGGAGTAAGAGCAAAATCATTAATTCAACACCTGAATTATTCCACTCATTAAACTCCAGAAAATTCAGTCAGCATCTAAAATGTCTCCTTTAGCACCAACCAGTTTCAGTTCAGACACATTACTTCTCCAACCCTGGCCAAGAAATTACATCTACATCTAAATGTGTACGTTTTCAGAAGGCAATCAGTAATTTCAAGTGCATTAGTTTTTATTTGCCTTGTCTGAGACACCTCAGGAAAAAACCTTTGATTTTTATGAGGTGCTGAGCATCTATACAGCAAAACTGAATCTCTGTGCAATACTGGGAATTCAAAACTTCAAATATTTTAAGTTAAATAGTTTTTTTTAATCTGTGGTGATTTTTTTCTCAGTAAACATATATATTATCATTTCAGAGACAGCCAGATTTCAGAAAAAGCTCCTCAGTGTTCTTTGAATTGTGGGTATCTATTTTTACTCTGTATTTGGCTGCAGTTCCAGAAGTCTTTTTTGTGCTTTTTCAGATAATTTTTCAGCCATGATCTCTTTCTTGTTCTGGTTTACTGTGGAACTACATAACCAAATGTTGGTTTAATAATGAATAAATACGACTTGACAATCAAAATTAACATGGTGGTTCCTCCAAAACTCTGTCCAAAGATGATGCTTCTATCATCTGGTAACTTTTGGGATCTTTTCAGAGGTCTCTCTTAAATAAGATCCTTTGGGAATGTTAGGAGATGTGACGGTACTATAATATGAGCTGAATCTGCAACAGGATTGATCAATCTCATTAAGTTCTGTGAGAAGCATGCCTAATTGTTTTAATCATCCACCTTCTCATGCTCCAAATACATTACAACAACTACTCAGTGTTTCCCCATTTATTTTCCCCCACTGTATCAGCAATCCCAAAACTGTGGGACAAAACCTCATGTCATAAACCATAATTTTATGGGGTTCTAAAGCATCTTGCCTTGTTTGGTATTGCATATTTGATATAGCATTATTTATCCTGAGTGAATAGTGCTTACCAGGATGTGCATCAGCCATATGTTGGAGATGGGTTGATCCAGTACCTCCAAAGAACAGATCCAAACCAAACAGCAAGTCCCTGATTCACTGGAAGTGTTCAAGAACATTCCAAACTTCTCATTGATACAATATGGTACTAATAAATTCCAACTGCCAGCATTTTAAAAGGTAATATTTTCAAAAGGAAGGAGCACCAAAACCTTAGGAAAACACAAATTTTCTTCACAAGTGCTGACCACAGAAGAAAATGAGTCTCCCTCCTGAAGTAATCACAAAAACTAATGAATTTTCAACAAATAAGATGTGCGTTATTGAGTATTTAATGGATTTATTGATTATTTTATCTTTCACATTGCGCATACAAATAGGTAGATCACCCACTGCAATTTCTACTCTGACCAAACAACTACTCCTTTTATTTTTTTCTGGGGAAAACAAGTCCAGAAAACAAAAATTCTTCAATCTATCAATTCAGATCAACAACTGTGTTGCAACTGTGTGACCTCTCATATCAAATAAACTAGAAATTAGATGGATTTACTTCTAATGAAGTTATGGTCACTTTTTCAGCCCAAATTTGCACTAGTAAAAATAGTATTCAATATCTGTTATATCCAAGGCAAATTGCATTCCACTGAATTCCATTGAAAAATCTTCAGTAAACGTTATTTAAACTATCATTTATCTTGTTAATTATAATTAACAAGATAAAATATAACTGCTACAAATGATAGCTATTAAAAGATATAGGAAGGAAGAAGCAAATTATTCTAAAGGATGCATTTCATAATGTATGCTGGGCAACGTTTCTGACAATCTTGCATGAAAACATTTCTCTCTATCATCTTTTTTTTCCCCACCATTGCATCACTTTTGTTATTAATTCCTCTCCCCCTTAATCTTTCTGTAACCATTTGACCCTTTGGTCTGCATTTCAGTCAGATAATCTCATTTATTCAAGGGGGATTTCTTTCTTTTACATGCACTGTGGTACAGTCAGATCACAGATTTCAGGGTGTATTGGTGTCCTGGATGGCATGCTTGATGTGAATTTATTGGCTGTTTTTGTTACTCAGCCCCACTGGGGTTGTCCTCCCTCACACATGCCATTCTCCTCCTGTTTACCTTGGGGAGATTCCCAAGGCAGAGGGGATAGGTACGGCTCCCTCCTCCCCAGCACATCATCATGCAGATTGCAACACACCACTTGCCTCCACTGCCAGTATTTCTCACAGGAGAGACAGGCCCAAATCCCTCTGCTCCCATCAGGTACCACCACTGAGCTGAATTACAGCACTCACAGAGACCAGGAACTTATGAGAGAGAGTTCTTGTTGTGGTGTGCACATGGGCTCTCATTCTGTTCTCACCACTCAAGAACAAAGAGAAAGCTTTTTGTGCGGTGAAAACAGAATTAACTGCATTATCATATTTCACTGTGAAAGCAAAATTTGGCATGTTTGGAAGAAAAGAAAGCTGACGCATTACAGCAATATCAGCTCATACCATACAGGACAAGGCTACCTCTAAATTTTCCACCACAAACTTCATCTTACCTCTAATTTCAAGTCATAGAAAATTTTCAAGCATGATTAGCACTGAACTCCTGAGCCCAGTAATGTACTTTGCATAGAAGTCATTTTAACAAAATTAATTAGGAAGAAACAATAACAAACTAACCAGCCTAGAAGATATGAAATTATTGCCTCTTTTTAAGGAGAGGAAAAAAAGAAAAAAACCCACATCTTAGTTTAGGTTAAGCAAGAGGTGTATATATTTCATTAAAAACACTTTAAATATCTATTTAGGTGAAACAACATATATGCATCCAAGGTATCCTACTATTTACCAAGCTATCTTACTCTTCATATCCATATTAACCTCACAGCATGATACACTGCAGTGATGAAATATGGGTAACCTGCCAAATATCTTTGTTCCTTAATCATCTTTAATGCCTATTTAGAGATTTGAGGTTTTTGGTATTACTACACAGCAGATATGAGGGATTGGACATTATTTTAAAAGTAACATTGTGCAAATGTTCCAATATATTACACCCATGCATATTGCCTAGTCTTTAGTAGCAATGCTGAACATTATCCTATCAGTCAACTTATAGCAAAATTTGGGAAAAGACAATATTGAAAAACACAGAGTAGGAGACTGAGGCCGTGTTTAGAAAGTAATTGGGAGCTTATCTTGGAGAGCCAATATCAGCACCTCCCCTGTCCCTAGCTGTGTGACTGTACTGTGGCAGAGCCTGAGAGCGGCAGCCATTGATGAAGGTCTCAGCTTGCCAGTGCATTACAAATAAAAGACAAAAGGTCTGCCAGTTCTGCTAAGCAACAACTGTTAAAGTAAGCTGACATTACACTGTTACACTTAAAAGATATGTTGGCTGGTCTGAAAATATGCATATTTATTACAGCGACCTGATGAGGTCTTCGGGTGAGAGAAGGACGAGAATCTTGTTTATTGATCAGAAGGCTAGATTCATTGATATATGATATATAATACATTATAACTATACTAAAAAAAATGAAGGAGAGAAGTTGCAGAGGCTGCTAAGCTAAGAATAGAATAGAATGAATAACAAAGTTCTGTGTCCAGGGAATCTGTCCCCAAGCTGCTCCTGTGATTGGCCCTTAATTGTAAACACGGAACATGAACCAATCTCAGGGGCACCTGCTACATTTCACAGCAGCCGAAAACAATTGTTTACATTCTTCTTCTGGGGCCTCAGCTTCCCAGAAGATGAACAAATCCCAAAGAAAGGATTTCTATGAAAAAATGTCTGTGACACATATTTTCATACATATTTAAAATCACACCTGTCACAACTTTATCTAAACTATCAACCCAAATAGTCTCTGAAGCCTTTTTCCTGGATTTTAAATCTCTTAACTTCACCAAAATCTACTTAATCTTCAGTAGATTGCCTCTTTTTTTGCCCTGACAGAGTGGAAGTCTGTTTTGTTTACTGCTGATGAATGACCAAGTTGAGAAAACTGCAAGAGAAGAAACAATAAGGAAACTAGGAATACTGATGCTAGGGCAAATAATATTTTAGCAATTTCATCATGTGTTATATCTATTTTTAAAAATGCTGTAAATCTACAATCATTATCTTGTTTTTCTTTTTTTGCAATATATGCTTAACATTTTCTGGTAAATCTTCATGGAAAAACTCATCAACTCATTTGCCTACCCACTCATGCAAAAGTTGACAATTCAGTTGTGGGGAAACCTTTCTGAGATCTAGAAAAGAGAAAGAAATGCTATTTTTTCTCCTACAAAACATTAAATCTAACCTTTCGCCCTCCAAAAAAAAAAAAAACCCATAACTTCAACAAGTTGGGGTTTTTTTCCTTATGGATGAACTTTAAGTTATGCATGGCTTTCTTTAAAATATGTTCTTGATACCTTTAAATTGTGATAGAAGCAAATTGGGATGAGTGTGGGTAGGATAACAGCAGATAAATAATGCTGGATTGAGGAATGCTTGGATAGGAAGGATGATTCTACTAATGAGGAACATCTGAGAAGCATATAATACAAACAGAATGTTGTACAATATCCATAGTTCTGATTACACAAAAAAAAAAAAAATCAGTCCTTCCTAAAAATATTAGGTCTTTATTGCACAGAAGTACATGGAATGTCCTGGGTTTTTCCCCCCCTAGGCAGAATGAACACCTTCTTGCTATTCATTAAACCTTGTTCCACCACTGTTTGCATAGAACAGCTTCCTACTATCATACACAGAATGACTGCATAAATGTAAAGAGGAGGTATCAAAACAAAGGATATAAGCAGGCAGTGCTCCTTTAAAGTGATACATAAATGATATAATACAGAATATTGAAGTTACGCTTTCAAAGGGATGCTACGCAAGATATCCAGCATACTATCTAAATATCAGTAAGTAGCTGATAAGCCATTAAAAGCATAATTGCTTCATTAATTCTAACTGAAGTTATCAAATTACACTTCTTGCTACGCTCATGTTCCCTGAAAATTTTATGCTTCCAGTGCAAAGTACAATTTTTTCTTTCCTTTTCAAAATACAGCTCTAGTTCAATCTAACCTAGGGTATTATAAATACGTGAACTTGGCAGTAAGTTGACTTTTTTGGACAAGTTAAATTATCCCCTACTGCAGCATAATTAAACTATGTCATTCAATAAAAATAAACGTAGCAGGAACTCAACCCAGTAACTGTAATTTGCCCATTCTCATGTCACCAACACGTCTCAGTCTTAACACAAACATATTTTTAGTTATGACTTCTTTAAAAGAGATCAAATCTGACTTTTTCAAAAGTGCCAGGCAATTTCATGTTAGGCTGCAATTCAAGGGTTGATTCAGGCTCCTTCTGACCTTTGCAGGTTACATATCTATTTTGTGCAGAAATTTAACTCTCTCACTGGCCCTTGAGCCCCTCTTCATGCTGCATCCAACACCAGTTCCCTCCAAGCTACTTTCTACTGCAAGCATAAAGAAGAAAATCTGGAACTTGGTAATGTGGGTCACTCAAGATTCCTCATATCTGGGGCCTGGTAAGACTATGCCATGTTTCAGCCCTGTTCCTGGGGCAGTCTCTCAAAAGTTTTCACATAGTTTTGTCCCTTCATACACCTCATGAGCCACTCTTGGCACACAACAGAACCAATATTTCTTCAAGATGAAAGCTATTCTTTCCATTGCAGGCACTTAGAACCAAAAGCAATTTCTAGAGCATCCCTGGGAGATTCCTTGATGTGAGACAGGCTGAGTACAAGGCAGTGAAACGTCCTGCTCTGTCACATGTACCAGGGGACACCTGCTTTACCACTACATCAATTTGGTTTCAAAATGCTATAAACATGTAAGAACATACAGAGATATGGAGAGCATTTCTTCAGTGAGTGGAGATGGCTTATTCTAAATTTGATTGCTGTAGTGTTATACAGATTAAACAATTAATGAAAAAAATAATTTCCTCATAGTTTTGTGTGTTTCTCACACATTTTTCATTTTACCTAATTACCAAACTGTGTACAAATTCGCATGAATTTTTTATAACTTTTTGGTGAAGTCTTAATTCTGGGACACTTTCAGGGCCTTGCCTTTCTGAACAGAGAGATTATTTTGAGTAATAAATGTAATTTCCACTTGACTTTAATGCTTTTTGCACTAATAGTGCTTGCATTTGGAAGCCAAGTCTAGCCCCAGTTGAGAGAACCAACAAAACACAACACCAACCAAGTGTTTCAACAGATTTTGCACCAGACTGCAAATTCAAATGACAATTTCTTTTCCAACTGAATATACTTCAAAATAATTTGAGGTAATCCCTGCTATTCAGAGATTTAACTAAGTTTACAGATTCACAAGTTTTACTATTCTGGGAATTAAGATTTGTCTTCTGAAGTCTTTGGCAGAAGGCTTTGCACATCTTCAGATTCGTTAACTCACGTTTAAGGCCCTTCTAGTCACAGTTCTCTCTTTTGTATTTTCCTGATAAAGCGAAGCAGAGCTTCAGCTAACAAATAATTAGCTAAAAAATCCCCAAAAGCAAACAAAAACTGGAAACTCCTTGAATTAAGATGGCAAAATATCTGGAAGCAAGGAGGAAAATAACAGAGAAAGAGGAAGGAATATAAATGCCTTAAGAACAAAACTATTTAATCTCAGATGTCCTGATATCCTTCACCCTTTGGCTACCCCTGTGTCTGTGGAACAGGCCAGGCAGAGGCAGGGCCCATTGCTGGCCTGAAGGGAGCTGGCACAGCCAGGCCACACACACACTGTAACACCTTTTAGACCCAAAGCAGGACTGCAGGAGTGGAGTTACCTTGCACAAACAGGACTCTGCCCTTGCCCAGGCCTGGCAAATGGTACCAACTCACTGGGTTACCAACAGGTAGGTTACACAGGTGGTTGGCATCACTAAGCATAACCAGAAAAGCAGGAATTGCCAAGCAGAGAGACATGAATGCTTCTCTTTGTGAGCATGGCACCAAGACAGCCCAGGACACAGAGGAATGAATATACAGAACTAAAGACGTGGATAGTTCAGCCATGAATACTAAGAAACCACAGCCTATCACCATCAGAGAAACTGGATAGATGACACTGAAAAACAGTAAAGCCTTTTCATTTTGAAAACGAGTCACTTGAAGGTCTGGGAGACCCACAGCACTGACTGTACAATATTAAGGGAATTGCTGCACTGACCAGAGTGCAAAAGTTGAGATAGTTTTGTTGATTTAAAGACAGAATGCCAAAAGAACACATAATATACTGTTGTATCTCTGGCTTAAACTTGAACTCAGCATAAATTATTTCAGGAATGTTTTGCATAGTCTCTTTTTATATCTCCAGTGCAAAATCTATTTTGATTGCATGGCCCTGGAATAGTCTGTTATTTTTCACATTTTATCATTTTTGGAACCAACATACTACAACACAGTTTTCTTATCTTTTAATCCATGCCCTCCTGCCCCTTAAGTCAAAAATAAAACACACTGAACCACTTGTAACAGCAGAGAAACAGGCTAGAGTGGAAATCTCCATTCACTGAGGGAAGACTTTACATCTCCAAAGGAAAACAGAACAGAAGCTTAGACTGTGGTTAAGCTACTTCATATACTATAATATTCCATAGCTCAGCCTCCTTCTTTAATGCAGGAAATGTTCAAAAGGCAAAGCTGAGGGTTTTTTTTAAAGACCACGGGTTTACCAAAAAGATCATAAACACAGCTGACATAATACAGCAAGAACATGAGATGACATTTACATACACCCCAATTTCAGCTCACTGGTATAACCAAAAATACAAAAAAGATTCACACATATGAAAAAAAAGAAAAGCATATTTAATATACTAATTTGAATGTTGTATGCATGAAGAACAGGAACGAGTCCAAAAAGGGCTCAAACTTGGTGGCAGGCAGGAATATCCATTTAATGTGCCCTTTGCTTCTTGATATTTTTGTTCTGTTCACAGGACCAACCCCTAAAGCCCTTCAAATATGAGTTTTTACTGCATACTATTAAGGTATTAAAGATAATAAAGGAAAGATTATAAAGGAAATGGTTGTTTTATGACCTTCTCCATTTCTAAGGCAGGAGACCAACAAATCCCATCCCTAACAAGGAGAAAGACTAAAGATATTTGAATTTCTAAACACCATGATAACGGGGCAGCTTTAGAACAAGATTAAGATGAGAGGAAAATAAAAGTGGACACAAGGAAATCAGTGAAGAACATCATTGGTGATACCTTGATCTTTCAAGTTTTCTTTCAAGCTACCCATCCCAAAGACCAGGAAAGCGCCCTCAAAATACACTGAAGATAAAAAATTGGGAGGCACTGAGAGCATACAGGGGGCAGAGGCTACAGAGAAACAATAGGAGTCACTGGATCGATCCCAGGTTGATTGCTACTCTGTTTATGGAGATACCTGCAATGCCAGTGAACTTCTGCCCACAAGGAGACCCAGAGACAGCAGTGACAAGGAAATGAGGAAATTATATTATTTACTCCATGTGCTCCCAGAGCAACTCAAAGCACTCTGCCCATGCTGCTCAACCCAGTAGGGTACTTGGACTGCATACCAGTAATGAACAGCTTGTAAATCCAACCTTGAACACTGCTCTTCTCCACATCTGCTTTTCTTTATCCCTCTGTTGATATATTTCTGTCTTATTTACTCTCACCCTAAACTCATACATTTTCCTTAAGGGGCAGACCCTCAAAAGCACATCATTCTTTCAGCATGTAAGCAGCAAGTCACCTCTTCTGCAATGCAATTAATTAAAAACCTTAAAAAGACCAAAAAAACCAACCCAAAACCCCCAGCATTCCTAGCCATATTCATCTGTAGTTTTGCTGATCAAACATCAACATGCATAAACAACATAAGGACCATCTAAAGAAAATCAGATGCCCTACAGAACTTGGCACAACTTCCCAAAATTTTTTATATTAAACTATATCATAATTAGCTTTGATTCTCTGTTTGAATTTTTAGGAAAAATAGCTCAGCATAGGTTAGCTATTTCTAGTTTGTAGACTCAAGTCATCTTCATACCATGCCCTGATTTGCACTCAGTTTGGAAAACTGGACTATTTAGTATAATTTAAAGAATTATTTTTGCCCTAATACATAATGTCATTACAAAACCCTAAGGAGATTCAGTTTTTTCAGTGCTTTAAATTCCCATAGGCTGCATTATAGATTACCTTTGATGAAATAAGGTTCAACTTTGGAACAGTCATTTCACATCTGAGTCATTCCTGAAACCATTCCTTCTGAGGGTCTACTAAAGTGAGTACAGGTCAGACCAATTATTAATCTAATCTCTGAGAATACTCTTTGTCATTCAATTCAATAATGAGACAAGACTTAAAACTTTGGAGCAATATATACATCAGTCATGGCAATTTTGGGAAAGGCAGAAGGAGGATGTGGAATGGATATGTGACATTTTAGCTGATAGACAAGCACCAGCTGAAAGAGGTCAGTCTCAGGCAGGCAAACATGTCTTCTTCCATTATAAGATTTTCCATAGTTTAGGTAACTAGATCTTTGTCTTGTTTTTGCAAATTAACCCATATTTGCAAAAGTTTGTATTTTCTAGATGTCAGCCCATCCATTCTCTATCTTTGATGATTTAGTAACAATAATCAACAAAAGATTATAACAAAGATTGCTTCATTTGCCACTCACACCATTGTCCATCATTCACAAACCAATTGCTCCACCTGAACAAAGACTCTAACCTAGCAAATTCAAAGCTACTTAAAATCTTCAGAGAAAAATTCAGGTAATTGTTCACACCCAAGGAGCAGATTTGATGTTTTGGACAGACTAAACATTATGGAAAATAGTAGATTCTGTTGGTTACTATGCAATGCATAAATTTCCAAAACATCAGCAACACAACAATTTTTATAACAGGGAACAGTGTGTTTATTTATCTAATGGAAAGAGAACATTGTTCAAAACTCCCTCCTCCTCTTCCTTGCATATGTACATACTAGTCAAATGAGAGGCATTTTTTCCCTTGTCTTTTAAAATCTCTGTTGATGATGGATGAGCTACCACAGAATACACTGAACCTGATACCTTTTTCCAGACAAGGCAGATAGCAGTTAAATACAGAGTTTGAGTGTTAAAGCTGGATTCACACAAGAGTAATAAAAACCTAAAACTTGGTCTTTGCCTTAGGGCTTTTATCATCTTGTAGCAACTGGTTCAAATTTGCAGACTATTTAGGAAGCCATCTTATTGTTCATGAAACTTTTCTGTACTTCATGACAGCTACAGCTTTCCTCTACTTAAGGTTTCTTCCCTGTGTACACAAAGTAGACATATCATTTGGAAATGCATTATTCCTCAAGCATGACAATAAATGTCACTTATCAAAAATTATTAATGTCTTCCTGAAGTCTGCTCTCTCTTCATCACAATTGCATCCAACACGATGCAGGAATTTTCAGAAAACAACCACCTTCAGAATAGCCAATTGTTGATTTTAGTTGTGTATGTGGAATGACATTTCTGAGGCATCATAAATACACATGGGAACAAAAAGCATTGTAAATACACACGGGAACAAAAACTCTGTTATAGATGCTACTTTTGAATTAACAGACAATACTTGTGAATACTTATGTAATATAAATGTGTATGTAATCCATATTTTATACACATACACATGTAAATATGTATGGGCATAATACTGCCAGGCTGATAGAGCTGCAGGTGTTCAGCTTGGAGAAGAAAAGGCTCAAGTACAGAAAGTAAGTTCCAAAAAAAAAAAAAAAAAAAATAAGGAGAGTGACCTTTTTACATGGGCAGATAGTAATATAGTAATAGCACAGAGGATGGTTTTAAATGGAAAAAAGAGCAGGATTAGGTGTTGGGAAGGAATTCTTTACTCAGAGTGTGATGAGGCACTGGACCAGGTTGCCCACAGAAGCTGTGGATATCCCATCCCTGGCACTCTTCAGGCTCAGGCTAGGCAGGGCTTTCAGCAATGTGCTCTAGTAGAAGGTGACCCTGCCTGTGGCAGGGGAGGTTGGAATCAGATAATCTTTAAGGTCCCTTCCAACACAAATCACTCAATGATTCTATAATGCCAATTTTCTTCCTTCACAGCTCATTAAAACATCCAGTATCCAAAATTATGCCTCCTAGCTCGGGTGTGTCAATTTAGACCTTTAAAAGGTTTAGTATTGCATTCTTAAGAACTAAACAGTGAGAATATGAGAGCAGCAAATTCTTTTTTCATCTGTCACCAGCAGATATCAGAAGTTTAAGGAGTTCTTCAGAATTGTGGGGAGGGGTTCAAAAATACTCCACCTAAGATAGTTCCTTGGCAGACAACATAATTTATAAGACTACTGCTTCAAGTGCTTAAAATTACAGTAAAGGCATAGTCAAAATAAGGGTGTGCCAGCTTCTAATTTCCAGTTAACACAAAGAAAAGCAAAACACATTAAGGTATAAGAGTGTAAGGAAAAAGAAGGTGCTAAGTGTCACCTGCTTAATGTCAGAAAGGAAATTTTAATTCTTGTGTAATAAAAAAAGAAGTTCCTCTGATGACAGATGTTGACTTACACCATTAAAATAGAGCCTAAATGTTACACTGCTACTGTTCTTCAGTATGTTGTTCAAATGGAGCCAGAAAGCACAAAAGGATCTCCCTCTCTTTAAAACTACGTATTTCATTCCACCCATTACAAGAAATAGTAACATAGGAAGTCTAATATTTTGACAAACTCATAGTGAAAAAGATGGTTGACTTTGAATTTTACCCTATTACAAGGAAACATTATTTTATAAAGTTTTTACTCTTTTCGACTTAGGATTTTCAGATAGTTTGCCCTTGACTATAGACCACTGAAATAGCTGAATATTCAAGACCAGAAATCTTCACCTGAGTGCAGAACCACATGGAAAAATTAATGCAAGGAGAAAGCCCTTCCTTCCTTCCTTTCCCCTCCAGGCTCTACCCCTCCCACATCAAGTGCCAAGTCAGCTCTGAACAGAAACATCTGCTGGTCCTGCTGCAAAGAGAGGAGCCCACCCATTTCACATCCAGCCCAGTCCCTGCCCTGCAGCCTCTGCAGGGCTGCTTGTCCAGCTCTGATCTTCAGCTGCAAAGCCTGCTCTTACCCTGTGGGGCACAGACATCCCTGAAAGGGAAGGGTGCTCTCCAAGTATTTTGAGATGGCTAAGAGATATTTTCTAAGTTCTTTTTGCTTTCAGTCAGAAAAAAACAAAGTGGTTTTTTTACCTTTTCTAGCCACAGTTTGGGAAAAATGTTTGAAATCAAGCCTATTCTATTTTCTGCTTGTATATCTTCCCCCAAAGATACGCATGCAGTACCCTGGAGTTCTTCTATGAAATTAAAAAATGCCAGACACCAAACAGAAGACTGTATGTACTTGTCTCACATAGGAAGAACTGATAAGGTTCCGTAGAAGACAACCCTTTGACAGGATTCTTGAAATGCCAGTTCTTCATCAAAAACCTTATTACTTTCAAAAAAAAAAGCCTAAATAATCCAATGAATAAGACATATTCCTTATTAGTACACAAGTCTGCATAATATTTATACACTTGGTTGCTCATATACCTGATGAAAAAAATAAAAGACACAAAGGAAGACAAGTAAAAATAACCCCAGAGTATTCAAGGATTTTTGTAAGGACTACACCCTTGCTGACATTTAAGGAATTTCTGATGATACAGGGGTTTCTGACATGAAAGCAATTTCTGACTAGGACTTTTCATCAAACCACTGTGGGCTGCAGTTACCACAAAATTGTTACCTACTCATTGCATGTTATTCCATGGTGATTGGCATGATTGCCAGACAAAGCACTTACATGTGTTAAGTGTACATTGAATAAAATCTCACAGTGGGAACCCATTATTTCAGTTCTCTAGGACTTCACATGGGTATAGAATATACTCCCACAGAGACACAAACTGCAAAACATTTAACTTGAATTTCTCATCATGGCATATTAAAGGATTATTATCTGTACAGTTCCATTTCAATGTAATTACATGAGCTTGAGCTCTGGAAAGAAGCACCACAACATTTGTCATCTTAAGCTTACTTTCTATTGCATGCTATGAAAGCAAGCAATCTTTCACCCTTAAAAATCTTTCCTCACCCTTGTATGTGACCAAGTCAATATATTTTTAAAAGGTGGTAGCAGCAAAGATGCAGAAAATAAATATACCAGCTATTTTAAAATAAAACTTCATGACAAACTTGGGTTGAAAAATGGCTGCAAAGCCTGGAATCAATTTGATACTGTGCTATATGAAAATTCCTGTTCCTCACTACCCCATTCCTGGTCTCCAGGAGGTTTGGGTGGGCGGACAAGGAGAGAGTGCTAATTGAAAGCAGTACAACACTGCCTGTGAGGAGTCAAAGGCAAGAAGCTGTTTGCCTCTCCAACTTTCATGTGAGCAAAACCTAATCCAGACATGACTGTTCTGAGGGCCTAAACATTCACTACACAGCACCATGTGGAGTGCCAAAACCATGAAAGTTGACCCTGTTCTCCTATGAGGTCAGAGCTCAAGAACTAGACTGAAATTTTAAGCAAGACAGACACTTTTATGCCTTTTGTCTATGAGAATTACTATGTCAAGGCAAAATAAAGCTGCTGTGTATGTAGAACAGGTCTAAAAATAGGTAAGTCTAGCTTTATAAACAAGGAAAGGAAATTAGGTTGTTTTCCAGTCCCTGCAATACTTATTAATGAGCAGGTATTAATATGCAATTATCCCCTTGAGAAAACAGGAGTAATTTATGTTACATAATTGGGAGTCAGTTATTTATGATGTACTTGCAGATCCTGCCAAGCACAGATTATCAACAAGGGAGCTCTACTGAGTGCGACACATTAAGACATGCAGAAAGCAGGGGGCCATAGCTATGCTGCACCTCACTTAATTCCTGCCTTGAAGGTAGAGAAGGGTAATTAAGTGCTAATGCTTACTGGAATTTCCAGTGGAAATTCAGGCAGTCACTCCTTGGCAGAGCCAGACATTTTTCGGTCCTGCAGTTCTGCAAGTGTTTGGTATGAACTAAAAGGAATGCATGTGATATGAATGGATATTACTCCTAATGTGATATGAATGGACACTACTCCTGGTCATATTTATTTTAATGTTCATGAGTCAACCACAGAGCTGAAAAGTTTTTATCTTATAATAAATACTCTACATTGCATACCATGTCTGACTGGCAACATACAGGTTGCAATTAAACTGTCCCAGAATGTGCAGGGAACTCAGTTCTGCAGTTGCATTCCAGTTCAATAGCAGAACAGAGAAAACTTGTGAAGATACAGAACCCTGTGTTGATAATCAGATTTTCAGAATCACTAAGTGTTGCGCTTCAGTGGCTCGGACTGAATCAGTAATTAAACAACTTTTAAAAAACAACCTCCCTTAGATTTGAGCACATGATATTCAGTAAACAAACTGCTAACTCCCCAAGTCTGCTATTCATTCCTGGTTTTACCCATTTTATTTTTGCAATAGTAACTGTTCCAGCTTGAACAGCATTTGACTTGAGTTTCCAATCTCACTCTTGCAAATTGTGTCAAGAAATTGAGGTTACTCATCTGCATAATTCACTTTAAGTGGTAGCACTGGACCTAATGATATCTCATTCCCTAGTTTATGCTCTTTGTCCTTGTTTCTGGGCAGGTCCCAGCAGAGACAGATTGGCAAGAAAGAAATTTTCAAAAAAAGATGCTGGGTCAGACTGCTGTACCTGTATTCATTGTCCTTCTGTCATAACCTTGTTTTGGTAGCATGGAATTTGCTTTTTAGTATGTAGGAACATGCAAAATTTCTGCATAGCTTTTTGCTACATGTGGATAGACTTTTTCTATCTTCTTTTCAGGCCTTTTATTTCCCCTCTTCTTTGGTCTATGTGTATACATTTGGCCCTTCAAGATTTACTGACAAAATATATGCAGGCAGAGCAGCATAATAATTCCAATTGTAGTGATTAAAAACACATGCAATTTTTCTTTTTTTTTGTCTCAGATGTTGAAACTCAAAAAAACCCAAAAAAACAATTTTCTTTCCCTGAGGTGTAATGAAAATCTAACTCTCCAAATAAAGCAAAAATTTCTTACTAAAAACAACCCAAACTTGATCAAAACAGTGCTTTTCTATTAAAAAAATAGTTTCTGTGAAAACTGTCAATACATCTCAATGATTCTTGGATGCTAAGTATAGAAAGGATGCTGTGGCATTTTACAAGAAAAATGAATAAGAGACTTGTTATCAAAACCTCAGCATTTTTAATCCAGATGTTTTTAATTCAGGCATAGCAAGGAAGAAGAGAAAAAGGGAAAGAGAAGAACAGAAAGCTTTAAATTAGTAAAAGCAAATGGATCTTCTAGAAAACAAGTTGAAAATAATTGAAATTAGATGAGATAATTAGCTTGGTGAAAACATAAACCAGGGACATGTATGAATAAGCTAAAGACTTGTTTCCACATGAATGCTTGTGCATTCATGAAAAAGGGGAACATCAGAACAAAAACTGTATTAAAGAATGATAACAGGGCATCTTAGATTTCATTCAGACTAAGGTGGTTTTTTTCTGCTTTAGATATTTAAAGGCTTTCAAAGTGCTAGAGAGTCTACAGAATGTAACATCAAAAAGTCAGAGCTGTTCCAACAAATATGTAGCTGGACATTTTCTATGAAAACAGCTTTAGAGGAAGGGTCTAGTGAAAGACATTACTGAAGCACAGTATCAGGACTAAATAAGAAACCTCTGAAGAAATCCAGGTCTTTGTTATTACACAAGCGGACAAACAATTGTTACAATTTATTTGATTGTTTAATCACCACCTTGGTTTCTGCTTACATTGCAAAATAAATCACTTACTGAATCTCTCTCAGTGCCAATATAACATTTTTAGGTCAGTCTGTATGTTGGATTTAGCTTTCCCCACATCCTGACCAGGGCAAACTAGAGCCATACAGTCAAGTTTGTCTAAAAGGCAGGGAACTAGTGACAAGAAACTAAAGCTGTTCCTAGAAAAGGAGAACATATAGTTTGTGTCACGCATGAAGATATTGTCATGCTGCTCTGGCACACAAAAAGCAGAATATCCTCTGTTAAAACAAGATATGAAGGCAGGATAGAATAAAATTTTCATATATAATTATCGCTGTATCCAGTACAACATAGGAAACTCACCGTACTGGTTTAGATTTGGCTTTCCAAATGTCCTTGGCTGCTTAGTACTCTTTCCAGAGCCAAACCAGGGCATTCTTGGCTTCAGCTAAATTTGTGTTAGCCCAGCACACCCCAGTCTTCAGTTCCCTCGACACTGAGTTGTCTTTGTAAACCGAGGAAAACAGGATATCTGCAAATAAAAAAAAATCACAGCATCTTATTGTGAGCTTGAAGTACATGTGTCATTTCTTTATGGACACAATCCAGTACATTTGCCTATTTTCCAAATTTAAGTAATACAAATCAAGTAAGTCTCTTGGCCAGAAGAAGAGGTTACCAGCTATATATGAAAATTGATTTCAATCTGCATCAGCTTGGCTTACAGGGAATCTATTTAGAACCATTTTGAAAAGTTTCCAGGAGGTAAGCTTCTTAAAATGCTTTGTAATCAAATATGTGCATTATAGTCCTACAACATGCGTGATAACACCAAGGGAATTTCCTGCAGCCATTACTGTGAAATTATTTCATCCTTTTAATGACAATTATATATAAATTATACAAATCTCACATACAGATTTCCCAGAAGAAAATGCTGTCATGTTTCCCATCCCCAACAGGAAATGGATCCATGGTGATATGAACACAAAAAGCAGAATTATTAATTCTGGTTAATAAGAATGTCTTGAAGTTGAGAGCTTTTCCTGTGTTACACAATCATCATTTTACCAGATGAACTGTTCTCTGGAGCTGCCTATCCCGTAAACCAAATCAAGGGAGAGCTCAGCACACTTGAACCATGCCCATTAACTTTCTAGAAAGTTAAATGAAGTCCATCAGTCCTTTGCAAAGTCTTTGGTTAATTCCAAAACAGAGCACTACCAGAGCTGTAAAGAACTGCAGAAGCTACAAAATGCTATTTAGCTCTCCAACCTCCCCCATCACAGGGAACCTCTGTGTTACTTGTGTTAAGCATGAGGGAGAGAACATGGCCCTCTGGGAACTGAATTCTGACAATAGGAGGCAAGCATTGTCTTAAATGGAACAAGGAGAAACGAACATAAATTGAATTTGCAGGACTGAAACTTCAGAAGATCTATTAGAAATAGTTATCATATTTAAAGTTAAATTACAAAGTTACATCCAGTCTTCCTTATTTGGAAGTGCTAACTTAAATACCCATCAGCTTAAATGGAAACATAATTCCACCTCAGCACACCAACATCTGGCCCAAAGTTAGTCTGCAAAGTCAGTTCAGACTGATTTCAGAGAGCACAGATCTTTTCCAAATTTGGGATAAAATACTTAATTCTACTACATATAGGAAAGTTTCTAGAATTAATGGCAACAACAAGAAGGATTGAAAAAGCATCAGACAGTTACATCCTGTTCCTTACACACACTATACTTGAATAAATTTCTCACTGTTAACTTTTCCAACACTCAAGTTTTCTTTGAAGATGAGACAAATGGCACAATTTTAAGATGAGTACAGCCCAAGACACACTTTTTAGCTTTTCTATCCAGTTAAACTGAATACAAACCAACTCTGCAGTCACAGATCATGCTGTTGTTGCTTTGAGAGTCTGTACCACTTTCCCTATCTGCAGAGTAGCAGTAGAAGGAAAACATCTCTATGATCACCTTACATTATTCATATGAAGAATTATCAGTCTTGTCGCCCCCAGTGTAGCACACAGGCAAGATGAGTAATGAGCAATTAAAGCTAATTTGAGAGGGGATGTCAAAACCCCTCATGCATAAAAATCTGCTTAGTTACAGACAAAACCTTTTCATGCTGTCCCAAGTGTTGCCTATATCTAGATATGGAATACATAACTTTCTCATTTCCCTTTGTATGAAGAAGTATTTACACATAGAAGGCCTTATGATACAGTTCAAGTTTATTTCCATATTCTGTAAAATCTGTAATTACTTAAAAAAAAAAAAGAAATATCACACTGAGAAAGATTTAATTGCAAGGTTTTCTCCTCCCACTCCATTAAGCTTTTCTTATGTATTAAATGTGTCAAGAATAGATCTCCAAAAGAGGTAGCATAAATATTAACATAAGTTCCTAAGCCTATCTTCATGCATGCATGCATCCTGGGAGAAATAGCTGTGCATGAACTATTTATGGGAGGGAGGGCAAAAGGAGCAGAAGACTTAATCTGAGGCACAGATTACTTCAGAATTTGTCCTTTGGTCAGACAAAGGGCACCCCACAAAATGTTTTCAATCACAGGATCATGTTAAGTGTTAATGAGTTTCATTTAAATTTAAGTTCAATAGTCTGAGCTATCAAAATAATTTTTTTAAATCATATCTTAATAAGAAAAATTCAGCTTAGATATCTTACCTGCTATTGCATTATGGTAATATGAGAGCAACAGTATTTTGCAAATGCACTAGAAAACCATGTCTTTAGATTGTTTCTTTCCAGAGCAGGTCTCACAGAGCTAACAAAAGTACAGAGGAAGGCCACCTGCACAACCAGCTACTTGGAACAACTTACCTACAACAATTGATTACACAGACTTACACTCTTTTCCAGCCTGACAAAATGTTTATGAATTTGAACAACATTACCAGCCCATCCAGTGTTAACAGAGAATGAGCAATGATTATGATTCCCATTACAAGAGTTACTGAAGAGCAACCAAAAATAGCAGTGGCCAAGCTAAAGTTTTCCAGGACATAAGAACATTCTGTTTACTACAGAGCATCTTAGACATAAGAGGATAAACCAATTATATGGTGATGGCTCTGACCCTGCAGCTTAAACAAGAGTTGGTTTTACATACAGAACTAGTGTGACTTCCTAAAATGTTAAAAGAGCATTTTTAGCCACACAAATTGTTCAGCTTCAATTAATCAAATCTACCAGATTGAGGAAAGTTTTCATTTGCAATCTAAGCTCTTCGAGACTCTGTTTACTACAGGGCATCTTAGACAGAAGGGGATAAACCAATTATGTTATGATGGATCTGACCCTGCAGTTCAAAGAAGGGTCAGACAGTGGTGTTTAACCTGTATTTATGGGATTTAGCCCAGCACTCAACCATTGTTTAGGTAGCGATTAAGCATACATAGAGGGAATTCTATCAAGAGCGTTGTGTTTTAGAATCCATCTCATTGAATCAATTGCTGAATTTTTTCTCTGTGGAAATCTGCTCAAAAAAACCACACAAAATGTGTCTGCTGGATCCTTCACAAGTCCAAGGAGGTGAACCCAACTGTCAACTTGTCTACTTTTATGTCACTGCTACGTTACAGAGCAAAGATTGAAGTTTCTGGAGGAAAGTGCCAGGGCAGCCTTTGTGATTCTGCAGATTTCTAGAAAGAAGGACTTAAAAGCTGACACTATTTAGTTCATAATAGTCAAGATTTTTAGGGTGAAAATTCAGATGAAAATGAAAACCAAAGTTTCCTTGTTGGAATATCAATGAATTAGTCTATAATACTAATAATGAGGCATTTGCATTGCTGTTGTGATGTGTATCATTTGGATGGAGCAAGAGGATACTTCTATCTAAAAAGATTTCTGTGTAAATAAATTAAAGATGCCAGCTGTGAATAAAGAAGGTACAGAGGTGGTCCATTAATATGTAGATGGCAAAGTTGGAATCAAGGTAATCTAATTCTAGAAAATCATATCAATATAGTACTACTTGAACCACAAAATAAAACTCACTCTTTTGGTACCAAACAATATGTTTATATATAATATAATGCTACGCATATTGAGTCATGGTGAAAATGACCAGTTTTTTTAAGCCATTCCCACTAATTCCATCAAACACAACTGTGCCAGGATCCAAACCCACAAAATCTGGGATAAGAAAGCTCTTTGCTTTTTTCTTTACCATCTAAAATGTTCTTTTCATGTCTGCTTTCTGATGCCACAGGGTGCTGCCTTCCAGCCTACAAAGGCACAAAATATACTACAGGAACTATAAATCTCTCCCTCATATATGTAGAAAACTAATTTCCTATATTACTTGTTCCAATCAACTCTCTGCTTTTCATTAAGCACAGCATGTAATTTAAAAATACATTTGGGATACAAGTCTGAGAACTTTCTAAGACCAACCTTCAGGTTGCTGAAGAGTAAGCCAGCATTCAAGCAGGGAGATTTCCAAGAGCTACTTAACATAAAACAATCACATTGGTTCAATCATTTGAGTTCACGCTGTTACAATTGTTAAGCTCTAGATTCAGAATGTATATGCAGCACAGGATTTTAAACCAGTAAAGGATATTGGAATAAAGTCAATTCCTAATCTCTTTGCTTCCCAATGGCCACAGATACTTTCACACTAGAACCTATTTCTTCAGAGACAGTTTACTCCTCTATTTCTCTAAATGCATGTCAAAATATTTCTAGTTCACTACTGATTTCTGCACTACAGCAGCACCCAAGAACCCTGTCACCAAGCAGAGCAACTTTGAGCAATAATTGCTAGGACAATTCATCCAAAGAGCTCATGTGCAGAGAAAACAAATCTCCTAGCACAGCATCTGCTACACAAAAGAAACATGGTTTTAATTTAAGCAATTTGGATTTTAAAAATCCGTTAGACTTAGACTATTAGACTATTTGTTTGCAAATAGTGTTGGCTGATGAATGGCATCTGTACAATAGATAAATGCTAATATGGCAATTTCACATGTTTTACAAACTGTTAGAGAGTGATGCTAAAAATAGGACATTATTTATTTTGAGCACTGGACAGAGAACAGTTCTTTTAAGCTGTCTTTAAAGCTTTTGCAGCTTGAGCTACATTTGCATTCACAATTAGGGTAGGAGGGTGGATGGAGGAAGAAATCTTCCAATTAGTTTTGGCAAAACAGCTTGGTCAAAGCGCCTTTTTTCTTTAAAAATGAGGGAGAAACAAATCAGGCTTTTGCTTTATATAGAATATATCAACCCAAATCTGTGATTCAAAAATATTTCCTTTCCTTTCTTCCAAGACTTTGAAGCACTTAATTTCTTCTCACACATTTTTCCATGCTTGCAACCAAATGCAACATATAGTAATTAATTGAAGACACTAAACATCAAATTAAATACCCTGGACCTAATTAATGCAGAATTTAAGTAGCACACAGGTGTTTACAACAGTATCTTCTTGGCTGTGACTTCTGTAAATTACAGATCTTACACCTTAAATCCCTCTTTTGCCTATTGCAGAGTTTTCAATACAGCTCCCATCCTTTAGAAAACTACCTCAAGTTTAGCAGCATTGCTCACATCAATTTATTTTACCAACTGATAAATATTAGTTAAATTCATTCAAAGTTTTATACTTGTAGGATTACAAAGCAATAAATTGATTTTTAAATCCTGCTGCTACACGGCTCCCATGTGTCGCATGATTTTGATTAAGGTGTCTGGGCTTTAAGAAAGATCCCTGAGCAGAAAATAACCAAGAATTCATGGTTAGCTAAGCCCTTTAAATTTAGTTGAATACAGTAAAAATAATTAAAAATATCAGCTGTCAGCAAAATATCAGAGCCTCCCAGCAGACACATTTTGAACATTCTGTAAAAACCCCAGAATGGTTTTAAAACACTGTAGTCTTTATTAGCAGACACGGTACTCCAGTTCATGAATACAAAGTAGACAAATAATAGAAAGGTGAGAGGTAAGTTTTGCTACATGATCTTTTTCAGACTGTGAAATATAAGGGATAGGCAAGGGGTTATAATAAAACTAACCACACCCCCTTAAATATTGCACACTGATGAAGATTTGCAGCTGATATGCCACACACAGTTACAGTTCTGCAGATCTGAAACTTCTTGATTTCAAATACAACTTTTTCTCCTGTTTTTTCGGTTTACATTCTGAAGTTGACAGAGCTGCCAAACCACAGCTTATTCAATAACTTACAGAAATAATTTTGCTTTACAAAAATGGGCAAAAAATATTTCTCTTCTTTAGAATCAAATTTAGAGACTTTGACCTATTGTGTACAGGTATACTCACATACATTGACATACAAGAGATATTTTCCATAAAATTATTCAAATTGAATGCCTTTCAGCTAAAAGCATTTCTTTACAACTTTCTAACTATGCTAAAAAAAAAAATGAAAAATCTATGGCTGCAGATGGTACATATACTGCCTTCCACTGAATGTTGAATCTCGTATTAATATTGGACAAGGAAACTGCAAGTTTTCTTTTAACATAAATTCCTTCCCTTGGCAGTTTTTTCTGTCTCTGTGTTCATGTTATTTTAAAACATTTTCATTTGATCATTCAATATTTTCCACCACCAACTAGGTGATAAATAGGCTTGCCACCTGGCTCAGCTTCCCATCCCCTCTCCCAGTTTGAATATTTCTTTAGACATGAAAGCCAAAGGAAATGGAAAAACTGCCAGAGGTATTTTTTAATGCTTTCAACAAACACAAATAAAAAAGAGATTCTGTATGGACATGAAAGTCAAGACCCTCTCTGGGTCCATCTGTCACCTCCTCCCTTACAAAAAGTAATTCCTACATATAAGCCAAAATAATTCTCAGCAGAATTCTAAGCAAAAATATTGATTCAGTCTCAAACCTTTCAGTTGCTTCTTCAAGAATCTATTTCTATCTCACTGAATCCTTTTCACATATTTTAGTGCTTTCTCAGCTTCCTGTATTCAGTCTTTCCTTTCCCATTTTTCTATTTCACTTTTTTCTTTTAATATCCTTACTGAAATAACAAATCTCCTCTGCTTTTCCTACCTTTCAGGATGGTGCAGTGCCTGTCTCCTCTAACCCCACCTCTGCTTCATGTCACCCCCTTTTCCTTTAACTTCCAACTCGGCTTTTGCATTTTCCATCTCTTTCTACTGCATCCAAGACAGCCCAATAATAAGTGATCCTCATGGATAACACATTTTCCCAATTCATCCTCCTCTTGGCATCTGGAATAATTGATTACTATATCAATAGTCCTAAGATACATCCTAGGGTGGGCACCACCCAACAATCCACAAATGTACTACCAACCATCAAAGAATCTACGTGTGCTGATGGTCTCCACCATCTACTCAAGATGGACAGAATTCCCACAGTGCCTTAGAGAAGCCTGCACTTGCTGAGGATGCTTCTCCCCTGCAACTTCAGCGCCTTCCACATTCCTGAGTCAGGAGCCACAGCTATTAGTTGCTATTCAGTTCCTAGTGGGACCTCCAGGAATACATCCCCTCAACAAAGTAAAGTGAAAACCCTGGAGTACACCTCTGATAAACCTGAGCAAAGGTGCAAGTAGGATTTGATAGCCTTTCACAAAGTCCTTGCACTGTTGCACCACAGCAAACCCAGTGCAAAGCTTTATTAACTTAACTAGAACTAATCCAGATGTAAAGGAAAAACTTCCATGGATTGTAGTTGGACAAGGACAACTTTCAAATTGAATTTTCTGTCAAAAACTTCATACATTATCTGCTTCCTCATACCATATCCTCCTCTAAAAAGAAATAAAAAATAAAATATAAAAAAAAAAAAAAAAAAAAAAAAACCACCACAACATTTTCTCCCATTCAGGGAGAAAAGCTACATGAATCCCAACTCCAGCTTCTAAATCTTGAAGCCTCTTGAAGCCTTCATGGAAATTCTTACCTGGTGATATCAGACCATCAGCTTTCCCAAAGGAAATTAATTACTGTGATCAGTTCTGAGGAAAGGATGACTGTGTTTCATTTTAAGAGACTTATACCTGCTAATGATCCTGCCCACATATAAAAGCATGAGGATACAAAATATCCATATTACAGTGCTTAACACTCATATTGCTAAATGTTCTAATCAAAACTCACATTTTCAGTGGAGAGTGGGCAAGCACAAACTTGAATTATTTCTCCTCTCATAACCACTGGAACATTTCTATGTTTGAGAAAGACTTCCTAGTTTGCTTAGAAAAACTGGTCCCCATCTTCAGCTCCATTTTAACAGCCTTTCCATCATATCACATGCGTAAGGTGGGTCATGAGGAGAAGTTTGTGTTATCCTGAGAAGATTGCTACAATTATACTCTACTCTTACCAAGCTGTTTCAGAACCTCCTGAAAACTTGATACAAAAGCTGCAGGGAAAGGCATGGGAAAGAGGATCTAGTTATGGCACCTCTCAGATTTTCAGATCTCTGCCTGCTTATTCCAAATGTCTAAGGTTGGAATGGTGGGGATGAAGTAAAAGAAGGTTTAGTTTGCTCCAAATAAGAGCTGCTGAGTGCTCAATCTTGACAAAGATTGCCTGTAGCTTGGCCCAAACATACTCAAGATATCCATGAGCCACCATTTTCTCTTACTGCTCTACAACTGTGTTACATCTGAATCACAGAATAATTTATGTTGGAAAAGCTCTCCAAGACCATGGGGTCCAACCATTAACCCAGCACTGGCGAGTCCACCACTAAACCACATCCCTAAGCACCACATCTACGCAGCTCTTAAAGACCTCCAGGGATGGTCACTCAGCCTCTTCCCTGGGCAACCTGTTCCAGCCAATGCAGGTCTGCCCTGACTTCTGAAGACAATGTAAACTCAAACTTCAGCTGTTCAATGTTTTTCACAGTGAGAGGTTAACACTGTTTACTTGCACAGTCTCCAAGATAAGAAAATCTTTCCCTTCTACCATAGTGAGAGACAGGTAGTATGCCACAATCACAATTCTACTTCTAGTTTTCTAAGATGACTTTTTTCTCTTCAAAGTAACAAATCCTGAGTTGAAATCCCTAGTATTAAAGGTATAACGTGAATAAAATTTAGGGGAAAAAATTAAAAATCATGCTTTCTTAAGGAAAGACTAATTTCTTCCTAGTTCATTCTGTTTTTTAAAAATGGTAGGAGCATGAAATTTGGCATAGTCAATAAGCTAGGCCGGCACAAAGTTGAAATTGCAACCATTCTCTATGTCCATGAGGCAGAAGTAATTTTATGGCAACTTTTGTCAGTTACTTGGATCTTACACTTATCTTTTATAACAGCCATTCTACTAAATAAAACATGTTCTGCAAGTTGGTTACCTCACTCATGTGCTGATTAAATCATAACATCAGATGTTCCCACAGACCTGGGTGGCAAACATTGATCAACACCAAGGCAGAAAGCATAGATTATCCAGGTGTAACTGTCTGAGAGGATTTGGTAGCAAACAGGCTGTGTCTGCATTTCTGCTGAAAAGCTTCCCGAAAATTCAATTCAGGCTCACACTTAATTCTTGCATATACCTCTTGTGTTACCAGTACTAGACAATACATGGAATCCATTTTACAGAGATAACTTAGCAATTGAAGTCAGAGAATGAAAGGACATAAACCTCACAAAGTCAGTGCTCAAACCAGCCATGTTGTGAAAAATTTCCCATTCCAGTGTCTGGCACATCCTGCATTTTAGGTTTCTCTTGCTAGTTAACAGGAGCCCTGTCTCCTGCTTTTCTGCCAGGGCTTCATAACTGGCCTCAAAAGTAGCAACTACAGCTTCACTGCCCAGCGGCAGTGGTGCCTTGCTAGAGCCCCGAGTTGTCCTTCAGCCCTCCTTAGCATTGTTCACCTCTCAGCTGTCTCTCCACCATCATTTCTTGTTCAGGACAGCTGTGTCTTTGTTGATTTGCCTTTGCCAAGTATTTACAAAAAGATCAGCAATTCAAATCAAACTGAAGAGACACCTTGCTCTCTGAGATTGTGCTTAACTTTTGGTGGCAGCCTATGTTTCCTCCAAACATTCAAGCTATTCAGACCAGATATTTTGGCTAAAGAGACCAATAACCCTAACTACATTTGGCGTAGTTTCCTCTCTAGGCCATCTCTGTTTACGTACATTTGTGTCTTGCTCTAGAAAATGAGGCTTGCAAGGTTTAGACATAAATCACAAGGTGCAATTCCCAAAGTGGTGAAAGAGAAAACAAGCACTATCATTAAAACACAATTACTGCCAAAGTTAAATTTTGTTCTTTCTTCATCCAGTTTCCTAGTTTTGAATACAGTGCAAACTTTTAATGAACTAAGCATTTGTACAAATATAAGGAGTCAAAATTTATAGAAATACAAGTCACAAAAATAAGACAAAGGGAGAAGGAAAAGGGGGGAATAAAACTGAACAGTATCAAGATAACTTCTAATCTAAAGCCATAAAAATTCTTTGTAGTTTTATTAATTCCACTAAAGAAAGATCTGCAGTCTGTTTTCAGTAGAAGCTATATGGTACTTAATAATATATCAGACAGCAATTAAGTCAGCAAATGTGCCTACAGCATTTTGTGTCAGAGACATGTTCTGAGAACTGCAATGGGCCAGATGAACACAGATCTACAAACCAGTCTCACCTCACATGCTTGCAATGTTCACACAGAGTAAACAACATGTTCAGTACAGGGAATTTTAAAGCCTAAAGAAACGCCTTGTGAGCACCTTAGATTGGGTCACACACCAAATAAACTACACACCCAAACAGCAGTGAGATGAGGACAGATATCCTCTTTAGCCACTACAGGCACACAATGAATGTTATCCCCTAAATCCAGAGCTCTCTGTTTTAATGCAGAAATTACTGCACTTAACAGTTTAAAGCCAGAATTCAGGTTGCAAGAAGAACAGAGAAAAAGGACAGAACTCCTGCCCTTAGAAACAAGAGACAAGTGTTCGTCTCTTTTGGCAGTCATTGACACAGTAGCTATTTACCAAGAGAGAGCAAACATACCACCTAGGCAGAAAAATGTTTGTTTACACTGCACAACAAATGTGGAGAGTTTAATTTCTCCATTTCTACAGGAACAGGCTTTGCAAACACAGCTTTAATACCAATTTGAGAAACTAGGTCAAAAATGCAGGATTCCCAGCATCATTATGAAAATGAACTAGCAATTCTATATAGACCTAGTATGTAAAAAGATGTAGACTGGTTGATTTTCAGAGAATCAAGAGATGATTGTATTGAAAAAGAGTCTTTCAAGAGGACAAATGCAAGACAAATGTGTAGAAAATTCAGAAGCAGAATTTGTCAGAAAAAAAAATTCTGAAGTGAATTTTGTAGATGAAGAAAGGCAATACTGAATAGCACAAAAGCTAGAATTTGCAAGCAAAACCCTAAGAAAATATCACTTCTACATTTATTTCACAGTTCAATTTTACAAAGCAGTTCCTAAAGTAGCACATACACTAAAAGTATTTAGTTTATAACCAAACATATTATTACTATTACACTCAAAGGATGTTAAAATCCCTGAAAGAAACTCCTCAGCTCCCCTGAATAACACTTATTGTCAAAAACACATGTTCTGATACATTGCTGCAGCACCTCGCTTCATTTCAGTGCTATTAAAGTAATGCCAGTAAGAGAAATCCTACACACTTCATCTTAAAGGGGAGCTTGAAGTGATTTGGGAATTTCCTCATGTTCCTGCAGAGTATTTAAAACAAAACAAAAATCCCCATATGTTTCAATTTCAATGTCTTTAGCACTCACACAAGTATGTGTGAACAGTAGGTGAAAGACAGAAAATTATTTCTATGATAAAACCCCAAACATGCTCTACAGAAAAGATTACTAAAAGAAAAATATTTCAGCAGACTATATTGACAATCTCATGCAAAGTGATTATTTATGTGCAAGCTTGTGTGCTTCACAAATCAGTACATGACAGCAAGGATTCTGATTTAGAGAACAGTTCTCTGGCAGCATTCATTGCACAGACTGATTGTCAGTACCTGGCAAGAGCACCCAAGAACTGCATCTAGGTCTTTAACACACAGTTACAACAGGTGAATTCCCAGGGTGCCACATGTGGATTTTTTAAATATCATCTGGCTGTCTGATATCAAGCACTTCCCCACCAAGAAACAAAAATATTTCCTAAAACTCCATTTTGTGAGCCTGTTTAATAATCAATAAAAGTGTATACAAAGTAAATTCAACTGTTTCACCCTATGCTTCAGAGAGGCAGGGTAAAAAATTAATCTGTTTTTTATATCACACATTAAGGATACAGTGGGGGGGGGAACCCCACAAAAAATATTACAGGCACAAATGTCACCATTTAGGCTACATAAGTAACACTTTACAAATGAATCACATCAATTTTACATCTTCAGCTTATCTTGATATTCAAGTAGTAGGAAGAATCCTGGATCATTGAAAATGTTAGCCATAGGTCAAAAATTATTAGGAAACTGATTACATGAGTCTAGGGAATTAGTGCTGCAACAAAAGAGGCAGCTTTTACAAATTAAGATCCTCTCACATGCTTGGGTAGCCCAATAGAGACAAACAGGCAGCTGAGGCTACACAACTGCAGCCGCTTAGGGCTACTGCTCAAACACCATCCCTCCAGGCATTTAAATTCCCTGCTAGCTGCTGCTCAACATAATGCTGCCACAAACTTCAGTGGCTTTGGCCAGAAGTACTGAGTCAAGCCCCCTGAAGTGCAGTATTTTCCTTGCCAAAAGAAAAGTTCTCAAACTGACTCCCATTCCTTTGAATTGCTCTGGACATCTGTGTCAGCTCTTCCAAGGAAGAGCCAGAGGCAGACCACCTATACTGAGAGGAGCCACACCACGGCATCAAGAGTCATGTGGCACAGCATGGACATCCCCACTTGGGTGGCTTAGCTTCCAAAGCATTGGGAGACCGAAAACTGAAGAGCTGATAGGTGGAAACACACACCAGGCAGAATAAAACATTCTAGTCCTGTTTAAAAAAAGCAGCATAAGCATTTCCCATTCAGCTTGCTGGCTCCTTGGATGCCTGACCTTCCATCTGTGGGCAAAATTAGAGAAGAGTGTTCACGGCTTCTACTAGCCAGCAACAGGTTTGCCCTGAGAAGTCTTCTTAAGGGTGGGTCACCATGTCCTCGCATCATCCTTTTCTATGAGATGGGTTTGAGAGCTCCAAAAGCTTCTGAAAATTTCTATTTATTTTTTCCAGTACAAGAAATGCAGCAACAGCAACTCTGATTTTCAAGTTACCCATCAGAAATATAGAAGCAGTTTTCCTTCTCTTCTCTTGAAGGTCATACATGTCAGTAATGCCCACAGCATATTTCATGAGATGCCTTTATAGCCACTAATACAATAGGATATCTATTTTAGTCAGATGCCATATCATAACAGATTCTGACATCTCTAAATACCATCACCAACATAAAATAAAATTTTATGGAAAATAATGCAAAAGGCATTACCTCTGGTTTCACCATAACTTGCATTTTTAAAATATTTCTCAAAAGTTAAGTGTTTTTTAGTAACTTGATAGTTAATTCTATAGACTAGTCAATGATGCACAGTTCATGTAAAAAATCTTTGATTCCAGAAATAAACTGACAATGCAGAAATAAACAATACCTCCTTAATAATTGACACTTTAGATTCCCCCAAAGTTCTGCCCACATCCTTAAGAGTAATTAAGGCCACAAAAAAAGTCTTTGGACAGGTGAACAACAAGCCCTTTTGGCATGGAAACAGGACAGTACTACAACTTCTTTCCAAAATTCCTTACAAACAGATGAATTCTCATGCAACCTTCAACCACACACACCTTGGGAACTAGAGCTACACCTCTACTGCAGCTCCCTGATGTGGTATTTATTCTAAGCACTAACACCTAGAAAAATTACATTCCAGGAACATCTCAGGAAATCCCTATTCCAGTCTACAAAAATCTTGTCTCAGAACACAAAAAGTACTAATACTCCATAATGTTCTACTTAGAAGTCTTGAAGTTTTTCTGCATTTTACTCAATTTCTAAACTATTTTTACACTCAATTTCTGCACTATTTTTACACGTTCTCAGTGCACCAACAAAGGAAATAAGTTCCTTGAAATTGAATGTCAAAACAATAATTAGGTATGGATCCAGAAAACCAGTAAGAGTCTAGCTCAAGCTGGAAGCCAGACTGGAGGAAATCTTCATTATCATTGTTTTAACTTGTATTGGGAACAGTTATGGAAGGAAGTCTCTCTGATGGAAACCTCTGCACTGGGACAAATCTCATTTTTCCCTGTCTCATCTTATCAAAAGGATCTGCACATTAACTCAAAAGACATGGAGTAAAATATTCTCCCATGGCTTTCCCAACAGTAGGAACTCCCACACTTGAACAGACCACTTGCATGGGACCATCTGGATATCCTGTACATGGTGCGCTCCAAAATTTTTGTGGGTAGAAGTGAGCAAGTTGTGGTGGTTGGGGAAACCAATGGCAGCAGCCATTTTTATGGGCATTTCCTGTACAGTGCCTCTGTATTTTCAAGTTGCTATTTTTTTATATAAACTACCAATCTAAGAGTCATAGCATTACCATTGCTTATTTAGAGAGGTTTGGAAATTCCCTCAGTAGGCTAGAAGTTAAGAAAAATGAGGTTTGTATCTACTTCTTATTCAAGGCCACATAAAAAAATCAGTCATGATTACTTTGTCTCTGGTCCTCTCTGTTTTTCACTCATCCTATTCAAGTAGCTACTGCCAAAGAAGTACATTTAGTACTGAATGCAAAACTATCAGTGCTGAAGAGGACTAAGAAGAACCTATCTACCTCAGCTCTTTTATTTAAGCAGAATACTAATCCATCCCTGGCAACTTGTTTAGTCTTAATCCATTCTAAGTTTTAGTCTGTCCTTGCAGCTCATGTTTTCTGAAGTGATCATTACTGAAGTTCTTTCTGCACTCTTGTCAACTGGCCTACATTTCTGAAAGTACAATTTTCAGAGAATATTTCATAGTCACCATCAAAAGAAGAGGGCTACTCAGTTTTTCATCTCACATTTTTATGTCTTTACAGTGTGTATTTTACCATGTGTTATCATCTAGCATAAGTCCCAGATCTTCTTTGCAATACTGTTGTTTCATAGCACTGTTATTACTGTTATTCTGCAGCTCCTGTTTCTCACTTTGTACTCCCCCTCATTTTAAGCAGAAAACTTTGTGTCTGTGTTTCAGCTCCATCTTCTGATTCAGACCACTGATTTGTCTAGACCATTCTCATTTTTTCTTCCCAAGATTGCAATGCCTTTGAAATAAACCTATCAAGTCTGATAGTTCCTACTTTTTTCCATCAGCCTAAATCACTGAAATCAGCAGACAGCTCAGACTGGAGCTGGGTATGACCTCACACAGCATCCTCTCTTGTGATGTTAGCTTAATCACAAAAAGCTTTTCCAACCAGAGTGCACCACCATCCATATTTCCTTCATTTGGTTAGGAAAACACTGCCTTTTAGGAGAGTATTTAAAATCTTGGCAAATTCACAATGGCTTTACTCTGTGCATTAGATATACACGCTCTTCTGGGAAAAAACAGACAAACAAGAAAGCAAAAAAGCCCTAAAAACACACACACAAAAAACCAGAAAAACTCCACGCCAGATTTGTCAAAAACTTCTATCAAATTCATGTATTTTAAATATTATTATTCTCCAAATGCAAACAATTTGTTCCCACAAGCACTTGTAAATCCCAATTCCACTGTTCTGCCTCACTTTCTTCCTTCTCCAAATCTGAGCTTCTATTGCTGCTTCTCTGAAGAAAAAAAATTCCTTTTGTCTTCATCCAGTTCTTTGGCCTCTCCATGCTCCTCATATCCCCACTACCACTCACCACCATTCAGATTCCTTCACATACTGAGCCCTTAGCCACTAGCAAACATCTCTTTCTTCCAGCCTAACGAAATTAAGTGATAGTAGACCAGTCTCATCTCTCATTTAGCCTTTTTTTGTTAAAGCCATAATGAAAATAAAAATCTATTGTGTTGGCAGTATTCTGTCCATATGTTTTTCTGTGATTTTTAATTTTTTTTTATACTATGAATTTTAACTACTGTAGTCACGTGCCAATCTTGTCCATTTTTTGAATAACTGCTTTTGAAATGCCTCTATTCAAAAGATATTTTTACATAATCCTTTTCAACATTTGTTTCTGTCTTTTGCATTGGTTGGTGAAATAAATCATATATTCAAACAGTTCCACCAGGCTTCCAGCACAGAATATATTCAGATTATCAGCCTATTCTTGTTTTCCTGCTGTCACATATTACTTAAGTGGAAAATATTCACCTCCTTGCTTCTGTGACTGGAACAAAACACTAACCTAATTTCTGAAGTACAATCTGTGCATTTTCACAAGGAGTAGCTTCAATTACTAGATGCAATTACCATCTAGCTATTTGTAAAGCACATCCTTTTATCTCATCAGCTGAAGTGGAGCAATGTTTACAGCCTTCCCAAAGTTTACATGTTGGTGCAAGTGCTATTCTACCTTGCTACAGAACAGACTTTGAAAACAGGAAAATAAACACCATAAAGGAGAACCTTTTGGGGGAAGAAATCTGAGAATTCTCAAAAAAGAAGTTTTTCAGAGATGATTAAGAACTGCTTTCATGTATTTTTAATCTTTGTCCACATCTCTTAAAGATATTTACATATTAGTCCTCACAGGATGTCTAAAGTTTGAGTTTTCTGTACTTTACACAGCTCTGAATAAATAAAAATGTTTGTTATCTGAGCTTAAAAAACCTTCTGGTCATAAATAGAGTAAAAGAAAAGAGCAAAGATGTTTGCATTTCTGGACATATAAGAACTTTCTACATCAAGATGACATAAAAAGATTTTTCCATCTAGAACTCTGACTTCAGGCAAACCATTCAGACTTCAAGGCAGTCACTTTTTTCATGTTCTCCTTTGACAAAAGTATGAATCTATGTATATTCCCATTTTTAAGCTCCATCTTAACCTCTGACTACAGTGTAAATATAAATGTGAAAACACAAAGAAAAGTTTTAAAAAGTTTTCTCATGAAAGGGACACCCAAAGTCCTGTGAGTCTCACATTAGGCAAAGAGCTAATATCAGCACATATTAGTATTGGAGTATATAGAGGGAAGTTACAAAGCACAGCCTTCATTCCTTCATTAGTGTCTGCTAATTCTCTCTATTCAGAGAAAAGTTGCCATCATTTCTAAGAAGAGAACACTTGCCTTAAAAATCTACTGAATCTGACTGCAGGCATGCAAAGTGTTGTCATATAGCTGATAAAATGAACTGAATAAATTTTCATTGTTAACTTATATTTCCAGAGGACATTTAAGGAGATTTTATACAATGTCTTCGAATAAATTAGACAAGGTGTAAAAGCACAACATTAACAAAAGAAAAAAAACATCCCAGAAGAATCAGAAGAGTCTATTGGAGGGACTGTGCTGTTTAACCTACTCTAAAGTGACCTAGGGAAGGCAGTAACCAATCAGGTGAACAGATTTGCTGATGAAATCAAGGTATTTAAATAGGTAAGGGGGAATGGCAAAGTGAGTAACTACAAAAAGACTTCAAGGTCTCTGGACAATAAAAAGGCACCAGAAATATAAATAAAATTGTTTTTGCATGGAATAAAACAATCCATGGATTCACTCACCAGACAGACTCCAGAACTCTGGAGTTATAGAAGCTATTTGGACATTAGCATTCACTCAACACTTACAGCAACAATCAAAACAGAGGATGAAATGTTTTACAGAACCAGAGAACCACAGAACAGATAGTTTTGGAGGAAACCTGTGGAGATCATCCATTCCAACCCTCCTGCCCAGGCAGGGTCCCTAGAGCAAGTTACACAGAAACAAAGCTGGGTTGGGAACATCTCCAGAAAGGAGACTCCGTGACCTCCCTGGGCAGCTTATTCCTGTCTTCTGCCACCCTTGATATAAAAATGTTCTTCCTTATGTTGGGCCTAAATTTCTAGTATTTTAGGAAATTTAGAGCATTTCAGGAAGCACTAGAGGAACAAAATCATCAGAATCTCTTTTTCATGTTATGACCTAAATCTACAGTTCGTCCACCACTGGCATGATGAGCAGCTCCAGTCAATTCTCAAAATGTACAGTAAATGCAGAAAGTTCAGAGAAGAGCAACAGGATTGAAAACAGCTCTACAGAGAAGCAAACAAGTATACTGGGCTTCTGTAGCCTGGAACAATGTAACTAACAGGGAGATGTGATAGAGGCCCATAAAATCCTAAGTGTTACGAGAACAATTAAAAAACCAGTATTGAGAGTTTACTTTTGTCCTGGTATATGAACTGGGTTGTGTGAAAGGAAGCCAGATATGTATCAGAGGAAAAACACATGTGGTTGTAGAGGCAACAAGTGACAGACATCAAGAATTTCTTACCAAAGGCTACTGTGTGCACAGTTTACACAGGTTAAAGGACAGGCTGCACAGATTCATGAGAGAGATGACTGTGGATTTACTAAAAGATAAAACAGATCAGGTTTAGGAAAAGAAAAAAAAAAAAACAATTCAAAATTAAGTGAAATTAGTTCAAGGCTGAAAGACTAATTTAGAAAGAAATATTATACACTTGCCTTGTCCTTACTTCCCAGGGAATTAATTCCTAGCAATGGTAGGTTACAAGGAACTGGGGGACAGGTGGTTCTCTAGTCTGACTCATTATTTTTTGGGATAGAGGAAAAAACTCTATAATTATTTTGCTAGGACTGAACCGTGTCATCATTTCACATATCATGTCCTGACAAATACTGAGCAGAGACACCAAAGAAGGATGATTATTTTAATAATTATCAGACACTTTTGTCAGAACATCTAAGCTAGTTCATAATTTTTGGTAAATTATTTTGGCAGATGAATAGACATTACATGTATTTTTACTAATTCACCACCCATGGGGACCTTGGTACAGGTAGTACAAGGGACACAAAAGGGACCTCAAAAATACAACAGCAGGCATTCTTGCCCTCTCCAGACAATACAGTCCATTTCCATAACTAATCTCTCTTGTTTACAGTATTTCATATTTAGGGCTGAAGGGAAAAGATTGGAAGGGAAAAGAAAAACTCATGAACAGAAATTAAGGAAAAGTTCATTTGACATGATGTGTTTTGATACTCTCTGTCACCATTCATAAAGAGATTATATACTGTAGAGAGGTTTTTTCAAAGGCACTGCTCCATCTTTTTGCCTTTTACCTGCAGAGTAGGTATGCTTATTCCATGCTTTGTCCATCCTTCAGGGGATCTGTTCAGCTGTTTAGATCCAAAACAGGGCATATAGCTGTCCATATATTAGAGACATACTGAGTTTCCAGTAATCAGAACATTGGAGTAACTTTGTGATGCCAAACCTATTCCTCCCCTTCTCAGAACAGCAAAGCTCTACTTCTGCTGCTATGCAGGTTTACTTCTTAAAGAATTGAAAAAAAAGAAGGACAGATCTGTGCAGGTATAACTTTTCCAAACAAAAGCCACTTTCCTATTTTCAGAGCACACTTAGGCAGTACCTAGATATAAAGCCACTACCTGATGCAAGGGAGAAAAAAAACCCCAAAAACCTCAAAAAAACCCATATCACAAGGAACCCTTCAAAAACTTTACTAAAACACTTATTCCATCAGAGAGCCCTGCACAAAAAGCATTCCAGAAACCACATCCTTGCACTACAGCCTAACTCAAATCTCTGCCTGTTCAGTGGAGAAAGAATCAGCTCATGTGTAAAGAAAAGAATTTAAGTAAACATGGCCCCTCTACTACATGTTTCTCCAGTTGGAAAATGGAAACAACATTTCTGTCTATTTCACCCTTGAAACACACATCTGGTTATGAGTTACACAGATAATTTGCTTTTTCCTTCCTGTCTCCAAGCTTTTCCTTGCATATGCTGTAGGCAATTGTAAATTTCTAATAAGTTGCCAAGAGCTGCACAGTACAAAAATCTGTAAAAACCTTGAAAGGCCTCACAGAGCTACTGCACATGGAGGCAGAGCAGGCAGGTAAATTATCTAATCAGCTTAAACCTCAGACAACAGGAGCAGCTCATTTAAAAGGCACAGCAGAGAACAGCAAAGAGGGACCAGAACAGATGTTTACACTTGAAATAGGACCAAGAGCAAATGACCAAACTTACTTAGATTCTACATTCCTGCAGCAGATTCAAAACTGTATCTGCGTGCACATTGCAAATTCTGCACCCCCAGTCTACATGCAAGTCTGCATTTACAGATTTGTAGCACCGACTTTTGGAGGATAACATTCCAGGCAGAAATGTGAAGTAGGATCTTGAGCACCTAGGGATGCCAAGCAGGAAAGAGGTGATTGAAATGCCCACAAGCCAACCATGCTTTGATGATATTTTTCTGTGCTGCAGAAATCCAGTTCAAGGGAAGAATAATTATGCTACCTATACTATCTATATCACTTTCCTGATATAGAAAATATAAATGTATAAAAGCACAGAAAGGTGGAGATTCCCTCTCTTATGAGTCCCAAAGCCTCATATTATCTGGTATGTAACTCATAACCAGATGTGTGTTTCATATTTCAATTTCCTAGAAAACTTCATAAGCCTATGATAGATTAAGGGAATCTGCATATTCTAAGCAAAATGGTCTGGGACACTGCTAAATTGTAGATGGCAAAATCTGATTTTTCAAGGTGGTTTTAGATTGTTTGCGGACTAAACCAGACCTTACAGCTGCTAAACTTTCTTTGGTCCTTGTGGTTGCATTACATTTACTTTTTATTCCATGTAGATTCAGTATTTTCTGAATACTTCTACAAATATGTCATGGATATCACCCACAGACACTGTATCTATCAATAAACCAACAGCTTATTATTCCTGAAAAAGGTTTCCTGTAGAAAAAAAAAGAAATCCTTTAAAAAGAAAACCTGACAAAGAAAATCCGCTCTTGTGTTGACATTTATTAGGACAAGTTTCAACTAGGAGGAGAATTTAAAAGCCAAGTTATAAAATACACGATGGGTGGAGCAGGTTACAATAGAGGTGTTGGCACAAAGCTATCCAAGGAATTACAAGCACAATGCTAAAATAATAGGATCTCTTGAATGGGAAGCCACAACCTCTGAATTTGAAAGCCTTAGGTTTACTTTCATGTGAAGACTTGTTGATAGCACTGTTAAATGAAAACATCAGAGCTCTTTCCATATTTCATAATGTGCCGCAATCTTGAACACAAACACTGAGAAAAAAAGCCAGCATTAAACACAATAAAACTTCAGAGAGTAATGGTTTAAAAAGGTGGCAGATGAAACAACCCTATTCCTGCACAAATTATGACCATGACATGCTAAGAAGCTGCACCAGGATGACTTATAAAAAATACTGGTTTGTTTTCATCCATGTTGCAACACTCAAATTAGTGTGCTTTTGTTAATTGCTCTTAAGAGCAATTTTATTTTGATGAAGCTAAAGGCCACTCTTGAGACTGACTATGCTGCAAGAAGGTGTTACGAAAACTGGAGAAGGAGAGAAATGTGATTACTGGAAAGTACACATACATTTACAATATGCTTCCATGGTCTAGTTCCAGAAACATACTCTGCCTTTTGAAAAATTAATTTTCTTTTCTTTGGGAGTTTAAAGAGGAAAGAAAGGAGGGTTGGCTATTTGGTTTGTTTTTCCTTATTCACTTTGAAGATTTTGAGACTTGTATCTTTAACATATTATTTTGATAGGCTAGAAAAAACCCTACTATATGATGAAATAAGTGAGAAGATTAGTTTTAGCTTTCCAAGCTTTAGAAAATTTTAAAATATGCCATTGTTTAACTTATTTTTTTAATGTGATTTATATAAAATGCAAGGAAGCCAGACCTCTAAAAGCAAATGCTGATATAACTCTCAGTCTCATATTTGTTTCACAGCCCTTTTTAAATTACAGCCTCTTCAATGCCACATTAAAGAGTGTTCTGCTGCAGCCTTTTTGTCTGTAAAACACACATTGGTTGGAATAAAATTTTACAATGCTCACTAAGGGAGGAATAACTCCTCCAAAGCCATAAGAAATACAACATAAACCTGATACAATTTAAACTGCATATACTCCCTGCCTGGCACAGCTTTCCACCTTCAAGAAACAAAAGCTAATATGGTTTTCAGAGTTCCTTGCTCATATGACAGTGGGAACAGTAATCGGAGTCCAAAGCACACCACTGGGGGACTACAGTGATGTTTGTGGTAGTGCTGTATCCTGGAATTCTTGGGTTTCTTCAATGAAACCAACAACTAAACAACTAAAACAAGATGGGATTTAACAGCAATCCTGTTTTCAGGGGGGCCTGGAAAGGTTTTCCAGTTCTCCTCATTATATTGCTAATTAGGCCCTGCAAAGCTCTGCATAGGAATTTAGATCGTTTCAATACTTTCTGGTGACAAGATAACGTGGGACCATAGGAGAAGGCCAAGTGATAACAGGATACACACATGCAGATGGCAGAACTGATTGGGGGTTGGAACTGAATGATCTTTAAGGTCCCTTCTGACCCAAATCATTCCATGATTCTATGACTGCAGATAGCTGGAAGTGAAGTTACCAATGCCTGACTCTTCAAAGGGACAGGAACCGGCAGAAAAAGGAAAACAAAAAGAAACACCCACAAAAAAACCCCAACCAAACAAACAAAACCCCACAAAACCAAAAAACAAACAAACAAACAAAAAAAACCCTAATAAAACAAAACAACAAAACCAAATATGTTACCAATACATACTTTGCAAAAACTTTTAAAAATCATTTACTTTTCAGCAGTGAGAATACTTTTTCCAGGTTTTCTTCTTCTGAGCCAAACTCAATTAACTGGATGAAAGGTATCTGCACCAAAAATGCTTCTAGAAGAATGTAAAAATGGATCCATACAAGAAAAAATAATATGAAGAAAATTGAGTCAAATTCTAGGCAGATACCTCTAAAACCCAGAGTGAATTCCCTGACTGTAATGAAACCAGTGTAAAAACCAGAAGGTACATTGTTATCTTGTGAGCAGACAAAGTAATCCTCATGGAGAAATAGCAAAACATTGTTCTAAATGCCAAGACACACAGATTTAGAGAATCATTTAAGATCATCAAACCAAATCATAAACTCAACACTTGAAAGGGACATGGTCTAGTGGCAGACAAAGACTCACATCTACAGGTCTTAAATCATCCCAAGGATGATTCCACACATCCCTGGTCTGCCTGTTGCAATACTTAATGTTATAAAATTACAGAAGCTTAGAAACCTTGTTTCAAGATTCAGAAAATGAAGAAAATATAGATTTTGGATGAAAAGGCCTCAGACAGGAAAATATTTCAACAGCAGAGCAATTTCTTGTGTCAGGCTTTGTTTACATATTGTTATCACCTGCAACTGGGACTACCCTACACATCTTTCTTTAACAGACTACAGGTACACCCAGGATATTGATTTTACAGGAAGCCACTCTCGAGGTTTTCCAAGCTCCCTTTTCTCTTCTCCTCTTTCCCTTCCTCCTCCTCTTATTTTCAAAATGCCACAGAAAATATCCATCCGAAGACAGAAAGTATTCCCTATAGTTTTGACAAAATTATAAAGCACTAGAAATAATGCTTGCGGTAGCAGAGCATTTTAAACATCACTTGCCTCCCCACCCCCATATTTAAATATTTATCTTTTAAATGTTTAACACACTTTTCCAGTAAAAATTGGTGTCAATCAGTCCCATTTTTCTCATGGTTTTCTCTATTTATTGTCTTAAGTTACATCTGGTGTTCTTGAGGATCAGAGAATGTTGTAAAAATGCTTCCACCACCAAGTCAGCATTCCCTTTAAAGAGGAACAACCCAACATCTGAACTCTGGTCAGCCAACAGAAACAGAGAGGAAATCACTCCATTCACAGCAGCAGAGTTTAAGTCATTTGGAAGACTGCGAAAATAGGAAATTCTGTATTTTATCTACTTATGAAAACAACCCTGTGATTTTAGATGTGTAGAGCAACTGGAGCATTCCTCTTCACAGTTTACTGGTAAGAGGACAATGTTTAAAAATTTATCTGTGTTGGCTTTTATGCTTGCATAACAACTATTATAAACAAGAGTTCTTAAGTCCTGCTTTTAAGTCAGAGCAAAAGAGCACACCAAGCCATTCCATCCAGTCAAATTCCTTCCGTGGACCATGTTCCCTTCTGCATAAAACCATATAAAAACAAAAAAGAACAAAGACATCCTTTTTTTCTTTGTGTACAGTTTCTTCTTTTACAGAAAACTGTTACAACCCCTAAACTTTTGATATGTATATATATACATATCATAACTTTTGATATGTACATATGAACTTTCCATATGTAAAAATACATATGGAAAAGTTTCCCCATCTTGATTATGAATAGGCAAGGAGAAAACATGAATTCTAGCTCAGATAACAGGATGACTCAAGCATTGCTCAGGAAATATTCATGTATTACTCCACAAATTTAATGATTTTTTCTTTCTGTATTAGTTGTGTCAATGCAGGCATGGTACACAGACACTTCCAGTAGCAGAAAAAGAGCTTACTTTGTCCAAGTAATAATTTCCAATAGCAGGACACAGGATTTCCATTATCAAGCTCTGTGTATCCCAGAAAGGAATTACCTAGGTTCCCCATATCTCTTTTGCTTCAGCCACTTAGGATCAGCTGAAAGCCCTGAATTTTAACAGAGCTCATCCCTGTCTCTTTCCCAGACATCTCCTGAGCGATCTTATATTTCAGACAGACATTACCAAAAGTTGGCTACTGGGAATCTCCTCATTTTCTCAGAATGTACCTCTTAGGAGCCATATCTTATCATAATTCCACCACTCTCAGTACAGCTGACTAGTGCCAGACTGTGTCAGGCAGAGAGAGACAGCTCCCTGGAAATGGTGTACCATCGAGTGAGGCAAAGGAAGAGCACAAAATACACGCCACTATGCTTAAGTTTATACCAGAGGTGTGTTCTCCATGGATCAGTACCAACTTGGATCCACTTGAACCAGCATGACTGGTTCACAGTAGAAAATGATGGGTTTTAGACCATCTAAAGCCTCTTTTAGCTACCAGGCTTAACAAACAAATAAACAAACTACAATTGTGAAGAGTTATCAGTGTTCACAGTGTAACAAAAGAAAACAATCACCTTAACACTTGAGCACTGTCAAAAAGCACCAGAGCTGTAGGCTTTTATTCCCTCCTGTTCATGATAGTGCTTTGTGCTTTACACACAAAAATCTGAGACATTATGAAAACATTTCCCTAGATGCGTATGTATATATACCTGGAACCATCATAAACCAAACATTTACATTCACAGAATGTAGTAAGTAACCTATTTTATAAAACTCAGAGTAGCAAAAGTTTTGGAAAGAAACAGGTCATAAATGCAATCAACCATTGAGATTTTAAAAATAAATGTAGATGGAGACTACGACAGCTTTCTATACTATCTTTTATGCTTTTTCCCCTCTCCCCTTTCCTTGTTTAAAAAGCTGTCAATTTAATGAGCCAAAATGAAGTAAATGGTAGCAGACATGGAAATCAGAGCCATAATGGCAAGCAAAGGCTTGATTGCTGGCAAACAAAGATCTGTCCACTCAACATCTGGCTCATTTTGATCCTTCGAGTTCAGCTGCCAAATGACTATGTCATTTGGACTCCGGAGATGAAGGCATGAGGGAGACCTGATATCATCATCCCAAATAGTCTGGGTCTTGCCCTGTGCTTAAAACAGGCTTTTAAGATCAGCAAGACTGAAGGAAGCTGTGCTGTTCCAAGGAAAATGTGACTTCATAACAAGTTCCACAAGCCAAAAGCTGGAACTCTTAGTGGTATACTGGGAGGTAGAAGAAATCATGTATGTGTGGTATGCTCACAAGCTTGTTATAAATTTCTGTAACTATGCATATCAACAGTTCTGACCACTTCTAGCCCTGCAACTTCCAGCTAAAAGTCTGTAACAATAAATCTCTTTATTTAGAGAGTAATTTTGAACTCCTTTTGGCTAAGCCCTCTCAAAAAATTTATGTTTAGAAAATGTTTTTCACCCTGTTGTATTATTATTAATTATTAGCTTAAGCAAGATGCCTGAAAAATTCCTTATCAGTTACTGAATGTACATATTTATATGATTTGAAGAATGTCCCAGAGTAGACTTACACTTACTTTCACTGTAAGGAGGGTCCACCATAGTAGTCTTTGCAGTACACTGGGCAAAGAGTGAAAGACATTCCAAAAATGGCAGGAGACTGCGAGGGTACTGGTGGAAGAATCCCCAGCAAAGCTAAAGAATTTTGTAAAGCCAGTTGTAGATAAAGATATAAACCAAAGCACACATTATGGCTCTATAAATATTCATAACAGAACAAATACAACTTTCTCCAAATAGCCCATTTACCTGGATCCTAGGCACAAGGGGGAATCTGGCCACAAAGAAGTTATAGCAAAAAAGAAACTGCAACAACAAATCCCTGGATTTTGGAGGAGGACAACTTCAGTAGCACACAAACATCAACTCTATTATTCTATTGGGAAAACATCACAGTGAGCATTTGCTGCACCAGACATCAAAGTCTAGTGACCAGAAAAAAATCAGGCTTTTGATCAGCTTAGGGGGACTCTTCAGCAGCTTCAAACTGCAACAAAAATCACAGTCTGCTGTAGCCACAAATGGGTGCCCCAGTGCCTCGCCACACAGCCTGCAAGCACCAATGAAGATTTCAGTGTCCCACACTGTTGGTCTCCTGTACAGAAAGGGACCAGAGGCACTGGGGACACCTGCCAGCTCCAGGCTGCAAGAGCAGCTGTGGAGCTGCAGGGTGGGAACCCTTCTCCCAGCCACAGCTCTTCCCAGCCTTTCCTTGTCAAGTGCAGAGTGCCATTCCAGATGGATACGTTGGGTTCTTGAGTACATCATTATAAGGGTGGGAATTAAACCCAAACCCGTTTGCAAATCCATACTTCCCATTAGGTTTTCTGAATTACTCTTAACTTCAGCCATATCCTTGCTGGACATCTCTATTCAAAGGAATTTGACATTTTTCTAATATGGTCATCAAGTAGTAAAAACCACACTTGTAAAAGCAGTTTGTGGTCAGTCGATTTTACAGACCCAAAAATCATTGCAAGAACTACATTAAAACTCTATTAAAAATGCTCTGAATAGAAGACATAAACTATATTGACATCTTCAGACTCCAGTACAATTATTTCCTTTTAAAATTTCTTATTGAGCCATGAGTCATTTTAGGTAAGTCCATTTCAAACACATAGTCAGCTATTCATACAAAAAAAACCCAAAACAAAAGCAACCAAACCAAAAAACAGTAAGTGTGGAGATAAGGATGTTACTCAAGGACTACTGAATTAGACCTTATTTTAAAGGTCTAGACTTTATTACACTTAGTTATTATTTCTGCCTCTGAAAGTGTTTTAGAGAAATTGGCAGCAACAGGAACCTTTATTTCCTCAATAAACAACTTAGTTACAATAGCTGTAAAAAGAGGTTATTTCATATTTTACATTGTCTACAGAACTTATGGAGAAGAAAAAACATGGTATCTCTCTACAGTCCAATGACACAAAAAGAGTAACAACAAAGTGACTGAATCTTGCAAAAGATAAATGGCCAGATAATTTGACAGAAATTTTAACCTCTTATGTGCAAGACATAAATTTGAGGAAGGCATTTGTTTATGTCAGAGAATAACAAGACCTACTTCAATTTGAATAATTTTAAATTACTATATTGAGATCCATTGTCTTGTGGTAGTGAAATTAAACTCTTGGATAAATGCTCAAAATACCATTTCTTAGTAAGTCCTCTCAAGCTGTCTTAACTTGCTACTCCTATACAACTTTTAATTTATCTCTGAGGAAGACAACTGACTGTACCAAATGAGGCAGCACAGAACACAATATTTAAGACAGGTAGGTGAAAACGTCTGAAGCATCATTCTTTCCTCTATTTTATCCTAGTGGATCCACCACCCAGCCTACCAATACTGTCAGTGCTCTCTCCCAATGTGAGTTCCAACTCCTGCACCCTTGACTTGAAACAACTCACACTGCAAACAAATTTCATTTCAAACAAGACATTTTAATGGGATTTTTTTTAAATGAAGAAAATAAACCTCATTCACCTTTCAACTGAATGAGAACACTTTGTTTTGGTTTTGTTTTTTTCATTTCAGCTTTTAATACCAAACTATTAAGCTGAAACCAGAGCCTTGATATGACTTTTTTTTCCAGTTACTACTTACTCATCATAGGGATGAATGTATTTCTTACTTTAATGTTGACACAGAGAAACTAAACCTTGGGCTTCAATCTTTGCCTCCAAATTATGGATGTTTTTTATTATTATGATTTTTTAAATAATCTCCTATCATCTGTAATATTTGGCAGTGTGTGTTACAGTTGTATCACCATGCCTTGATTTTTCACCTGAAACACACAGACTCTTTTATGTATCAGCTTGTATTTCATCTTAAATGCAAATATATAGAAATGCCTGGTTTCAGTGAAACACTGGGCTCCAGTTTTGTAGTGAAGGGAATTCCTATCTGTGCAAAATTCTGGCCCCATGAAAGATAAACCACAGCAATTAAAATAAAAGACTTGATTTTTTCCCAGTAAAGTCCAGACAAGTATTGAGCAAAAGCATCATCCCCAAATACCCAATTAAGCCTCATATTTAAGCTCATATTTAAGCCTCAGGGACACCTGTGCATGCTGCATATAACCTTAAGATGAATTCTTGGGAGAACTTAAGTCAACAAAAGCTCCACCCTCACCTTCAAATGGGTGAACTATTGTAATTTATGTTTCTGAAGCCTTCAAAATTAGCTTTTTGGTTTTTCTGGCTTTTCTACTTGAAAAGTAGGTTTTAGATGCCCAAACAAGAATGTAAATAATTTGGCCCTAAAATTACTTATATTTCCTACTTTTTGGTAATTGTTAGAAATACTCTCCAGGTAATTAAATCGGTGTTAAACTAAAAATAATTCAAATAAATTTCAAGTAAAATATTTTCATCCCTAGTTTTCCAACTTCAAGATGAAATATGAAGGTGAATTAGGCTATCCAGCATTTTTCATATAACATTAATAAAAATCCACACAAGCACTTTTTTCATGGGGAAAGGAGGGTGAGGGTTCTACATGAAAGAATGAGAATCAAACAAGAAGGGGAAAAAAAGTCCAAAATATTGAGTTTAAGATCAAGGTAGTAAGGGACAGCACCAAAAGCTGAAAACTGGTTTCAAACCAGATTTCAGGGTGTTATTTACCTGCTGCCCAAAATTGCATTTGGTACACGTATTTTAATACTTGGGCCTTTTTAAACCTTTTCATTTAAACTTCATAAATGAGCTGCTTTTTTCCTTGGTAATAAAAATGTATTTTTCAAGCTAAGTCACTTGGCAAAGCACTTGAACCAATGCCAAAATACCTAAGGTTTGGGGTTTTTTTTACTTTTCGTTAAGTCATTCCATTTCCTCCTCATGTAAAAAATTCTAGATTTTGAATTAGTGAAAATGAAGTTAATAATTTGTATTATCAAGACACTAGCTACATCTGAGTCAAATCTCAGCCCTTGGAAGAACATGGCATAAATAAAGAACTTGTATTTTTAAATAAAGACTGGGAGCAGAAATCACACTTTTTACCAGAACACATTTTCAGTTAAGGGCTACTTCTAGAGCCAACTTTTAGAATGCCAAAACGGTAACATTTCAGTCATGGCTACATATATGATGAACTCAGCCTGTCTTTTGAATATAACAGTTTATTTTAGCTAGACAAAAGAGAGAAAAAGAGTAACATGAATTTGGAAGTACCACATCTTTTCTCAGGCACTATTCTTCATTTTCTGGAAGAGCCTCCTCCAGATGAGACAATTTCTAGATTAGCAGAATGATTTATTGACATCTTATGGAGTAACTCAGCACTCCCTACTTGACCTTCTGCCTTGTTAATGGATTCAGAGATCTCAGTCTCTCAGCTCTGGCCCAGGTCACAAAACATGTCCTGATCACTGAAGGACTGTTAAAAACCCCTCCAGACCTGGTACCGCCAAACTAGATTCCCTTAGGTCAGAACTGATGCTGAATGCATCCATGAAATAGCAAGGCAGAACTTCAAAAGCCAGTATGGATGGCTGTGGGCTTAGCACAATCCCTGTGAAATCTATTTGAGGCCAACAGCACAGGAAGAGTTTTAAAGAATAACAAAATTTTTAAATAATTACATTTTTAAGAAAACAACCAACCAAACACAAATCACTCACTTTCTTTACTCAATCTCTTTATCAATCTTGAAAGCAAACTACAACAACATCAAGGAAGCCCAAGACACAGCCAACAGGTCCTTATCCACAGTCCTCCTTGGCTCTGAACTGAACCTTTCCTAGAGATGTTCATTAGCGGGTCACCCACATTTCCAATGGCAATTCTTTGTGAAACAGTAAAAATGGCCCCTGCTCCCTTGAAAATAATAAATTGTTTTAAGGAAGGGAGAGAAAACCAAGAACATTTTCCATCTGTGAACTATGTTCAAACATCCTCGAGATCTGTAATATATCAAGCTGCCCTTCAGAAATTGAAAGATTTAGTGGCACTCATTATTGAAAAGTACTCCTATACTATGGAGCAGTTATACAGGCCCTTTTTTTTTTCTAGGTTGAAATAAGGCAAATTGAACAAAAATCTGAGTATGCCATATGTGGTCTTTTCATATCTGTAGACATATTCCATCTCTTTTTGGATTAAAGTAGACACCAAAAACTTGAAAACTGCCACTCACCACAAGAGATTAGCGTAGTAGTCACGAATGTAGTAGAAATAATATCAGAAATGTCTCCTTGAGAGAAAACATACCTCCTCTTGAACCCAAATAACATAATGTATCAGCCTATCCACAATTCCTGTTATGTTCTGCAGTGAGGTCATCCTTCTAGTTCTTGATCTGAAATACAGTATTCTATCTTTTATTTTCTACCCACTCCTTCCCTTTTTCCCAATAAAGCAATACATGTAAGCATGAAGGCAAAGGGGCTTAGCAGAAAAACTGGTTTCAGGGAGAAAAGTTGCTGTCTTAGCTTTACTTCTTTATGACTTAATCACAGACAGATTTCTGCTCTTGACCAAAGTTTTTCACCTGTAAATCATGGGATTTGATATCTGTCTTTAGTAATAAAATTAATTAAATCTTGCTTTGTAGAAATCTTCAGGACAGAGTCTGCACAGAGTGATGTGTGAAGCTTGATGAAAGGGTAGATTATAATAGGCACACAGTTACATAAGAAAGTTCATCCATGCAAGATGCACTCAACTGCCATCAACTGTTTTTTTGCAACAAATATGATCATTTCTACACAAATTTAAATCATCAAGAACAAAAAATTGAAGACAATGTTCATTTAGCTATGACAAAGGAAATTAGTGGGAAGAAATTGAAATTACTGCTAAGAAAGATCACAGACATCTGAACCATTCCCAGCATGGCTTATAGCTTGTTTGCTTGCTTTCTTTTCTTCTGCTAATGAGCACAACATGATATGCTTCATTTTACATTTTCCCGAGATAAAATTATTCTCCTACCACCCATGACTTCCCAGAGGGGTACTCAGAGATGAATCAAACAGTAAACAGTAGTACTATGGCACAATAAATTACCATTTGAGCTTACTTTTATATTAGTCCCAGTACAACCATTTACCACTTGATTTTCAGCTCTATAAACTGCCTCTAGGTGTTTTCTTGCACAGAAAAATCCTGCTTCCTTTAACACTATAGTTTCTATCCCTTTGGAAAATTTGTCCACATCTTTTTTTTTTTTCTTCCCTGTTTATCTTTAGTGGCTGCCAGTGTCAGTTTTGCAACACAATGGTCCCTCCCCATTCAATTTGTATTACACAATGAGTTTCTTCACTTACATGTTTTTTTCTGATTTATAGATCAGAAGTGCATTCATGTTCACTTGGTTCCTTAAAGCACCATAAATGCACTGCAAAGGTACATTTCAAAATAAGGAGAAACAGAGATTTTTAATATAGATGTTCACAGCTCAAACCCAATATGACCCAGAAAAAAACCAAGATATTTCAATATTAGCATACAGTAGAAGCATGTAGAATGTGTGCTTATGGTTCTGTAAGGTGAAGTATCACTGTCCATACTTGTAGAAAAACACGGAACATTTAAGCAAGGCTTAACATTCAGCAACAGTAGTAATGAAGACACCTCTGTCTCTGGGGAAGTTGCTTGCTCTGCCTTCCTTGCTTTCTCCTGCAAAGCTGTGAGGCCATGCTACAAGATAACTCAGGACACTCATCTGTCTGAAAGCAGTAAAAAATAAGCAAGTCTTTTTACAGTCAAATCAGTTGTCTTGTATCAATTTTCTTTGCTGCGTTACAACAATATTGTACCAGCATTGCGTTGGAGAAAGAAGTCAGCTGGGAATTCAAATGTAAGTATTAATTTTCTGGTTACTAATGATATTACAGCTTTCATAAATGAAAGAAAACTTTAACATGTTTGACACACTTTTACTCAGAGCATTTTTTGCTATTGGCATTCATTCTTACAGAAATATTTGACAATGTCTTTGTTTATGCTCTCTTTTACTTCACAACTCATCTGCCTAATTGCTATTTAATGCAACATTTGTGAACAAAAACAAACAAAAAAAGGAATAACTTGAAATTCATCGAGGAATTAAATCACTTCTTTTCCTGTGACAGGCCGCACCATTAGTCATTCTTTTCCACTGCAAACAGTCATGTCTCCTGTGCTGCCTCTCACTGTGTCAGCCATCAGGGCTTTGGACACGTGCTTGATGAGATCAGCTTTGGGACCTTCTTTAAATGCAAAAGAGAAATGGGACTTGACAAGTATCTTGACCAACAAGCTACAGAGTTTTTCCAAAGCCTAGGATGACCTCCTGGTGAAGTGTTTCTTCCTTGGCTAGCGAGGCAGTTTTCACTTAGCCAGCAACAAGCCGAGAACAAATATAAGGGAATATGTCCGATCGCACTTTGAAAACAAAAGCTGTTTGAATGTCTGATTTTGAGCATAAATCAAGAAAAGATCAGAGTTTTAGATTTGCAGTTATCTTGGGGCTTTGTTTCCATTTCTAAATGTACAATTGTTTGGTTGTTCCACTACCCTCGTGTATACAGTTTAGCAGAATTTGAATATTTTCTGTTGTAAAAAATCTTCATAGAGAACTAATGTGATAAAAGAAGAACAAATGTAGATACACAGGGACTGAGGAAAGAACTGACCTCAGCATCCTGCTTGATGAGAAGCTTAAGACTCTCATTACTTTCCCAGAAGCTAAGATTGAAAACAAGAAAAAATTATCATATGCAATTACTGGCTTATTTTATTTAAATACACAAGAGAGTGTTTGTTCTGTATTCAGTAGATTCACTCACTGCAATAAGGCAGAGTGAAAACTTAGTGGAGGGACAGTTCTAGCTAGCAATTAGACAGAAAAGGGCCAATTTCATGGCCTCCATGGAAACATCTGTAATTCTCAGTTCCTGCTTGCTACAGTACCCTATTTATTACTACAGACAAATGTAAGCTACAACTTATATTTTTGCAGAGAAGTGTCCTTTCTTCCTCTGTGTTCATCTGAATATGATTAAGGGCCTGCAGACATTTGTCTTATAACTGTGAGTCATCTGCCTAAAATATATATATATATATAAGGCCTATAGGGTATTCAGAAGCAACAGTAATTAGCTGCACTGTGCTTGGAATGAGTGTCTGCATCACAGGGCAGTGGTAAGGCAGACAACAGAGATAATTTTGAATAGATAATAAGGCTACTCCCGTCTCCAGCCAAGACAGGGTTAATTTTTGCAGTAGTCAAGAGGGGGTAGGACCTGGGAGTTAATCTATCCCACCTCACAGCATTTCCCATGGATGGGGAAAGGGTCCCTTCTGGATCAGAGTGTGGTGGAATGATGGATCAGGTATTGTCAGCAGTGAGAATTCATGTGTCAATTGTTTCTTGTACCCACTGTCATTCCTATTGCTGCTATTACTATGTTTTTCTTCCCTCATTGCTGTTTCTAGGAAATCGTTCTTATTTCAGCCCATGATCTTTATCTTTTGTGCCTTCAACTCTCCTCTCCATCCTGTTGCTGGGAGAAAGAGAGGGGGAAACCAGACAGTTGAACGTAGTTTGGAGAAACTCAGTGGGAGCACTAAAAGAGGCAGTACCATTTCTAAATTGACAGACCAAAAAAAACCCCAAAAGCACACACACAAATATTTTACAAAATATAATCTGCTGCTTTGAATATGACCTTTGAAGGGTTAATGCCATCAACTTTATATAATTTGTCCCTTAATTATTTGTTTGAGGTAGTTGATTGAGTTGACATAAATGTGGTTTTTTTTTTTAAACTGTTGGATATGGGCTTGAAATTCCAGTGAAGGACCATTATTTATTCATAATTAAAGGTTTTCAATAGACAGTTGCTGATAACATTACCCTTGGGAAAAACAAAAATCAAATTTCACATGGCATAAATTGGTAATCTGTTGATAATTTATCAATTTAGGTCTCAAACATCAAAGAATTTGCTTTACTTAACTAAACTACTTCCTCATCAGCCAAACACCTCCTGAAGGCTGATACACCACTGTGTCCTGTTCCCACTCCATGGCCCTCTGCTCTCAGGCTTCTGCAAATGGGGAGAGAAGAGAAGGTTTTTTATTACTTATATGAAGTGGGGCAAAGTCACTGCTGCTGATTTAGGCTTCTTCACAATTATCTGAAGACTTCACATAAGCCCTTGACCAATAGAAATGACTGACATTTACCTTTCCAGAGAAATAGTAGCAAAAAGAAGTTTTTGGTGTGAGTAGTTTCAATAAGTGGAATTTTTTTAACCTAGTCCACACAAGAGTTTTTTTTTGCTTTACTTTCCTTAGTAGAGCATTTTCCAGATCAGGCATATTAAATTGACAAAAGAGCAAAAAAAGTAACACACAGCACAAAAAACCCTCTACTATATCTAGTTTTCTTTAGAGATTGTCATTATATGGGGCTTCCAGGGATTTATTGATTTGTTTTTAAACACAACTTTCATTCTCTATTATCAAACAATCCCACAGTCATCTTGTTAGATTGTGATCAATCTTGCACCCACTGATCTACTATCCAGCTAGCCCCTAGGCTAATGAAATCAGTTCTTCCGGCTGACATTATTGTGACACACAGACAGACTTAAGTAATTGCCACAGCATGTTGGTAAACAGCTCCCTAAACCCAGACTAACAGCACCACAGGAGTGTTTCCTTGCCACAAGTTACATGAAGCAAGAAAGAACAGGAAAATCATGGTTTAACAAAAGAGATGGACTGTAGGGATTCCAGGAAAAGGTATTCCAATAAAAGAAATCCCAGTAACAGCATGTTCACACAAACTCAGTGCAGTAATGAGCAGAGAGACTACAGATGATTAATGTCAAAAGGTTAGTGAGATTAGATATTATTTTTCTTCCCATAACTAACAAAAAAGGCAACGAGAATTATTTGCATGCTTCGGCCCAGTCAGACTAAACTTGTACTGCTGGGTGGCTGGCTACTACTCAGACCCAAGGAATACAGACAGTACAACCAGGATACAGAACAACCATCATAAAAAAAAAGAAAAAAACCTGTTGGATGTTTTTGCTCTTGCTTTCAATTCATTGCATTTAAAACTTCTTTTCACAAATATTCTGAACCACACAGTTTGAAGTTTAGTACAGCACTGTTGCTGCTATCTTTCTACCATCATTTGCCTTGTTTTCAGGATGACTCTTCACATTTACCCTAGACACTGAGACAAACAACTTTTGTGCAAAATAACAGCCCCAAGACAGGGGGTAGGAGCAGCTTAGGTCACGTGGGACTTCCAATTGGCCACCTCTGCAATGCAGTTTGAAGAACCAACTTCAAAAGGATATTGCCTTTGAACAGATCTAGCTGTAGGCACTTGAAGATTAATAAACTGGTTTAATTACCCCCTCCTTAGCAACCGTGGTGTTGTTTCAACAAAGCCAACCCTTGCAACGTGCTGCTCCCAGGCTCTGGCAGGCTGTCTCATCCAGCGCCAGGTGATCGTGGCACTCGTACAAGTTGCAGCTTGGTGGGAGCTTCCCTTCCCAATAGGGCTCTGGTTTGGGTTTTGACACAGGCAGGATCTCACGTGAGGCAGCTTGCACCCGAACCAAACTGCCTGGGACTACATACAAGTGTTAACTTGCAAATGCTATGGTAAAGGGGAAGAAAGGTTTCCTTGGTTCTCTAATAAGTACAAAAAGTGCACAATGAAGCAGGGTTTTTCAATCAGAAAAATCAGTGGGGCATGACATGAAGCACTTTAATGCATTGTTTATTTCTTCCTCTTCTGTGTTTGCACTTTGGATAGCCAAATGCAGTTTCCTTGACCAGCTTGCCTTCACTAGGATAATCTCCTCAGTAATTGTCCTAGTCATGTGCTCCCCTAGAAAAGGTTGATTCCCTCCATTCTAGTAGCAAAATCCCACAATTAGTAGCTACAGTAAAGTAAGAAGAAATGTTCTCTAAGCAGAGAAAAGGAGGAACAGAAGCATAAGGTAAACTATTCTGCTTTAACCACCAGAAGGGGTTTTGGTTTCTTCTGAGCAAGCACACGTGTCCTCTGCTTCCACTTTTGTGGCTCCACACTTCAAAATGTGAAAGCTGACCCATTCCAAACAGCCCATTAATTACCACTGCTCAAGGAATCTCACTCCAGCAGCACTCAGAAATAGAGGATCCTGGAGGTCTGTTGTCCCACATCCTCAGCTCCCAAAATGTTTGAAATGGCATCAGAGCCAACACAGGAAGACCCAGCCCTGCTGGTTCATTGCTTTTGCTTTCTTTTTAATCCAAACAAGTTTTATGGCACAGACACTGAAATAGCTGAACTGAGAGTGTCAGGGGCTGAAGCAAATCATCTGGAGGAGGACAGACTGAAGACAGAAGTATCTGTGCTGTCAGGAATTAGGCTCACAGGTACTGAGCAGATTTTGTAAATCACACCCTTTCAAGAAAAGAAAGCTTGCTGCCTCTCAGATGAACTAATTGCAAAAATATGCAAAAACTAATACACCATTTCTATAGTACAGTATTTATACTAGGAGCTAAGCCAACAGCCTGGGAAGGACACGCTTACACTAAAAAAGTCAAAGGAAAAAGTTTTTAATTAAAAGTGCATTCATCATGCTGATTGTTTAAATTAACATCTGCAGGCAGCACAGAAATCTGAGAATGCAGAAGATATTTGGCTCTACCTTCCTGTCATTTGCACGTGAACTCTCAATTATGTACTTAGGACACTGTTTTTCCTCCATAACTATAACACAAACTTTGAGCTCTTTTCATTAAAGCAAGAAAGAATTAACACAGCAGCAGAAACATCATGCACCAAAGCACCTAATCATCTTATAAGTAAAAAATATTAAGCTGGTTACTGAAATAGCTACCTGTAGTTAGGGGAGGGAAAACAAAAATAATCAAAAAGTCTGTTTGTGCTCCCAATTTTCTGGATAAATCTAATCAGGATTAGATGAATTCACTTTTAAGAAGTCCTACAGTAGAATTAGCAGTATTTGTTAATGTATTAACAGCTAGCTAGCTTATCCTGGGCAACCATCAAAGCAGGAAATTCTTCTCTAAATACAGTATAAACACTATTCTTGTTCTCCACGTTGGGTTTTCTATGGCAGGGAAAATAAGTAAGCAGAGTCTTGTGACACTATAAATACTTCTGGAAATAAATGAAGAACTGGATTTACCAGCACTGAAATAGACATAGAGGCCTTTTGGTTAACTACACTCAGAAAATATTTACTGTAACTACACCTGGCACTGACTAGCCAAAAAAAAAAAAAAAAGGCAATTTGCAGAGGAGATTTTATAGGGAAGCACCAGAATCTCATTACAATAAACTACAAAGCACTGTATTTGGTAACAGCTTTTTAAATACATAGTTCTAGTCCTTTAGATTACCAGAGAAAATGTGAAGGCTTCTTGAACCATGTCAGGCAGGGCTGGCAAGATGAGTAGAGGTTTTAATTTAATTAGTGTACCAGCACCTGACCAAACAAAGGTGTGGCCAGGCTGAATCAACTTAAAATACTGAACCAGATGCTTTTCCTCATTTTAAAATGTGTAAAGCTGGTATTTAAATATATCAAACCACCAAATTAAAAGGTCTGTGAATACAACCTGAAAGATTTCTCTTAAACCTTCAAAGAGAATTAAGGTTAGGCCTTTTCTCATTCTGCTCATATAGGGCAGTTGTTGAGAAGATTTTGGGGTAATTTTTTAGGGTTTGTTTTGGGTTGGGTTTTTGAAGGTTTTTGTGGGGTTTTTTTGTTTGTTTGTTTTGTTGGGGTTTCTTTGTTGTATTGTTTTGCAAAACACATTTTAAAGCACCTTTCGTGATAACAACAGATCAGGCTTTGGGCACTTTCCTTATAATAGCAACATGATGAGTCTTGGAAATATACGTTAATTCCTAAACTAAGTATACACTGGAATTCTGCACCAAAACAAAGCAGAACAAACTTAAGTTTAATTTAAGAAAACATCTCACAATACAGAAGACAAGGAAGCTGTCTGTCTTCCATTTCAATTCCATTCTGTCTGGTTTACACTTTCTGGCTTTCTTTTCTTCTATGTAATCATTTACTGAAAGGAAAAGTTGTTACAATAAACTATCAATAAACCTCTGCATTCTTTTAAAACAGGTGCACATGAAATTGTGATTTAACAAAATATTAGGTCATAAATCTCCTCTTAACCAAATAAAATCCCTGGCATCTATTTAATCTAATTTATTCCTCCACTTAAATGGGTGTTGGAAGAGAAACAGGTTCATCTTTTTATGTTATTATTCTGTTGACCTAAAAGCTGGAAGCTAATTGTGCAAAGTGTTGCAGTAATTACTTGGGATTAACAGAGGCTTCAATCCATCTGAGATACATTATGAAATACTTGAATTTGCTTTAAAAATCAGAAATGTTATTGCATTACAACAGGCTATCAGCTTAAAGCTCCTAAGAAATCTTCAAACAGAAATGTAAATATTAAAGTGCTATTTTAAAAGACAGTTTCACATCAAACAAAATTTAAGTAGCCAGGCTTCAAAAGGACAAAGCTGCAGAGGACTTCTGCCACATTAGACTACTTTAAACCCACCCATGCTTTAAAAGCATGTAGTAAAATTTGCAATTCCTGCTTAATTTTTATATTTGAGGTTGTTTCTCAGAAAGGCAGCAGTACAGCAGGGGAGGAGCAAAAACAAAAGCCTTGCAGAACCTCCAGCATTGAACTGGAAACCAAAACAGGATGCAACAATGCAAGAGCAGCCCTGAAACCACAGCAGCTTCTGAAGCACCACCAGTTGCCTGGCTGGCTTGTGTCTCCTCAATGGAAAGATTCGCTTTTTTTTTCTGTTTTCCCAGTATCTATAAAATGAAAATGTTGCACACACAGCACAAGCCCTTGTGCTAAACTGAGGGGTTCCAGATGAGTTAAAGAAAAGATAATGCTTCATAAATGGTTTGTCTTGGCAGGTCTGTTAGGTGTCTTGGTTAAAGTTCACCACTTCAAGCACTTAGTAGGAAGCAAAGACACTGAAAGACTTGGCAGAAGTTTAACATAAATACTAACAGACTTGAAAAGACTTTAAAAACTCAATGAATTAAATATTAGTAGAACATTACCAGTGCTACACTAGTGTCATTAGCTTAAGGTAAAAAAAAAAAAGAAAAAAAAAGAAAAAATAGCAAAACAAAACACACACCACAAACCAAAAAACAACTTGTAAACAAACTTTTAGTAATTTCAAGAAAAACATTTTACAGAAGTAGAAAAGAGGAAATAATTCAACACTTAACCTCTCCCCTTACAGGAGAATGTGTTAGAGCATTTTACAGTCTCAAAATGAGCTTGAACAACAAACCCCAGGTTTTGATTTCACATGCCCTGTGCTTCAGGCAGAATTGATCCCGATATCAAAGTAAATGCTTAGTGTTGACATGAGCCAATATAGCAGAAAACTTTCTAATATGCATTAGAGCACAATCTCATCATCTAAACAAAAGGGATTTACATAATTGAACACTGTTTACAGGCTGATTATCCAGTTTATGACCTTAAATACACACAGAGTTGCATTACAAATTTGCAATTATTTGGAAATCCTGCTGGCATCTAAAAAGATGCAAAAAGGGAACTGGACATCCTCAGTCATTGCTGCTCACAGAGCAAATGTGCTTTGACACAGAGGTGACAGGGCTGCAGGAGCATTTCCCACCTCACTGCTGGCATTCAGTTATCAAAACCTCCAGAAGGCACGGAGATAGAAGGAATGAAATCTCAGTTATCTCCCAGAGTTGTTTACAACCTCTTGAAAATAAAAGGCTTTGCAGATGCAATCTATAGCACACAACAGCTGTGTCAGGACAGCTGAAGGGATAACAAATCATCACATTGTGGGAAGAGCTCCTCAATCAACAAAGGAAACCACCTATCCCAGACATAACATCCTTAGTCATGCTCAGTTGTGGGAAATGAATTTTTATATTATCATTAATTATTTCAGAGAAGAATTTCAAAGCATAACACTGAACACCTTTTTTGTTTTACTGCTTATCCAAAGGCAATATCGAATTTCTTTGGCCCCCAGAAGAGTAACTTTTGCATTTCTGCAAAGCTTCAGGTTTCATGCAATGTACCAGGTTTTGCTAAGCTTGTCAGGCCAAAGAGGATATGATGCCCTTACTAAACTGCCCTAACAAAATTATGAACAGGCCTATTTATTACCTCAGTACCTTATTAGTGCAGAAGCGGAATCCCAAGTGTCAAACACCACTTTCCACCTCAAAATTATGCAATTTATTAGGAGGCACAGTACCATAGTAGGCTATGGCCAAACACAGCATTTCCATTCTTTTTAGTCTGCTCCTTAATAAAAAGGAACAATTTTACCATTAGCAAACCCAGAGATACTCAGAGACTTGCTTGCCCTTCTCTGGTCATGCTCCAGCATCTCAACATCTTTCCTAAAGGGAGAGGCCCAGAAGTGAACACAGCACTCAGTCTCAGCAGTGCTGAGAACAGAGGAAGAATTATGTCCCTGGTCCTGCTGGTCACACTATTCCTGGTATGGGCCAGGATGCCATCAGCCTTCTTGGCCACCTGGGCACACACTGGCTCATGTTCAGCCATATGACCCATGAACAAAACTGCCAATAAAGTTATTGAGAAGCAAAAACCAAAGTATTCATGTGAAACCTGTAGCACTGGGCTAAAGGAGTCAGGAGCAATGTGGGACAATATTCAGGGAAGTTATCCAGCATGCAACTCTACACTACCATGGATGAAACAGTCACATTCAATTCAGGTGTCTGTAAGTAGATTCCACCAGGAATGAAACAACAGACCTCCTATTTTCATATGAATGAAAATATACAATAGGCAAATTACTGAAAAAGCTCAAGACACTGGAAATTGACACTATTTGAAACACCCCAAGCTTTTATTGCTTAACAAAACAAAGTGGGGAAAAGAACAAGGCGAGACAGCAATCCTGGCTCCAGCTGGAAGTGATGATCACTTCAAGGCTCCACATGTGCATGGAAATGACTTGCAACTCAGTCTGCCATTCCAAACTATTATATCACATGATGATATGAGTCAGATGCCTTTCTCTTCTATACCTACAATTAAGAGCAAAGTCAGCTGTGCCCTGGTGCCTTCAGTTGCTTGAAGGGGGCAGATTATTGGGTTCTGTTACAATTAACATAGCTGAATCTGACTAAGAGAAGGCAGTTACAAATGTTTAAAAAATGTTACTTGGCTTTTCTTGCAGGAAACATACCGAGGAGATTTGAGACCAAGTCATTCAGTCAAACTTTAGAAGATCACCAGCTCTTTAATAGGACTTGGTTTTCTTTCACTGGGCATACAGACACATCTCTGCTGATTTCCAGATCTGATCTTTCACAACCAGAGGTGACAGTGATGCAGTTCTGCCGCTGAGGCTTGGCAGACAGTGTGACTGTACAAGAGGCACAGTAGACAGTGATGATAACAGCAGATCCAGAAATGGCCAACCTGGACAAAATTGGAGGAAGCCTACCCAGCTCCTATGCTGGAAAACTGAAACCATCCAGTTTTTTATCTGTCAGGGATGGGGAGTTCTGACCCAAAAGTGTCAGGCTCTTGCTCTAAGCAGGAAAGGGGCTGTTCAATACTTGAATTTTCTGAAGTCACATACTATCAAAGCTAGTGTCTGCATCACACAATTTTGAACCATTTCTAAAGGCTTAAGCATGGATATTCCATGCTGGTTACATCAATGGTTAGTCTTATTTGGACACTCAGATATAAAAAATATCAGAGCTCTTTACTTTCTTTGATGTGTCTCCCATTCTATGAGAACTACCAATCCAGTCTCCCAGTGCAGAAGCATCAGAGCTGAAGTAGGTGCATGTTGTGCAACTACATATGTCCATCCCCATTCAAGAGGCAAAATGGGGCTGAAAAGAAGTTACAGCTATTTCATTCCTCCCAAGAGGTACTTCAGTAAGTAAAAAACGTGTTCCCCCCCTCAGATATTTTCTAGGATCAAAGCAAGATACTCAGGTCAAGAGGTTTAAATTTGGGAGGCATTGGAATTTGAACTCCTGTCTTCATGTACCCATGAAATACCTAAGATGCTGAAAGAAGGTACCAAGAGCTTGGTAAGAATATAATACAGGGTTGGGTTTTTTTCAAATAAATGATCCTGGGGCTGTGGGAAGGAAATGAAGGGGATAATAAGTGCAAAAGGAAATAAGAAAAGTTAGAATGCAGAAAGCATTTTTTTTCAGTAACAAACACCATTGCTAAATCAAAACTTGGAGGAAGGTGAACTAGAGAACTGTGTGGAATGCTCAGCCTGAGGAGGAAAACTTATGATGGTTTTTCAAACTGAACTATGCATTTTTCTCTTCTCAAATTATACCACAAGCATCTTGTAAATAGTAAATCAATGTGAGTGGAATTATATTTATCCTGGAAGGTTTCTATTGTGCTCTTAGCTCTGTAGTTAAGAGGCAATTTTATACTCACTGCATTTACACCACACTTTTGACTGGACACACGACGCCTCACTGCTGTTCTCAATTAAGTGCGTTATAAAGCATACTGTGCTGCATGGGTTAATACTACTATCATAGAAATTTTCTAAGAGAATATCAATTGAAGACATGAGCAACTCTAGCATCGTCTGAAATGTCTCTGAGCGGCTACTGGACGAGTTGCAACTCTCTGTAGCAGCCCACATTCCCAGCATTTTGCAGTAAGCATCTAAGGGCCCTATTTTGATATATCAGATGTGAAAAAGTTACACTACGTATAATTAGCTACATTCCCTTTAATGCAACCAATATATGAGAAATAAATTGCTCTTTACAAATCATAGTACCACAGTCTCATTCTCTGAATCTGCCAATAAAAAATATATATAAATCTCTAGCCCAGATGAGCATACAGACTTAACTCATAATTTGAAGTACATTTTTTATGCCTAGCCTGCTATTCACAGAATTAAAAAGTTTAACTACATCTTCTTGCTTAGGCTCCTCTAGCTCCCAGGTAAACAAGCAGCCAAATCAATGCTACCAAGAAAGAGGCTGAAGAGCCACAAGTACAGAAAAGCGCATTGCTCAGAGAGCAGCTCTCTTGACCTTGCAGAAGCAACTCCCGTGACCCACTAGGCAAATATTTGTAGAGAGAGATGGCTGCGTTTTCAAAACTAAACAATAGGGCTGTGCAAATATAAAATTAAACAACTGTAAAATATGCTATAAAAGTAAGCAGTGAGGACACTTAAGATAGCATTTAACTAACACTGTTCCATCTGAACTTAACCCTTAGAAAGAACATTCTCTTCCCCTTGGACACAGCCACAGTGAGCTTCCTCCATTATTTGAGTCTTTTACACCAGTTTCAATCTTGGCAGGCACAATCAAGCCAAAATTAGGTAAGATTTAGAGCAGAATATAACAATCACTAAGTTTCTATTAAATAAACTACTGTCACTTTTCATCACATAGGTAAAAACCAAGGTATAAAATTAATATAAAGTCAGCACTAGCATTATCCAGCAGCTCAGTTGTGAAGAGAATAAGCCAGCTGTAGAATGCTGATTTCAAAGATATTTACATCTGCTACCTTTTGAACACATTTATTATTGAAATAAAAATGTTACTTTTCTTTTCTTGTTGCAATTGCATACAGCAAAATTACAGTCCAAAACAATTACAATAACAAAACAAAATGGTCTGTTTCTTTTGCAAATAACTAAAGCCTTTGTGGAGTCAGCAAGTGTAACTTAAATGGATTGGTGTTCCAGATATTTCTAGATCATTTTATTTTTAAATACAAACTAAAGCTTTTGAAATATGAGTAAAATCTCCCAGATAGGCTTTACAAAAGCTAAAAACAATATTGGACAGAGACACATCTAAACAGAGAAACCCCTCAAAAATATTTAATAAAGGACACAAGTAACTTACATTGTAGTTCTACTATACCTGGTGAAGTTACTGCTGAAGCAAATTTAGTTGAAGCCAACAATTATATTAACAAGTGGCATGGCTAAAGTTTTTAAGATACGACCTTAGTGCAGCATCACTATTTTGACCAGTTTGAGATCAGTTGTACCACATAACTCTTTTAAGGGTAATAATGGTGATTTTAACACCAATGTGCTCTTAAAGAAAAAAAAAGTAGGAAGAAGGATAGTTTCTTCAACCATCCCTTTCTGAGAAGTCACAATAAATTTGATTCATCCAGCCAACAGTCAACTAACCCAGTGTTCATGGCACTGAGTATTTATCTAGTGTGGGCACCTGGAAGTCAACCAGACATGGATTATAGAAGCTAACATTAACAATATGCATTTAGAGGCTGTTTTCTGCAAAACTGTTAAGCAACACCAAGTTCTCTAATTGAAATTTCAGCCCTGTATGCTAAAGGCAAATTCTGACAGCAAAAAAAACTTGCTAGAAATTTTAGCTAGAAATTCCTTAGTTCTGTATAGGATATGATACTGGTATATAGTTAAAATGTTGGCCTTTTTTCCCCTCTTGCAGCATTCCTTCTTTCCACACATCCACCCAGGAGTTTAGGAAAATCCCAAAAGAAGAATTCTAGATGCTTTTGACCCCCAGGATAAGCAAGTCACAAAGCCTTGTAGTTGGTGTAGTTGTCCCTTGCATGGGTGTTGGCAATGGACATTGTGCAGCTCTTCCCCAGCAGAGACACCATGGAATATGAACCATCATGCTTCAAACATCACATCTGGCCTCCCAACAGCAGGGTACATTTTTAGTCCTGATGAAAAAACAGGAATCCCTAAGGTGCAGTTTTACTTCTATCCAGCACTCCTGTGTTCACATAGAAGCCTACAGTGAGTATGAGCATACAGCTATCCAAATATACACTCCCAAGGGTTAACTATTACTCTGAGTCCAAGTGCCTGATTCACTTAGCAGTACTCTTTGTCTTCTTGTTTGCCCACCATATTGAAAAGGTTTAAGAAAGGCACACCTCCACAATCACATTTTTTAGGTGAAGACTTAGACCACAACTAAAAAGGAAAAAAAAAATCTTAGAAGAATGACCCCAGTCACATCTTTTTGTGAAAACAAGAACTTTTTGTGAAATTACTCAACACTTCCAAGATGTTCAACATCTTAAGAATATGGCTCTTTATTAGGATTGCTTTATATTAAAGCTGAAGAAATGAATTAAATGTAAATATGATATTAAATTATTTGCACAAAGGGCCAGCAAAGCCCATAAATTCTGCTAGAATACTGTACTATACAGAGAATTCAAGAGCACAACAGACACCAAACTCCTACAGACTCACAATCTTTTCTAAATAAACCTAGTTTCTTTGATATGGTTTAAGGAGCACATGGATAGAGATTTAAAAAAACAACTTGAAACCTGTGACTTTTGGCAGAAACTTAGATATGAGAAGTTTTTCTGCATCAAATCACACAATCATTAAACTGTAGACAGAGTCACTGTGCACTTAGTTATAGTTCCTCACGTTATTTTCCAGTCTATCTTTCTGTACTGGGATATCTAATACTGTAATCTGTTTCTCTTTTATTGGAATCTCCAATGCATTGGAAAGTGCTTAGATTACTGTAACAGTTTTCCTTTAGTTTCACTTCACAACAATTTTTAAAAAATGCTTAAATCTTCTCAGTTAAGCATCTGGCCACCAGAGTACAAACTTGTTTGGGCAAGCATCCTCCAAACAGTTTTGACAGATTCTGTCATCACTGTGAGACAAAATATTGCACTTTTTCTATTGCTCAAGAGTATTTTTACAATAGCCACACAAACTGCTTATAGGAAATGTGAAATTAGGAAGAGCTATTAAAACTTATAATCAGTTTCATGAAATCTTCCTGCAGAAAACAATGGCAGAATCGTAATTCTGTAGTCTCTCTGCTCTTTAAGCCAGCTGGATCACCTAATTCTTCCTAATAACCCAGTCTTAGGAACTTCTGATTTAGGATAAAGCCCAACTAACCACATAGGTATTATCACAGAAATTTTAAGACTATTTTCTTGCTTAAAATAAGTTTTCCTTCCCTCTAACCCCACAAAGTAGCTCAATTTCTTCAAGATCTGCTGCCCTTTTTGCTATTAATCTCATTCCACTGTAAACCAACGAGTTTATGAGGCACCTGCCAAAGTTCTGCTCCAGAGATGGCAGCAGGCATTTTCCACTGCTCCTGGACCAGGGAGAGGAAAAGCAGAGTGATCAAAGAGCATCAGCACACTTGAAATGGCTGCTCTTGAGGAGGAAGCGGAGGAGGAGAGTAGTGGTAACAAAAAGCAACACAAGTCTCCCCTTTTGGGGCCTGTTTTATTAGCAAAGACAGAAAGGAAAGAGGACAGCTCTTTCCTTTGGAATTGTTGCTTTGGAATTCAAATGCACAAGGTGGAAACTCCATCTTGACCATCCCTCATCAGTTCCCTACCCTTTGTGTCAAAATGTCTCTGCATGCACAAAACACCTAGATGCTTAGGAAAATACTTCAATCCTAGCTAAAAATCAGTGAGAATCAAGTTTTGCAAAGAGCAATCTCAGATGTTCCAGACATGAAAATAATTCAAAGGGCAGGAGGAAAACCCTATAAACCCTATAAATTGAAGGAAATTCCCTAGCTTAGTTGTCGCTATTGGAAAGTGAAACTTATCTTTGCAGGTTCCCTCTCTTACAGTTTATGAAAGTGACTGCCTTCTGTGAGAGCAAAAATTCTTCCCAACATTTCTGTGAAAGCATTTCTGTGTTAAAGAAAATCTTTTTATTTTAACAAGGTTTGGAGCAGATATTTCCAAAATTTCCAAAGCTGTTTATACATTAATACATACATATAAAAAATAAGGTATTTCATTAACTAGAGCATGCCAGGTAGAAAATTTAACTGTGTTTTTTCTAAGTACCAGCCTAGTAAATTAAGTGGAAATGAAATAACTGTGACTTTACTAAACACTTATTTTTCTAAAGAAATATACCAAAATTATTTCCCTAGGGAAAAATTATGATTCTTCAACAACTGTGTAGAGGGAACCTACACAACTGGCATTTTCTGCAACAATTTGCAAGAAAGCCACTACAACATTTTTGCAAAATGCAAGCATTTCAGGTAGGTATGTTACCAGGTTCCCTGAAAACAAACAAAGAACATCTCCTCAAATGTTTGCCCAAATCAGCTGAGTCCGAATGACACAAAAAGATACCAGATCAAAAACCTCACAAAATTTCAGTGCAAATTGATGTTTAGAGATCTATTTGTGAACCTGGGCTAAAAAGACACTAAGAATGGGTGCACCGAGACATGGAATTTTTTTGTTAAAATTGAATCACTTTTTTAACACTAAAACTGTACTAAAAGGTTTTTTAAAAAGTAACACAGTGATCTAAGTTCTGATTAGAACATATCTTTTTAGTTCTGAAATGAAAAAAATCAATTTAAGCTAATTTTCTTTTTAAAAACCCTCCAGAATTACCCTCTCCCAGGTCCTTCAGCTAGAATTTACAGTTGAATTGATCCATTAGCCACTTTTGACTGCATAATTATGGCCAACCTTGCAATTTGATTATGAAGCCATCTAATTAATGAGTCTGCACAGCGAAAACAAATTAAGTTAAATGGAGGAATAACAATAGCCCAAGAAAGTGTACAGTGAAGTCATTTTAGAAACTTCAGGGAAAATCTACTTTGTGAATGCAATTTTCCCTATCCACAATTAGATCATTAACCCAGTGCCACTTTTAAGAGCTGAGATTCAATGACTGGTGAGTTGACAATACTGCATAATTTAACATCAACTGTCTGCCATCTGCCCAAAATTAATCATTTTGGTCTGCAAATGTGGAATAAGGCAATACTGCAGCAAGCTACAGATGACTTCCTTACATTTTTGCAATGTAACACAGCAAGGCACTCTTCTTTAGGAGAATGAGCCTGATATTGACAAAGTCAAAGCCAAGGGCACAAGACTTAGTCCATCTGAGTTTTAAAGTCAGTGCAGAACTGTTTGTGTTTTTTTATGTCTTTCTAAACATTCTGCTTATCTGAACAGCTGAATAATCAGCCATAACTTCATCCATGTGCGCATGGACAACTATAGATGCCTATAAGGACTACAGGTGTCAAACTGTATGACAGCTCCAGATATGAACAACTATCAGATTTGCAAACACATGGAATAAGTAAGGGAGTTATTACACAGCAAGCTTAAAGGATACTACCTGCAAGTTCATTATAGAATGCATTTATGTTTCTAGAAACATTAGATAGTGAAAGAATTTTGCATAGAAAGCTTTTAAGTTCAGCTCAGGCAGAGAGCTTCCAAAGACAAGAATAGATTTTCCAAACTTTCATAAAATAGAAGATAAATAAAATCTTATTTATAAAGATGATCCAGTTGTCCTAGGAACTAGATAGTGATGTTTGAGTTCTATGGTTACAATAGCAACCCTGGAAAATTCTGCATGACTGGGAATAAATGGAAAAAACAGTGCCTCTCCTACATTAGTCAAAGTCACCAGAAAAATTAAAATGTGTCTTCATGCAAGACCACAGCCCTGTTCATATGCCAAGCTTTAGATTATAAAATGCATAGGGTGTAGAGGCCCAGAGACAGAACAAAGATATTCTGAGTGGGGAAAAGGATTTTGCCACAGCTGGATTGACACTGACACAACAGATATCAGCTGAATTGGCACTGAAACCAGGACAGACATCTCATGACCCAGATTTACACTGGAACCAGGACTGCTCATCTCTTTTTTTGTCTTTTCTCCTCTCTCTCTCCCCAGGTGCTTTCTTCCCAGTCACTCTACCCCTTTATCCAAAAAACACTGCTGTATGCTCATGTATTCGGTTGGGGACTAATAGACCAATTTCTATCCTAAGTATGTGATTTACTAATATATCTTTATGATTGTTTGAAGACCCTCTGACTTTTGTCACTCCTTTCAACTACAAGCATTTACAAATCTTGGGTGCATCCTTCCCCTTAAGGGTAAGTCATCACATAGGGGAAAATAAGAAGAAACAAATGATGCAGGGAGATTTTGACACTTAAAGTAAAAATCTATTTCAGCTGCTACAGCACAGCTGACCTCTCTCAATATTGGATATACCAGTTCCTTGCCTCCTCAGGGTGTGAAGGCCTTTCTCAGACAGTTTGGTCCAAGAGATTTCTGGGCTACTCTGTGAACTGTGTGGCAGGAGCTACACTTCAACAATCCTTCCTCTGGGACCAAGAGCAAACTGGTAGCACAAGGAGCAGTTTGATGCTCCTGAATCCAGCCAAGGCCTCAGGCCAGCCCAGCAATGAGAAGCTGACTTTTCCAGGAGGTCATTTCTGGAGACTCGTGCTTTGATGCAGTGTACAATACAGGGCAGTGGTGTCACTTGTGACATGGAGATAGCTTGTACTCTGTAACACCTTGTAGGAAAGCACACAAGGCACAAACTGTCTTTCTAAAATCAGATGCTTTAACAGCAACAAGCTGGGACATAGGCTTAGGAATCAGTTCTCCACCCAAGGCCAGCTTTAAAAATATTGGTTTTCATTTCTGCAGTGCACAGAAATGCTGTTAGAAGACAAAAAGCTGGAGATTTAAACCCAGCTGCCAAGCAGTATAAAGTGTTTTTGTTTTTTGGTAATCCAAGAATACAAGGCTTTCTTGCTAATATAGTTTAGAAATGTCAAAATTCTGTATTTCGGATACAATTGTGATCGTTGTGCAATCAGGTCATTTAAAATTAGATATTAAGTTTGCTTTTCTGAGTCTTGCTTCATCTGAACTATTTTATGATCGTTTATTTTCCTGTTGACAGTTGAGGTCAGTGCAAGAGCAGTAAGTCATATCTCACACTTCAAGAGTTTATGCAATAGCTGGCAACCAGACAATCTATCTGACATCTGGGAACTAATTTGCAAGAAAAGCTGGTGAAATGAGGCCATCCTGTGTTATAAACACAAGTCTAATGATATCTTCCAGCTTTGCAGATCGCTTTTTATAGAGTGGAAACTATGCAATTATGTGTATAGTTTCAATTGTCATGACAAAGTCTTTCCTACACACAGCTCGTACTTAATCAATGAAACAAACCATCAGTTTACAAGATTCCCTAAAATACTTGAACAAGTTACAATACTGGATAAACACTTAAGGAAAATGAATAACGAAACTTTATCTCTCACACACACAAAGAAAAACAAACCACTGGGAGATTCAATCCTAAAGATCCAGCTCTGCAAATTTTGGAATTTACACAAATCAGAAGCTGCTGCCGAATAATCCTTTTGTTACAACAGCAGACACTTGTGTGCAACCACTTGGTAACTTTCAAGTTATCTGTTGTTTTGGGTGAAGGACCTTTCATATATTTACCCAACTTTCTACTAGCTAGCCATCACAACTTAAAGTGTTATGAACTAACTACAGATCCCAAGGTAACCTGCAGAAATGCAGTCTTGGCTAGGCCCTTAGGAGCCCAGTTGTCTCTCCAAGTAAATTATTTCTAACATAAGCAGTTTGTTGGAACGTCAGGTAAAGATAAAAATCTTCACCCATCACTTACAGTTTAGACCCTTTCTTCAGGTTGCCGTGTTTCATCATTGATTATGAAATTAATCAAAAATCAGACAGAGAGATTGATATTCTGAAAAAAAAACCCCATGGTCTTACTTGCCAAAAAAAACAATTGTTGAAGTCAATGAGAAAGCTCAAGTGACAGAGAAACCCTCATACACAGCCCAAGCACAAATTCAGCACATTCATTTCTGAGTAGAAACAGCCTCTTGGTCCAGTACTACCCTGCAGCAGATCAGCAGCTTGGAGCACCTGGTTTTGCAGGCTCTGTTGTACTGTACTCTCTTGGATTTCTGCTTTGATTTATTTTGATTCCTTGAGCCTTATGTCCTGACTACATTTGCAGTTTGAAGCTGTCTGAAGGAAAGCAATCCAAAGAGCCTTTGCTGCCTGCTTTGCCAAAATGCTATCTTGGCAGCTGTCATGTGCAAAAAACCCAGCAGCACATTAGTGCTTTCCCATATGGAAGCAAACCATATTTCTGCTCCTGTTCACTCAGGGGTGACACCATCTTGTGTGTCACCACACCACACAGTGACACCACACTGAATCTCACTTCACTGCTGAGCTCAGTTACCAGCCGTGCAAAGGGAAAACACAAGGGAAGGAGCACCCATCATGTGCTTAGCTCACCACTCCACTTTTTCTGAGTGCAGGAGGTATCTCTGGGTGCCAGTGTGGCCTTCTCAGGATCTGTTTGCAGGAACAGGACTCCTGGAACAGAGCTGAGCCTGCACTCTTCTCCAAACTTGTACATGCTACAGTGCCTTAGGCGTGGCTGTTCAATTCACACTGAGGGCACAGCTTCTGAGTAATCCCCAGATTCTGGGCCTTCAAGGAGATACTGTGCATCATCTTGGACAGACAACTGCTGCCCTTCTCACTCCCCAGGGGACCAACGGGGTTAGCAGCCTCCTGATTCTGCTCCTAAACTCCCCTATCCAGAGCAACTCCAGCCTCTCTCATGGCACAAACCGATGAGCAGCAGCAGCACCATTCCCTCAGTGTCCTAGGTGGATTTTCTAGGAAGTGCAGGTGCTGAAGAGCAGAGTGGTCAATTAGAAACGTGAACAACCAAAGATGGTCCATTCCCAAGACAGAAAGTTCAGAAAAGGACTTTGCAAGGACAAAAGGATGAGAGTGTAAAAAAAAAAAAAAAAAAAAAATTGAAACTATAGACTGTAAAAACACAGAGCTGCTGCTGGAAGACTGATATTTGATAGCAAGTAAAAAGTTGTCCAAGCCCTGTGGATCCTTTACCAGTTTAAGGAGCCTTCTCAGATTGTCATGACAAATCAGTAACTTGCATTGGTGAACGCTTTTATTATAAAATGCAGGGTTTCACTTATTTGGATCCCATGCTTTGATCTGGACCCTGTGTGCACAATCTGTGCAGACAGAAAAGATCTGTTTTCAACTCTAAGTATATATTCTGTACATGCTTGAAACACCCTGCAATCCAAGCTCTGTTCCTACCCTTTCTCCTGTACAAGAAACAAAGACACAAAAAGATAGATACAGAAATATATTTAGAAGAGAATGCGATTTTCTTTTCAGCTATTTCAGTTCTTTAAAATGCTTATTACAAGACTAACACTGATGACAAAGGGGTTGGTCTGCTCTATCTTCTCAGTAGATGAAGAACAATGAAGTTTTTGCAGTGTCCTTAACCCCTGCCAGAAAAGCACGGACTATTCTGTATGTCTGTCCACGCTTCAAGTGTCAGAGGGTTGGGGAAACTTGGTGATAAATTAGCATTTTCAATCTGCTGAACAGACCTCTCCTTTCCTCCAGGGACTCAAAATGATGATAGCTCCCAAATAAGCCACAGATCAGAAAAGCCTTAAGAAATTTGTGTGTTCATGCCACACTCACTAATAGAAGCCCTTTATCTCATTTATGAATTCTGAATCAAGATGTTCTACAGTGTGTGGGGATATCCACATGACTTGGTCTGAAATCATAGTTCTGTTTGAACACAAACACCAAGCAAATCTCAATGCAGCTCAGACCAGAATAAGGGTTCCCCTTCCAAACTTTTCTTGGCAATCACATATGATAAAAACTAGGGAAGCTCATGATCTGGAAAATTTCTCTAGAAGTCAAGTTATTCTTAATGTATTTAGAAATATGAAATTCTTAAAAAGAAAAGGAATGTTCTACTTTCTCATTTTAGTACTATACTAGTTACAAGTTATGTTTTGAATGTTATCAAATTGTTCCTTTATAAATACAGAAGTTTTAAAAACATATTCCAAAGGCTTATATATGTTCTATTATATCTGTTTATATTCTTGTGTAGATGACAAAATTGACCACAGAACTAGTAATTTCCAAATCTTAACAAAAAAGTTATTCTTTTTTTTTTTCCCAGAAAATGAAACCAAAATTCATCTATCATCCCCAAACTTATTGCTGTTTTAATCTTCTAGGCAATCGCAGCCTGCATGAAAACAGGTAACAGCTTTTCCAGACCAACTTGATCAATCTTGCCTAGATCAGTTTTTATTTAATTAGTTTCAGCTGTGTTTGGAACACAGATTTCATTGCACCAAGAGGCTTTTCGTTCCTGTTTTGCACAATTTTCGCAGGGGAGTTTCCCAGCAATCTTTTAATTCTCTCATCTATTATAAAAGTTTTGTCATGAGATACCTTTCTTACCACTGAGTCAGATCTCTGCTGATTACTGTATTTTCAAACCAGCACATAACTCTCTATTCTCCAAGTGTAAAACACCCTGCTTCTACACACAAGCAAGACCTATTAACTCCTGTACAATAGACAGGAATTTTTTTTCCCAAGAATGCTATGGAATAGTAACACCTTTACATTATTAGCTTACAGTATTTAAGCTTTTCCAAGCTGCAAAACTGAGAGCCACCCTCCTCCTGTATAATCTCATTAGTCTTCAGATTCCAAGCACAATCTTTCATTCATCAATTCATCAAATGACATTCATCATGTCATTTCTTACAGTGACATCCTTGTCACTGTAAGAAATGACAGCCAGAGCCACTCTGCTCTTTCCAACAAATTTCAGGAACTTCTTGACAGAGTCTGACTTCCTAACAAGAAATTTAAATCAGGCAAGAACAAATCATTGGCCATTGGGAGAAAGCCAGAAATGGTTGTGCATATTTTGCAGTTTAGAAGAGAGAGGAGGGTATGTGGTATCTGCTGGAGGTACTCCCTGGAATTCTTTCTTATCTCAGTTGTTTAGTTTGTTTTCCCTCAGTGGATAGTTAACTGATTCAGGGCCATAATAAAAGAGGAAGAGAGCCAAAGGGCTTTCCTCCAAATAAAACACCTGACCAGACAGAGGTCCCAAACACGGTGCCAGCCAGGGAGCACCCACCATAAAACCCTTCTGGCCAGGCAGATGTCCCTGTGCAAACCAAGCCTTGGTGCATTTGATGGCTCACAGTGTCTGTCCAGCAAAGGAACTCCCTGCTAAACAATTCAGCACACTTCCAGTGCTCCTTCCTCAGCATGGCTGCCTTTCCTCTAGTGTTTCTACCAATGCTATATATAGGGACTCTACTTAAGAAACAAAACTGAAAGCTTTGGATTTGCTGCTTCCATTTTGGAAAGGAACCATTAGATGAATTTGGGAATGGAGTCAGATGCAAGTAAAGAACTCTGCAAAGCACATTCATCAGGATAGAGAGGGAAACAACAAGATCTCATCGCTGGCTGTTTGCCAGTTGCTACACAATGAATTAGCAAGAATACTTTTTCCAAACTTTTTTTTTTCCAAGAAAGAAACTTGCATCAATTCCCTACTCTACTATATCACTTCTGTACTATATCTCCCTTGTTACAGGAATTAAAGTGAGAAATAAGCACCATGACTCATAATAGCCAAGGGCAGGGGGAAAATAGAAAAAAGGCAGGGAGGAATCTCAAACATTTCCAACAGCAGAGGTATAAAAGGTAAAGGGATCTATTTTCATTTTTCTTCTGTTTAGATTTGAAGCTTTGTGATATTAGGACCACAAAATCAAAACTGAAACACAACTATTAAAGGAATGCTCAATGTAGTTCTGCTCTCAAAGAACTGATACAAGACAAACTGTTGCAAGTAATTTATTACCAAAAATGTAAAACTTTGATATACTGATCTGCAATCAGTGGAAGGTTTATAACAGGTCCTGGTGCACAAGGATAGCACTGCAAGAGAGTTGAAGTCTGATGAAGAAGGTAGTGAATGTTTTTAAATTTTTTCCTTTCAAAAAGTTCTCAGCATAACCCAAATAATCTGCAAGTACTACATGACTCGGACTGCTATGATAAGTAGGCTTGTTTTTAAACTGTCATGAGTTTATAGCATAAGAATGTGTTTTTTGTAAATATTTCCAGTAGAAGAGGTAAAAAGCTAGGTTTGTTCCCATTCTAACCATACCCATTTAGATCACACACAACACAGAACTCAAACCCTGAAATTTATTCTTCTCCATCACTTCAAAATGCATTGATTTGTCAGACATTTCACAAAAGACTTCTTTCCATTTTACTTCCAGCATGGTAATGGATGCCTTCAGGCATGAAAAGATTTCATGCTATTGAAGATTAACTAAAGGAATTAACAACTTCCTTCTAAGATGCTTATAAAACAAGTTTAAGGACCCTAAATATAAAGGCTCCTAATTTTCAAGTGTTAAGTACTTATACAAATCCTATCAAACAATCCTATTTGGTTTAAATACACAGCAGTAAGTTAATTTTTTTCTTTTTACATAAAAAAGTAAATCTAACATACATATATGTATTTGTACATCTTCTGCTAAATTCAATCTTAAACCTACTTGTTATCATGGTATGTCTACACACTTCACATCCACCTCTTTTCACTGTTAAGTGGAAGACGCAGATAATGTTGCAGGCTCCCCCTAAGTACCAGCGTTTGACCATTTGAGTACTTGGTTAACTCTCTAGGAAAAAATTCAGATGTGGCAAATATGCCCTTATGAACACAAAGTCCTCAAGTAAATACAGGTTTTTCTCTTGCTCAGTTCTAATGGCATGCCCAATACAATCCAGGTGCTGTTCATATCAAAAACCAAATTAATGCCCACTTAACCATACAGAGAACAGAAAACAAAATAATTCCAACTTGCATTTAAAGAGTGTTACTTTATAATTGCCCCAAAACTATTCTTCAAAATTTCTCAGAAGGATCAAACAAGCTGAGAGAGAAATGCCCATTCCAGTTCCACACAAAAATCTAAAAACTCATAAAATCATCATGGTTGGAAGAGACCTACAACACCATGCAGTCCAGCTGCCTGCCTGTCAGTACCACAGTAACCACAAACCACACCACCCAGACCCAGATGCCTCTTGAACACTCAAGGGAAGATGGCTTCACCACCTCCCTGGGCAACCTATTCCAATGCTTGACCACCCTAACAGTGAAATTTAATTTTTTTGTATATCTAACCTGAATCTCCTATCTCATCTTAAGGCTATTTCCTTTTTTCCTCTCACTCCAGGCATAGCAGAAGAGATGGGCCCCCACCTCACCACAGCCTCCTTTCAGGTAGGGAGGTACAGTCACCCTTGAGCCTACTCTTCTCTAGATTAAACAAACCCAGCTCCCTCAGCTGTTCCTCATAAGACATAAGAATATTCCTCTGGTCTCATTTGAACATTTATTTCTACAGAATTAAAAACAGTCTAGAATTGGAAAAGGAGGAGTGGGAGGCTATTCTAAAAGCACTGGACATCTTCAGGTTTCCTGACTCGTCAGATTTGTAGTTTGTGCTACTTCTGATGAAGAATGCATGTAGGATTTCTTTATCACACCAAGTTTTTGTCTCCCTAAACAGAATATTTTTTCAGTATTTCTCTCATCAACCTTCTCTAAATACAGCACTGCTTTCAGCAATCAAACACTTAGGTTTATTGAAAGTCTCCTCTTGTAGAATGATCTTTTGTTCAAGTCCTAGTCTCAACATGCACACTGCCAAAAAATAAGGCTGAAAAGCACAGTTGCATGGAACTCATTAAAGAAGTTTTCAGATGTTCATTGTGTGCCTTAGAGTCTGAACTGTTTTGTTTTCAGCAGGTAGAACAAGCAATGGGGCTTATTAATAGGTTTATATGAAACAAAAAAAAATCTATCCAACCAAATTCTAATTACTTCAATAGAAATAGCTGAACTTAAAGAGATTGATGTGAAGTTAGTAAATTTACATTAATAAGAGGTCATTCTTCCCTTCATGGTATATATTTAATTTAAATTTTAACTGATTTTAAACTCAAAACAGATCATGCAATCCCAGCATTGTTCACATACACAAATCAGAAACCTCATTATTCCTTGCATTCAGGTATGCTAAAGCTCATGCAAAATATCTTTTTGAGCAAAAATAATGATTTTGAGCATGTCTCTGATCTTATTCCATGTTGTTACATTAGTAGAAGCTTCATTAATTCCCACTCTAGATGACATGAGGCCTTGTGAACAAGACCAGTAAAACTTCCTGGTGCTGATTTTCCTACTCACACCACCTTCAATAGACACAGAGCCTGTCAATTTGTGCAACCATGGTCTTACACTGAAAATACTGCAGTAAACATTTACATTAATGAACCAAGTGAGTGCCAACAAGCAAGCCTGCTGCAAATCTTGCATAACTCAAACTCAGTTTTCATTTGTAGACACAAATGAGCATTACAATATCTGAGTAACTTGGAAGGTTCATTTTATCAAGATCTCCACAGTATTTGTTGCATCTTGATATAAAACCCAGTCTAGACCCCGATATATCATAAAAGCAAATTAATTTCACACTGAAGTTAATAATTAGAGAAGCAGACATGCTGTAAAACACTTTAAAAGTAGACTTTATGCTGATTTACAGGTATGAATCTTTTATTTGTGCCAGGACCTTAAAATACATTGGCTGTATTCTGAAGATGTTTCATCATGATTGGTCTTACATTTTTTAAACTATTTGCATGCTTTGCAGAAGCTGTTTCGCAGAAGCTGTTTCACAGCTCTTACCCTTCATCTGGTACTACTAACCCTCTTCCTCCACCTTTAATTGAATACACTGAAATCCATGCATGAAAATCACTGAATTATATGTTAATATTATTACTACATACAGACTTAACTGCTCTATCCACCCTATTCACTAGCAGCTTCTTCCAAAATTTTCTGTCAAGCTTGGGCAACATACCAAATGCTCTCCTTTTAATTATGCTTGCTCTTGCAAACTTGATGGGCAGATTTTCCACATGCTCTCTTACAGCCCTCAGGCACATGTTAGTTTAGTCATTGACTACTGTCTCACTGATCTTCTCTAGAATTCATGTCCTAATTCTTGTCTTCAAGGGTTTCCATTAACGCAGGACAGGAAGGAGGGGCCTGGCTTTCACAAACAGAACAAAAAGTCCCTTTTCCTAAGTACATGTAGTTCTGGGGTTTTTATTCAATGACAGCCCTTGGCGAGCTCTTACAGCCTTATCAGCACTGCTGGTCTGGACACAGCAAATTCACAGATGCTGCTGCTCTTCCTGAGATACAGAGCAGCTGAAAGCAGTGCATGTATGTTAGGTAGTTGCTGAAATATATTAAACATGCGTTTCATCACAAACCCAAATTTTCCCAAATGCAGTGCCTCTGCATCTGGGCTGTCATGTACCACTACCATATTTCAGTGGGCCAGGCAGATATTTACCATGTCTGCCTGGAACACCTGACTCACCAGGCACAGGAGCATTGTGCCATTCCACAAGCCAGCAGCCATTCCCAAGAGGCTCACTTCCCTGGCAGCCCATAAGGCACAGGCAGTTCTAGCAGGAAAAATCTCCCCGAGGTTGTCTGCCACATCCCTTCATGCCAAAACAGAGGCACAAATTCCCACTCTGAAAGATATGGACAGGCACCCTGTGGGACTGTGGCTGTCTCCATGCCACCCCTTCTTCTTCTTTCATTTGGGCAAGCAGCAAAGGATGCAGGAGACTGAGTGGAATCCTGCCATTAGAATGAATTTTGCTTGGAAAGTTGTTAGCATTTCTGGAGCTTTGAACTTGAGGAAAATCACCTTTAAAGCTACCTCTTTGGCTGAAAACCTGCAGCACTGGCACTGAAACCAGCTGACACAGTGTACAGTGACTACTCCTAAAATCCAACATCCAAGAAAGGAAACTGAAGGGATCTATTCTTCCATACCTGTGCCATGGAATTACTGGTCCACAAATGTCATCTGTTAACATTAACAGAAATTTAATAAAAAAATTTCACATATGCCAGTGAGAGAATACATCCCTAAATTTCAAACCAACTATGCCAGAGAGGAAACACCCTTTATTACTTATACAAAAAGACAGTTGACCGAAAATTGGTTTGATGACCATGGTGCTCTCTGATACCTCTGAGATAATTTATGATTCTTAACTCTTTTCTAGCTTCTTCATCAACTCATTTGTGACTCTTCACTGAAAAATTGAAATTAAGAACACAAAAAACCAGCATTAGATTACATATCTCACAAATAAAAACCTTCCCTTCATGCATTGTGAACACAGATTTAAATGTGTAATCAACAAGGTATGACTTCTACACAAAGCATACCCAAAACCTGCTGATTGCATCTTCAAAGAAATCAATGCTTAAAGGAGAGTAAGTTAAACACACATAAAACCTAAACAAAATTTATTCTGGATGAAAAGATGAGGAAACAGGAATAGTACTTGTGCCACAAATCACCTTGTTTGTCCCTGCAGACTTGAACAAACTTCTAAATGTGTTTGGCCAAGAGGAAAAAAAATATGTTTTAGACCCTACCTTCATGCAGTGTGTATTTAAAGACTACCACAAAAAAAAAAAAAAAAAAAGAATCATAGGAAAGGGGAATTGAAGTCAGAGAATGGGATTGCAGATGTCTTGTTACTGCACATAACAGTTACATCCACAGAAGAATTTTGCGCCAAGCTCTCAGTGTATGCAACATGGAGCTTTCCTTATGCAGAACATTTAGGCTAACAGGAGATTTTATAGAAGTATAATCTGGATGTACTTCAGAAAGCTGGGCTGCTCAGAGTCTGTAAGTTCCTGTGCTCTTCCACGGTGACTGGCCTGTTATTCCAGGGGATACATCTCCATCCTTAAGGCAGCCTAGTTTCTTGCTGCTACATGCTACTGGAGAAGTGGAGGGAGAAAACATATTTGTTCTGCTCTAGGGAGAAGAATAAATTCCCCAGAAAACATTGTGACCTCTATCACATCAGTATTTGAAGCAGAAGAAAGGGAGATCTTCACAACTGAAGAAAACATGAAGAAACATTCATTAACAGCATTCTGTACACTTGGTCATGCACTGGTCTGTCCTGAGCTAATGTAAAAGACACATTAAAAGAGGAAATTTCATTTGAAATGAATGCATGTAAGTAGGAGTTAGTGCAAAGGAGTGAGACAGCAGCATTATTTCTCCAAGTGAAACATGATAACCAAGGGTTTATGTTTAGTCAAACCATAAAGACTTTTCAGTGTAAAGTATTAACTTGAGAGGCTTAATATAGTAAAAACAAAGAATTCTGGAGAAGACAAGCAATACATGGAGACAAATGCATGTTTACCACATATTAAAAATCACTGTTCAAGCCTCCTGCTCATCAGATTTGACTTTGTGCCTGTAAACAAGACATAACTTGGGCTGAAGAAAGAGCTATGGGTGGTGTCCACCCTCTTTCCCTAGCCTGAAAGCTGAGGAATACATAAATTAACATGAAGCTTCCTTTCCCTGAAGGTTTTGTTTAATTTTAGAAGTGTCAGGAAAATGTTAACATTACATTTTGTTGCATATTTTCCAGCAGCATGTGGCATATGCCGAGAAGGGAAATAACAGTGTTTGTCATTATAACTTCACAGCCAAGGAGGAAGAAAAAAAATAAAAAGGAAACTAATGAAACCTGTAATTCATAGATCTGCTAAATACTGTTCTCTGCTACCCAAATTAGAACTAATAGCTTAAGATGAATACAAGGTTCTTTCTCTACTTCTCAAAACTGCTGATTTATTACAAACCAGGATAAAAGAGTTTCCATCCAGAGAGTCTGCGTGTGAAAAATTTCACTTATCAAATTGGGGAAGAAAACTTTAAGCAATTGATTTGTAATCTTCAAATAAATTCTCAATTACACAACTTTTAAGATTAAAAATCTAAGTGATAAATTCAGTAACTGAACCAGGACTTAGGAACAAGAGTGGTAGACCAGGACATTTAAATAATTACAGATTCAAAATCTCATGAAGTGGGAAAACTCTTTCCTATCCAGCTCAAGTGCCACTCATGACTCTCCTGCATAACAGAAATAAATGTATGGAAATGTTTGCATGTGTATTGACTGTAAATGAAGAATCCAGTAACACTTTGTGTTTTTCTCCCTTTGCCTAGGGAGAAATTAACATTAAGAAATACCTGTATTATTTAACTTCCCCTTGGTTTCATCAGAACAGTCACTGTAGTTAATCTGAGCATTCATTTTTGACAAGATGCCACTTTTTGTTTCTTCCCCCAGCTACCTTAAGCCAGTCTCCTCCTTGCAAAAATCCTATGTCTAAGTTGCTAAAATATTTGCTCCTTACTTTACTTCCTCATATGGTCTGCATCCAATATAGAGAAATATTACAGACAAAACTAACATGGTGCTTGTAACATAAATTAATGCAAAGCTTTAGTTTCAACACTTTCTAAAGTAAAACAGAGATAAAATTGTAAATTTTTCTGACTCATAGCAAAGCTGGTCACTCCAATGAAGTGTTCTTTATGTTTAAATGGATAAGAAAAATAATATTACAGGCCAAGAAAGGGGTTATTATCTGTCCTTCTGCTTTCCATCAAGATTAGTAGTAAGTCTGACTTAAAGAGTCTGCATTGTCCATAATTTCTCCTGGATGACTGCATTATAGTCATTGGGGTTTTGCCAGAGAAAGAGCACCAGTTTTCCACAAATACTGATGTTTCCACAAAAACATGATGCCCTGAAAGAAGATAAGTAAAATTCAAATCTAAACCAGCTTTTTCTGCTTTGGTTAAACCAAGTTATCTGTAAAGAGCATCACTTCCATTTTCCCCCAGCTCTAGAAAGATACAGCACAGCAGTACAGGGAACTGAACCCAACACACAGCTGGCATGGCAAGAAACACTCCAAGGCAGAACGATCTTTCCTGCCCATATCATTACATGCTTATTTTTGTACAAACACACTTTGGTATTCAATAAACACAGAGGTGTTACTACCTTAGTGTATCAAAACACAGTATCAGACCATTCTCTGTACAATGGTCTCACATTTTTTCTTCATTCTTGTTTCCCTCTCAAGCCACCTGCCTATCCATGTCCACAACATTAGAGCAGGCAAATATTGACAACTAGTACAGAAGTGCCAGAGATTCCAACAGGTACTAAACCATTTCAGATACAGATATTGTTGGCTGCTCAGAATAGCCCCAACTTCTATAAATGTTGAGATTGCAGCGCTCTTGTGTTTGAGAGGCACCTTACTTGCAAGCACCCCACGTGTGTGGAGGTGACTTGCACCAGGTGTGTCACTGCCCTTTGACTGGGCATAGTCCCAGGCACCAAGGGGGAGCACAGCCCAAGGGAGCAGCATGTGCAGCCAGAGATCTGTATCTGGTGCTGAGAATGTCACCAGAGACATTCAGCCCTGCTGCTGTGTCTCTCTCAAGGGGATCTGCCAGGCAGGTCTCTGACCCACCAGCCCAGCAGTGTGTTACACTTTGCTGGTGAGACAGAAAACACAAGGAAAACAGTTTTGTAGGAGGACTGGGGACTGAGGCACAAAGCCAGTATGTGGAAATTCTTGCCAACCCTTAGGCCTTCAACACAGAACCATTAAATTGCAGCATTTATAAAATCCAAATTAATAGCTTAGGGAAATAAAGAAAACACTGTTATTAGCAAGGCCAACATCCTACTGCCTTTATTTCTTCTCAGTAAAGCAGTTGCTCAGATGCTCTGCCGAGCTTTCCACAGAACACCTCCAATGGATGCAGAAACCAGAAACATGACCTTTCTCAGGCTTTCCAGCAGAATTTTCCATGAATTTGAGTTTAGACATCACTAGGCTCATTACTGAAAAGATACAAGCCAGCAAGACAGCACAGCATTGGTATTACCATGAAACAGAAGTGCAAAAATAAGTTTTGCTTGGAGTCATATGAGGGAAGGGGAAGGGGGGGAGGACCAAAAGACTGAAAACCAGGACATCCTGTAATTGTAACTGGAGGACTGGGGAAAGAAAACAATTCTAAATCCCATCATGATCACTCTCTCATAGAAGCCAGAGAAGTTGCTTTCCGTAAAAATAAACAGAAATGAACACTTCAGTATTTACCATAAATGCCAGCATACTGAAGAAACAACTTTAATTTTCTAAAGACTGAAAGGATAAGTAATAAGTTGGCAGGGTTGCTTAGACATTTGTGAACTCTCATAAATATTACCTACCACAAGTGTAAATCACTGCCAACTCTGGCTTATGTTAGCCTATTTTAATACCTTACAAACTCCTCTGCCAGGGAATAACTGACCTTTGAAAGATTATCTTCTAGTGTGTACAAGATAGTGTCAAATAAATGGTTATCAGTTCTCAGAGAATTTATCTTCTAATCTTTTGGATGGATCATTACCTCAAATCATTATTTATTAGCTATTTAAGAGCTTTTTACATTGATGAAATCACAACATAAAACTAAATATTGCAGAGCAGTAAGTCTTGCAATTAAAAACACTGCCCAAAGAATATATGAGCAACTATTAGATTTACCAAAGCTTTATTATGGATTACTGAGAATAATTAACCCACATAATGGCAGGTTCCACTTTTCAGTTGGATTCTGCTATTTGCTAAGATGACTCATGCACACACACAAAAAAATCTATATAGATTTAAATATACATTGCACCCCCACTGATTTATATTGCACCCCCACTGATTTAGACTAGATTTAAACAGTGTGACAGAATTTGAGAATCTTTCTGAATTTTCAAACTATGTATCACTATACCTGAACTGGATGACAAAGAAAACAATACCCAAGTAAGCACACAAAGTGCATGACTTAAGACCAGCATGCACCCGGTAGCAGAGCACATGGTTTAACACATCCACTAGCTGTACTGACAGTACAGAAAGGACTCACTGCTGCTTTATTTTTCTCTACTAGAGGAAGGGAAAAAATACCAGCTGTAAACAAGAGAATGACTGAATCTTGGGACATTGCTTTAATTAGGAGGGGAGAAAAGAGTAACAATAATACCAGTCAAATGTGAAGATCTAATTTCATCTTCCTGAAGCCATATGGGAAAGTGAAGAAGTAGGCTAAGCCCCATATATGCAGGGGCTTCCCTATATATTCCCCTTCAAATGCAGGAATTACACAGCAATCGTTGTGTCCACTTTGATTTCTAACTGCAGGGAGAGGAGTGAAATACAGAACAGAACAAATCTACAGCTTCTCTGAAGGTCAGCTGAATCTGCCAGGTCTAATAAACAGAAGACAGTTTCTCCTCTTATTTCTGAGAAATCCTTGGCTCTGTAGATGTGTGCAGCCACAAGATTTGTTGGGCCTTTGGATCTGCATATCTTTCCACAGTAGCACTTCTCCTCAGTCCCTTTCTGAATTACAGAGTTAAACACCAAGATGGGCATGGGGGTGGCATAATGCTCTTTTGTTTGTCAGGGAAAATATTTCTTCAGGTTTATGGAGGGGTTTTGTTATTTCCAATTGAAAGGAAGGGTAAAATTGGTCCCACCCCAGAATCAGATGGCCACTGCTTAAAATTTCAATGCAAAAGGAATACAGTTTGGAATTGTAATGAGGGTTGAAAGTAGTACAGTAATAAAAAGGTTCTATATACTATTATTTACTCTGATGCAACTCCAGAATGGAGGGAAAGAAGAAATAGAAAAGTCAGCCACACAGTATTACCTAATATTACAAATTCACTATCCCAATTTATAATTTCACTGTTAAAACAAACTTTTGCTTTCCCACATCCCGCAAGGATAACAGAGCAGGCATTGCCTCATATTTCTACAGAGCCCTAATGAAATGAGTTTCAGATTGCCTGAATTTAGATATGAGACATGGAGCTTTATTAAGATTTTAAAACAAATAGTCTAAAAACATCACTGAAAAGTACAGGCCTAAACAAATTCCAGAGCAATTAACTTTAAATACACACTTCCTGCTTTCATACTACACAACTGAGATAACAGAGTGCTCCATTTTCTCATTTAGAAGCTGAGTCTTTGCCATAAAGATGCTTTCCTGTTGGAACCAGGATCTTCCAGAAGATGCAAGCAGTTGTCCAAGAACAACTTTAAAACCTATGTTTGTAGAATAATAAGTATTACTTTTGTTATTTTTATTCCCACTGCAATATTTACATACAATTGTAGGCTGCAGCATAACTAAACTGAAAGATTTTTGAATTGTAATAAGAAAAAAAAAAACATTAAAGCAAATACTGTGTTTTATTCTTGCTCTGTTCTTATCAAGAGGAATTTAATATGCTAAATACCTGACTCCAAAGAAACAAAGATTCCTTTGCTTTTTGTCCCCTCCCTATGAGCAAGAAGGGAATATTATGGCTTTATTTTGAAGGGATGCTAAAAGCTAAATCTGTGAAATATTTGTTGGAGATTACAGCAGAGAGCTAGAACAGCCAACAAACAGAAAATCTCTGCAGATAAGAAAGACCACAGAAAAAACCTTGACCTACAGCTTTAGCTGAAAGCTAACACTTGAAGGTTGATCCTCTCCATGTGGTCATCATTTGCCCTATTTGAAAAATTAAACACTCCTATACTTCATCTCTCATTGAGGGTGAAAAAGAAATCATTCCTGTACACAGAGCCAGAGTCCAACCAGACCCTTCCATCAGTGATAAATACAGGTTTCCTGCTGCTGACAAAACAGGATAAGTAGTATCTTTGTTTCCATCAAACCTGAGTGGAATACAACTGTTTTTAAAAACCTTTAGATTTCTTCATTCTGTAACATATAAATAATACTGATTCATATAATACATGGCATCACAACTTCACGCTGTTCCACTAAGCAGCAATCCTGGAAAGTGAAAGTCTCAGCTGGACTGGATACTACACCACCCGCTCGAAAAAAGGTGCCGCAGTCTCCCCAGTTTTCCAGCCCTTCCCTCCAGCCACAACCAGAAGCTGCACACCTTTCCATGTGTTGGAACACCTTCCCACAGCAGAAGAGCTCCCTCCTGAGCAGCACCCCTGTGTCTCAAGGGTCATTTCTGCTCCAGAGGCAGGAGACAGCCCCTCTCACAGGGATGACCTCTCCCTTTAGCTCAGCAGCCCAACACTTCCCACACACCCCCAGGCACTCAGCACTGTGCACCTCAAAGCCTGGCTGCTCTTACCAGCTCCACCAACCCAACTAGTGAGGCATAACCTCATAACCTCTGCCCACTAACCTTGTCTTTCCTCCTCATGGCATTAAACACTTTTTTCAAAAAAACTGTTTTGTTCTTCCAAAACATTTTTTTTTTGTTAAATTAATTAAATCAGTAATTTTTTCCAAAACATGGCACAGCCCTATACTAGCCACTATGGAAAAATTAACTCTACCCCAGCCAAAACCAGCAACCAAATACACAAAAAAAAAAAAAAAAAAAAAATCCCAGAATGCCATAATTTACTTCTTCTGGAAAGATAAAAGACATGTAGAGTTTTGTGAAGCTATTTATCCAATTTCAACATATTAACCATATTTACAGTTACCAGTCCAGTTCTCTGTTTTAGCAGATATAAAGCTCACTCCTTTTTCCAAACACTGCAGAGTTTTCCTAGCAGGCTATTAAAAGTCTTATTTTGAAGAAATGTTGGCTGTACAGGTTAGGAAATCATTTCTTTAGGCAAGTTCCAAAGTACAGCAGAACTGAGATGCTTTGCAGGCCTGTCTGCCGTTCGACTTTGTCCCACTTTGAAAACAGAAGGAATTCTTTAGAAAGCATGTTCTTAAAGATGTTATTCCTTTAAAAAAAACATAAACAATTCCTAAATTATTTGTACTATAAAAGCAAGCAGAGCCTGAAGAAGTCTATCTGAATGGTTTACATTGCTATTTAATAGGCTACTTCTAAAATGTACACAACATGCAAATAACTGTCACGTAGCTGTAACACATGAAAAAACATCTTTTACACTGTTTTCTTGAACATGTAAGTGAGCAATGCTTACTTTGTATTCGGGAAATGTAGACAAGAATGACATAACCAACTAAGAAATAAAGTATTTGGCAAACAAAGATCAAATTCTTTACCTAAAAAACTGCAAGCTTATTTGCTATTAAAGCCCATCAAAACCACAAATTAATTCATTAGGAGTATTAAGGCAAGAACTGATGGCATCTCCTGTCACACTAAGAGTATATAACCACTGAATGCTGAGTGTTCCACACAGATCTCATGTTCCACATTCAGTTACACACCCAGAACTTTCGCCATGGTATGGTAAGCAACCTCTAAATCACCTGGAGCAATCCCTGATTACTACATCAGCCACATGAACTTCAATATATCCACACATTCTGTCCATTTACAAAGTGCTGCTCCGCATCTCAAAGATAAACAACATCATTTAAGCTGTTTATAATGTACTCTTTAAGACCAGAGTCAGAAATCCAGTGTTCCTTTAAAATAAAAAAATATGGTCATTCAGTGCTGAAAAAACAGATGAGAACATATCACAAATGAAGAGGACTATTTTAATCTTAAACGTTTTATCTTAAATTCAGGCTATGCTCTATAGCATTACTGAAGTGACACCAAAAAATGATGTACCATTAAAGCTACTTTAGTTGTGGTGCAACACTTCCTGATATAAAAGGTCTGAAAGACCAGAGCAACACAGAGTGGAAGACATTCTCACAGATAAAAGTGCAGGAACAGAAGCCACCCAAAGTAGCTGCCTTCCCCAGAACTGCTCAAAGGCAGACAGTACATGTAGCTGGAAGGACAAATATGTCAAAGTGAGACCTCACTTCTGTGGCTAGATGGGCTCCCCATTTTGTTTGGTTTTTTGTTGCCTTTTGGTTTTTTAAAAAGCCTTGTGTCTCATTAAAAAAAAAGAAAAATAAATTATGCAACACAATGAAGTGACCTGTGAAGGCTGTCTTAGAAAGAGTGACTTATCTCACAAACCTAATACCCAAAGAGACAAGGGAGATGGATGGTCTGATTTCATTCCAAGACCAAAAAATCTCCTGATATTTATTTGGCTTAGACCTTCGTAAGGGCCATGGAGAGCTTCTCTTCCTTCCCTCTGCTGGGGGAGAGGGATGTTACTACACCAGAGATACAATCCTGGCTGCTTTTCATAAAGAACACATTGCTCCCTTGCATGAGAGCACAACAAACCTATGTCTTTAACTGTAGGGATCAGTAAGTAATGCATGACTCAAAGTATCCCAAATCTTCACACCACAGCTTTAAAATGTGACCAAGATGAAAGACACCCAGCGATATCCTTTCACAATATATACACAGATGGCAGTGAGTCCCAGTCTCTCAATGTGCTCTTAAGGATAAAATATTACATTTACTAATATTTTCAAAGGACTTCCTTCTGCAATATTAACCAACTTTTTTGTTTGTTTTGCTTTTTGTTTTAAACAGGCTTATGCGAACTCTGTTTAAGCAATAATGAAGACAGGAAACCAGTTCCAAGTCTTATTACTCTGCTCAAGTTGCAATGGGAATCCAGCTAGATGAAAAAGTTCATTGCCACACATTCCTATTCCAAAACAAACAAGCTGTGTCCGCTAACACCTCCATGCTTCTTGAGGGGAAAAGCAAGTGTGCATTAGACTGACCCTGACCACCAGATCATCTTCTGAGGATTTGACTGGAATGAGGACACTCTAACTCCAAAATATCAGTTCCATGATGCTGATGTCCCTGAAATTCTCCCATGAATGTGAGATTTGCATCTACTTAATTTCTTCCAGAATACTAAGCTAGTCACATCCAGACAGCACCAAAGCAGAGAAACCATTCATCTTGGCAAACTACTCTGGTACCTGCAGTATTTCTACTTTGACTAAAAAAAAGAAACCATAATAAGTCAAAATTCCCATTGTAACCCAAATGAATAAGACTGAGCTTTTGCTTACCTATAGTATTATTTTGTTCTATAGGGGAAAAAAAGAAAGGAGAAAGTCTGAAGGTTCCTTCATTTACTGTGGAGCCAAACTCTGAAGCAGCTGCATGTAGCTTCCTAAGGAGACCACTAATTTCATTCATATCAATATACTTGTTTCCACTCAACAAACTGCAAGTTTGGATGGCAAGAGAAGAATGCTTTTTTATCACTTTCTGAAGGGCTGCAATGGCTGACCTAGTTTCTATTTGTTATTGCTTTGTGTTTGTGTGATGCCATTTACACCAGTACTGGCTGGTTGCAGTGCATCAGTCAAACTGCATCTTGTGCCAAACCTAAGAATAGCATAATATCCTCCCTAAGAGAATACACACACAAAAAAAAAAATCTCTTACACATTTTAGGATTATGTATAGAGTAGTACATCACAGAGAGATAACTATCTGGAAGTAGAAGGGTGGTTTCTGAAGAGGCCTCTGTACACAGCCCTTTTTTTTTTTCCATAGCAGGAACAATTTTCATTTCCTCCACAGTTTCCCTGGAACTCTGATGAATCAATAGTGAAGGTGGGAGATGTGGGAAGAATGCCTCTAATCAACCAGACTGAACATCCAATCAAACATGTGCTTTGTATACAAAGTAATATTATTAACTGAGTAATTACAAATAGAAATTAACTATTGCATCTGAACCTTTGAACACAGAGTTGATAGCTTCTAATGAGGGTATGTTCACTTGTATGTTGCCTAGGTATGAACTATGGTATCAGGCTGTATGGTTTTTAAAAGGTATCATACAAAAAGCATTAGGAAAATCAGCAGTTTTTTCTAAGAAAGAATGGGAGCATGATGTAGTTTTAAGGACTGTATGCCGGAAGTCATTTACAAACTCCCCACTCATGGTTCCACTTTGAACTCTTAACATCTTTAAGGGACTTGCTAGTATTTTCACAAAGAAGAACACTTTTATCAAACAGCCTCCCTCTGTCTCAAAGCAGTTATTTAGAGAGTTAACAGAAAAGACTTAGGTGTACTCACACTGGTTTTTAGTACATTTTCTTACCAGCACAGAAGTATTTTCCACACGAAACTCACGAGTCTGAAACAATACCCAATTATCATAATCTACTAAAACCTGTATTTCAAAACATTTTAGAAGTGGTTTGGATTGCCACTTAGCCAGCAGTCTCCAACCAGCCCAAGGAGTCAGGAGTTGCAAAACCACCGGCAAAAAATTCATTTACAGAGTGCAATGCTGCCATCTGCTGGAAGTTTCTTGTCTAATTGCGGTCTAATTGAGTTGCATGGTTCTGAGCACTCAGAACAGCTACTCAGACATGTTTAATCTGAGAAATTTGAGGATGAGTAACCAATATTTTTGGATTTGTGCCTACAGATACAAGGTCACCTGTATTCAAGTACAGAATCTGTATTTCCCTCGAATGGGATGGCCACCCAACTCTTGGTAATAATTGCTGTTTCCATTTGTTGCCCACAGAGCTGCACCACAGCCTTGCAGAAGGTTCTCCATCAACAGCAGACCCCAAAAGTAATGTTTCAAGCCTAGTGACAAATCTGGAACAGATCTGGACATCCAAAAAATCTGGACATCCAAGCTTGCAGCTTGTCCTGGCTATGCACAAGGCAAATTTACACATCAGGCTGGACACCTTTCCCTCCAGCACATTGGGCTGGTGTTCCAGGACTGCACTCAGAAGTGGCTGACTTTTAGGAAACTCCAAGTCCGTAGTTTTTCCTTGTTTTTTTATTTCTCTATATCTATTCACTGAATAAATAATCTGTCCTCTCCAAGTGATGGATATGGCCTTGCCGAAACTTCACAAATTCATCTCATTTGATGAGACAAGACTTTTCAGCTGTGGGCCACACCAAAGTTTTCCGTATAGCAAAAGTCACTGAAGAGAAAAAAAAAAAACTCAGAAGAACTGGTACAAAAGTACCATAATGTCATTTTCACTGTTACCTGTATTAACCATGGTAACTAAATTTAGGTAGGTGTGCAGAGCTCTCCCGTGGCCCAGGCTGTCATGCACAACCACTACCCTGAAGCAGTCTGACATTCATGCCCTGTGCTCTGCTGTTTGATTAGCACTTCTCAAATAAATGAGACCAAGTGTTGCACCAGGATGAACTCTTTTAAGTGCATACCAGATATTTTTGTTTCCGTTTCACCAGTATAAATCTGAAATAACTCTGCTTAGCTGAGTGGACATGGACCTCAATTTCCCTCAGTGTCAACAAATCAAGTGTGTGAGCCACTGCACAGAGTTCAGTCACCCATGGCTCTACCAGATACAGATGCGTAACAGTACAAGCTGATTTGCCCATGCCTCGCACTGAAGCAACAGCAGAATTATAACATATCACTACTCAATGACAATAGTAGCTGAAAATCACTTAGAACAGATTGTAAGCAATCTACTGGGGAATATGAAGAGCAGAAACAGGTCTCTTCTGTGAGGACAAACAAACTCATCAAATGATCAATGCTGCCCAGCCTTCCTCTTTGTTACCATCTCTCATTTCTTCAAAACATCCACTAGAAAAATTCAAGCCTTGATCATACCATCCAATTTGATGCAGTAATTATAACGGATTCATACTGCATCACTTACATTGATAAAAGGAAATTACCCAGAGATTCCAGAAGCATTTTACTGGACTTAATTCCAAGCATAAACTTGTAAGTGCTCCACTGATGTTTGTCAGTTTGATTATGGAACAAATCACACACCAAGGAATACTTTCAACCACATACTTCAAGACAGTTTTAGTTCTAGCAGTAGCACTAAGAAAATGCAAAAAAGCCTTTGCTCAGAGATGTAAACATTCATCCTTAGCTTCACTTTCTTACAAGATGAAGAAAGTGAAATTAAGAAAAAAATGTCAGTAGAAAAGATGAGATGTAGTAAGCTGGCATTTTACACTTTAGTTGATAACTTGTGAATGTTTACATTGTTTAACACAGATACAAGATGAGAAGAGCTTATCAGTAAACCAAGACACAAACAGCATGCGTGGGAAACAGTCACAGGGACACTGAGCTACAGCAAAGACTCATTTAGTCAGAGTAGCTCATAAATACCCACTCAGTAAAGAATGAGCAAGAAGAATTTTTGCCACATCAATGCTCATGTTTACAATTCCAAGCCAAGGAACAGTAAAGTCAGTAGATTTGATTATGCAAGAGGCAGATACAGCGCTTTTTTTGTGTGTGTGCACAGAAAAATGGGCAACACAAGCTCAAAGCCACAGCTACCAATACCATAGGACAAAGATTTACAGGTCTGAAGTCACCTCAAGGTTTCCTACAAACCACCAGCACAGTCAGACTGGTGACTTGAACTGACCACCAGCTAGGACTTCAGAGACCATTGGTGTGGTCCATGAACAGCAAGAAAATATCTGCAGAACCAAATGATCACATGAGACCCAAGCACAGGATGAACAGCACACAATGAATGGGAATGTGAAAAGGCAGAGCCAAGTTCTCCTATGATTTCAATGGATGCAATTCCACTAACAGTGGTATTTTATTTTTTTAAACCTCCCACAGAAGCCAAGCCAGATGGCCAAATGCTGCTACTACTAATGCTGCTAATACCCCTGTAGGATTATTTATTGAGTGAGACAGCTAAGACCAGCATTTTCATAGTTAGTAATCACTACCAGTTTTTTCCCCACTTTGTCTGTATCAGTTATAATTTTCTTTCAGGATATGACTTGTTAGTCTCCAATGCCTATTGTTCACATCTTCTCTGAGATTATTACTTAGGCAATGCAAGTACAATTGAATTTAGCTGTGTTGTTATTATTTCAACTGTATCCAAGCCACAATTGTTATTGGAAACTGCTGTCTAAGTTACTTTCTGAACTGACCCTTAAACCCCAATTTCTGATATTCTCCAGCAGTCATTTAATGGAGTAAGTTACAGGAATTTTCACCCCATTATCCCATGGATGAGCTTCCTGAGAGAACAAACAACTTAATTAGTAGAAATATTCCATATATAAGTTAGATACAGTCCAATGTGTGTTTCAAACCAGCATTCACTGGAGACATCAAGGAACTGTAGTTTTCCAATTACAACACTACACAAGGGAGCGATCTTGAAGCAACAACAGCTCACCATGGGTCACGTCTCACGAGTGCTGCTGGCTGTTTTCTTTAGCTCCCATATCTACAGGTCTCACAACAGTAATACCCCGTCCCAGTTCTGAAAAGCCTGGTATACAACAAAGCAAGGCAATCTATGCTCTAAAAGCAACTAAAAGATGTCCAAGCAAGGAATTTACTGTGCTAATGGTTCATTCTGCTATTTGCTTTCATTTTCATCTCACTTGTGACAGGAACCTGCTACTCCTCATTCCAAATGAAGCAAGTAGAAGCCAATCACTCTGCCACAGTGCCACCTAAACACATCTGTTAAGACCACTTCGGCTACTCTTGTTTTTTTTTTTTACCAGAAGGTAAAAGTGTTATCAAATGGCACATAGGAATTTTGCTTGGGTGGCTCTCTATGTTTAGAGTAAGAACCAAGCACTGCTTTATATCAGCAGCCAAAGTTATTTAAACAATAACTGAAATGCAAAGGGAAAGCTCAGAAAAACAATTTAACACAGTTTTCTTCTTCCAGGGCATGATGCCTCTACCAATGACAAAGAAAAAAAAAAAAAAGGGCAGAAAAAAGCTTTTAAAAGTCAAGTCACGGACGTTTATTAGATGAAGGAGCATTGTGGCCATTACATCCTCCCACCCAGCAGGCATGGAACAGAAAGTCCTCTCCAAAACGAGGACTGCCAAACGCAGCAGCCTCACACGATTTACTGGGCAGTGTACACAAATGCATACAAAGGAGATCATTATGCCCCTCTCAATTCAGGTGCCATCCAGGAAGATCATTTCCACAGTTCCAACAGTGACCGTTCCAAACTGCTGGTGTTCTTCCCAGCAATTGTATTTTGCGGTTGTAGTTCCATTTCCTTTACCATGTATGCATAAGCAAGCCTCTTTTTGGTCTGAATTATTTACCCTGTAATTTGTGCTTCTGTTTTCAACTAGTATTTACTGCTGAATCGTGCCAAAAATCACACATACTGAATATTGCAGTGGGTCATACTTTAAAGCCCCATAAATTTCCTGGTTTCCTTGCAGCCAGACATAAGCTTCCCACTACTTTGGGCCAAACTTTATCCTCTTATGGAACATGAAGCAAATGCACAGAACTTAGTGAAAATGCACCCACTCATACTAAACATTAATACATTTAAAAACCAGTCACTTTAGTCTTGATTCATTGACAGGTTGGCTTCTACTTATGGAATTATTCACATGACAGAGGTTATTCCTCCAGGAGCACTTCAAATACATGACATTTGCAATAAGAGGCCTGTTTGCTAGATATCTTTTACAACACCCAGATGCTTAGAATCAGACAAACACCAGCATCAGGAAGGCATCCCTAAACAGCTCAAAAAATTAGTCCAAGTGTTACAAGAATTCTGTCAAAGGACTACAGTTATTAGGAACATACAGACAATTGCCCTATTTTTCTATTAAAGAAATTTGCCTTCAAGCACTAAGATACACAGTAGCTCTCCTAGTACACACAATGAAGCAAATGTCTCCAATTCCAGAAAAAAAAAGGATTTTCAAAGATACTACATATTAAGAAATTGAGAAATAGTTGCATAACCAAGCATTTCCTTTATCATAATAAAAAGCAGGTATTTTTTTTGTTTGCCTGAAAGTGCAGGACAGCTCGGTCAGAATGACAAACACAATCAGATATATCTATCTGTCACAGAAGTATTTTAAACATATGGAGGCTACTTTAGGCCTTGCAAACAGTTCAATATTAGGAGTCAAACTTCCAAAGCTTGCACATGATACAGCTGCAAGCTCCGACAAATCTCAACAGGTCTCAATGTAGGCATTTTTTACTGGCACTGACCTCAACAGGACCCAGCCACCGACCTTAACTGATCTGCAAGTCTCAGGGAGGAACAAGCACTACTGAGGGGTCAGGGCAGCAGAGGGCTTTGGGCACTGAGTTGGCCTAAGCTGCAACCACCCAGAGCCACCTGAGCTACCCAGGAAGCACAGCACTTCCTGCCCCTGCCCAGGGATTGACAGGAGCACAGTCACAGCTGTGCTGAGGCAAAGCAACAGGGGTGGACCTGTCGCAATGGAAATCCCTTGGAGCCCTTGACCAAAGTGGGAAATGAGTTGAACCCCTCAGGAGCAGATGGGAGTACGGGGAAAAGCAGGTGGGGAGGGAAGCATCTGAAGGGATGTTCTCACCTTCCCTAAACCAGTGCCAACTTCAAGGCAACCCTTTAGCTTTCTTTTAAGGTTGAATCCCCCCTGAGTGGAAGAAGATGAGGCAGAGTGGCCCAGAGCATGAAAGAGGTTAACTTCCCAAACCTGGATCCAGGCACTTAATACAGAGACCCTCAAAATGCACCTCCAAATCCAGCATAATTTTCCTACAAAATTCCTCTAATTCCCGAGCATTTTCCTACAAAATTGCCCTAAGCCAGATATATTTTCACTTCTAAGTGACACAACAATGTAAAAAAAAAAAAAAAAAAAAAAGTGAGGCACCTCCCTGACAAAGCTACATACTACATAAACTTGCACTGTTAAGAGCTTTTCAATATTAAATGGCTTTCAAGTGTGCTGGCACAAGTGTGAGGTGTCTCTCCTTAAAGACAGATGTACATCCTTCTTTACACAGCATATAAATGGTGCCTAAAATTAGGATGAATAGTTAATGGATTCTCATCCCCATTTCAGTGGGTAGGATAAATGGAAAATAAATGCAAGCAGTGAAGTCAACTGTCACTGAGGCCTTGCAACTGGTTTTGAATGCTTGTGTTTATTGACTGACAGCTTCTTTTCAAAAAACTGATAAACCATCTAAGTTACACCATGCAGACACATGACTTCCAACACAATTGCCTCTTAGGAATTTTCCACCATATTTTCAAAAGATAGATTTTTAAATTATTACTTTATCTTCTTCCATAATCTTCCTATGTGTTTTTTATTATATATATAGTTAAATTTCCAGAAGTATTTCTTCACAGTGCCATAAATCTGCTACCCCATGTATGAAGATCTCTGAACTAAAGCAGTCTGTACATGCTCAAATGCCTACCTCAAGGGAGCATCCCTTCCCCAAAATTCATAATTACAGACTCTGACTACCCCCTTCCATTTCAGCCACTTCCCCAGCTTGATCTTCCTCTGGGTTTGGTTTAGTTTGTTTTGCTGTATTTTGAGACTTCTCCAAGTTTTCAAATATTTAGGCTGCACCAAAACTATTTGAAGAAACCAAGAGTCTTTTTCCACCTTAAAAGCAGAGACTAACACAGCAAACTCAGCACAAGCAAGAAAATTAAATGGGCACAAAATCCAGAACTGATTGTCCATTTCCTTCCTTTTCCAAACCAGAAAGCTGAGCTCTCTAACCCTCCCAACACCAGCTTCAAACCCTAGAGAGACCAAGGGGTCTCTTATATTGCCACACTAAAGTAACCACTCAAAACACACAGAGAAGAAAAACCTGCCTCTTGAGCTCTGTTTGCTCAAGCAAAATGGACAGGCCTATTTGCTTTCTACAGCAACTCCATCTTAGCTTGGCTTGCCTAGCTAACACTTACTCACTTGTTTTCCACTGCCCTAGGCAGCACACTCATGCAGCTATAGCCAGACAGGAGGATTTTTTAAAAATTCTTTTTAAGAACTTCCTTACCTATGTTCTTCTATCTGACTCCTCCATTTTCTCTTTCTTTGTCCCCATACCCTTTCTCTTTTAGTTCCCTCCTTATAGTATCCCCTTCACCAGTTCCAGAAAGCAATGCATAAAGCCTTTCCCTTTGTCAGCTTACTGTTCTACTCCTCTTACAAGTTCTTCTCATTCTCCACCTTCTATCAGCCTGCATCAGCCCCACTGTCCCACTCATCTCTCAGCCCTTCTCTTCCTCAAGGAGGCTTCCACATAAATTTCTATTTTCCTTTTCTCACCACCTTTACCTTTTGTTTTCTCCACAAAAGCAGAGTATTTCTATTTGGTTTAAGAGTTCTTCCACACAGGTTGCAAGCACCTATATTTCATTCCTCTCCTCCCAGCTAAGCCAAATACACCTCCTCCACAGCCTCCTCTCCACAGTGGGAAGCAGCCACCTGGACTTCAGGCAGCCCTGCATGAAAACCTCTAATTCCAGCTATTCCACAAAAAAAAAAAAATTGTTTAAGAGAATCTAAGTCAGGCCTGCTAAACTTGAACTTTGACACAGGACTGGATTCATAGAGATTTAAAAACAAACATTATACCATTCACCTCTACTACTCCAAACACAACAGACTAATAGACTTTAATTTCAGAAAGCTCCTCAAGATCATACATACAAAGGACAAAGGAGGTGGTGGAACCCAAAACAAAACCAAAACGCGTCTATACCTCCAGAGGACTTTGTTTTCTAAGTAACCTTAGAAATTCTGGGTATTGTTCTCTGCAGTGCACAACGGAGCATTCAGCAAGTGGTTTCTATTTTTAGGACGTCTGGGAATGTTTTGCGTTTGTCTTTTTCGCTCTGCGAGACCACAGTGCCATCTATTGGGAACAGCTATAAAGAGCAGATATTGGCTTTATTATTTGCAAAGACTCCGAGTATTCATTACTTCAATTTCATAACAATTAGGTAGTCCAAGTCCTTACCATAGGCTTTTATAGGTATTTGTTAGGATATGCAAACCTCAATATTATGGAAAATTCCACATTTTTTATTCAAAGGAACTTAAGCAAGCACTTCAGAACCTCACAGTCACAACTGTACTAACAAGCCAGAGACAAGAGTTCCCACTCTTAGAAATAAACATCAGGAAGGTCTACCCTGCATAAGCCTTTCTTTCTTAATCCTACATCCGGCATTGCAGTGAGGCTCCCTGTTTGAGCTAAATCATACAGGAATAAATACAAATCCTGCTCCTTAACCTGATTTTTATTAATCCTCCAAGACCAGGCAAAAGACACGTCTTTGAAAATTCTCTTTCCATCAATGAGCAGCACACATCAAGCTTTCCTACACCTATAAGCAGTCAGTGGAAACTCAGAGCAGCCAGAATAAGCCTGTAGAGCACTTACAATCCATAGTCAACATTAAACAAAGAGAAAGACATTTTAAGAAGAGGGATTTTTAAAAAGGATTGAAGAGGAATTCTAGAGGAGTTTGGGAGATCTAGGCCTGCAGGCACACCATCTACACAATGCAATTAAACAGAGGCTAAAAAAGGTAGGCCACTAGATAAGCCAGGCAACATGGAAGACTCACCATGGCGAAGTCTTTCTTCCTGAACGCACTTCCAGGAGCATCCAAAGCCCACAACAGTCCCTTGGCTAGGTGACAGCAGGCTAAAACCAGGACTTCCCTGGCTACCACCTCGAGGGCAGTGATGAACAGCGGCTCAAGAAAAGAGCTTAAGTGCTGGCACCTGGCTTTTAAAAGGAAGATGAGGCACAGGTGAACCCTGTTACTGTTTGGGGAAGAGGCGGGATTTTCTCTCCCTAGATCACAGTGCAGCTGGCACTTTGCATCCCTCACACACAGGTGTTTTCCAAATATATCATGTGGCTACACTTAAGATTTAGAAAATAAGCTAGTGCCAACACACAGACTTTGGGAACTGTCCCATAATGGTGAGAAGGTGTCTTCATGCCCACATGAACTGATATACGTAACTACTACATGATTTATATGTACACTGCTGCCAAGTAGCATTAAAGCATTACCCAACAAATCAGGACAAAAATGTCTAATAAAAAAATAAGTTAGTGTAATAAAAAACTATCTTCTTCTTGTAAGCCTGTAAGTACCTAATTTTGAGGAAAAAGTTGCAAATGCAAGCAACAGGCCAAGGCCCTCCTCATGTCCCCTCACGAGAGCTGCTATGGCCATGCTGGAGCCCAGCTCAGCATGACACAAGAAGCTCCTCACAGCCCTGGAGAAAACCAGCCCAGGTCTGACTCTTGTCCCCTCCCAGGGACACACAGCCACCTGCTCCCACAGCAGCCCCTGGGGAAGGGACTGAGGTGGAATCACTGAGCTCACCCCAGCACGGCACCATTCCAGCCAGGCCAGCCCCACTGCGGCACTGCCATGGGCTGGGCGGGAAGAGACCCTCCACAGCCAGCGGCACCAGGGCCCAGCAACCTCACAGCCTCCATGGAAGGCCTCTTGCTTTAGCAGCCATTCACTTCATGTTGTAAACAGCCATCAGATAAACAACATTCTCATTTTCCTGGGGTTTCCAGTCAATCCACATAAATTTTCCTGATTTAGCATGATTTTCAGTGTGAAATGCTCATCTTGGAACATGCTGCCCTTCAGGTGTCAGGCACAGGTGTCTACCCGTCAGGAGGGGCAGAAACTCAAGAGTCGCCTCACGAAGCCATTGTTTCTTTTTTACTTTTTTTCCAGAATCAAGCTAAAAATCAGTAAAAGCCGAGGTAAAGACTATGGGGATGAAGGAGATCTTATGGAGAAGGTCACAGCACTTTATGGTCCCACTGCATGTCCTGGCTGCTCTCTGGCAGCACCATGGAGGCAGGTTGCAAAACAGCTTTGCAGGCAACGAACCTCATCTGCTTCACGCACCCTGAATGTGGCAAAAAATTGTATAATCACTCACCCAGCAGGCCAGAGCAAGACCCCAAATGTCAAACTAGCAGTTCCTCCTTGGCAGGAGGGTGCAGGAGCTGCTGTCTGTTCCTGGAAACCGACCATGGGAGAGAGAAAGGAAGTAGTGCTGTCCCCACACAGTTTCTTAAGAGATCTCTGTCCAAGGAATGGAGTCCCTCTCCCTTTCTAATGATTTGTGGCTTGGGTTTTTTTTCCCCAGTTACATAAAAACAGCTTTCATTTTTAGTATTCGCAATACTTGTCCAAATACTCCTCTGTACAGACCTCAGCACTGAGACACGGATATCCTGGCACGAAGAAGAAAGCATGAAACGCACTGCAAGCAAAAGATTAATTTTATTCATCCTTTGATACATTACAGATGTCTCTTATTCATTTACACTGCCTTATACCACTATGGCACCTGCTTCAGGGATTACCACTCCATCATTGAAAGCCATGAAGTTAATGCAAAATTCAGAGGGGACAAAGTGGTAACTAAAAGACAGAAAGGATAATTAAGAGCCTTAAAGTGGCACTTCTTGAAGTTAATGCCTGCAGTACAGATAAAGGGCTGATATGGGCAATAGAAGAAGCTATCTCTGGCTACATGATCTTGAGGGCCTCTTTGAACTTTTTGGTATAAATTGCACTGTGAAAGCAGCAGACTAGATGTTAATGTAGAGGGGAGGTCACAAGATCTGGGCCTAAACATCCAGGAAGTGTCCTGTAGCCTCCTCCATTACAGAGCTGCCCTTTTCCCACGGCCCTGCTGCCTTTCTTGAGCGGTGAAATCAGAAATTATTTGAAATACTTTCCTTCCTGCTACAGTGTGTGCATTCGTTAACCACTACCCAGGCAATAAGCAGTTACAAAGACTGTCACCACCAAAGGAGACAAAACAGAGATATGTTATCACCATTGAGCTGCAGCAACGACAGCAGTTGAGCATTTTTTTGCACTCTGCATGAAACAACACGGTGCAAAATTATCTTTATTTCCTGCAATTTCTCACTCACAAGCAGCTCTGAGCAGGAATATGTTTCTGTGCAGCGACAGTGTGCCATGAATCCTGTTCCCTTCAGCGGGGACAAGTCCCTGTAGGCACAGACACACACAGGTGGCACTGAGACACCGGCGCTCCCGGCGCGTCCCGCAGAGCCGCTTCCCCAGGCGCGCTTTGCCCTCTCCAGAGGCCCACGCTGCCGCTAGGGCCGCATAATTTTTCCCCGCACTTTTGTCTTTAGCCGTCCGGAGCGCCGTCAAGTCCCAAAAAAAGCCCGTTTTCCTTCCCAAAAAGCTGTGTGCTCCAGGTGAGGCTCGAACTCACAACCTCGGCATTGCTCGGCTTTGTACTGCTGTATAAGTACCGCGCGCTAACCGATTGCGCCACTGGAGCCCTGACACCAACCCGTCCCGAACGGTTTATCAAGGGCTCGCCCGGCCCCGGCGGGGGAAGTGCGGCTCACTCCCGCCTGCACCCCGCGCTGAGCGGCGGCCCGAGGCCGCGCCGGCTCCGTGCCCGGGCCGCGCTACCCCGTTAGCGGCGCGGGGAAGGCATGACGGCGCTGGAGGACGCCGCACCGCTCGGGGAAGGCGGCGCCCGCGAGCAAGGGAGAGAGGCGAGAGGCGAGCGGCGGCGGGGCCCGGACAAAGCCCTCCCGGCCCGGCCTCCACTCTTGGCGGACAGGCAGTGGCCGCGGCGGTGCCGGCAGAGTCCGGCCCCCTCCGCCGCCGGGCGGGGCGGGGCGGCCGTGGCCGGTGACGGGCGGCAGCGCCTTGGCCTGAGCCGTCCTCAGTTCCGTTTTCCGGGGGCGAAGCCCGGCCCCGAGTCGTTCGGGATCGAGCCTCCTGACGGCCCTCGATAAAGGCTCGGGCCGCTGGGCAGCGGAGTTCAGACTCTCGCTCAAGGGCAGCCGTGGGGCTATGATGCACCCTCGGTCGTGCTCAGGACCCGGCCGCAGCAAAAAGTGACCAGTTACTGTCGGGGAACTAAATGTTGATATCTGTAGCATCGCCGCTGTGTGTGACACGAGGGGTGCCTGGCACTCTCAAAACAATTGTTCAACACCACGTGTGCATTGTTAAAGTATACCTCCAACATGGATTTATTCTGCAGTCAGATCTGTCCTACCTTACGTAGCAAAAAGATGGTAAACATAATCATCAGCAGCAGAAATTTAAACCCAAGTGTGACTCCACTACCTCTCTTTCCCCATGATCCCCGTCGTAAATAACCCAACACTTTTTGAACAGAGAGGACGTGCTCCTCACTTGCCGAGGAAGTTTGTCTCCTATAAGTGTTATTACTGTGGGCATTACCTAAAATCCATTTCAGTGGTAATCACCATTGACAGGTGAAGCAGCCTGCAAATGCTGTATGTGATCCTTGATGAAGGTGTCCGGCTTGGAGAAGAGAACTGGCCGTTCATTTCTGGAGAGAAATTTTTCATCATTTAGGTACACCTATGGCATACCAGAAAACAGCAGCAGCCTTCATTACCCTTAACGTCATTATGGTAACAAAACAGTCTATATCTCACAAAGATTGCTGGGGGGGGGGGAAAGGTAGTATGGAGAATGTCGTTTAAAAAGTATATAGCCCAGTGTCAATATTTAACTTGTATTTTTTTGTTAACATATTTTTCTCGCTGGACACCAGCTTGTAAATTTAAATCTTCAATGGGTTTGGTGATTGAGGAAAGTAGAAAATGAGAGTAAGTGTTGTCCAAAATGCAACTTTTTCCAGTAACCCTTTTTTCCTGTACCCTCAATGCAATAAATGAATGGAGCAGTTTTGTGTTTCAGTACTCTTGCACTTCTCTGGCAACAAAAGATTACCCATCAAGTCCTTACCTTTGCATAAAAGGAAAGGAGAACAGAAACCCCAGGTGCTGGAACAGGCTTTGATGGACGTGAAGAGCATTGTGAAACTATCAAGAGACTAGCAAGTCAAATCTAGGCCCCAATCAGTTCCTGAGGTGTGTGAGATGGACATATTTACATGGATGCCACAGAGACTGTAACACTGGTTCTTTTCTGTGCCTCTCCAATACCCTTCACAGAAATAGTTTTATAGCCTTTCATGCCATGCAGTTATCTGCATTTCTTAGCCCCACTGTTATATGCATGAAGTGGCAATTAATTTCATTTTTCAAAGCCTACTGATTTTCAGAAGGTTTCAGAAAATTCTACCTTGTGAAAATAGCCTCAGCCTTATACTAATGGTGAATTTTTTAAGTGAACTTTGTTTTCTCCCTGAGTAGGTTTAACTGTCAGGTTTTCATACCTCATAACAGCCACAAAATGAATTTATGAGCCTGCAACTGAGAAAGTTTTCTCTGCAGGTAATACTGCCTTGTATTCTGTCTCGTGGGGAAAAGCAGAGACTAGGGATTAGAGCAGTGGCTGTGGACAAGAGCCCTGCAGTTAAAACTGGTACTTTAATGCCATGATGAACAGGGATTGGCTCAATCAATGCCAGGATCTGTGTTTTTTCCTGCTGTGACTCTGGAGATTCTCTTGGCTTTCATGTCCAACAAATGGAGTCCTGCTCTGCAATACAAGATACTAATGATGGGGCAAAGCTTTACAAAACCACGGTCATTAACTAGTGTCTGCACTTCTCCAGTCCTTCCAGTCTGGGTCATAATCCCTTAAGTGAAAGTGCATTTTAAATAAAAGCTCTCTTTCCTTCACAGCTAAGAACAGAACCACCAGCAGCCTGCAGAACAAAAAGTACCAAAATGTACCTGTCTGTAAGTTAAAAACCAAGCCTTATGTGTCTGCTGTGTGGTGGTGTCTCACCACAGCCAGACACTGCTAGAAATTTCATGTGCTACATAAGTGATGTGGTGGTGGTGTTTTGCAGTAGAATGAAATAATAACTACTTTGGGCTTATTTCAGAGGAAATTATGGCTAGTCCCATTGTGATTGTATCAATACAGTGGAACTGTAATCCACATGGGGATCTTTTTATTTCAAAACGAACGGATTTTTTCCTGTTCCATAAATTACATAATGAGTTTAAACTAAACTGCAAAGTGATAGAGACAAAGGTAAAACAGAGTCACTCTTACAAATACTTGATGAAAGCACAGTGTTAGTTCAAAGTCACACTCCATTGCTTTTTTCTGGTGGAAGATTACAACAGTACCAGTTAAAGAACTCCCAGTTTTGTACTGCTCATCATGATGAGTTTTTGGGCCTGTAGCTGCGCTGCTCATAGTGCAAGCCATGGAGAATGTGCCACTCACTTTTAACCAGATCATTTTATCACCTTATACCCATACACATCCACTAAGCACAGTGTAGATAAAAGTGGAAGACTGAGATACGTCAAGAGCAAAGTGCTAAGATATTGTAATATCTTGGGATTTCTTTGTTTACCCACTCATCTCCTGTGTTTGGAGTCTGTTTATAGATTTATTTATTTAAAAAATTGGAGGTGGCAGGGAACAGAGCAAGCAGTTCTATAGCAACTGTGTACATCTTGAACAGCAACTTGTGAGGGAATAGAGACTAATAAAGATCTGGAAAGTCTGTTTCTTCTCAGTTTATTTTTTGCCAGTGTCCTGGTTTGAGAGGAAGTGAGTTTTTTGGGATGCTGTGGTCAAACCAATAGGTGCTCAGATTTGAATATTTGCACCTGGTGTGGCCACTGAGGACATGGATATGCCTCTGAGAACACAGGGGGTTAAAAGCAGAGCACTCCCGGGAAAACTCTCTCTTGGGTTCTGGTGCAGCCGGGTGAGGTAGGCCTGGGCCCTGAGGATGGAAGGGTGGAGAAGCACCAAGAGACATCGGGCAGCCACTCCCCCTCCAGGAGAGAGAGAGAGCTGGCGCTGGTACTTGTGCCACCTTGAATTTGATAGCACGGCCAGCGAGAGGGAGTGGGGTGAGAAGGTGCCCGGCAGGGCAGCGTGGGAGTTCTGGACAGGCAGAGCCTGAGATTTTTAACCCTTTTCTTAGATGATGGAAACCTTATGGATGCTGATCCTGCTAGAGCTGAATGAGAAGAGAGATAGAAATGAGATAAGAGGAAATGGGCCACGAGAGATGTAGAGAAGACTCTTAGGTGGGAGGAGGTGATGGAGTGCCTTTGGCTGGACTTTTCTTGTATAGCTGTAGACAGAACCATTTTTCCTGTGACATAGAGACTGCATTTAGGGGGATGCAATGACTTGGAGTCAAGAGAGTGCAGTGATGTTATGTGAAGGAGTGTGTGAACAGAGACAATGGATGAGGAGGGTGGTGGTGCCCTCGATCTTCAGTGAAGGAGAAGATCTCTGTTCTTGAGACCCCTCGGCCCCAGGGGGTGAAATCTGGGGGGGACAAGTGTCCTAAAAGTGAGACACAGTGCTCTTTTTAGAACTGGGCAAAGCACCCTTAAAAAGGAGAACCCTAGAAGCAGCTCTGGTCCATGTTCAGTGGTGAGAGCACTGGACATGGAAGGAAGTGGTCACAATGGCAATGATCTCCAGGCAGTGCCACGTGTGACGGGAAACACATGAGGTCTCAACTGGCTTTCCAGGGAAAGCCTATGGCACAAGAGGGACTCCTCACTCCTTGATGAACTGAGAATTGATTATCTGAAGGATGGTGATGGATGACGGTGATCTGAGGGATGGATGTATTGGAAATTTGGTGGGGGGAGGAGGAATCTTTTTGGAAGGTTTGAATTCTGTGTGTTTCTTTTTACATATAGTTGTAAGTTAATAAAGTTTTCTTTATCCTTAAGTTGGAGCCTGCTTTGCTCTATTCCTAGTCACATCTCACAGCAGACACCAGGGAGAATGGATTTTCATGGGGGCACTGGCATTGTGCCAGCGTCAAACCGTGACAGCCTGACAATTTGATGCACTTTCCCAAAGGGCATCACAGAATCAGGGTCAGCTCTTCACAAGCCCTGCTATAACATTGGCAGAGCAGATCAAATTAAGATGAGCATTTATGGACAGCTACTCTTGGTCTTAAAAATACAGGAGACACCTGTGTTTTGGCTACTTGACAAAAGACGATCCCAGTATTTTCAAATAAATACACATACCACAAACATTCAGCTGTAGAATGTTGAAGGGAGGTTTCTGTATAAGACATCAAAGGAGTGAATGCCCCAGCCTCACTGACTTTTTCTGACTGTTATAAGGCTATTTTTGTAATGTTCACACTCCAGTTGATGCAATAAAGAGAATTAAGAAACCCCCTGTAGACAAAACCCAGTGTCCAGTAAAAATATATATTTTAAAAACACTAGTCAATTATTAGCCAAGCTGCTGGAGCATTAGTGCTCCCTATGAAGTAACCTTTGGCTGATGGACCTGTCCCTTTTGACACTGAAGCCTGTAGACACCTCTCCTAGCAGCCAATCCCCTGAGCACTGGGGCTGGAATCACAGGCAGACTGCTCACGGAGAAAGCACTCTGCAAATTCTGATATCTCGGGCGAAAGTTTCATAGGTGGTGGGCCATGGAGCTTCTTGTGAATGTAAGAAAATGGATAGAAGAAAACAAAGCTGCCTTTCTGCCACCTGTTTGCAATAAGCTTATGTAAGTAAATGAAGATTTTTTTTTTAAACAAGTTATTATATATACAAATATTCCTAGCTATATGAGGAAGCTGCAACAATGCATCCATGGTAAAGATTAATGAGGAACCATAATTCCTCTGAGGCTGCAGCCAGTGCTGTGCCAAAGAACAGAAAGTGAGTGAAATCTGATTTGCAATAACTCAGCAGGATCTGCAAAGATCAACTTGAATACAAGATACTTGTCTCAACTCAAAGTCACTTGTAGGCAGGGAGATTGAGTTAAAAGAATTTGTGTCAGGCTCTGTGACAACAAACTCCTAGAAATCGGAGGAGATGGCATCACATCCAAAACCAAATTACAACCTGGTTTGTTGTAAAGCTGGTGAGAATCATTCCAACATCACAGAGGAGCGAAAGCTGCAGGAGCAATCAAAATCAGAAGGCTATGTTGCTGGAAAACAAGGAAAAAGGAAGGGCAGAGGTACCAGAGGATCAGATTTCCAGGGCATTTCCAGATCTGTCAAGGCAGGAGGGTAGGGAGCCTGAAGGGGTGGTTTACAGCCATTTATTTACAGTATTCTGAATGAGACAGCCAGTATAACGAAAAAAGTGTGGGCATTATGCAGTTGTATGGGCACCATGCATATGCTCTGTGTCAAAGCTTGTGAACAAATTCCAATGTAAATTATCCAGTGTGTCTCAAAATATTAACGAGGATTTCTTTGTCAGTGAAGCTGAGGGGAATATACTTTGTCTAACACTCTGTATGCAGAAAGCTTTCACTAGGAAGTATTCTCTCTAAGGAGTGACATAGACCCAGGTTTTATAAAGAAATGAAAAAGCATTTTCTTTCTATAACTTTAATTAAAAAAAAAAAAACTTCCTTTACAATTTTAGTCATTAAAAAAATGCCTCTTGCCCTTCCCTTAAGTGCTATCTCTGATGAAAAGCTGAATGGGCAGTAATGTATCAGTGACATTAATTTCCATTCACAGGGACAAGGGTTACTTTTCAAAGCAATGGTTACAAGAAAAAAGAAGAGGTAAAGAGTGCATAATTACTGCCATGTCTGTGTAGTTCTACAGCTGTGCATAGAACTGAAAAATTCTGAAACTTTAATCACTGCAAGTGTTCCCATTTCTTTCATTTTCAAAATGGATTTTAGGAAGCATTTTATGAAGTATATTCATTTCTGAAGCCTACCAATGATAATGGGAAAATTTCAGTATTTTATTTATATGGAATATTCGCGTGTTTCTTTCCTTATCAGCACAATGAATCTTTTTTGTGCTTACTACACTGTTCTGTATTGCTTACTAGTAGTTCTGCAAATCTGGAATGCGGCATCTATCGTAGACCTTTGCCCATAAACATTTTAAGAAGCTACAGTGAAACAAGAAACATTTCTTGTGATAAAAATCGCATAGTTTAAAACAAAATCCATTTTTCCAACATGGCTTTAGCCTGTGTAGAAGGAGAGTAAAACCATGTACTGCATGGGTTCTGAGTCTACCATCACCTGCACCTGGTGCTACCAAAATGTTTTCAGGATTTTCCAAAAGGTTTTAGGTGATTTTTCAAGAAGCAGCTAATAGATTTTCAACTTTTTTTCAAAGGCTTGATCCTTCAGGTGCTGTAAGGCAATCTTCTCTCTGCCCTACTGCCTCATGGAAGGCAGCCACATCAAAATTTAAGTAACTTAATTTGTTTCAATGAAGAAGACTTAGCAGTTTAAACTAGGTCTTACAGCAAATCAGTAGGGCTTTTGGTATCTAAAGTTATTACAGCTTTCAGGCTTTTATTGCGTTATGTTCCATACATTTGAGAGGATCACAATTTTTAAATACCTATTTGGGATTGCAACATACAACCTCAATTCCTGAACTACTCCCTATTTAGAGTTTTAGCAAAGTAAAGAAAATTATACATCTAATTAAATTGCAGCTCTGATACTGTATTTTAATGACACTGTCTTGTAAGTTTAAATGCTTTTTAACCTCAACAATGAGCAATTAGTGCAAAATCAAACCCCTTGACACAGCTGATTTTCACAGGTACTTCTAAAGCTCTTCTGAGTTCAGAATATGATGCTTATCTTTCAAAAGGACTACTAAGTATGGTCATGGACCATCTGATTCTTTGTAACCTTACCACGTTTTTAAAGGGTTACCTGCTGGTACCATTTTCTTTATGGGGATGAGAACAGAAATGTTAGAGTATGGAAAACATAATACTCCATTAATTAGGCCCTTATTCTAACAATAGTACAGTCAAGTAATTTTCACATCCCTGAAACCTTTACAATACTCCTACCTGCATTTTAGCAGTCTTAACTGAAACCTTTCTTTATTATATTTCATAACAATAAATAATTGTTAGATATAACAATATTTAAAGCAACTATATTAACCAGATAACTTTATTTAACAAGGTGGGCTCACTGAGTTCCTGCTCATATTTCATAGCTGGAATCTTTTAATGGTGTCAGTATACATTTGTTAATCATTGAATGATTAACCCATAGCCCAGGTAAATCTATGGGAAAATTAATCATAAATTTGCCAAATTAAGAAGTCAAGCAGTAATTAGCAGTATTTTCACTTTTACTTAGTGAACTAACAACAAAACTGAATGTTTATAAAAAAAAACTAACCCATCTTAACAGCAGACTACAAGATACACACAGATTGCCTTTCTCTTATTTTATTCTTCAGGGTTAGTTTTCATTTATTTCATTAATTATTATCTGTATTGCTGCTGTTTCAGTCATCCTGCCCTTCTTTAGTAGAAGTGTTCATTAATGCAGAAGCATTTCGGTGTGCTGTTGAAAAGGAATATTAAGTCTGCATGGTACCAACAATTTGGATTTCAGTTCCTTATTTTATGAAACAGATATGAAGCCCAGTGCTGTCACATATACAGCTTCCTATGGAGAAAACAGTCAATTCTAATTCTTTAGTTTTATTTGACCAACTAATTTGTCACTGTTACTGGTTAACTGCTTTACTAGTCCCCACTGTGTTCGTCATTATCATTTACACATTCTTCACAGAAAAAGTGATAACGCCAGCAGATTGAATATGCGTGTGCCACCGCTCAGAACAGCCTTTCTCAATTAAACCTTACAAGGTGCTGACACAGGGACACATTGTTCGCTGTGTTTCAGGGGACTGTGGCCCTGCTGGTTCCCTGTTGCTCCCCAGAACCTCTTCATTGCAAAGCAGAGGTTAATACACCTCAGTTCGCTTGTCCAACAGCAGACAAACAAATTTTGATTCACAGCTAACAGGCCCGATTTTGAGGGGTTTGTTTAGCAAAGGAAAACCTGCTACCTTACCTTTATATTAGTGTGAATGGACTGATAGGTAATTGGGGTGATAGCCATTCCTTGTGATAGCTGAGAGGAATGCTGACTGGGGCACTTAAGAGGGGCAGAGTTAAGAAATTACCTGGAATCTCCTTTTCTGAAATAGCCACAACCACAATGAAACCATTGCAATGTTATTCCATCTTAGCAAAACCATTTTAAGCAAAACAGAAATTAACTGGCAATTCTTACCATCAGTACTGTTAGTAATTCTACCAATGGGGGGGGAAGTATGTTTTTACCTTTATTAACTTTTAAGAGTTTTACCTTTACATAATCAGCTCAGGTTGAAAAACCTCTTTTCTAGTTCCTGTCTCTTAGGTAACATTCTTTATCTTTTCAATTCAAAGCTCTTTTCAAGCTGGCAGCTATTGTTGTCCCCTTTTCATAGCTGGAGGCATTGAAACTCCAGGAGGGAGGTAGTTGGCCTCAGGTCACCCAACAGGACAGTGCCAGAGCAGAGAGGTGCATCCAAGGTTTATCAGTTCTTGTACTGGCTGTTGCTTTCCACTCAACGTTGTTTCATTGACTCATTGTCCTAAAAAGAATTAAAAATAATAAATGAAATAAACAACATCATGAACAGAAGTAGCGTCAAAATGTCACTTTCTCTTCTAGGCATCGCTATCAATTAAATGTGATGTTTGTTGGAGGGCCAAATGAAAGGAAGGATTATCATATTGAAGAAGGAGAAGAGGTAACATATAGGTTGTTTACATTATTCAGATTTAATTTATCTATAATGATTAAATGCAGCTACTTTTGAAGCTATAGATTAGCTATGCCAGGCTCAGTGATGTATTTATCAGATCTACTCATAGGTTTAAACAGAATCATTCACCAGAACCATACATACATCATCTGTGCATTTTGTTTGAAACAAGCACATGAGTTCAGATCTGTTTTGCTGTAATTAATTTCCAACAGAAAACTAGAGAAAGTGTTTTTACACATCCAAGTGTCTCATTTCAACATTTTGGAACAGAACTTTAGGAAGGTAATGATATTTTTAAAACACTATGTTATTGCAAAAGATTGGTCTGTATTTGAAAAGTGACTTTGGTATTCAAAAATCAAAAATATTTTAATTCACTAGAAATTTCTCTTTTTGTGGACTTTGTGAGAATCATCAGCTTTTCAGCTTTCATTTGAGTTTGTAAAGAATAGGGTCTTTAAATATTTTTCACATCATTCCCCTGTGCTCAAAGCCATTCCGCTGGTGTGGCCATTGCACCAAATGCAGCATGGAGGAAGAAAGAGTAGAAACATAACAAATTTGTAACAATTTTCACCTTCTTTGTTTACTGCCTTTTTCTTGGAATTGCTTGCTCTGTCTGGGGACTTCACCACCACTGGCTCTGAAAGAATCCTAAGGGAAAGTGATTACTAGAGGCCTGGAAATAAGGGTATCAGGATAGAGACAATTTTCCTTGCTTCCCAGCGGAATAATTTAACTTCATGTCATTCCAATGACATTTGGCAACCTAATTTTAAGTATCTTTGGAAACTCAAGCCTAAGCATCTACATAGTTTAAGGCAGAAGTGGGCCAAGGTCCTGTAAATCCTTTTGAAAAGAAAGAAAAATTCCTTTATTTATCATTGAATCATTTCTCCCCAAACCCACCCCAGCATTTCACAAGAGCCTTCGCTGATTTCCTGTTCTAACTGTGCTGTGCAGGTGATGTAGTCCTTGCAGACACACAGCTCTGGAAGAGCAGGTGCTGAGTTTTCCCTGGGTGACTCCCTCCTGTGCTGGATTGTCACTGCCATCTCCCAGCCCACCTGTGGCTGTGGGCACAGGCACATCCATCACATGCCAGGTTACCAACACTGTGTCCCTTCTCATGGGCTGTGCAGGGAGAGCTCTGGCAGCACCTGGGATCAGCCATCACACTTCTTGGGATTCCTTAAAAACAAAGTTAGGCTGATTTAATGTAACTTTTTTTTTTTTCATGTGGCAAGTTGTTCTTGTATTTGTAAATAACATGGCCTACCCTTTTATAAACTCTTTATATGACTTCTCAACAATATAAAAAGTTAGCCATATCTGTAAAGGTGTAATTTTTAATTTACTGTTGCATAGTGATGTTGTTGTTAACTCAAGTGGAAACAAGGTTTTTTAGGTATCAGTACATGCTCATTTACATAGTAAGCTTCCCCCAATTACTCAAAAACCAAAAATGGAAACATAACAACCCTATAAAATCAGAAACTTGGCAATGCACAGATCGGAAGCATTATCAGTTATGTACCAGTTTAACATATGGGCCAATTTTGTTCAGTTTTATAAAAGTACATTATAGTTATTCATTGCGTTTTACCATAGCTTTTTATCAGACACATTTACATCTTCCCATGATCTAACTTAGAACCATGTTTCTCATTAGAGAAGAATTGTGAGGTAGAGAGTATCCTAGCAAAAGGGCATATTCCTAAATTAGATTTGGGATTTAAAAAAAAAAAAACAACATTCAAAGCCATGTTCAGCTCATTATTTTGTCAGAAAAAGGGTAATTTATAGTTCTGGGTGATAATTTGAAGGCAGACTGTATAGACATACTGTCAGCAGGCCAAATCACGAATGTGAAAACCCACAAATCCTTCAGGCAAATTTAGCTGATGCTGTTCTGCTGTTAGTATTCCCATAGCAAAGAAGGGTTGGTTTGGAGAGAAAGTTAAATTTAGGATTGTTTATATCTGTCCACTCACTATCTCGTGCCTGTTATCACACAGTTTATCAAGTGTCCTGTGGCAGAACTTGTGCTTGAAAGCCTGCAGTTCGCAGCAGCAAAGGGTTGGCACGCAGAGATAAGGGCTGAGGAGCATCCTCCTCCTCCTGAGCTGCTCTCTGCTGGTGCCATTAACGTGCAGGTGTATCAGGAAGATTAGGTCTGACTGGCTAATTAGAAGGAAAAAAAAACCCAGAGGCTTGATTTGAAGTCTCTTCAAAGCCTTTTAGAATTGTCTCCTGAACCCATTTAGGCTAAAATGACAGCTAGTTTAGCACAATTTCTTTCCTCCTCTCAACAAGCAGGCATTTCCTAAATAACCCTTATATTTTGTTCCCTCTTAGTTTTTTCTATAGCTCTTCACTGCCTTCTTAAACTTCTGTGCACTACTTCATTACCACCATTCTGCACAAAAAGAGTCTCATACCTGAGACTGTGTTCCATGGGACAGGTTTTTTAAAGAGAAATATGAAGCTGTAACTTAGAAGAGTTAAACCATTCACAGTCTTCAGCTGGAATTTACCAGGAAGTAATAATCCTTCTTATTTTTAAGTTCCCTTTTGCTCCCTTCTCCATCAGAACAGAGGTAGAGTCAGCAAACATCTACTCAGACATTCTCTGCCTCTAAATCAGACTCATTCAAAATAAAATGCTTTGGGAAATGCATCTTCTGTTGGAACATGGCAAAAAAAGTGCTGTGAGGATGGACCTATACATATGATACTGACAGAACTTTCTAGGAAGGGTTTGTGCTACGTAATGAGTTCTGAAGGTTTCAAAAGAATCATTATTCTGATGTGCCTCATTTGTCAAGACAGTTTTGTGTTCCATGGACTAGTAACTACAATTCTTGCACAGTGAACTTGCTGAGGCCACTGAAAGTTTCTGTGGCAGGCCTGATGTGATCACAGAATCACTAAGGATGGAAAACGCTGCCAAGATCATTGAGTCCAACCTTTGACTGAAACCACCAGGGTCTAGAAGACCATGGCACTGTGTATCATGTCCAGTTGTTTCTGAACACCTCCAGGAATGATGACTCCACCACCTCCCTGGGCAGCCATTTCAATGCCTAACAACCCTACCAATGAAGAAATTCTTTCTGCTGTCCAACTCAAGCCTCCTTTGGCGCAGCTTGAGGCTGTGTCCTCTTGTGCTCAACCCCTCAGAGCTGTGGGGCAGCAGGTACTAGGGAACAGTCCTCAACATATCTTTGTCTTGGATTTTTCATCATACATAGAATTTGTGACAAGAAGAGTTTCAGTGTTAACATAGCCTACAGGCTTCATGGTGTATTTACTGCATTTTTACTTACTTGTAAAGCCTGAGGGTAGAAAAAAAAAAAACAAAAAACAAACCTTCTTCCAAGGAAGTAAGTGAAAACTCAAGAGGACCATATATTTTGGAGAAAGTTAATGACAGATAAACCCCACAATCATATCAAATCCTAGCTCTAGTACAAGAATTCAGAATTTATTTACTGCAATGTGTGGGCTGCTTTGGGGAAAAGTGAAATATGCTAACAGCTAAATCTAGGATTACAAAAGTAGTTAGGCTGCTATCTCTTTACCACCTCAGTCCACCATTTACACACAGTGAATTTCAACTGACCTTGATTTTGCTGACTTTGATTTCTTAACACTTTACATTCTGATGTTGAGTCTATGTAAAACAGTGCAGTTCCTTGCAGAGAAATTCAAATCAGCTTTTCATCTACCACCTGCAACACATTTGCATTGACACAAACCCCACTTGGATTTAGAAGTTCCACTCCTCCCTGTGCTGTATTTTACCCTAAGTTTCTGCTCTCAGCATCTAGGTTGTTTCCTATGGATAGAGCCACCTAATTATTGGCACAGCCCCATGGACCAAAGCCCGCATACTGCAGTCCTAAAGAGAACTCTCAGAGAGGGAGTTCCCCCTCCTTTGATCATTTTGGTGAATCTCTTCAGCTTCCTCTAGCACATTCACATGGTCTGACTGAGATACAACTTCATGCTTTGAAACATGATACAGGTTTGAGGTCACATCTGCCACATCTCATCTGAGTTTTGATTTCTCTTCCTCTCCCTCTCCCACAGACACCACAAGTAAGACTTGGCTCCGGTTTCTGACAGATTATCTGCCTAAATGCAGCCTGACCCCTTCTAGTGTATACTGCTATCCAGTCAGCATGCTTTTGAGAAACTCTCCCCCTCAGATCAATTTGTCCTTGGCATTTTACAAGGACAGTGGATGTCTGAAAACAAGGGGAAAGTGGGGCTCAGTGAGCATTCCCATAGGTTGTTTTGTGGTGCTTATATTCAAATAAATCTGAGAACCTGAATCACAGCAAAGCAAGAGAAATATTTTTGCTTCTTTACATTTAAAAAACCCCACATTTATCTGGAAAAGACTCTTAGAATATTTTAATAAGAAACAAAGCTCCTGTTAAAATGTAATAAGAACGATCATCCTTTTCCATCAGAAGGAGATTGTGTCTTCAGAAATGGTTTTGCTGTGAAAGATTGTTGGTATGAGTTTTGGCTAGTATTCAGATCTCACAGATGACACGTAAATGAGCAGAGGGAAGTAAAAAAAAACAAACCACACCAAAAGCCCTCAACATATTTTTCTCTACCTTCCTCATCTGTTTGTCTTGTAGACTTCTGATGGCTGAAAAACCCTTGTGATGAGAAAGGGAGAAAAGTGTTTTTCTGTATCCAAATAGATCAGTCACCACTGAAGTCTGGAGAGCACCCAGGCTCTACTCCCACATCAGAATTTGATTTGCTCTGCAAATTAATTTAATGCTTAGCCATATGACAAGCAATACAAGCCAGGATGTACCAAGCCAGAGCCTAATCCCAGAAGTGGCTGAGCAATCCCAAATTCCATTTTTAGATGCAGGCAGAACTGAAAGTATCTTGCTACTTTAGAGGTCTGTGAGTAAGCTGTCAGTTATCAAAGCCCTCATGGAGCTCCGAGTTCCTGTGTCTAGGCAGAGTTTGATATCAAAGGTGGATCCAAATTAAATTACATTCACTGCTGTGCATGAAATAAAATAGACTTGTGGGTTTTTTAGTTAGTCAATACAAACCAATTACAGATCCTGTCTTCTTCCACTACTAGATGCTTCTTTGTTTACTCTGCTAGGATACACATACCGGGATGAAGGAGCAATTCTCACCACACTAATATAGTGAGGATGTTAGTGCTTCTTTTAAGATAGTATCCACTTGTTCTACTACCCTGTTGAAATTTCTGTCAAGACGAGCATCTTCAGCAATGCTTCCACTGATGGCAAGAGTGAATTCCTACCTCTGTGCATCTCCCCTTCTTGCCTCCAGAAATGCCAGCATACTTTATTCTATGAGTATTCATAATTGAATGGAATATCCCTGTACAGAATTGAGAGTGATTCAGCACAGGCCACTCTACCTTCCCCTGCAGGCATAATGCTATCAGGTTTGAAGCATGATCAAAAAGGGTGAGGCAGACTAAGGAAGGAGGATGTATTTCTCCTACAGCAAATAAAATTAATTTTAAAAAAACCCTCTCAGTCTTAAGGTGTTTTCATTTGAGTTTCGTAGGTATATCTGCAGTTTTAATGACCATATTGAGTAATGTTATGAAATAATGTTATGCTTGGGGCAAAGAAGCACTCCTAGGTGCTTCATAATTTCTAGAGGTAAGATGAGCATTAATAAAGGAGGTGTTTTTAGTGTAATCATAATGAGGAGATACCACATAGTAAGCAGAAAACTAAACAAAATGCTGAAAGTCTGGAAAAGAAGAAGAAGAAAGGAGGAAGATACAATAATAATAAGCGCATTTAGTAACAAAGGATAAAAATAATGGTGAACAACCTTTGTTTCTTCCTTGAGACACGTTTTTTACCCAGAAAGAGACAAAATTCATGCCCAATTGTGAGCTATTATGCAGTAGCAATATACAAATCCAGGCTTTTCTACAAGAAGAGATATATTCATTTCATGTAACAAGAGGCCTTGCCATTAATAACATGTTGATAGAGGAGAAATATTGCACATTTCCTCAGTTTTTAGTACTGCTGGGGAGAATGGATACTAGATCATTGCAGTAAGAACAGTACCGCTGGGAAAGCTTATATTTTCAAGTGGTATGAACTCTATTGGTTTACTATCCTATAGATGTATATATTTGTGTACATGCATATATATACACCTGAATCTTCTAATTTTTTGATTTTTTTTTTTTTGTTTCCAAGAGAGAGTTAAGAAAACATTAGATTTGCCCAAAAGGCAAAAGTCAGTCAGTATTTAGAAAAAAGTTTCCAAGAAAAAGACAGTGTTGCCAATCTGGCCTCTGAAATGGGCGTGGACTGTAACTCACTGAGATATTAAATAGCTGACAGTTTCCTTGATAAAAAGTTCAGGTTATATTATAAGCAAAGCAGTATATTCACTAATTGCTGCCACTTGTCTTAATCACAGTTACATCAGATGATTTATGGATGACTGAAGCACTCAGGCAATTTAAAAGAAAAAAGTTTTAAAGAACAGACCATAATTTTCAGTGAAAGGTACTATTTAAATTCAGTCAGAAAAACACTTTCATTGACAATGTGTAGCCCACGTCATTCCTCCTCTCCCACTGCAAAACAGTTCTTTTAATTCATAACTTACTGTTTATAATCTTTCCTTATGGCTGTGATGCTTCGCCTCTGAACTGGATAGCTGACATCCACTCTCAAGTTTGTCATTTCCAGTAAGGTTTCTCATCTGCATGATTCATGTCAGAACCAGGTTAAACTCTACCTCTGCTGTCCTTTTCCTCCTCTACACGTCCTGTGCATGTGTTCAGTAATAGCTGCCCCAGTAGCTGCAGGGGAAATAACACTCCAAAGCTCAAGATTTCCAAAATGATACTTTAGGTTTTAGTATTATCAGCACCATAGGACCCACAGCTGGTGGGACAATCCATCTAGATCATACAGTCTTAGATGAATTTCCTGTGAACTGAAGGAGAGGCCGTTTCCCCACTGAGATCACTCCCTGTCGTGCAGGGAGCAGCTGGCCCTGCCCAGTGGAAGGAGACCTGCTGAGGAATTGGGTGCTGCCCTTTGGAAATGCCAAGGAAAGCCAGAGCAAAGGAACACAGGGGAATGAACTACAGTGAGGATCAGTAGCCTGGCACTGTGGCCTTCTAGACAAGAGTTATAATTTATCTGTAGTGATGTCCCTGGCACAAGGTGAACTTTTCACTCATGTAAAAGCTCTCAGCATGAGCTTTTTTCCAGTGTATCTTCGGTTCTCCCTATTGTTTTGTTCACTTGGCAGCATACTTACTCTTCCTCGTGTTCACAGAGGTGTTTCTTCAGTTCCAGGGGGCATGTATTAATGTTTAAAAACCCTTTCAGAAATAATACTGGTTAAAAAATTGATTAAACTTTGCTAATGTTGGAAAGAGTTTAGTTCAGGGGGCTTTCTTTCTCCAGTGGTTTCTTCTTTCCCCTATTTATTTTTCATTTTGATGAAATTGTAGTGACTTGCTATAAATAAGGGATTTTTTCAATTATAGTTCTAACTTTGAATCATGTTTCAGACTACTTCAGCTGCACTAGCACTCTGGTTTCTAGATGTGGTAAAGTGAACATGGAAGGCATGACAAAAGTGACTTCTGGAAATATTACTGCTCTGCACTATATAAAAATGAGGAGGAATATGCCCATTATTTCAGGTCAAAGATACAGATCTGCTTACAGATGATAACCCAAATTCTGTCATGAAACATGAGGAGCTGAGCACCTCAGAGCCCCCACAAAGCAGAGCTGGTTTTGGTCTGCAAACAGCCATGGAAAGGTCACCAAAGACAGAATTTTGGGTACATTGGTTCTGTCCTTATACACCCTTAGAATGTAACCCTTTTACATACACACAGTGGGAAGAGCAGCAGCTGTTGCTGGATTTGAGGGTATCCACAAAAGGTTTAGCCTCAAAAGTAAAGCAGAACAGCTTCCAAGCAGGCAATTTTTCCCAAATGAGAAAGCACCATTAAAAAATTGAAAAAGTACAGCAAAAAACCTGTGTGTGCGTATTTGGAGCTTATTTGAAGAATTGGCTTATAATTTGATTGATTAAAAACTCTGCTACATCTGAAATTAAGCTTTCTATATTGTGTAATTAATGGATGCCTGAACTGAATGTTGAGCCCTCCAAAAAAGTAATTCCATGGATAAAACCAGGACAGTGGAATTCCACCAGGTCCAGAGAATAGCTCTATATGCAGTTACAGACCTCTTGGATAGATTGTTAATTCTTAGTAAGATAATAGAAATAATACATATTCTGTAACTTTTTTAAAATCAACAGATTTTAGAAGCCAGTTTTTGTTAGAAAAAAATCTGCAAATACTTGCAACTGCAAATTGAATGTATTTATACATGTATTCTTTGTATAGAGAATATAAGGTACAGAATGTTTTGGAGTAACTGCTTTAATGCTATATTATTATTTCTTCAGCTTTTTTACCAGGTTCAAGGAGATATGTGTTTGAAGATAATTGAAAATGGGAAACACAAAGACATTGTCATCCGAGAAGGGGAGGTAAAACAGGATTGTTGTTCTGTTGTAGTTGTACATAAGTATGTTAAATGAACATTTTATGTGTTATTTAGAATCAATTTATCCCTGTTGTGCAAGAGAAAGCATCAGAATTTATTAGAAAAAACAAACAAACAAAAGCTTGAATGTTGTATAGAAAACTTTAGGTAAATAATAGGAAATTACAATAAACTGTGTTCAACATTTGACTGTTTCAATAACAGATAAAAATTCCTCTGAACAACTGGGGCATCTATTCAGATAGTCATAGAACATACTGAGAGAAGTTCTTATTCCCCTGCATTGCATGGGATCTGCCATGTGCATTCAGCTGGATCAGTCCTTTATTTACACCTTACCAGGTACACACACACACCCACCCACCCCATTAAGCAAACTGCCTAAACTGAGGAATTGAAATGATTCATACATTTTCAGCCTTCTTTAGTCCTCACAGCTCGCCTTTCCAACCATCACAGTAGGACAGCTTTAAAAGAGCAGTTTACAAATCAAATGTATCCAGTTTTTCCTTGTAGTATTACACTTGCTAAAGCATGGATTGCAGTGCTTTTACCGAGAGCATGAATAGACAGTGGCTGTTACTGCCACTTAGATGTACTACAACTGCCACTCATGGTTCTTGACACAAGCTTGGACTGCACTCAAGTCTTGGAAAGGATTATTAGGTCTAGTGGAGACAGCCTTTAAAATGGAAGGTGTGTTAAACCCAAGAGCTTAATTCCATTGAAAGCATTACAACTTTTTTCAGTGACAAAACAGAACCACGTTTTCCAACTACAAGGTTCTGATATTACACTTCAGGTGCACAACCAGTTGAGATCTCAGCATGTCAGAGAAGTGCTAATGAAAAGGAGCGCACAATACTTGGTGGAAGGACTGACACTAGTGCTGCTGAGACACCCTCATTAGCTCTGTTTTGTAGCCAGAGAAACTCTAATGACTGCCCAGCCTTAGCAAAAACCTCTGTACTGCTGCAGAACACAGGCTTACCAGCTAGCTGCTAGGAAAGGGTTTATTCTCAAGCTTCAGAAATAGACTTCTCTTAACCACATGTTGCCTATTCACTTTGTCACTTGCATGACTAAATAGCCCCTCATATTTGTTATTTTTGGAGAGAGTAGCACTCCTCATCATGCAATCAAAGGTGCTCACTGTGTTGGGAGGATACATGTGGCTGATTAGTTTAGACATTTTGTTGAGCAGACAAAAAATCTGCTTTTTTATTTCCATTTCAATTACTCAGAAATTGCACTAAGTTTATAGATTCAGATGAGCAATTGATTAGATTTTCATTTCAATTTTGTCTAGCAATGATGATCAAACCAGGAGTAGAGAACTTGGCTGCCATCAAGGCAGTGCTGATTGCAGTCACTGTGTCATCATTCACAGAGAGAGCAAGAAACAGTGTTGGCAGGGCTGTGGGTACCACAGGGTGCAGCTGCAAAGGAGCAACACGGGATCAGCAAAAAGGGGAGAAGCAGGGAAAGGAACAGAAGACTTTGCAGGTTGAGGGGCAGAAAAAGGACAATGCAAAAAACAAAGACTTCCTGACACTGATGCTTTCTGATTTCTCTTAACAGATGTTCCTGCTACCTGCCAGGATACCTCATTCTCCTCAGAGATACAAAAACACTGTGGGTCTTGTGATTGAGAGGGAAAGATTAAAAACAGAAATGGATGGGCTAAGGTGAAGTATAAACTATTGACTAATCTGTTAGAATTCATAATATAAAATAATTTCTCATATCAATACAATGATGTGTTTTAATTTCCTGATAATTTATCTGATTCACCCTAGCAATTTTGTACTAATTCTGTTCACACATCTATTTATCTATACATGCATAAACAGAGATCTCATTTAGCATTTGCTTTAGTTAAACAAGGACCATATTGAAATTTCTGAAATACATGCTGTGGTTATAGAAATCTACTTATGTACTACATACTGCTATTGCTTTAAGTTTTAAAAAATATCTCAGAGCTCTCTTACAACCCAAATGAAAAAGATTTTTTATCCGTTCAGGCAAGCAGAATATTAATTCCTTTGCAAGCACTGAAAGTAAAAAGATGAAGAGCAGCTTTCTTGTCAAGTGTGTGGGAAGCTAAAAACAAAAGTCAATTTTCTCACCACCAGTCCCTCTACATTATACACACCTCTGCCTAGGTTTTATTGCCTTTTGAGAAGAACATCTTCATGTAAGTGAGTGGTTTGATTTGTATTCTAGAAGGATCAAGACTAAGCTTTGTCTTGTGTCCATACAGAACTCACAAGTCTAAAAGGGAAAGTCACAACAGTATAGCATTAGAAAAATCTAGAAAAGCTGTCTTGGTATTTACCAGAGATCACCAACCAAGCAGAATTTATAACTGTCCATATAATCCATACAGATTTAAAACTGCAGTGATATCTCTAAAGTGCTGTTCCTGTCCTTTTACCTACAATTTTGATTGTTGCATGAGTAATGTCACAGCAGGAAGACTGCAAGTATGCAGAGCTAGAAAGATACACTTTTTCATTCAAAAAAAAAAAAAAAAGGCTATGGAAAGAAACTAAGAAAGGGACCATTCCAGAAAAACCCACAATTAAACCCACAAATTAAATTCCAAGCTAAAAACAAGTCCAGTTCATTTAAAGTATTGCTTACCTATGCACTTTTCTCTTTTTTCCTTTCATTGCAGATCTGTAAATTGTCTGGACTTACAGTATTTAAAGGATACTTTGGGGTAGAAAAAAAATGACTAGTGATTTAGATAAAAAAGATTATTATTAAAATAAAAAGAACAAAATAGTAAAAAAAGAACTTAAGTACTAAAGTAAAGTAAACTTCTCTTAAAGTAAAACAACCTACCATGTGATGTCTGTGATTGGTATGAGAAATGCTGAATGCCTTTTTAGGGATCCAGGCTGATCTAAAGATTTGCACTCCAGTATAGGCATGCTCGTGTGGAGAAGCTAAACTAAAAGCTGCCTTATGGCTTGCAGGTGGAAATTAACACATCCTCAATTCAAAGTATCTAATCAGATGCCTGAAAATAAATCAGGCGTTTTAGTGCCCTTGTCTTCACACTGATGTGGTGAATAAAGACACCTGAAGTTTTGGAAGTGAGCAATCTTGTCATGCTTTTGAACCCTACATTCCCTCTGTGTGCTCCTGGGAGAGATGGGGAATTTACAGCCTGAACCCCTAATGTTCTCTTACTTTTTTCAATACCAGCCACCTGCAGCAAAGACTGCACAAGAGGAAATCATAATGCACTTTGAAGTATGCTGACTCAAAGTCTAATAGAACTGTGTTACTGTTCCATTATTTATCATGTCTACAAACCATAGTCATAAATCAGAGCCCCCAGCATGCTGATTACTGCACAAGTGAAGAGTAAGTAGCCTGCCCCAGTGTTCCAGCCTAAGTAATGATTACGTGTCTTGTGCTATGAGAAAAATGATCTAGCTAATCTTAATTCCATGGCAAATAAGTACAAAACATAAGTTTGATGTTATTCATATTGCCAGATATTTTATTTGTACCAAACAAGATGTATTTAGCATCTCCCTTCTCTGTAGATTGTCTGTGTTCAGAATTTGTGCTGGCAGCACAGCTTTTTCTGAATTGGAGGTATAGATACTTTTATTCTCTTCAGTGTATCCTCTTTTTGCAAACATGAGGAGCCAGGGAGCTCTTAGAAAATTTCTGGACAGTATATGTATTGATACCTAAGACAGATATGAACATACAGATATGCACAGGATAATTACATAAGTTTTGTTTTCCTCTTCAGACACACATTGCAATAACTTTAATCTAAAAGAAACACGGAACCTTTTTAGTATGAGTGACAGGAATGGATCATCATTCCTTGTCTTGTCTTTTAAAGATCTGAGTGTAAATTCTGTATTTGCTGTTCATACCTTTGTTCCATACAGCAACCTTGACTTGACCTCACCAAAATTTATTTATTTGTTAAGACAAGAAAATAATGCAAACACTAAATTCCTCTTCAGAGGGGTGACTCAAGCACTTCCCAAATCTGTGTAGCTGAAAACCATCTATTTTTCACTAACAAGTCCATAAGCCACCTTGTTTTCTCATCAGCCCATGCATGGGCATTAAGTAAGCTGACTATCAAATATGAGTATTTATGTCATAGCTGCATGGAAGCAGTTGGAAATGGTATTTAGGTCCAGGTTTTTTTGCAGTAACTACATCCAAGGTGAAAGTTATTGGTCCCAAGAGATTATGGCTGCAATCATTTCCAGGATGAAATCAGGAAAGGTTGCTGAAGGAATTTGGTGAGTTGTGATTGATGAACAGAACTACAAGGCACCTCACCACCAAGTCACCTAACCAGGGAAACAGAAACCTTTCCCAAATAACCATTCCTCAGAATGAAGCACACCAGGCTTGACAATAAGTTGTTCTTACACATCAAGTGGCTATTTTCTTTAAAACACTGAAACTACCTGATCAGTTATTTAGTAAAAGGATTGACTAATGTGTTTACTTTATCAGATACTATGTTGGACAATCAACTGATGTCCTCTTTGAAAAATGGTTTCACTGTGAAGATCTCGGCACTCAACTTATACCAATAATTCAAGAGTAAGCTTTTTCCTTTGTAAATTTTTTAAATAATTGAAATTATATTGTAGATCTTTGTCAGTCTGTGGCTAATGTCATTAATTTGCTGTTTATGCTGCATTTTACATAGACTTGTTAATATTTAATTGCTACTCTATAAATTTTTAATCATGTCTTGTGTGCCCCAAATTCATCAAATCAAATTTTTAAAAAAGAAAAATCGGGTATTTCACACATCCATCTGGAGCACACTTTTTTGAACCAGTAAACTTAGTAGCACACTGCTTCTAAGTGCAAAAAGAATTGAGTGAAAAATTGTCGCTGACTAATGCTAGGTTATCAAGGTGAATCACTGAACTGCTTTAAGGCTTCTTTCACTCTTGCTTTTATCTAAATACTTTAAATTGATATTATTTAAACATGATCAGGACTGTGGCAAATTTGGTAGGGAGCTACTTTCTAAGAAACATGTGAATGCCATTAACTAATCAGTTTGTTAAATGGTTACTAAAGGTGAACAAGGAAAGTGTTTAGTAACATTAATCTTGTAGGACTTTCAGACAAATCCTCTATCGCTAAAATAGATAAAGTCTTGCATAGATGTGATAGTAGCTAAGGATTATCAGCACAAAACTTACTGGCAAGTGTTATTGCCTAGTCTTTGTTAACCAACAGAACATAACTTTTTCACTTCTGTTTAAATGTTCATTATTCCAGGTTTTTCAACTCAAGGCAATATAAAACTGGAAAACCAAACCCAGGTAATACAAATTAATTTCAGATTTAGAACAGTTTCTGATTGAAGAGCAATAATTCTCACCATATAAAATAAGTATCTGTTTTTCTTTCTGGTTGTGTAAATTTAAGTTATTTTTGGGAAGCAATTCCTTTCATTACCCTGACCACACGGAAATTCTATATAAATGATTACCAACAGCATCTTGCTTGGTCATGTGATGCCATCATAACCACTTATCAGGTAATTATATTAATGTGAAATGCTAGTATCTCTATCCTTACATGCCTTTCAAGTCTTATACTAACAAAAATTCACTTCTGACAGCCCATAAAGTGATTTTTACAAGTAGAATTAATACACTTCATACCTATTTGTACTCCTTTACCTACAACTGTGATCTACTTTTGGGAAACCTAGATGATTTTAGTTCCCATAGGGTCTGATCTGTTTAGCATTTTATTTCCATGCTGTCTTGCCACATTTTTTATTTTGTCTCTGTTGTGGATAGTGATTGCAAATTCCACACTGGAACAGATACTTCAGTTGTAACTCCACTTAAATCTGTTGGAAAGAGACATAGGACAGAGAAAGTGACTTCTAGAAAGCAAAGTTATTGGTTTTGGCTTTAAGAGTCAGATCTCTCAAACGTGATGGTGCCTTTCTGCATGGCAACAAAAGCCTCAATTGCAAGAATATTGCAACAGCACCTTCAGTAGGAAATTTGTTTTGCTGAAATCTTGCAATCCTGTTGGCCCACAGCTTTAAATGAGCACCCAGCACGTGCATGATCCATTGCCATTGATAACATAAACCATGTCCAAAATATCACTCTTACATCTTAATTATGTACAAAAGACCACACTATACAACCATTTGTGCACCTGCAGGAGCAGGCTCTATAGTCTATTTGGAAGTTCTTTAGTTAGGTGCAGCCTGGTCAGTTCTCCTACAAGAACTACCTGGAAAGTCTCCATGACATTTCCAGATTCTTAATTGAAAGATGGAAAATCATCATAGGAGCAGCAGAAGCTGCTGCTGTGTAATCTCCAGGAGAGCCTGAGATTCCTTCCTGGAGAGTTCCTGCACCAGTTGGCCAAATGCTACCAGCTCAGTCATTCCCACTGCTCAGCTAGGTTTGTTCTTTCAAATCTCTGTCTCATCTTTGCTGGCAACTGATGGACATCCTGCACCAACCAAGAAATGTATGTATGGCTCAGGTGCACTGCACCCAGCTATGGTAGCATATGGTAGCATCTTGACTTTGTGACCAACTTGAATGTCATCTTCCAGTTACACTCAAAACTTGAATTCCGCAGCTCTTGTCACAAGAGAAATTTTAGTTTCTGCTCTCTAAAAGGTTTTTGGAACCAGCTGTCCTTAATCTCCACATCAATTCCTAAACATCTTAAGATGATTGTTATGAATTACTCTAAGAGAAACAAAAGTTTCAGTGAAATATTATTTCCACATCTGTTTCATTGATAGTCACCATTAAAAAGTCAGTCTGCCATCTCAATCAACAACAGAACAAAGCTCTTACTGAAACCTAAAATTGGGTTAAGCTGTTTTTTGTCTTAATATCAACGTTCTTAAAAATAGTTAACTAAAGCACTATTGCCAACATGAAGTTTAAAGAGTCTTCTGTATGGGATAGCAACCTTAAAGCCCTTGCAGTCAGAAAGTGGCAAAGCAGTCAGGAACCCTGAATGAAAACTTTGCTGAACCAGCTTTAGGCATTGGTTCTTTCACTGACTGGGGAATGTCATTCTCAGGGAAAGGCTCCATGTTTCTTATCAATAAAATAGGATTGTCTCCAAGATCTTACTTTTATTTCTATGCACTGTCCAAATCTGTTTTAGTCTGAGCACGTCTCCAGTGTTTGGGTGTGGGTGGTTTGGTTTGTTTGGGGTTTCTTTGCATGGAATGTGTGAGAGCTATAGTGCAGGTACTGCCTCACTGTGTCTTCATACAGTGTTTAGCAGAGGAAATATAATTTCAATTGAAGCCTCTAGATGCTGCTGTAATAAAAAAAATACCATATCATGCATAATATCCTTGTTCAATACAGGGATTTGCAGTAAGCATCCCTCACCAGGCTAAGAGTTTAAATGTCAGTAACAAATTAATAATATCAGAAACAAATAACATTAAAGATTTATATTTTTGATATTTTTGCAGAAGATTAGGGCTAAAGAACAAACCTGACAATCAATCAGAAGCTACAATATATCCTGACACCTTTTTTTAAACAAGTAATTCTGAGAAACTGTTATTGAAAAATTTAGTACAGAAGCTCTTTCCTTGTAATTTACCTGGCAGGTTTGCAGCCTAGGGAACAGCTCCCTTTTTTCCAATTTCCGGTTTGACGATAACTAACTCAACATCTCAGTGATATCTTATGCATGAGGAAACCACCCCACATTTTTAGTTACAGAAGTTTTAGTTCATAGCTCCTGTAACTCTCAGTGAGACTGACAGTGTTAAAAAAAATAAATATCCACAAACAGTTTGACTGAGATAGAATTAAGCTGGTAATATGTTCACTCTGAAGGCATATCCAGTTGATATAAAAATAATGCTTTGGATTTATTCAGCTCTCATTTTTTTAATTTTCTTTTTTTTCCATAAGGAGAGTTCAGCAACCAGCATGACATTTGTAACACATAACAAGCTACCACCAGTTGTCACGATGTTTCACTCAATACGTATCTCAACATCATTTGAGCTGGCTTATGAAGAGGATGGAGTTTCAGCCCTTTTTTTCAGTTTCTCTTCTGAAAATCCAGATTCACCTCAATTTAAAAGTGCCAGCTGAAGCACTCTCAGGTTCCTCTCCACATAAGCCTGAACTAGTGCCTCACTTTCTTAGAGAGAAATGGAACAAAATTGAGGAAAAACATCTTAAAAGAAATCCTGGATTGCAGCTCACTTATAAAGGAAAGCTGTAAATGGAATCAATCAAGCTCTCCAATGGGTTTTAAAAAAATGGAAAAAAAAGCCCCCTCCCCCCCAAAAAAAACCCCAACCCTAAATCCAGACCTTTTCTTGATTTATTCATGGTTTCTGGCTTAGCCAAAAGCAGGGAAAGTCCCTCTGAAAGCAGGGCAATCAGAGTATATGAAGACACAGAAGAAAAGGGACTTAAATCAGGAAAAATATAATCAGAAATATATATTGCATGCAATCCCTACTTGAGGCATCCTCTCTGGAACTGTTTTGTATTTTATTACGAGACTCTTTTGTTTCCATGTGCAGAAATTAATTTTTTATCAAAAAGGGTGAATATTTTTAGGATATAGGCTGTACAGGGAACTCTCAAGATGGGCTGGTTTGGGTTACTTGTCATATTTTTTGACATGAAGAATCATAGTTATCAAAACAAGCCTTGCTACTTTCAGTTCAATCAGCCTGAAAGCAAGATTATCCCAATGTAACGATTTCACCCCACTTTTCTAGTCAAGAGAAGACTCTAGTTCAGACAGGGACCCTCAGTTCTAATAAAGAGTGATGGCTAAATATTCTTTGCAGCAGTAACCAGAAGCTCCAAACCTTTACCTGCCATGCCTGAAATAATCCAAACTTCTTTTAGGAGTAATTTGATGGGAAAAAAACTGCAATAAAATTTTTTTCTACAGATAGGTGTGTTTGAAAAGGAACCTCATGAACATTAATGGTATAGGTAGAATGTCAGGAATTTGTTTATCCAAACTACTCTACTTCTAATTATCAATGAAATTTTATTTCCCAAACAAGCTTTATTGTGATTGAACATTCAGACATGTAATGTAAAAACCAGTCCTGTAGTGACTTCATGAGAAAAAGTTTCATTGATTTTTGGTCTATCTTGGATGATTTTCAGTCTAGATTAAGAATCTTGTTAGTACAGTTAGAATACAGTGCGGTTTTATGTTTGTGATTCAGAGCAAACAAGACCTAAGCAACTGAATGAGCATGAAAAAATAGGTATTTTCTTCAGTCAGTGGAGCAGGGGTTGCCAATGAGCCTAGGGCATGCTCTGTAAATGTTCTGTGGTCTCAGCAGTGCTAAAGAAGTTATAAGGGTAAGTTCAGCACTATAAAAATCAGCTTCTATGTGGTCGTCCTCTGTAGCTAATCCAGTGAACCTCCAGAGACAATATTTGCTGCTCAGTCTTGTTCCACTGATATATAAAAACAAGCAGATATTTTTTCTTCTATTTTTCTTCTTCCTTTTCAGTTAATTGGCTAGTTGGCAATGTTAATTCAATTAAAACTACTTCAGAAAACTAAAAACCTGCAGAAATAAATTCTGTCTACAGTTGCACTAGAGGAAATACAAGGCCATGTTTTGAACTTCAAATAACTGTATAAACTTTTGTGCCTTTCTGTTTTCAGTACATTGAAATAATTCTAAAGATACTGTCTCTGTGGTATTTTTTTCCCAAATAAGAATGCTAATTTTGAACATAAAATTTATTTGCTATGTATCTGTTTACAAAATTGACTATTTGATTCTCTTTACTCTCATCTTGAAAGACTTCCAACACACCTAAATGGGTCACTCGTTCTCTTCTATAACATGGTACTCCTTTCTGCTCTGAGTACTTGTATTTAGAAAACAACAGTATATGAGCATTTAGATATTAAGGAATATCCTATTAAGGACTAACCAATACAGAGACTAAATAATTTTAAACTGTCTAGACCCATCAAAATTGTACAGTTCCCCACAACACCATCTCTGTAACTTTTATCAACAACTTGAATCCTCCCCTTTTCTCTATCATCCTCATTGCTCTCTTCTGGCAAAGATGACCATATAAACACACTATTCATTTTTTGCCTGTCATATGCAATCCTTTAAGTAATATCCAAGTCATGTTGATATCTCTCCTCAATCTGCACCCAAACTGCAAAGGATATGTAGGTAGAAGAAGAGGATAGAGCCATATAATAAAAGCCTTCAATTCTTATGAGCATGTTACTTCTCACATTTCATCTATTTCGTCTCCTCTCATATTTAAATGAGGACTCCAGTCCCTAATGAGTACAGAGCTCATAATGAAAACGAGCTACTCAGACAGACCTACCTAAGTCAGCAATATTTAATGCAGAAATAAAGTAGGATCACAATGTCTAGAGTAGGGCTGCTATAATTTTCCATATGAAAACTTTCCTGACTTTTTTTAGTTCCAAACTACAGTGGATCATCCAAGACTCAGGACTGCAGTCTGCACATTCTCTGGAGCCAAAAGGTTCATTTGGCTCTCAGAGCCCAGAGCTGCTAAAGACAACACCAAAAAAAAACCCCAAGAAAGTCTTCAGGAATAAATCTGCTTCTCCCACAATATTCTCAAGTGAGCCTCCTCATAGAGGGGCAGAACATAAACTACAGGCTCTGGGAGCTCTCCTGATGCTTCACCACATGAACCAAGCCGCTACTGATCTATACATACCCATAGTGCATAATGTACACAATAAACCCATCATGGCAATAGGAAGAAATGCCCTATAGCATTGTTTTCCTTTCTATTCAGACTTTTGTGAAACAAATAAGAAATATTTAAGAGCTATAAAGCTCAGCAGTTTCACAGCAGGTATGTCCTCTCTAATAAAGTAGCTTCTTTCTTCTTTACATTCTTAAATGCTCCCCAGACAGCAACATCTGAAACAGAAGACTCACTAATGGAGTTTGTCTGACATTTTCACTAGTGTTTCTAAGGCTATTTAGTGGTAATAGCTCACACATGCTGTAAAAATCCTTGTCTCACCAAGAGAGTGAGGTCTCAACTCTTGTTATAATGAAGTATCCTATTCCCATTCTATGCAAACTGAAGTTACATACAAAGAGGCTTAATGAAATGCCCTGAGTTATAAAAGGCAGATTCAGAAACAGAATTAAGATTCTTTATGTTAGGATTGGATGAGTGGACAGCATTTCTCAATACAATTTATCATTCTTAATTACAATAACCTAGCTAGATAATGAAAAACCTTTAAAAAATTATGGCCATAATAGTGACTTTTTTTTTTTGTTTGTTTAATTTGTTCATTTCCTTCTGGCTGATGACATCTCCTTTTGAAAAAGCTATATTTCTTTATTACAAAAATATTTTTCAAAGCTTTTCTCAAACTTCTTAATTTCAATTAGGAAAAAAAAGCTTGTTCAGTTTCCAGCATAGATTTAATGACACAAAGAAAAATCTGCCTCAAAATAATTACATGGACAAGTCATAAATTAGCAGTCGTGAAAATTCTCAGGACATGCTACAAAAAAAGAATACAGTTACCCAGGGAAATGTATGGTTGCACCAAGTGAGTGCTGTATTTTCAACTAAATGCTTCTGCATCTATATTCCACAACAGGAAAATGAACCAACAACCCTCAGAGTAATCAGTCACTCTCAGTGCTTTCACTTTGGATTTTTGTATGTACTGGGCTAAAACCCAGATGTCTGAAATTATGTCCCACATTTCACAGGTTTTATTTGCAGAGGTATTAAAATCCTACTAGTCTCATTGACATTTCTGTTAACTTGGAGAATACAACAGACTTTTCATAGAAATTAGGTAGGCACATATGGGAAAAACATCCTAGGGAATGTATTATTACTAGCATTGGCAATTAAATGTGAAATGCTGTAAAACTCTATCACTGGAATTATTCATTATGATATAGTATTGAAGACATGGAAATGATGATTAGGAAGTGTGCAGAAATAAATTAATACATAATTTAAAAATAATTCACGAGTAGTCTGGACCATTTGACACTCAGATGAAGGATGAAAAAACAAAGAGGATTCAATTACTCCACTTTGAACGATGTCTTGTGATGCTGTTGGGGGAGACACCATTTGTCTCTTGTGATGCTATTGGGGGAGACACCATTTGTCATGGACTGTGTCACATCCTTGCATGGAGATGGGGCACAGCATGTAGGGACAGAGTCAGCACAGCACCTCAGGATGGTGGGATAATTAGCAAGAATATATGGGGATTTAAAGATTTCAACCTTGTTCCATCTAGAATGCTCTGTCTACAAGTGAAGGGTGACACATCACTGAAAGATACAGTTTTTCATAAAGCCAGCATGCAATCTGTTGACCTTATTTTGAGATATTTCAAGTGCTTTATTGCTCTTTTCCTTTGAACAAATCTTGAAGAAACAAGAGATGTGTGAAGAGCTTGGAGATAGTAGGGCTCAGGAGAATGACATGGTTTGATTTCTTGACAGGAAAGCTCAGGAGCATCACCAGGGAAGGGAAGGGGGGCCTTCCATGTTACATGTGAGTTAAGCAAATCAGCCACATACACCTGGTAGGTCAGCGTCAGCCTTCTTTAACCTGTTCTCCTTACTGCATCAGAAGCACAGTACTCCCATCAAGCTCAGACTCTTCTTTAGATAGTCCCTGCTGAGGCTGTAACTACCTGTACATTCAACTTGCTCTTTTCTCAAAGGCTGTTCTCCCCTTCTTTGCCCAGTTTAATATTCTCAGTCTCAGTACAGTTCAATATTGTTTAACTGAAGTCAAGTTCCTCTAAAACCTGTAATTTCCTTTTTTAAATATTTAAAAACTCATTCTGTAAACATGACATTTTTTCAGCTTTACATGATATCATCACATTGTAATTAAAATCTGAAAAAGCTATAATCCCATAAAGAACTGTGATATAAATTTTTAATAGTAATGATCTGCAGAAATGGACTTCAGTATTGAACCTTTAAATGGATGTCTGAAAATGTAAGAAAATATTAGATTTGATGTTCCACACAGTGTTATATTACTTGGAAAAACCTACACCAGACTATTAGCTGTCTAGCTTAGAAGTGCCATTTTCTTGCATTTTGCTGGCGTATTTTTACTTTTCCCATCTTTAAACATGTTGTCTCCTTGTCTCACAGTATTGCTAGAACAGAACTCCAGGAACACAGGCTTGCACTTCCTCAGATACTGAGTTGAAAGCAAATGTACAGGCTAAACAGAAATATATGCAACAATATCTAAATATAAGCCATTAGCCTGATTAGAAATACTCAGTTCCTTTAGTAGCACCAGGCTTCAACTCCAATATGTGTGGAACTGCAAGAGGTTGGATCCTCTTCATTGTAGCTTGTTAGCTCAAGTTCACAAGCATTAGGACACCTACAGCTTTTGGCATCATGCAAGGGATCAGCATCAGGGTTAAATAAGGACTCAGCCAAGCAGTCTATTGATAATGTCACACATCTGTCACGTACCTCATCACCACAGCGCTCTCTCATTTGTTCTACAGTAACAGATAATCAAGTCATCATAGCAGGTCACACTAAAAGCTTAATTCCATGCAGGCACAGCTTTCAAAGGCCATTATGCTGTCACTGAGCAATTAACATCAAAGATAGTATTAAGCCAATACCCCATCACAGGCTGGGGCCTGCTGATAAGACAAGTGTCAAAAAAAAGAGCTCTGAACTGAGGAACTTAAAGTCTAAATAAAGAAAATCCCACCTTCACTTGAAAGCAAAATAAACTGTTAGATGGTGGCTGTTTATCACAAGCAAGAAAGGGCAGTGCAGCACAGTAAGTGCAGGATGTATTGCACTTACACTGGCCCTGAGCAGGCACAGACCACTCTCTGCTGTTGTCCCAACTGATCAGGGCAACCAGAGTCAGAGATCAGCAGAAAGAGGAAAATAGCAAAATTATGTTTATGGAGAATAACAGACAGAAGTTAAACTACAAACTTAGACTTCATATCATTAGATTTGTGTTGCTTCTTGGTCAACATATAAACAAGTACTTTGGCTCTCTTTTTTATCCAAGTTCCTTGCAACTCATGGGGAACATTCTTAATTCTCCTTGCATAAAACACCACAATGCCCATCCTTGAGACTCAACTTTTTGCTATTCATTCTCCAGCATATAAAATCTGAATTTACTTGTCAGCTTGATGCTGGAATTCTTAAACTGTGGAGAAGAAATATTCCCCAAGTTGAGCAAGATACTCACAACATCTCAATATTTTTTGGTATCTCAGTATTTGTCTCTTATCCTACCAGCTCCCATAGGCTTTTTGTTTCTTTAAAAGCAAACAAACAAACAACCCACCACCAAAATCCCCATATACCTCTCACAACTAGGACATGCATTTTTGTAGAAAGCTCTACTAATGGGTAACTTTCTGGTATTCCAAAACTACAATGAACTTTTCTGAATTCAAATGATGAGTTTTAATCTGAAAACAAAATAAAACAAAAAAAAAACTGGTAAAGATTTTTATTATTAATAGAACAAAATATTTTAATGTCTTTTGGAGCATCAGTTGCATTGAGTACTTTCTCATAAAATTTCTGATAAATTTTCTTTTCTTTTCCTCCTCTGCTGTGTCTGAACATATATCATAATATTTTAGACTTTTGTTTCACATCAGTCCCTAGTCAAAAAAGCAATTTTTCACTCAAATCTCATTTGCACATATCCATAATTTAAGGACAAAGTGTGTATGTGTTCCTAATTACCTCCAAAGGATGTCTGATGAACCTGTGAAAATTAAGGGAAAACCCCCAAGCAGTCATATTACAGTGAGAAAAATGAAGCATCAAAACTAAACCACCAAATACCTTTACACTGCATTTTAGTGTTATCAGGCAATATATAGAACATTTAAGAATAGATCATGTTGATGCTTAAAAGTTCAGAAAAATAAATCTAATGTAAAGACTTTCTTTTTTCCTTTGGTGCTTCTTAGTTTCTCTGACAAGTTTGCTTTTCAGTAAAAGTTGTTTTAAATATTTGAGTTAAATAATGTAAGGGAGCTTTTTTCAAAAAAAAAAAACAACCTGAAGAAGAAAATTTTCAAACAAAAAATATATTCTTTTGCTACAGCTTTCTTCTGACTACTTTCAGAATTTCCTGAAAGAAGCATTTCCAAGAGAAATTATTTTTAAAAATATAATTATTTTAATATCACAAAATCACAGCACAGGTGAAGCTTAGGGTCCACAGTGGGTTAGCAAGTCGAACCTCCCAAAATAATGGAGAAGAAATTTTTATAGCAAAATTTTGTTTCTGCAACAAAAGGGGTAGGATACCACCCAGATTATCTGAAGATGGTTGTACCCAGTGCTTATTGAGATCCCATGAGCAGAAACAGCATCTTCAGTACACTGCATACACTGACTCTCCCACATATTCTTCAAAGGCTGTGTACAAAATGGTCTTCGATGAAAAACTGGGATGGTACATTCAAAACATGGCAGAGCAGTGAAATTCAGCATTAGAACAGAACCAGAAGAATATTGCATAATGAATACACTAATACTTAAAAAAAGAGCTGTTCTATTCCTAGCACTGAGACTAAGATTTGGCTGCAGGTTTATTACCACAATACATTTGGGAGCAAACCATCCAGGGAGTTTTCCCAGCATCTGGTTGGCATTACTGCTTGAAATTACTCAATGGGTGTTCTCCCATGGTATCTCAGAACAAACTACACAGAATCACCAAGGCAATTGCTCTGTCTCTGCATTTCCCTGTGAGCTGCTAAATAACTAAAGCTCATTTCATATACCAGCAACATGCAGCATGAATTTGGCCAGCTATACTGCAATTAGTCCTTCAGCTATTTTAAATCAAATTATTTAGGAAGGAGAATTACTGGAAATTAAATTGAGCTACCAAAACCAAAGCCATGACATGCTCCAAGAACTCCACAAAAAATACGTTGTATTAAATTTTAAGTTGTACTACTCTGTTTGATTCACTGTGGCCAGTGTATTTAAAAACATAGGGGAGAAGCATAAAGAGAAGAAACGTAGAAGCCAGTGCTAACTATGTGAGAGATGTAGAATAACCTTATTCTATAGGCCCAAGTCCTCTTTTAGAGGAATATGATGTGAGCAAAGGCTCAGAGATGACACATATTTTTCCAGAGCAAAAGGTGGTCTGAAAGAGAATGAGGACTATGTCAGGAAGAACTAGGTAGGATATTGCACACTGTTTGAATGCACAGTTCTGACATCTTTGTAGTCACTCCATCAAGACTCACAAATAACATATGCATCTTGCAATCTCAAAAAGTCCTGATAATGACCGTAACACTGCTAACCATTAAAACTGTTGGCTAGATAGTGTCTGTAAATTGATCTCTCAATTAAAATGTTTGCAAAGACCAAGGGAAGCAAGGGCTGTCACTGATAGCCCTCTGCCTTGCTTACAGATGAACTCCTGAAAGAAACACCTTTCCCACTGAATTCCACTTCTGTTATGGAGCCATTTTCCTTCTCAAGCTGGTTAAATGACCATCGTGGTGAAATAAAACAGAAAAAGTCCTTGAGTATGTTTGGAGATAATTTTGAAACAGAGGTAAGGGGGTATAATTTCTCTATAAAAAAAAAGAGATATTTTTAAATGTACAGATTATTGGTGCCTACTGCTCAGAATGAGTGAATCCAGGCCTGGGATCAATGTACAGTCAGCAGACAAAGTTAGGCACCCCAGTCTTTGGTCCATTGATTTGACTAGCTTAGGGCAGGGGCTTTTTTCTTTTCAATACTTCCATGTCCAGAATCAACCTGAACTTTATTTCTGTTCATTTCCTTTGGGATTAAAACAGCTCATTCATTCCCCAGTCCCTCTCCCCATATTTCCCAAATCAGAAGCACCAGTATGATGCAAATCAAGGTTCTTTATGTGTTTGAGCAGCATTCATGGTCCAAGTCTAATCTGGGTGTGTAAACACACTTTTTTTTTTCCCTCCCTCTCCATCTACGTAAAGTGGAAACAAGAAAAACTGGACAGCAACCAGAGAGCCTGGGCTGCCCTAAAACATTCCACTTCACAGTTTAGTCAAACACAGCCTAGTTTGGGTGTAAATGAAGCTGTCAACATTTGATATCTGTGCTGAACATGTGATGTTTACAAAACATATTCTTCCCCAGAATTACTTGGAGTCACACTCCAAAGAATCCAATACAGCTGACAGCAAAGTGACAGAGTGTGGGAATGTCAGGAAGAACACAGAGGGGATAGAAAATGACAAATATTAAGTTCTGTCTGCAGCATTTTTAATGTTAATGGAAGAAACCTTTCTACTTCAACAGGCTCTTGACAGGGCCCAGAGTTCATGAGGAGGAAGTGCCTGTTCCAGGAACAGAAGCAGGAAACATATAGATGCAAAACTTAGAGTGGGAGGAGGCAGGAGGAGTAGATCAGCAAGGATACAGAGGAGCATAAGGAGTGGCAGGTGTGACCAGCTCCCTTTTTATCAGTAGGAATCAATATGAGAAAACCAAACATAGTGTGAATTTTAATGTCTGCAAAAATAATGTCATCTTCTATGAATATTCTCCTGTAAAAATAGAATGTTTTAAATGCTGTTGGGAGATGAATATGGGCACTTTGGTCATTTGGATGAAACCATTCCTTTTTTTTTTTTTTTTTTAGGCTATAGCTTATGGACCAGGAACAACTGAGAAAAGTAAAAAGGATTCAGATATCTGGATATGGCAGCTGGTATGTGGCAATTCACACTTGTTAACTGATGAGTTCATGTTTAAGTTCAAACTGAACAGTAGTAAAGCCTTCTAGCAACAGAAACTGGAATCATTCCCTTCCTTCTCACAGAAAAGATCACAAATAGGCACCACCTTTCAGCTTTAAACTGTAATGAAAAATAACTGTAAAGTGCTGCCACAATAAAAATAGCCTCTTTTTCCTCATCATGTATGTTAATGACAGAGATACTGGCATCCATCCTTGTTGGGAATTTTAATGCACACTACCTAGACTATATCCTGTAAGTATATGAGCTCAAGCAATAAAACAACATCACCTCTTATAGTTCTGCCTTGAAACATTTGCCCTCATCCTGAAGTCAAACTGGAATCAAGTAGAATAAGCTAATAAATAAGTCTGAAAACTTGTTTTTATTCTCTCAGAATTGCAGATGATCCAGCTGTCCTTCATTCAACTTGCTTCTAGAATGTATTTGCAACCCAAAGAAAAGCTAATTTTTGCTTACACCAGTCAGGCTACCTCAGGAGGCAGATATTTCTATTAGTTCCTCTTCTGTTGAAATTCACAGGGACTATCAAATGCTAATTAAAGAAATGATAATCTTGAAGGACATTTGTTTACACTGCAGCTTACATCAGCCTGTGGAATCAAGACCTGGTGGCTGGCAAGAACCTGTCTCCCCCGCCTGACAAGATAATAACCAGTGCATTCCAATATGGAGAGACTCAGCAATTTCAGTCAGCCCCCTGCCGACTTGTGAATTGCTCCTCAAGACTTAAAAAGCTATGAAGAATCAGAAAAGTAGGAGAGGAGCTTAAACTACTCAAGAAGATTCTCTCTGTAATTTCTGGAGCTGTACCAACTTGTAGGCTGCTAGGTTAGATTGGTGGCAGTGTACCCCAAGAATCAGGCAATGGGTTGTTGCTTTATGATAGTAAACAATGTACAATTAAACATATTTTTATTGATGATAATAGTGTTAGACAGACATGATCAACTGAATATTTAGCTAGACCTCAGGAAACAGAACAGGTTTGAGGTGTTCTTTCAGTAGGAAAGATTCCCGTACGTGCAGCATTTTCTTTCTGCTGGGGACAGGACATGGAAAATTGAAAGCCTTCTTTCCTTTCAGGAGGGCACATCGACTGTTGCCATGGATGGTAAATCCCTGACACTCTCTGCTGGTGACAGCCTGCTTGTCCCTGCCCAGTCTGTGTGAGTAGAGATGAGCAGGGGCTCAGAGCGTGATCCCCCAGCTTCCAGCCACATAAATTCTGTGTATTCAGTGCACACCGTGTTGGGCATCACTGGTGCAGAAACACAGCATCTGTGAATGCAGGATTTGTAATAGCCTCTGTTATTTCTCGGGGCAAAAGTGTTTTCAGGAGGAAAAGAGAGACATTCATTCTAGTTCACCTCTTATGATAAAAGCTGGAGAAAATTAAAAAAAAAAATAAATAAAAAGAAAAGAAAAAGAATGAGGGAAAAGAAAAGGGGGGGAAAAGGAAAAGAAAAAGAAGGGGAAAAGAAAAAGGGGGGGAGAAAGAAAAGAAAAAGAAGAGGGAAAAAAGAAAAGGGGGGGAAAAAAAGAAAAGAAAGAGGGAAAAGGAAGGAAAAGGAGGGAAAAGGAAAAGGAAAAGGGGAAAAGAAAGAAAGAAAAGGAAGGGAAAAGAAAGAAAAGAAAAGGAAAGGAGAAAAGAAAAGAAAAAGAAAAGGAAAGGAGAGAAAGAAAAGAAAAGAAAAGAAAAAGGAAAAGGAAAGGAAGAGAAAGAAAAGGAAAAGAAAAGAAAAGGAAAAGAAAAGAAAGAAAAGAAAAGAAAAGGGGAAAAGAAAGAAAAGAAAAGGGGAAAAGAAAGAAAAGAAAAGGAAAAGGAAAGAAAAGAAAAAGGGGAAAAGAAAGAAAAGAAAAGGGAGAGAAAAGAAAAGGAAAGAAAAGGGGAAAAAGGAAAAGAAAAGAAAAAGGGGAAAAGAAGAAAAGAAAAGGGGGAAAAGAAAGAAAAGAAAAGGGGAAAAGAAAAGAAAAGAAAGGAAAAGAAAAAGAAAGAAAAGGGGAAAGAAAAGAAAAGAAAGAAAGAAAGAAAAGAAAAGGGGAAAAGAAAGAAAAGAAAAAGGAGGAAGAAAAGAAAAGAAAAAAGGGGAAAAGAAAGAAAAGAAAAAGGGGAAAAGAAAGGAAAGAAAAGGGGAAAAAAAAGAAAAGAAAAGAAAAAGGGGGAAGAAAGAAAGAAAAGAAAAGAAAGGAAGAAAGAAAAGAAAAGAAAAGGAAAAGAAAGAAAAGAAAAGGAAAAGAAAAGAAGAAAAGAAGAAAAAAGAAAAGGAAAAGAAAAAAAGAAAAGGAAAAGAAAAAAAGAAAAGAAAGAAAAAGAAAAGAAAAAGAAAAAGGAAAGAAAAGAAAAAGAAAAGGAAAAAAGAAAAGAAAAGGAAAAAAGGGGGAAAAGAGAAAGGAAAAGAAAAGAAAGGGGAAAAAAAAAAAGAAAAGGGGAAAAGAAAAGAAAAGAAAAAGGAGGAAAAAAAGAAAAGGAAAAGGAAAAGAAAAAAAAGAAAAGGGGAAAAAAGAAAAGAAAAGAAAAGAAAAAGGAAAAAAAGAAAGGGGAAAAGAAAGAAAAGAAAAGAAAAAGAAAGAAAAAGAAAAGGAAAGAAAAGAAAAGAAAGAAAAGAAAAGAAAGAAAGAAAAGAAAAAAAAAGAAAAGAAAAGAAAGAAAAGAAAAGGAAAAGGAAAGAAAAGAAAAGGAAAGGAAAAGAAAGGAAAAAAAAAGAAAGAAAAGGGAAAGAAAGAAAAGAAAAAAGGGGGAAAGAAAGAAAAGAAAAGGAAAAGAAAGAAAAGAAAAGAAAAGAAAGAAAAGAAAAGGGGAAAGAAAGAAAAGAAAAGGAAAAGAAAGAAAAGAAAAGGGAAAGAAAGAAAAGAAAAGGGGGGAAAAGAAAAGAAAAGAAAAGGGGGGAAGAAAGAAAAGAAAAGAAAAGAGAGAAAAGAAAAAGAAAAGGGGGGGAAAAGGAAAAGAAAAAGAAAAGGGGGGGAAAAGAAAGACAAGAAAAGGGGGGGAAAAGAAAGAAAAGAAAAGGGGGGGAAAAGAAAGAAAAGAAAAGGGGGGGAAAAGAAAGAAAAGAAAAGGGGGGGAAAAGAAAGAAAAGAAAAGGGGGGGAAAAGAAAGAAAAAAAAAAAGGGGGGAAAAGAAAGAAAAAAAAAAAGGGGGGAAAAGAAAGAAAAAAAAAAAGGGGGGGAAAAGAAAGAAAAAAAAAAAAAGGGGGGAAAAGACTGCGTATAAAGATATATGGCCTGAAACTACCCACAGGCACTCACAACTCACAGCAGCTGCTAGAAGCATCAGAACAGGCTTAATCAACATCAATGCAGGAAGATTTGGGGTTCAGGCTAAGAACACAGCTCCCTTCCTGGAGTAGGATGCATACAGCTGTTTGATAACTTTGACACGTGATAAACATAAAGGAAAATAGCTTCCAGAATGGAAAGGAAGCTATAGAGCATGGCTGAAGCTGATAAAGTGCCTGCTCCTCCTTTTCAGTATCATCCATGTTTCATTTGTTGGTTTGAGTCTCTGATTTCCCTCTATACACATTGCATCATCTCTCTTTCAATTCTTCCAGGTACTGCTGGAAAAGAGCAGAAGATTGTGTTGCTCTGTGCATCGCTCAGGATCCAAAACGCAAACAGCCTTATAAATAACTCCTCTGTCACTTGGCTTTGAGGATAACCAAGTTTTAACCTACCTACCTTAATTATATTCTACTCAGAATGCCTGGAAATTTGAATACTCTAACACAATGATGAAGTGGAGTCAAGTGCTGTGCCAAATTAAAACTTTTTCCCCCAAGTAGTTAAAGTTTTAGCAAAATTTATAATCAGTATTTTTTTTTAAGATCTAGCGTTTTGTTAGATTTTATCTGAAAGGAAATGACAACATATCGAAGTAGCAGGATTACTTATGTAGTAATACCTGACACTATCTAGATTAAACTAGATTCCTTTCAAATGCAAGTCTCTGCCACAAAATGTAGAAAAGGAGATGGGACAGATAGTGTTACACTTCTTAGGTAACAGGCTGCATGCTGTGTGCATGCTACACTGAACATAGCCCTGAACATGGGACTAAACAGGAGCATCTGGGTCATGGGTGTGCTCCTGTGCAGCAGAATATTCAAGTCAAATTCACCTTTAGAGGTATGTTAAGGGACAAGAAAGCAGAAAAATTATTATAATCACTTTCTATTAAGGGCTGCTTCTCTTTGAACATAATAAATGTCAAATTATATTTTGCTGCTTTTATTCCAAGAACTCTGCAGAAGAGTTTTTGTCTTGGTTTTAGTTAATTGTTCTTCACATTGTCATCAGAAATCAGGTTGCTCAGATACCTGCAGGTATTATCAATTAAAGATTTGAGAAAGCAAATGTTTCTGATTCCTGATTTTTTTTATTTCTAATTAAGTTCAGAAAAATATTTGTTTCATCTATCACCTATAAACCTCATTAAACTGAGATGTTATATGTGTTTTATTGAAGTGTTCATTTGTCTCATGAGAAAGACACAGATGCCTTGGCTTTAATCTATAACTTCTATTTATCATCAGCAGCTTTTCTAGCAAAGCATGCAGCAGAACTCTCCTTCATCCTCCTGATAACAGGGGACCTAACTTGCAAAATTGAACCCAGTCCTTAAAGGTGTTATAGGTGTGAGCTGCCACACACAAAATGGGAACAAGGGAGTAATTTTTTTCTGGTTACCATTGGTACTGGTGTGTTTATGTGTCTGCAGAATTGACAGCTTGAGTGAACATCTATGATTGAGGGATCTAGGGCACCAAAGTGTTATATTTTTAGTCCAGCAGTTACAGGGTAATCACAGAAATATTTCACACTGAATAATAAGTGAATAAAACACAGCAACATGTAGAACAAAATCCAGAATAACCAGCAGCTCTTCATCCACCCAGAGGCACTGAAAACCATGGAACTTTCAGAATAAAAGTTAAGGTATCTCCGGATTAGATACCTCCGTGATCCACTCACACTATACTTATGATGCCTTTTACAACAACTTGTACTTGAACACCTAAATTCTGTCCAAGTCACACAGTAGGTGCCAGACCAGTAGTGCTAAACCAGAGCTCCATCATCCTCAGTTTTGCCACAGCCCATGATCAGAAACCATGACTTAGTAGCTCATCAATTTATTTCTATTGAGGAGCTCCTGTCTTCTAAGAACAAGGTAAGAGGTGCTAAGGCCCATAAGTATGGAAAAAAATCAGGATCAAAACAGCAGGAGATGATTTATAAAAACAGTGAAACACCAAGTACCAAGAGAAAAGAATTTTGTTTTCTAGATATATTATCTTTTGTGAATTATTTCTGTTGTTTTGGTGTCCAATTTTCTTCCCTTTCCCCTCCCACTCTCTCTATTTCATTCAATAGTTATTTATGGCCAGAGTACAAATGAGAGCACAGAGAATACTTGTCATTTACTCCTTCCAAGGTGCTTAACCACTGTGATTCAACTGTGAAACCTGCAACTTCCCTTTTCCTAGGTTTACAAATAGTTCCAGAGGGCTTCTGGGCAGGCAGTGAATAATTTTCAGGTGCTTTGCTCTTCCTCCATAATGTATCTGTCCTAAACTGCCCAAGTTATGGTATATTTGTATTTAGATGTACCCACACTACTCTGCTCAGGAGGAAGTTTGCCACATGCAAATCTGGTTCCTGGAGCCCTCTTAGCTGCTCTTTCTGTGTATGTGCAGTCAGGTCAGCAGGCACTTCAGCATCCAGGTCTGGAGACTCCAGTGCTGGTCATGCCTCAGAGAAGGATTTCAGGCTAAAGTCAGAGGCAAAGTTAGGCATGTTGTTTGCAGAGTACCCTAATGCACCGCTCCTGACATTGTGCTTGTTCATGCAACACACCTGGCAAAACCATGTCCTACAGAATCACTGAAGTTCAAGAAGGCCTCCAAGATTGTCAGATCCAACGTTTGATGGAACACCAGCTTGTCAGCTGGAACTAAGTACCACATCCAGTCATTTCTTGAACACCCCTAGGAATGGTGACTCCACCACCTCGCTCAACAGTCCATTCCAATGTTTAACAAAGCTTTCTGTGAAGAAATTCTTCCTTATGTCCAACCTGATTCTCCCCTAGAACACCCTGAGACTTTTCCTCTCATACTGGTTGCCTGGGAGAAGAGGCCCACCCTCACCTCACTAGACCCTACTTTTAGGTAATGGTGGAGCACAATAAGGTCTCCCTGGTGTGGTGGTGTGAGGTCCCCAGGATGAGGTGAGAGATGAGAATTTGACTCCATGTTCTCAGAAGGCTGATATAGTATTTTATGATACTATATTAAAAGAAATTATATACTAAAACTATACTGAAGAAAGAGACAGGATCCATCAGAAGGCTAGAAAAGAATGAATTATAAAAACCTGTGACTGACTCAGTCTGACACAGCTGGCTGTGATTGGCCATTAATTAAAAACAATTCACATGTTTGGATAAACAATCTCCAGAACACATTCCAGAGGAGCAAAACATGAAGAAGCTGAGGCTTCTCATCTTCTCAGGAGAAGAAATCCTGGCAAAGGGATTTTTCAGAAAATATCATGGGGACACCCTGGTCTTTTCTCCAGGCTAAACATCCCCAGGCACTCCTCATGTGCCTTAGACAAGATACATTTCATACGATTTACACGCACATGACTGCCTTTCTTTACAGCTCTTTTTATACCTGGTACACCTGCACCCTGGTTTGGATGCTCACTTTCCTGATCTGAATCAGACAGATATTGGGACACCTGATACATAGCAAACTTGGTACATTTTGACAGGATTGTGCTAACCTTATTAGCACAGTATTGCACAGACAGACCATCTGCTGTTTGATGCTTCTGCAAGACTCAAAAGTAAAACCTTTATACAAATAAATATTCTAAGCAGTATTAAAATAAAATCTACACAGATACAAGGCTATACCTGCACCATTTTTGATAAATTATTGAACACATCCAGCATTGTCCAGAATCACAAGCTTGAGGTGATTTGAAAGCTTAGAGATACACACAAAGAAGTTTGAATCCACCTAGAAGCATCCACAGTTATTCCAAGGCAGAATCTCACCTATCCTAGAGGTCAGCAGGAGTTTTTCCTTTCACTTCATATGGGAAAAGGTGATGCAGCCTTATCCTGCCAGCTATTGATTAAAGCAGCAAGGCTTTCCCTGGACTTTTTCAGTGCCTTTAGAATGTTTAATCCCAAGGAGATCACAGGTAAACTTTGTAAAGAGAAAGCTAAACCACTTGTTTTTAGCTATAGATGTATTTTGATTTCTCTTTATAGCATTTAAATCATACAAAGAGTGATATAAGCATTATTATAGTACTTCATATTGAGCAAGGAACTTACAGTCAGTCTTCCATGCAAATCAGCAATATTGATGAAAATATTTGAAGTAATTAATGTTTCCTATTACTCCTAGGCTAGGCAGGCTTGATCTCATGGGGTACTTAGGTTCTTATTTTGAGCTGTGCTAACTTACATGAATGATGGAAGTAAATTGGTATGTCTCACTGCATTCCTCCTAACTATGATCTCATATTCCAACACTTAACAATAGTTTCTTAGCAAGGTTACGTGATTAATGATATGTGATTACCATCATCATCCATTCATAATAAATAGTATTGCTTGAAGTAACTTAAAAATTAAATAATCCTGATACAGCTTGAGCCTTCACCAGCCCTTTCCATAATCTTGGAAAAAAACCTACAAAAAGCAAGTTCATGAAAGACATGTGTGTTTATGGTTATGAGAGAACTAGAAAAGAGTTACCCACACAGATCATGTAGTAAACATATCCGAGATCAACAGGAAAGAATAAGATTGTCCAATTAAAAAACCCACAACCAAAAAAACCCACAGAAAAGTTAAGACAAGATAATGATTCAATGCTAGCTACACTTGAGCTTGCAATAGATAAACTGACAGCTTATAAGAGTCAATAGAGGAACCCTTCTTCCTCTGTGCTTGCTCTACTTTTAGATGTTGCTTGTTTATTTGAAGCAGCAAACCCTACCAGAGGCATAAAACTGACTAGGTGGATCAGGAAACTGGTAAAAGCAGGAGTGTTGTAGTAAAGTTTTTCCTCAGACCCACACAGTATTTACTTACACCTGTAGATCAATCTCATCTTACTACATGAAGATAACAAATGCTTTCATTCTGTTGTTAAAAACATTAATTGTACTGATTTCAGTTCCCCAGTTACATCTAATAGAACAGATGCAGAGAAAGCAATCCTCCCACCACCATTGCATATAAGTAAAGGAAAAAAATACTTAACCTATTTAAAAAATTCCTACATAACCAGCTTGTTCTTCATATTGGAGACATTTTAAGGCTTTGGAGTGTTTTTATTTCGTTTCTTTTCAGTTAACAAGCCAGATGCACCTGAATGAACACTTCAGACTCATGAAGGTCATCACCTCCTGGTGTGTTTCTTTTTCAATACACAAGTATTGTAGAGCTACTCTTCAGTATCAAAGGATGCAGAATAACACCTGATTGGACCCAAAGTAAAACTGTTGATTTTTAAAGTAATAATGAAGGAGAAAAATTTAATATCCACCTCTCAGCTCTAAGTACCTGATCTACAGGTCTTACCACTGTCTGGTAGAGAAAGATCTATGCTGGATCAAATCAAAAATATTTTCAGTCATTGTCCAAAAATTGTAGAAGTGAATAAAAACTCTTGCTTTAAATGTCACTGGAATTTTGATGGAAGCGTGACATCTAGAGTGATGTTTACACACACACAGAGTCAGACAGTTTGTATTCCAAAAATAAGCCCTTGAATTGTGATATCTTTAGGGAAATCATATCCCCTTTTTGGGATCTGCAAATGATAAAACAATTCTTTCTAAATCATTGTTGCTCTAGGCTAAATATATCTCCAGGATCTTTGGCCTGCTAATTCAGTGGGAATTGCATGAGGACCACATACGCAAAGATCTGAACACTGCTTTGTATTTTTAGAGTTGTTAAATAGGTACATGTACATGGCTAAATATAATGCTAAATAAAAACTTCTGACCATTGTTTTGGAGATAAATTACACTGACATTGAAGCAAAACTAATTGAGTTCTAAAACCACTTCATTATACTATCTCATAAGCTCCAGAGAAAGATGTCATGACTATGAGAAAGTAAACTAAGGATAAGCACTTTTGAAGATTCAGTGAGGAATTTCAGTACATCTTTAGTACAGTTGAGAAAAACAGGACTTCTGAAGTGCTATACAACTACAGCAAAAATATCATTTTATCATGTTTTAAGGCTTCTCCTCTTGAAGAAAAAAACCCTAGCGTGCTTAGAATGCAAAACCAAAGCACAGAGATGATGGAGTTTGTAAAGGTTCTGCTTTACAAACTCTCAGCACAGGCAAACTTTTCTAGACAATGAGTTGCCCATACATTCAAACCATACACTTTATAGTTTGAAGATAAATTTGACAATCCAATTGTGTAAAGTAACTAAATACATGCCAATTTGTAGAAGTGAAGCATAAAAATTTCAGTATGCAATTCCCAAATGCCTCAGGGGTTTGACATGGAAATGCAGCCATTGCACCTTAGCTAGCTTTTTTTTAACTGTCTCTTCCTCCAAGGAGATCCCAGGGCAGAATTCTGGATTCCATGCAGAAAGGAAACTTGGGCACCTTCAAGTGGCTCCACATTGACTGCTAGGGTGAGCAGAGAACTGCCCTGACAAGGCAGCTGTCCACAGCTGAACCACAAGGAAATTCCTAGGGGGTTATTTTTATGTCACTCTGACACACTCTGCTCTCAGGGTGCTCCAAAAGCCACCTTCACTGAGGAGACACAGGGCTCTTTGTCCAAGAGCCAAGCAAAACTCAACCTCTTCGTGCAGATCACTGCTAGAGATCTATAACCTTGTTGACCCAAAAGCACATTTCCACAAGCAGCAGAAGCCCCAGGAACAACTCCCACCTCTGCACAGGAGGAGGAAGAAGTCAAACCCAAATCTTTGCTGTCCTGCAGAACACCCCAGTCACAGGGTCTGCTGTCAGAGGCTTTTCCATCCTCACCTGACGCAGCTCAACTGAGCCATGCAGGAAGCACCACAGCATTGCTGGCAAGCCAGGAGATAATTCCTACTCCCCAAATGCAGTTACAGATTATATTACTCTATATAGCAGAAATACTGACAGAAAGAACATATCATTATAAAGCCATTGTTCCAGCAGCAGTTATTTGCCTGAACACATTTGTGACCTGAGCTGTCTACAGCATCTTGGCATACATTACAAAAAGAATGCGTACACCACGTTTTGCCTAGAGAAAAAATCATCACCAAATTGTTGAAACATAAATAGATCAGCTTTACTTATGACAACCTAAGAAAAATGCTAACAGCTCCTAATTGTTTCCTGATACTGGTGACTAACAAGCCACATGATTCAGACCTTGTGTGCTTTAATACTGAGTGGCAAATCAACATTCAATGGGCAGATCCACTCATCAGACAAGGGCTCATTGTTCTCTCCAAAAGGAAAATGGCAAATACCAAGTAAAATCTTCACAAAAAAGGATAAGACTTTGTATTTATCTACCAAAACATACTAGTTCAGCTTATTTTTAAACTAAGATAGAAAAATGTATTTGAGCTCTGGAATGAGATTGCCATATGCCATCAGAATTCGAGTTTAAAATTAAAATGAACCAACTCCGGCTTCTGTTTCCAATATGGATGACAATGTTCAGCTGTCTAAAGCCATTTCTTCCATTTTTTGGATATAAAAGAGGCAATTTACACCCAGTTCTTCACTGAAAGCAATTTGTCACTACTTCCATCTTTGCCATTCTAGATGCAGCTGCCCTGATTTATTGCAGTGTGTTAACAGAATCAGGCAGCTACACTACAATAATGCAAATGTTGCCTTGCTGTGTACTGCATTGCCCTAAATGCCATTGCATAGCTGCATAATTTACATACTGCATATACACACACATTATACACAAACACACACACACATATATCTGTCTTCTGAGTATTTTTATGTCCTAATTAGTTGTATCTTGCCCATACTGGTGAGGTTTGTGCCAAGCATGCCGCGTGTGCTTGGAGGTTTGTAACACGACTAGCCCATTGCTGGCAGTCAGAGAGAGCGATACTAAAGGTCATTTTTGTTTATGTCAGACACAGGATGTTTCAGAAGCTTTTATGAAGCAGCTACATCTGTGCTCTCTGTGGGTTGGATCCACTCCATACATACTGCTGGAGGACAGAAAAAGCAGATCAGACGAGAGGGAAGCGCTATCCTGGGCTTCACTGGGAGCCAATCCCACTAAATGCTCCACAAATCCCAGGCTCTTCACAGCATCCCAGGCAGTGGGGCTGTGCAGCTCACAGATGTTCTTCATGGAGGAACAAAGGCTGCTCTTTATTATCAGTTTTAATCTAATATAAAGGGTTCATGGCTTTTATTTCCTCTACAGCAAAATTAACTCTACTTGCAAAGCTTCCTCCCCCTCAGAGGGAAATAAGATGTAGGCTCAGAAGCCCAAATCCGCAATGATATTTAAGTGCCTGAGGAACTGTGCCAGAGTGTCTGGCAGGGGAAGCTAAACAGACTCAATTTTAAAAGAGAACATAGTGAATGGAGAGACAGACTGAAAGCTCAGGAGAATGAAATGCTCCTTTAATCTACTATGGGAGGAGCTGTTCTGTGGCAAAGCCAACTTCGTCTCAGCTCTTGCTCAGCTGTGTGCTTTAACCCACCATGAGTGCCATGTCCACATGTATTTGAGACACACTTTTGCTGCAGCTGGCACCAAACTAGTCACAGATGCTGCTTCCAGGGCAACAACACCAGAGTGATGGGAACTGGACAGATAAATACAGCTTGTGTTGAACACATGAACAGTTGTCTACAAGTTCCTTGTCCTGCAGGACTGATAAAAATACTCTCTGTGAAAGATACTAATATTCACCTTGCTTAAAAACAGGGCAAAAAAGCAGTAGAAACAGTAGAAAACATTTTTTAAAACCCATGTTACTAATGATACTCTACAGCCTGTGCATTTTGTCATTAAAATGTTATTTTCCATTTTTATATCTTAACATTTTACAGTGAACCCATTTTATTAATTTCCTTATATGTCTATACTGGGACAAATTTTATTCTCAGCAGTACTTGGGTAAATATGTAGCTGGTGGAATTACCCTGATCTCACAGCACTGCAACAGAGGACACTTTGGTTCTCTGTGTGCACAGGAATTCTGGCTAAAGAGTGACACAATGGTGGGACTGCATCAGCACATGAAGGTTGTTAACACACAGTACACCCCAATATGGTGCTGCTAACCTGCCAGGTCATAACTCCACTCTAATCTTGTGTCTTATTCAAGATAATAGAACAAAATTTTGTGGGCTTTAAATACCCTTATTACAGCCAAGTTAGTCTTTACAGAAATGTTAAAATGCCAGAAATCATTGGCCACATTCTGATACAAAGGAACAGGTTTCTAATGTTGATGTTCAACACTGAGATACATGGAAAAGACAGCAGTGGAAAACAATGAGAACATCCCAAAAAACCAAAAAAAAAGTCAGTGAACAGAATTCTTTTTCATTCCATTATTTTATAATTCAACTAAAAATTAGCTTGTTAATCATCAAAAAGCCAGAAAAAAAAAAAAAAAACAACCACAAAAGTTATTGGTTCATGTTTTCTATTATTTCACCCTGTTCTCACAAAGATCACACCTGCTTAAGGAAGACTCTACAGCAGAGAAAAGGAAAGCATTCAAATGCCAGGAATATCTCCTATATTTGTAATCCTAAAAGCCTTATATACAGAAGTCTTTGTATTAAAAATAAAAAAAAAATGTGAAAATCTTTAGCAGGACTAGAAGCTGAAAAGAGATTTCTTCAATTCACTGTATTGCTTTCTCAAATAACAGAAAAGCACTATTAGAATCTTACATTGATTTATCTGATTTGAAGTGAGGTTAGGAAACATATGCTAGAACAAACAAGTATCAGTCCTTGTGCCTGTGCTTTGAAGACACACAAACCCCTTTCACTCCAGTCTCTGATGTGTTTACAGAAACAAAAGACATAATTTATCTGCCATAAGGTGTTCACTGAAGGGGTTCATGCTGTGATGATTTCCATGGCAACTACTTAAAGAGACATAAGTGCTCATTTTTGAAACTGAAAGCCCAGGGACATGATTAGCTACAGTAATAATAACACATAAACCACCTGAACAGAGATCTTTTGTTCAGGGCCAAGTAACTTCTCTTTTCCTGCTTCAGAACCACTTTCCTAAATTAGCCAAAAACAAAAACATCAAACCAAAACAAGCCTAAAGAAAATAGTTATGTTTTCTCTTAAAAATTTTAGAAGAAACAAGAATGCACTTACATATGCACACAAAGCTGAAATAATTACTTCCTTAAATTATATAATGTACAATACATTAGGAAGTCCATAAAAAGTGTTCATGAGGAACCAGATTTTGCAGAACTTTTCCAAATCTATCGAGATTCATTTGCAAAGAAATCTCAGAGATGACAAGCACTTGACAGTCACTAAAAGATTTAAAAGAACTCACCAGTACAATAAAGTGGCAACAACAAATTGAAGCTTTGGCGCGATAGAGCAGAAAAAAAGGAGAACCTAAATTAACAAGCTCCAAAGTGAAGAAGAAAAAAAACAAGCAACACCTACCTTTAGCAGAGAACTGGAGCAGCCTGTATACCTGTTTCCCTGCCCTCCAGATGTAGCCTTGATTTTATCAGGCACAAATCAGGTACAGGAATTGAGCACCTGCATCCAATCCCAACCTGGAGACCCATTAGAGATCACAACCAGAAAGCACAAATGCGATCTAAGGTTAATTTATAATGGGTTGGGGCTAAAAGGGAACAAGTCCTAAAACCACTTGGTCCCAACTAAGTCTTCTCAGCTGTGGTCTTTCTGGTGATTAGTTGATCCAGCTGAATGTATACATCTCACAGAGATGATGGTAGATACTTTTATTCATCACTTAAGGCCATAACTTAAAAGCTCTCCTTCTTCAGTACAGTGAAGTTGACATAAAGCACTAAAGACAGCTTGAAAACAACATTTTATATGTTTATCTGAAGCAGAGGATTTTATATCAACTCAAGTTAAACTCCACAGAACACCTAGTTTTTATATTCTCTTTAATTCTCATTTATTTCAGATCTCCATTAAAACTGCATAACATTAATTTGTCAGGAAAGTTTAATAGTCTCCTGTTGGAAGTTTTGTCCTTTAAGTTGATATTAATGTCACTTTGTGCAAGGCCTGAACAGATGTCCTTTTTTTCCTGTAAGGGTGATTATATGAAGCTATGCTCACAGAGCCAGTTTCTTACAATAAAAATGCCTGGGAATAAATGTTCCCTGAGATACAGCATTTCATCTTTTTATCTTCTGACTGGCGAAACAGTGACAAAACTGTATTGTTCATTTTAGAGGACATTTGAGGATTCATTCATGAAAGACACAAGAGTGGTGGAGAGATGTATCAAGGAAGTGCAGTGTCAGACTCTCAGGAGCTACATCACCTGGAAGAAGCCACTTAGAACCAGGCTCCACATGAACTGCCCTTACAATTCTACACCTAGTTTTAGCACTGAAAAATTCTTTAACTCTTACTCTCTTGGGCTAAAGGCAGATGGCAAGATTAAAAGGGACCTGAACTAAACTGTCTCGGGATTACACCAATAGGCAGCAAAACCTTTGCTAGGGGTGCCCTCCACATGGGACGAAGAAAAGGATGAGCTAAGCTAGAGGAGAACAAAAGCAGAATTAATGCACAAATTCCTATACCCAGTGATCAGCCAGTGTCCTGCAAGCAGGGACTGGGCATGAAAACAACTCCACGGTCAGAGTTGAGTGGAGAGTGGATATTTATTCTCACTGTCCCCTTCATCTGTCACTGCTGTTATAAAGAAGCCTGACTAGGCCAATATTCAAGCAGCAATGAATTTATTAATTAATATGGTAAAGTATGAGCAATATAGCACTGGGTACAGTGGGGGAAGTTTTCCCTCCAACTGCACTCCGATAGTTGGGGCTTACAGGTATTTATAGGGGAACTCATCAGCTTTCTCAGCACTTTCTATTCAAATTTTTACTCATCAGCAGTTTTTATTCCAAATTTTTACGTCACAATTCTATACGCTATTTTCTCAGGATGTACATCCCAAAAGGAGTATCCCAGGTGGTGGTGGTCCAGTTTCTGAAAGTAGGAAGGAGTATTTCATCTGGTGAAGTCCAGTTTCTGGATGTGGGTCCACCTTTTGATTGCAAGGACTATAAATCTCATAACAGTGATGTCCAGCTTCCCTTGGTTGAACCTATTAGTCCTTGAGCTGGTGTTCATCTTCCTTTCTCAAGCTGCATGTTTCCTTTTTATATATTCTAAAGCTATAGTTTCAAAAGATCCTTACTGCAAGCAATATTCTAAAATTATACTTCAAAAGGTTATTATTGCAAAACTCTTTAAGGCTTACAAGCAGAAAGTTCCTGTCAAAAAGCAGCATCCTTAAAGCTTTAATTCAAATGTTCCTAAATCAACTTAAGACTTATAAAGGTTAATTGAAACAAAGGATAGGTTCAAAGGCCTTCTTCCATGCTTTATTTTTCTCAGTTATTATTAGAATTCATCTTTATAACTGTCCCATGGTCGGTTTCCACACATCTCACAATCACAAATACACACATTGCCTGTATGTACCTGACACTAAACACAGCTTTGTGTTTCACACTGCCTCTAAGCCTGGGCAGTGCAGAATGGCACATTCTCCTTGTCTTTGTTCCAGCTGAGTTCAGTGGGTGCTTTTCCTGAGCAAGGGTGAAAATACTGAGTTCCTTAAAATGCTCTGTGTAGGGATTTTTACCACAGTCACTGCCACATAGCACATGGATAAGACATAGCGGGGTCCCTTGTGGCTTGGAAAAACAGTGCTGCTGTCTCAGAGGAGTTTCTCTTTAGGATTCCCTGTTCTCTGGGTAAAATCTAACCCTCACTCTTCTTTGGCTTATGCTGGTGCTAGAGACCAGGAGGGAAAAGCTGCACAGAAGGCAAATCCCACTATACTTGAGTCATCAGGAAAGCAAATATTCTGTAATGTAAGGCTCCGACGATCAGGAAGGCACTGAAAAAACTTGGATTGTCACAATCTGTTTCCCTGAGGCTTGTAGGCTAAACAACAAGCTAGAGAAAGGGAGCCGCACAAAAAGCAGGGAAAGGCATCTGACAAAAGCCTCATTAGCCTTCCATTTCCTTCACCCACTGCATGTGTTTGTTTCTCCTCCTAGCAGCACTTCTGCAAGTCTGTAGGCTCAGTACTTATCCTAAGTATCCAGCAGTGAGAAACAAAGGCTGCATAATCCTTTGAGTTAAAGAGTTATTGTGTTAAAACTTGGCTTTTCCAATCACAATGATGTAAAAATTCAGGTGCCTGACTGAGAAAAAGACTTCAAGACTAGAACAGGGATGACTAAGAAAAAGAGTCCTGCCACTTAATTGCATTTGTACAAAAATATTACCTCTTGATGTGTAAACATCAAATTAGCAATATTCTCAGGGCAAGCAGTAATATAGCAATCAAGCAGCTCCTTCCAGCTATATGACAACAGCTCTGTGCTTTTCTATCCTACTACATTTTCCTCAATATTTGTCACACTGCACATTGAGTATGCTTAAAACTACCCCTGGGCTGTAGAGTTTATTAAATCCCAATTATTCTATCCCTTTGTACTGACATCAGAACTTTGAATCTTATCAACATTCCTGTTTTCATTTTGTAGAGAGAACCCTTTGCCAGGGCTGGCAGCAGCAACATGGGAATTCAGCAAGCCAAAATGATACTTCAAGGCCTGTGTTTATGCACTGATGGCTCTCCCATATTCTTGGAATCTGCAATTGAAATTAGCATTATCCAAACCAAGTTCAAAATAATCCTGGTATTTCTCAGCATTAAAAAAATCACTTTTAGATAAAACAAATTTGTTTTTGTACCCATACTTCTACTTTAATCAGATCTGTTTCTGCAATATTACTGTCCTGTCACACTTGGCACATTATTCTTCATAATCTGAGTACATACTTTATCAGCAGTTTAGACATTGTCTGGGGATCTTAATTCCCACTGCAAACAGGAAACCACTCAAACTTCAGAACTGTGAGCATGGCACAAGTTCATTCAGTAAATTGTCTTGGATTACTCTGTGATTCCAGATGTGTCTCCTGCTGAACGGGCAGTGCTGGAAGTGACAATGAGAGCAGTTTCCAGTCTCACCCATAGCTCTGTCCTGAGGTGTTCCAGCTATTGCACTTCAAAATTAGGGTTAGGGAAGATCATTCCTAATGATCAGTTCTTGCAGGATGCATGAAGTTTTGTCTCCCTCCTGCCTTTGCAATCCTCTGGCTTTACCCACTATGGATTACAATCTCCACCACTCCTGGCATTCTCCTCACACCACAATTCAGACCATAAAACATGTGGTACAAGCTGCTCAAGTGCAGTGAATCTCAGGAAAACACCTTCTTTTTGGAACTTCCCATTTAGACCATCTCGTTTTCAATTCATAACAAGCTTGCAATATTATCCACAGCTCATTTCCTACTTCCCCCAGAACCACAGATCTATACATTTATCCATTTCTATGGTGAATAAATTTACTTCACTGAGCAAATATGCATAGCAGTGTTTGAATGCATATTTACAAAGAAAATATTGCTTCAGGGAACATGAGGGATGTGTTATTCCCTGTTCTCTGAGTTCAGTCAGCAAAATCTCCTCAATGGATGTCAACAGTCAGTCACAATTTTCATCTGTAAAAATAGGAGCAGGATCTGACAGCCATACAAATTACATCTGTTCCACTGCAACCATCTGTAATTCAATCTGCAAAATATTAATCAAGTTTATCTGACATGATTTTTCCTCCATCATCAGCTCATGATGCTTATTGCTTCTTGGTCTGTTACCATTTTACATCAGCTTTTTACTCTCCTTAATATTTATTCCTTTACTTTAGCAGAGATTGAGTTAGATTTGTTGGACAATGCTTTTAAAGATCAATACCACATTACCTCCTTTTAGTCATTCCATACATATCACCAGTTTGCTCTATGGTTCTCCATGGTCTGACCTTTCTTTGCACTGCTAACCTAGCATGATATGTTTAGGATTCACAGTACATTGCAGTGTTATAACTCCTTATACACTCAGAAATTAGCAGGTCAAGCACCATCTTGTATTTTATGAAAATTTCTTGGTTTCATTTTATTATCCTGAGTTCTCAGGCCTTGCTCTGAAGTCGGGATACATTTCATTTTTTCCCAACAATGACAAGGGCAAGAGTACTTCTCTCCTCACCTCTCTCCTTTAAGAAAAGCTAAACACACACACTCCCAAAGCAGGTTGAATTCCGGTAACCTAGAAGCCAGGGTTAGAGTTCAATACTTTCTTAGTCTATAGAAAGCTCTAAACACTAAAGTGAAATTCAGTGGGGACAACTGGACAACAAGGAACACACTTAGGCACAAACAAATCCACTGCCAAAAAACACGGGCAACAACTCGCTCTGCAAACGTTCTGCTGGAGTACACTTGGAGGTTATTGGGGATCACAAGGTGAAAATGGATCCCCAGGATGTTAGAAAGGAAAGAACAGGCTGTACAGAGATGCACAATAAAACTCCTGAAGGAATTCCTCTCAGTCCGTGAGAGACTCACAAGGCTGCAGGTAAATACAGCTCCCAGCTGTATGTACCACATCTGAGGAGGGAGGGAGGCAATACACAATTCCAGCTCCTCACCCAACCAGTACAGATTTTTATATTAAAATGCAACATCTGATTACTTTTTTCTCAAAGATGGAAGAGATTCTGGTTCACAATCTGTGAGTCTTCATATAAAGCAAACCACCTCTGAAAGATCCCCACTACATCTTATGCTTCTTTTTTTTAAACTTAAAATTTCAGTTTTAGATTGTATAAACTTGTCAGTCAGTTTTGGAAGAAAAAAAATTAGTTAAACATGGGCTAAATGTTAAACATGAACGTTGATCTTAAATAATGTCAAAATCTGAAGGTTTGTGATAAATAAAGCAGTCTCTCTGTATCAGGTGCTTATTCTTTTTGTCATTCTTCAAACGACACTTCAAATTAGAAAGGTTTGACCTTCTCATCCCCTGATACAGTTACCAAGGAAGTCATAACAGACAAGAGAGCTGTTTCTACCTAGCATTTCCAAGCAAAACTCAAGAATCATAAATTAAAATTACCTCAAAGTGTCCAAAGCACAGTATCAGTGTTAATGCTGAATTGTAATAAAATCTCTGTAAATGTTTTGTACTTCTGGTACTGCAGCTCAAGAGGACATAAATTACTGTTTCATTCCCAGAGGGACATTTAGTCTTCTTTTTAAATGAATTCTAAAACCTTGTAAAATCTACCCAAGACTCTCCACATTTATACACTGCTTTGCAAATATTAAGGATACCTAGATTCTAAAATATTTTTAGGCATGGCAATTTAACATACAGCAAAATGTAAATTGTCTAATTTTGGCCTGATTATTTGGCCCAGCTTTTTGTCAATTAAATCTAAAGTAATGTCAAGTAAAGTTAGGGAAATTTAACCAATTTCAATAGCAGGCAGTTGTATCAGAATACATTTGCTAAACAAAGGACACATTTACAATATTTTGTTTTATCTGATAAGTGGCTAAAATCTCAAATGGGGCCCCTTGCCTTCTATAAAAATTTGAGTTTGACCCTTAACAGACAATATTGCTACTTTCCGATACTAAAAACCCTAACGACAAAACCTATTTTAAAATCCTATTTTTAAAAAATTAAAATTGAATTCCAGTTTTACTCATCTACTCTTAAAGCTTAATCCATCCCAATTACAAAATTTACAGAGTTATCCCAAGACCTGGAGACATCTAGGAAGCAGGAAATATGCTGGAATCTATTCCTGCCTTCCTCCCTGTCTGGCTGCCAAGTGTTACATGTCTGAAGAGAAGCTGGCAATCCTAACTATCAGAATTAAGGTGACAAACTGAGTTCTGGGTTCAAACCCGTTATTTGGCTAAGCTGTTTCTCCTTCCCTTTCCCCATATTTATAACAGCATTTATTCCCTCATATTGAGCAGCAAAGATGAAGAAATGAGGCACTTTTCCCTTTTCCCACTCATCTGCATGGCCTCTTGCTGACCTGCCTGCTGCTCAGTGCACGAAGCATGCAAAGCCAATTTTGACACAATACGAGCTGCTACCTTGGCTTCTTTGATGGAAAGAAGAGGAGAAACTTTAAAATTACATTGAGGAAAGATGATTACAGAAGGCACTCTTCCTAGCTGCTGCCAGCTTTGCAGGAATTGGCTCAGTAAAAGAAAGACAAGCGCCTGAAACATTTCATCATTGAGCCCTCTGCCTTTTCCTTATCAGCAATTAGCATGAGTAGCAGAATGTGTGCACTTCCTCAATGGAAGTAATTACTGTGTAGAGCTCCAGAAGTTTTCAAACCAAAGCTTAAAAGACATTTAAATGACATACACCTTCTGCAGGGTTTCCAGAGGGACATTTTTTTTCCTCTCTCCTTCCAAAAAAAAGAAAATTAACTGTATTTTTCTTACCACAGAGATAAAAGACAGCTTAATAGTGACTAGTCAGGCTTCAAGGCTGGATCAAAATTTTCCTGTGCTGTCATGATGAACTATCAGAGAACTAACAGATATCTAGCACTGTTGTCCTGATCTTAAAGCAATTTTTCTGCCATTGATGAGTTAGGCTTTCCAAGCCAACTTTACTCCCATCTTTCACAAATTAGCTTTTGTTTTCAGGCAGGAAAACACTGCAGTCTCCAGAAGGAAGAAAATAAGAAATTTGTAACAAGGAAAGAAATTGAGAACACCCCTAAATTTAGGTAAAACTCTCTCATTTCTTTCATCCACACCCTGCCTCTTCCCAAGTAAATACAATAACTCTGTGTTCTCTTGGCAGACCTGCTTTTTCAAGACACACACCCACCCTTCAGTCTGAGGCAGAAGAGATCACTGAGGTCATGGGGAGGCAAGGATTGCCTTTCAGGGGGCTGTTGCAGACAATGAAGTGCACTCAACAGTCCTGTCTTCATGCTTGGCACTTATTTGGGAGAGAAAACTGGAAACATTTTCAGTGGAAGCAGTTCATGACATTCAAGGTTGGGCAGAAGGAAAACAAAAGCACAGACCAAAAATAATGTGTGAAGGAGGGACTTAAAAAAGGTAAAAGTGATGAAGAAAGAGGGACCAAAAAAATGCACTGCAGACAATTACATCTACATAAAAAAGAGACTTTGCTGTTGGTTCCTACAGGGCCAAAAGGCATAACATTGAAGAGAGCAATTATTCCTGGTAAATATGGGAGAATGTCATGCTGGCACAGCTATGAATAGACGTTCCTTCTCCAGGAGCTGGAAAAGTGCAGCGAGATGCTGAGGAGAGATGCAAGTTCCCAGCCCCAGACAGCAGCGTGGGCGGCCCCGGTGCCGTCCCAGCAGGTGAGTGTCACTGCTGTTCTGGAAACCATCTTCAGCCTGTACCCAAATTAACAGCACCATGGAGAACACATTGCCTCTACAGGCTTCTAGGGAAGAGACAGATGACAACATGATACCAAAATGAAGCCAAGTGTATCTTATTTTTAAAAAAAGATAGACTGTCTTAAAATAGTTGAAGACTAAAGAGTCTCCTTAAAGCCATAGAAATAGTTGTGCTATGTGCCAGAGAAACATGCTAATAAATTCACAATTTCACCTGTGACTCAGGATCACAGATTTGGTTGTTGGAGAACTTTGGTTTTGATAGTATGTTTTGTGCTCAGCAAGGAATGGTAAAGCAAGAGAGTTTGTGACTCAGCCTTGAGGGCACTGGGGTGTATTTTGTCCCTAGAGCATGAAAGAGAGCCTCAGATACAAGGTCTATCAAAATTGTCACTGGACACAACTCACTGATTTCATCTTGCTGATGGTCTCTATCACAATTAACAAAATAAAACCATTTTTTAAAAAGGCCAGAAAAATCTAGGTACTTTATCCCCTTTGAGGTCTTTGGGGAAAGTATCTAAGCATCATTGAAAAAAAAAGATCATATTAAAATGATTTAGAATTTTCCTGTATGGGAGCAGTTTTTAGGGTAAGCCATGACTGAACCGTCACGGCAGGTTGGTGGGTCTGGGTCTTTTGGTTTCAGAGTACAATTAATTTATAAATATAATTTGAGACACAGGCCAGTTGCAAAAATTACTCATCTGCCTCTTCATGGATGACCAGGCAAGTTATGGTTTTATTTTACTCTATGAAATTAAATTGGTTAACTGAAAACTGAGTGACTCATACTTTCTACAGAAAATTTTATCATGTTGTTTGCTGCTAATATTTTTCCCTCCCTTTCCCCTTCAAAGGGTTTTACATGGCTGGACTTGGTGGATCTTTTGCCTTTTAGTTCAGTTCATGGAAAAAGGTGCAGGGATCAGTTCTCCTATTCAATCACCCAGCACATTCTGTTGGTATTTCCTAGGGAACATCAACACCTACGTGAATTCTCAGCCTTTCTGTACCTCTGTGCAATGCCAAACTGAGACCAAACTCTGGAAATGGCTCCTTGCCTCCATTTATTCTCTGGAAGAGGCTCATTCCATTAATCACACAGACAGATGGGCTCACATTTTGTACTATTATCTTACCTGACACTGCTTTCTTTGGCTTTCATAGCAAGACATTCATTATTGCTAATGCTCAGGGCAGGGCAGGTATGCTGGACTTGTGTAGCATCCAAGTGCCTCCTTGAAAAATAACATGGTCCTGAAAGAATCTCTATCTGCTCTACAAGTGCCTTCCCTGTGATCCTCTCAGCCTTTTTCTTCCTGCCTCTGTCTGGAAAGAAATTAAATTAAAGTTGTGAGTATCTGACCACATAGTTTCTGAAAATGCTTCTGCCTGAAAGAGCTGTGTGTTTGCAGCACTTATTAGCATGTGAGCCATAATTGTGGGCATAGCCTCGACCCTGTGTCTCAATCAGCTCAGGTTTTGCTGCCTCAGAAGGTGACATTTAACTTCCACTGGAGAATCTGGGGGCTCCAAAGGTGGAATATGTAGGTACAATTTAGGGCAGGTCTGACAGAACCTTGATTAACTCTGAACTCTGGGACAGCATATTTCTCTGCTCCCAAGTGTTTGTAGAGACCCAGTCTATGTACTGTTGGTCACAAATGGCTCTTTTAAGGTTATTTAAAGAATTCTCAGATCATAACGTGACCTGGTGTGGGTGAGGAGGGGGATGCAAAAGCACTCTCAAAAAAAAAAAAAAATGAGGTGAGAAAAAGCAATTACTTCATTACTTCAGTGTTAGGAAAGCCAGGTATCCACCCCTGGGAGGGATGATCTCTGTAATCCATTTGATAATTCTCATATTTCTGAGGACTCAAGCAATAAATAACATGAGCATATGGAGGGATGGCTCTTGGTGGAGCCTCTAGGAGTGGCACACCCAGTATGAGCTTAGCTCAGAAGGGAGGAGCTGCAAACCATCACAGACTGTTAGCTTTTAGTTGAAATGAATGTTTTTTAAGTTGAAACTTGCTTCTTAGCCAGCCCTCTCCATCTTGAATATTAATACTTTTACCACCACGCTCCTTCCACTCCCAGAATCATAGACTACAAATTGTCTCATTTTGGGGGGCATGTTTGTAGGTGGTGGAAGTTGCTGTTCTGGGTTCCAAGCACACAGAAGCTGTTCCTTCAGCCAGACCTACTACCAAGGAGCTTGATCTTGCCATACAACATGCTGCAGGGGATTTCCTATGCTGCTCTTTAAAGACACACTGTCCTTCCTGAATGGGCAAAGAGTTCTCTCCTAAGTGAGCAAAACCAGCTGAGAGGAAATAAGATTACTCCACAGATAAGATTGCCAAACTTGCAAAAGTCTGGCTGCAAAAACAGAGAGATATCAGAAAATCCCAGGGACCGACCTTGATTTTTTAAATCAACCTTCAGACTCACCTATGAAGCATGAGTTTTACAGTATCCCATAAAAGATGTTCTTGCTTTCAATGAGAAGTTTATAGGAAGAGAACATATCTTTTATTAGAGCGGTACAGATAAACTCTGCATACTCTTGAGAGTCTCAGCTCAAGGTAGTGCTTTCCTGTCCTCAGACAGGGTCCATCTCTCAGTCTCTTCTCTTTGATTAGTGGTGCACACAAGCTCCCAGGTGTGTCAGGCACAGCTCCTGCCTGGTGCCCATGCTGTGAGCTGTGACCCAGAACCTGGGAGCCACTCTGGGGGCTGTGGTGATTCTCATTCTGTTGGGAGCCAAATGGGGGCTGTGGTGGCATTCTGTTGCTCCTGGTGGCACATCAGAGCAGAGCACACCATAACAGTGTACTCCCCATGCAAGAGAACAGAGAGGAAAGCTTTCCTGTCAGAGGAAACCCCAGCTAGCTGATCACAGAAGGGCAGCAGCCTGTGACATCCTTCACAGCACTGATATCCCACAAATGACAGAGAGAGGAGGATCCTCAGCACCATCTGTTTTGACCGACTGTTCCACTCTTGTGTGCTGAATTACAAAAGCAGACAGAGCCCAAGGGAACTAATTAGCTCCCTCCAGAAGAGAGCTGGGGAGTGAATTAACATATCCACAAGCATGCACAATAAGAGAACCAGCAACCAGGTCAGGAAGCTGTGTTATATGACAGCAGAGATAGACCCTTTGTCATCTCTTTTTGCAGTGATATCCACCAGTCCTGTAAGGAAACAGAAACTTACAGCTGTTAGTAACACCAAGGTAGCACCATTTGCTCAAAAGAACAGATGCTATACTACAGTCTTTTTCTTTCTTATCAACCCCTCCTACCTGAATAAAAGAGATATAAAAATTTAGTCAGATCTCTGTTTGCTATGAATGGGATACAAAGGCACAAGCAACAAGCAATAGGATATGGGGGTATGATTATATCCCTCAAGTTGTGCCAGGGAAGGTTTAGGTTGGATATTATGAGAAATTTCTTCTCTGTAAGGATTGGCTAGAACTGGCTGCCCAGGGAAGATGATGAGTCAGCATCTGTGGGAGTATTTAAAATCTGGGGAGATGTGGAACTTTAGACATCCTTTAGCGGTGAAGTTGGCACTGTTAGGTTAATTGTTGGACTCAGTCTTTTCAAACCTAAATGATTCCATGCTTCTAAGTGATAAGCAGTGAAGGATGAGCAAAGCATTAAAGATGTGGGATTTCTTAAGAAAAAAATGTTACAAGTAAGAAAAACAGTTTTACTTAGTTCCTTGCATGAGAAGAGCATTTAAACTCTTCTGTTGACTGATTCTGTAAATTGGAAGCAAAATATTCAGTAAAAATTACAAGCCCAAGCATGGAAGAGCTGAAGAATGAGGAGCCATCAATCAAGTTCTATGAGTTCTCATTGTGTTGCAACTGGAAATCTGGTAAGCAGCTTGTGAAGAAAAAATTATTAATCCCATATGGAATTCACATTATTTCATTTAATCTGGTAAGAGACCAGTGTATAATCAAAACAGCCTGGGACCTTTAGCAGTTTTGTTACCTGTCCATCTGATGTACAGGTCCAAGAAGAGAGGTCCAAAAACATTTTCCCTCCAAGATTTCTCTGCCCTGGATCTTCAGATAATCATGTTTATAACAGCAATTCAACTGTCTCTGTCTTACAACAACTGTTACAAGCAAAAAAAGAGTTGTATATGAACATTTTCATTACTCAAGAGTGCTGTATTGACCCAGATTAACTTTTTTGCATTTTCCCTACTGATTAAAGGGTTTGAAAACTTTATACCCATGTGGTTGTTGTTTTCACTACTATACCAAAGTTTCAATAACAACACATAGAGAAAGCTAATTTATAGAGAGTTAGCACCACAAATTTTTTTCTTATAATTCTACCATTTAGAATTTATAAGAGCATTCCTTCTCCAGGAAAACACTGTATCTGTCTCCCCCAAATCTCATTTTGGTTGGTTTACTGTCTGATAAACATGAAAGACATTTTTCACACCCTGACATTGTTTAAATACTTAGCTTTTTAGAAAGTGAAGCCTGTAATCCACAAGCTGTAAAAGGTGATTGTATACTGAACATAACGACTTTTGGGAGATAAATTACAATACTGAATACCCCTCAGTATAAACACATACACACACCCCCCCCCACAATAATAATAACTGTAAATTATATTGAAGTTTGAACTGAATTAGTCAAATATAATTATATCATATATGACAGCCAGAGACAGTCTTGTCATTCTTAGAAAAGTGAGAGAATTTCTACTCCTTCTTAGGCCAAGAGGGAACTGGCTTCTGAATATGATGTGTTTCCAAGGCTAAGGGATTTATTTTTATTTTTTCCCCTACCAGGCACAGAAAGTCTTTTTTAGATGTAACTCTACTTCCTGATCCAATCTCACAAACACAAAATAAGCCTACTGAGAGGGAAGTTAGCTAAACAATTAGATACCTGGAAGCCTCTGTTTGATAGATGCCTCAAGTTATTTTATAATCCTGAACTATTTATTGAAATATGGGGAGAAACAAAGGAGTCATTTTGTCTCCACAGAATGGGAGGCATTCTTGTGAACTATTTACACCAAATTTTGAGCAAAATTAGTGGGAGTTAAAGACTCCCTTAAGCTCCCAGAAAAGCTCAGGATCTTGCAGTAAACCATAAATGAGCAAGAAGATAAAATATCTTCCTTAAACTCTATTTCAGTGCTTTTAGAACAGTTAAATATAGGCATATTGGCTAGATAGAATAAGAAATGCATGTTACCTCTGCCAGTGGAATGAAGACTGTCAGTTTGGCAGCTTCCAAGGGTATAATTTTGTACATGAACTTTTATCAAGAAAGTTTCCTATCCTAGATCAACAGTGGAAACAGTACACAGAAATACATGTAGTCTCCAGCATTCTCTGTACTTTCTTATCTGTGTGACTCATCTCTCAAAATAGAAGATATTTTATGCCTCTGAGATCCTTGGGCTTTCTACTCTGAATTTTCAGCTTGGATGTCAAATACAATTAGTGTCAAACATATGATGGCTGTTTCTGAGACCGTAAGGTCCAGTCAACTGTTCCCTAACTTTTAGCCAATTTTTTTCACTGGAATTGTTGGGCCTTTTAGATCTTTCCTGAGCATATAAAGCTATTGGCAATTTGTGTAACAGAGGGGTGGTCAGGACACCTCAATGAGGTAACACAATTTATAGGGTACCTGTGTAGAAATAGATGTGAAGGCATGACCATAGCAATTACCAATTTCCAGATCTGGGGCCCTAATTTTCCTCTCTATTTTTGCACCAGTCATAGCTCCTCCCTCTGGAGCTGAGAATTTATTTATTCCTGTAAGGTACTACGTGTAATGCACATTAGTATATGAAAATGACAAATCTTATAGAAAAAAAAAATGGTTGCAAGGAAATGCATTGATTTTCTACCCACTTCCTTCTTGTCATTGTTTAACACCAGTCAGCAATTAAGCACCACTCAGTTGCTTGCTCACTTCCTCCTGGTGGAATGGGGAAGAGAATTGGAAAGGTGAGGAAATTACAGGTTGAGATAATTTAATGAGTGAAAGAGATAAAGACAGTTTAATAGGTAAAGCAAAAGCCCCATGTGCAAGCAAAGCAAAATGAGGAATTAATTCACCCTTTCCCCTGGGCAGGCAGCTCTTCAGCCATCTCCAGGAAAGCAGGGCTCCATCAGCACAGTGGTTACTTTGGAAGACAAAATTCCACCACTCTGAGCATCCCTCTTTCCTTCTTCTTGCCCAGCTTTATGTGCTGAGCTGATATCTCATGGAATATCCCTTGGATCAGCTGGGATCAGCTGTCCTGGCTGTGTCCCCTCCCAGCCCCTTGTGCCCTCCCAACCTCCTTGTTGATGGGGTGAGCAGCAGAAGAGGCCTTGGCTCTGGGAGTAATGGAAACATCCCTGCGTTATCAACACTGTCTTTGGCACAAACCCAAAACACAGCTCCATACTGGCCACTGTGAACAAAATTAACTTCTCCCAGTCAAACCCAGCAGAAATACATTTAAATTATCATAAATATCCACCCATTATTAAGTGTCTTCACCTCCTCAGACAAATCAGAATGGGAAGGTTGGTTTTCAAGCGGTCAGATTCTTGGGATTTTTTTCACACACAGTTACTCTCAAACTAAAATTTCATTAAAAAGTCCTACAAGCATTGTACTGTTTATCTTTCATTTCTGTTAATTAAAGCATGATCTCATTTTTTACTCTGCCTCTTTCATAGTCTTAATAAACTCATGCCCTGTGGTGCCAGGGACTTTAACAAATCAGCTTCTCAACTATCCATCAATCTTTACACAGAGCATTAATGTTTTATTGTTCTTGTTCTGCTAGTAATGATTTTTCACTTCCTTTGCTGATTTTTTTATCAAAAGTAATTTACAGGACTCATCAAGATGAGCCTTTGCCAATTCTACATACATCATATGTGTGTTCGCTGCCACTTGGCCAATTCAGAAATTTGACTTATATCTTTTGCTGGTTTTAAATCAAGCCATATTAGGTAATAAATTTAAAAGGTCTTGTGGGGATTTCCTTAACCATTTATATATAATGAAAAATATTGTTTAAGTCCCTTAAAATTCTGGAGGGTTTTCTGTAAAATGTTTGTGTAGGTAATTTTTTTTAGTTACAACTGCATGAAAGCATCTATGATCTGGAGTTTTTAAATAAAAAAACCAAACAGATTTCTTAGTGCTTCCATATGATTTGTCACTATAAAACAATCACTTTGGAAATTACTAAGCTGATTCTGAATAACTTGAAAGCTGTTTAGAATCAATATGGATTAACACAAACCCTTACCTGTCTTTTCATTTATTACCTATTCTACAAGAAGCAAAAAGAAGTCTCTGGGACCTCACTTAACAGGTGATCAGCTTTGCCAAACATTGACCAAATAACTGGCATAAACATCACTTTCAATTCCTTCCTGTGCAATAGAGGTCAGACTGTTTCCTTTCTAATACATTAGTTTGTGTCTAATAAGATCATTGGATAGCTTTTTACTACAGGTATTGTATATTTTTTTTTTTTTGAATTCTAGTAAAATTAAAAGAATAATACTTATTCAATCTTTCCAGCAGTAATTTAGAACTATTTGCTAAATGATCAGAGAATAATTTATGTCTTTTTTTTTTTACATTACAGCAACCAAAATGTCAGCTGGTTACGCCCATCTGTGAATCTAAATGGGCTTTATAACATTTTTAATGCTTAAACGTGCAATCAGTATTCGTTAACTTTTCTAAACTTAATATTTAAATTTGAATATAGTTGAAACATTGTGTATCTTGGAAGTTTTTAGAGCTGAAAGCAAGAAATTATCTCGTCCCTTGGCAGGGACATTGTAAAAATGCCTTTTTCTGTCCATCTCCCTGCTGTTTGAGAAATAGGCTGATGAGATCACAGTTAGTGTTTCTTCCTTCAGACCCTCTTGCCAAAAAGCTTCAGTCTACAGAAGAGAGTTTCTTCTGGCAGTGTGTAATCCTTGAATTTTGAACAAGCTTGACATTTATACTATATAATTAGGAGTAGCAGCTATGTTGCTATGCTGCTTTTCCCATATGCTCCAAAAACGCAGCATCAGAGACGGCAAGTTCGTGACACCACGATACATTCAATAATCCACCTTCACTGAAACACAGTATTCCCTTCTCCTTTGTGTCAGACAGTTATCCATTTTCATTGCAGGGAGCACTGCCAGGTGGAGCAGCAGAGGAGCTGGAGTGCAGAGGTGTGTGGGAGAGCAGAGGTGCAGGGGTGGATGATCAGCCCACAAAGTGCGGCATGAGGACACAGAGTGGGCACACCAGACCAAAAACTGTGTTTGAAAAAGAAAAAAAAAACGAAGCAATTTAACAGAGAACAAGCAAACAAGCAAACAAAAGCTAGCCTACACTGTAGCTGTGCACTTTCTCTGAACCTCAGGCCTCTTAAAGTGATTTATTCAACAGAAATGGAAAGCAAAGCTGCAGCTTTGACCTACAGAGAGCAAAGACCTACAGATCCATATGCTGCCTCAAGCAGCAGCTGAAACCATACCAGTATCAGTCAGAAATGAGAAGAAAAGGAAATAAAGCCCCCATATCATTAAAAATCACCCTCAAAAACATTTGAAAGAACCTGCATGAAATCACACAACTTATCCATTAGCTTATTCTGTTGTATATCATAATGTATTCCTTTTATTTCAAAACTCTGTGCAGATTTGCCACAAGGATAGTTATACATGATAAAAATATTCAAATCTCCAGTATTGCATCCAAACATGCTAAACCTTACACTGTGAAGACAATATTGGATATCTATTAAGCAAAAGTTTCATGGGGCATAAATCCTGGGGGAAGAGATAGGAATACAAATTAGCTTGTTCAAAAATAGTCTCAATTATTCTTTAAAAAAGAATAAATTAAGTCCATGGTCAGTTCTCTTAAAAAAACCTGCTCCTCTCAAAGTATTACACCAAGGCCACAATTCAGATAACCTCAACTTTCAAATACTCCCTGAATGCAAAATACATCACTCAAGCATAACCTTGATGTGCAGAAAATGTATTTCTCATGAGCCCTTCTGCCTGCATACAACCCACTAAGTAAAAACATGATCCAAAGAAATAATTTTTTACCAGAAAAATAGAGAGTTCAGGGTATATTTGTAACATTTGGACTATTTCACTCACTTTTACCACTACAATAATATTTTTTTTATTTATTATAGCACTGAAGAATCTCAGCTCCTTTAGAGTGGCATTAACTGGAATTTGGTTTGGAGAACCTAAAACTTTTCCACATATTCAGGACTAGAAGTGAAAAAGGAAAAAAAAAGTAATTTAAAAGCTGAGATAGAAGGATTTTATTAACATCAGCTGCCCTTTTTCATGGCATACAAGGAAAGAGAGTAGGACTATGTTAAAGGCAAAATAATTAATCTAGCTTCCTTTAATATTCTCAAAGCACCAACAGGGCCTTCAATGATATTAAATGTTAGGGGAAATATATGTTTTAGAGCCTGCCTGTGCATAGAAAAATTGCTTTATTCACACCTCTGAGTATTGATGCAATCACAGCACTATTGTAGACTAATTACAAGATGAGAAGGAAATTGAATTATACCAGTGCAATTTCATTCAAACAACGTTTCACCAGGAAGAAGTGAGATGGAGGAGAAGATTTAAAGATCATCATCAGGAAGACCTTTTGTGCCAGGAGAAAAACTGTGTGCAGACCAAACCTTCAGTACATGGGACTTATAAAGTCTCATTAGTGCTCATTTCCCTTTTTTTTTTCCTTTTAGAAAAAAATAATGGAAGTAAATGCACATAAATGAAGATTTTGGTCCTAAAAGTCACCCTGATCTTTGAGAAAGCCATCTTCATGTCTCACTGCAGTATGAAGATGCTATTAAAGGAGGATAATTATTTTCATTAAGTCATATTATTTCATATGCTGTCAGTATCAGGACAGTTACAAGACTGTTCCTGCCTACCATCTCCCAGTGTTTGGCAGCTTCAGTGCTGAAGCACATCCTCTGAGTCTGCTGATATCCCCAGGGACAAGGTAGCACAGCTAAATACATAGATAAATAATTAAGGACACTGAAATGGTGGCACTGAGCTTTCTGAGACTGATGTAGGGTAACCAAAAAGTGACTGCTATCTGGTAAGTGATGGGAATGCAGACTCAGGGACACCCTACAGTTTAATGCAATATAAAGAGTCAGGAATCCCACACACAGATCCAGATCCTTCAGGGTTCCTCAGGAAGCCTTTGTGCAGAGAAAGAAAGAAATGTAGGGCTCAATAGGATGCAAACCCCTGTGGTCAAGTGCTGGCAAAGGTCTTGAGCCCTAGGGACCACTCTGAGAATTCCAGATACCTGCCCTTGCCTCACTTTGTTTCTCCCTCCCCATATTCAAGGGAATATGACACATTGACTAATGGCTATTGTGTGATACTCTGGTAGAAAGGAGCACTTAAAAAGAAAACTCTTGTCAAATGTTTTATACTGATTAGTGTTCAAAGTCTCACAGGGCAGAAGAAAAAAGGGTTTGAGAAGTCTGCGTCAGTCAGCATCTAATTTATAAAGGGGAGCTGGAAAAATTGATGGAATTACAGGTGGAATGAATAGCAGGGCAGAGAAAGTCGACTACAGCAAGCCATCAGTGAGCCAGCAGTTAGAAAAGCACATTACACTGCTCTCACCACAATAGTCTGGAGAGGGACTGACCACAGAAGTGCTGGAATGATCAGAATGGGGTACAGTCCCTTCACCAACAAGGTAAATGGGAAAGAAAACACACAATTATTTCTCTCTGAGCACCTGTAGGAAACAAAGTAAACACAGCAGCAGGGAAAAATAAAAAAGCTGCAGGATTGCCTGTGAAAGCTGTGATGATCTCAGACTGTGCCTAGCCTCAGAGAGCACCTGCTGTGTGAATTGCTTGGGCTTTTATTAAAACTTCAATTAATGTAAACAGTTGTAATAATAGAACAAGAACTGAAAAATGGTTCTATACAGCCAATACACAGTCCAATCATCCTGTTTCCTTTCTCAAGCAAAAGCCTAATAAAAACAACAGTCTGCTTGGAAAGGAGGGGCTGAGGGTGCAGCAAAGCCAACCAGGACATGCAGGTGGTCAGACTCTGCATTTGGAGCACACAGGCTCCAAACCCATGTACAGTCTTAAATCAGTCATGTGGCCAAAAAGCCAACTCTCAACTCTGAGGCAATTTGCTGCTGAAATGCAGCTGAGCACAGCTGTCTGTCCTATGCTCCCATGGTATCTCCCTGCCACAACTATTCGGTGCGTTTTGTCACCAGGTACAGAGTCCCAAACTGCAGCAAAGGACCAAATCTTCTGGCAGGTCCTAAGCAGAAGAGACAGGCAATGCCTCTCCACATTCATTCACAGTCCTGAATTTCTCTCCTTCTCTAGAGACAGTCAGCTGAGAAAGTTCTTCCTGCAATAAGCTCTTCCTTTGTGGTCTCCTGCAAATAAAGCTCTGAAGCAGGATGACAGAGGAGCTGCAAATGTCACAGAGGAAACCAAGTCACAGGCTAAAGCACTTGGGATGAAAAACCCTCCAATGTCTAAAGCTCCAAGGAAAACAGAAGCTTCTCTCTGCCATCTCCACAAAATACATGCAAACAAATTATTTGAGACCTAGCCTAATTTTACTCATCAGCACAGGAGGACAAAACCCAGCTAACCAACTAGAAACATCAGACATCTGCCATATTGTGTTGTCCAGCAGAAGAAGGTGATCAAAAGAAAAATATGTGACAATTTCAAGCAATCCATAACAGGTTGGGGGGGTTTTGTTAGGTTTTTTCCCCAAAAATATAAATATTAGCTGTTGGTTGCAAAGCCTAATTATCAAAAAAAAAGCTTTATCTTTTCAATTCATCAACTAAACAAATTAATTCAAGGCAGGGAAGTGATTAAAATGCAAAATTAAAACAGAGACAATATTCTTTGTGTTCATAGCCCCCAATGTGGTTTGGAGTTAAGTTCACATGGGTTTATGCTGGCATGATCAAAGGGAAAAAAATTGTAATTAAAAGTGTGTATCAAATCATAAAGCTCACACAACTGGGAACAGCACTACTCAATTTGTATGTTGCCCCAAATAAAATATTCAATATAAAACGTGATCAGAAATCAGCCATGCCATTAAAGTGCAAGACATAAGTATTATTTTTGCATCTCACTATGTCTTCTGCCCCAATTCATTAGGTCCTTTAATTAAGAAAAAAAAACCAATAACAAACAAACAAAATCCCAGTTTCAGTATCTTTCACACCGACATAAATGAAATTGGAGCTAAAATTCATTTTTTTCATTTAGCAGCCAAGCAGGCTTATGAAGCTGTCTCCCCAGTACCTCGACTGGCAACCCTGCAGGCAGTTTTTGGAGAAAATCAGGATGAATTCCATATTGCTTGGCAGTGACAGCCTTTCCAGAGCCCAGGAAGGCAGGAGAGCTTCCTTGGGGCCGTGCTGCAGACCAGGAGTGGTGCTTCTGCCTTCAGAGGGCTCTCCACATAGGAAAGGAAAGATTGTCTCTCTGTCTTCCCCCACACCCAGGCACATGCCGAGATGAAGAAAACAAAGCCTAATAAAGAGCCCAAACCCACTGGATTATCATGTGCTTTCTATGATATTTATATTTTTACTATTTAATCCCTGTATGCATTACAAGTTTGCAACACATATGTTAAAATTTAAACCTTAACAGAAGACACTTGGGTCAGTGTCACCCCATCTCTCTCAGCCAAACACATTTCAATTAAGAATTTGACATTCAAGAACTTTCACTGGGATTGGTGTGCACAAAATTAATCTTATTGATGGTGCCACGTGGGCCTGTGGCACCATCCTGTCTTGATTAGGGTCACTCTTTTACAAAATTAGCTGGTTTTTACATGGCTTAACACTTGATCTTCCCAACACTCCAGGGTAATATATTTCTTCATCCCTCCTTCTAATTCAGCAATATTGGAAGAAGAAAAAAGAATATTAAGAATATCTTAGTGCAACAATGCTACTAAATACTCTGAGTGGTATCCCATAGATGCATTTCAATATTCCATAAATACACATATGCATGCTTCTGCCATTAAGGATTTAATTTTGTGCCTAAACTTTTCTCAAGATTAACCATTCCCACGATGGTTGAGCAGTAAATATAAATATCAGCTGAGCCCAGTTCTGAAGTTTCTGTTGCATTTTTACATCCAGGATCTTGGCTTGCCAATCACACATATCAGCTGGATTGTAAATGTGCCTAATCTAGCCTGATGTTATCCAAAGAGAGCTGTGAGTAAACTGGAAAAGAGGGGGGGGGGGGGGTTTACATATCTAAGAAATCTTATGTAAGCTGTAACTTTTCTGCATGCATGGCATTTATAAAGTGCTGTGGTAATTATTGCTGTACCTAAAATATAATGAGACAAAAGCAGTTCAAAGTCAGAACTGGTGCAGGTGAAACCATCCTCTTAAACTTCATAAACCTTTACAGGATGATCCAAAGCTGGATGATTAGCAAACAACCTTTGCAACAGTTCTGAAATTTCCTGTCAAAGGCAAATGCTGCTCTGTATTTTGGACATGGATTATGCTGAGAAACCATCCAGCCTAATCCTTCTGTTGCTGTTACTTCAAATGTACTGCTGCTAGCTCAAACTTAGTGCAATTTCCTTTTGCTGAATCTCAAAAACGTCTCAAGAATTAAATCCACGCAGGAACACTGAGCTCCAACTAGCTCAAGGGCACAGCATGGGATTGCACCCATGGCATTGCACAACAAAGAGCACAGAACACTCCCCATGGTGAAGAAGCCCAGGAACCTCTGACCCTTGCCTTTCACAGCTGTTAAACTACAAAGCTAACAGGTTTGGAGGTTCCAAACCTAGAGAGTCACAGAAAAGTTTTTTAAAGGTAAAATCATCATTTTCTTACTCCCTTCTTCAAAACAGAGGTCTTAATTCACATTACACGACAAAAATCAACAAATTAAATTTTTTTTTCTATTTCCAAGTCATCTGTTTCTTCTGGTTTTCAACAGCTGTGATATATATAATCATAAAAAACAGACTTCTTCACATCACAGATGAAATCAGAGAAATACCGTGATAAGTACTTTGAAAATGAAGAATATTTTTTCTTATTTTGTCTGTAACTGAAGAAAAAAGGGATATTCCGGGAGACAACATACTTGAAAACAATATGCAAGAACATATTACTTTATAAGGGACAGATATGCCTGTAAAACTTATTTCTCCTAAATAGCTTCAGCTTCTAGACTTAGCTGGACTTCCTCTAGAACTGAAGTTCATGTCCCTGTCCTTAGTGACAGTGAACCACTTGGAGATAAGAACATATCCATGCAAAAGGTGTCTGCTGCCATGAGAAGCAAAGAATAAAATGAGCAGTTTAGAAAGGTTGCCAGGGAAGCAAATATGTAAATGAGGAAACAAAATAGGTTTAATCAGCAAAAATTCAAAAAATATGTTGCAACACTAAACATTTTGTCTCAGGGAATGGCCTGGTACACCTGTAGAGGGAGTGCAAGGAGTTTTTCTCTCTTACCTGGCTTCTTAGCTGCAGAACTCCTCCCTCTGATGCAGCTGTTGGTGCCAGGTGTAGAAAGAAGTGGACAGAAACCTGTGGGGTTTAGTGTATTCCAAGGCAAGCCACATGCCCAAATGCTTTGCCAAATGGCTCTCCTGGACTCTCAAAAGACTATCCTGTACTTGGTGACAGCAAACACTGAGCTACAGATGTAGTACCTCAAATAAAGGGAACCACTTGATGTTGGGCCAATTCTCACTGGATGAGGCTGAATGAAAATAAGAACAAAATTTATTGTTTTATTGCACCTGATGTTTTGTTGGAGACCTAAAAAACAGTACAGCCAGGTTTCACATTCCATGGCAATGCTTTATTGAACTAATTAATCATTAGTCACTTCTCTTAACAGTTTGAAGAGGTGTGTCACACTCACTGTGACTCATAATTTGCATATAAACATATCACATCTTGAAATTTCACTGCACTTCCTCTGCAGCTCACTTCACAGACTCTTGGCTAGAAAACAGCTGAATTTACCAATTGATTGGGACCAACAGCAAGGACAATGATGATGAATCCAGGAAAAGCTCCAGAGTGGCAGCAACAATTGAATAAACAAGTGGATGTTATGGAGTTTTGGGAATTCTTGACCTTGTGCTTGGCAGTGGAATTGCTTTGTGCATCTCTTGTGCTTTTATAGGAACAGCTAAAGATCAAGCACCATACACCTCTTCAGCAGAATTGCTGCTGATTTCTTACTGATGATTAGTCTGTAATTTCATGTGCAGTACAACCAGGAAAGAGAACTTTGGATTTCCAAAAAAATTCTCTGTAGTTTTAATCTGTTCCCATTGCCTCTGAACAGAACTGGGAGTTTCACTTTTCCTGCTGTCATCACATTGCACTGGTTATTTATAGTGGTTCATCTGCACCAGCAGTTGAATGAAATATCAAAACTCTGAACCTCCATTTCACTGCCATGAAAGCTTTTCATTATGATAAATCTTGTCAAAATTGCATGCCTAGGCAATGTAAGATGATATATAGCATAAAACTTTGTTCTGGGGTTCTTTTCTTCTTTGAAGGTGTTTTTTCTTTGGTATTTTCTGCATCACCTTCAAACTGAAGCTTCTTGCTGAAAGTAACAAAATCCAAAGAAATATAAAGTGCTAATAGGCATTGCTCTTTGTTCATTATTACTCACATTGCCTGCTTCTTGCTTCTTCCTTTTTTTGTTCTGATTGGTACTGGAGGAAGTATTACAAAATCTTGGTATTGTCATCCTTTCTTCTGTGCTTCAATTGCCTTTACATACCTAAATAACGTGGCTGAACATCGTGCATTACTTTCAAAGGGTTCATAAACAGACACAAAAAGAAAAAAAAAAAAGAGGAAAATAAAGCTACACCTATTTAGAGAGCCCCCTGTGATGAAAATATGGGTTCAGCAAGAAATGTAGAACAAAGACTGCAGTCTCTCAAAGTATTAATATCATGGCAGTAAAACCACTTCAGAATTGTGCTTGTATGCCAGATGCAAAAATTATTCCTGAGTTTTAATTTACTAAATTAAAAACGTGCTTTGGGGTTTTGAAGACAATATGGCATCATGGATACATGTGCCATTTGTGTACAATAAGACATCGTGGCCCAGCTGTTCAGAAAAAAAAGAAGAATGAGGGAGTCCTTGCTTGGCATTTATAGTCCTTTCCCAGCAGATAAAACTTGGGGCAAGTCAAGTGATGTCAGAAGGTTGAATTGGCTCCACTTAATTTGATATGTGTTCAGCTAATGCTCTGTTTGATTTTCTGTGACATTAAGGTCTCAGATGAAAGCTGAGTTGCCCACACTTGGAGTCTAGTCAGCACAAACAACACTGCAGTCACTAAAGAGAGCCAGCAGCACATCCAGAGGGTGGTATACACCATGGAGAAGTGGACCTGTCTCCTTAGACTGCTTCTCTCCACCTAATGATTGCAGAGGAGACCTAGCATGACTCAATTCCTGACACAGAGGCCTCAGCTAAATTGCTGATGGTAGGTAGGGTGAGCAGGCGTGGAAATGTCATTGCCTCTGGAGTCCCAATCTCAGAGGGAGTCAGGTTTCATTTAACAGGAGTGGGGAAATCTTTTTAGAAGAGTGGAGAACTAGAGAAAAATAAAAATCTGGCCAGGGCACCACTGTAAGCACAGGAAGTCCATCCAATTGTCTCTGTCCCAAACACTATTCAATCTTTCTCTGACAAATCTAGATGCAGAAAACTAAATCTGTCTCACAGAGAGCCAACTGAAGTGTTGTAATTATCATCAATTAATTCAGAATTTTATTTAGGAAACCAAAGTACGAAATGACAACCAAGGTACAATAAAGAAGTTTTGAGCAGCACTTTCAATAAAGAAGCAGTGTTGAGCAGGGCTTTAAGCAACCTGGTGCAGTGGAAGGTGTCCCTGCCCATGGCACGGGGGTTGGAACTGGATGATCTTTGAGATCCCTTCCAACCAAACCATTCTATGGTTCTATGCTTGAAAAACAAAATGAAAGGGTGGTTGAAGCAGAGAACATGCATTAAAACAGCCCTGAGGTACGAAGCAGAAGACAGAATGATAAAGTAAGAGCATATGTGAACAGATGAGCACTGGCAGAAAAAAAGAGGAGGAGTGGTTTGAAGTCAAGGGATCACTCCAGACTGACACTCAAATTCTAAGATCAGAAACTGCCTTCTTATTTTGCCTTGGTAACCAGAAAAAAAAAAAATTCAGGTTTCCACAACTTGATTATCACAATCTAGAATCAAATCAAGCTTCTTAATCCAAATATGCCATGCCTTATATGCAGAGTAGAATGAACAGTGCACAAACTGCTTGTTGAATAACAGAGTGTGAGAAGTCAGGTCTGATTCCATTACTTCCATTATTACCTAATCTCTAGAAAACAGCTAAATAGCAAGACCAGTTTCTCTAAGGAAGCGTTTATCACATTGTGTGTTCTCATCTTTGAATCATGCAGAAAAGATGTGGGAGTACATTTTATTGGTATCACTAGCAGATCCAGCTCGGGTTTCACAGGATTTTCCTAGAGCAGCATTTCAGTTCCATTAGCATTGATTAACCTGGCATTAACTCAGTATTTACCTGTCACTAAATGAGAATTCTCACATGCTTCATTTAAAGATCACATCATCTCAATTTTTCGTATGGCTGAACTCTTCTTGCCTTCTTAAACATTAGATATCATGTGTCATCTCTTGCTTTAGTGACAGTCAACATTGCAAATTCAAATGAAGCAATGTCAAATTGTATCAGTTATGAATTTGGCCAAGGTTAAGAGTAATTTAAAATTTCCAAGCTGTCACAGAGCAGGCAACAATTGTGCAGCTGAAAGCACTACCACAAAAACCACCAGCAATATGGGGAAAATAATTAGCTTCACCTGCTTATTCTGGATCTAAATAAATGCACTTAATGGCTGGGAGTGGTAAGAGCTTCAAATCTCAATGTGTTCTTCTTCAAACAGTCATGGAAAAATAATTTAACTCTGATTTTTTATTTCTTTTTTATTTTTTAAATAAGGATTTCTGCCTTAAGGGGCTGCCATAAAATTAGTACCTTGATAGGCTTCAAAAAGTGGTAGCAGATCACCAGTAATTGTTATCAGAGAGCCTTATGGTGGATATATTCAGAATTATCATACAGCTTCAATTTTAATTTAAGAATTCCAGAAGGAAGAGTTATGCCATATTGCTACAAAAGGCTAATCTGGTCTTCTTTCAACTGAATAAAATCTGTGTTAGGCTGGTATCCTGACATTAGAGTCAGGCTCAATGCTTTAAAGGGAGAAGCTTTTAAAATATCATTATTAAAGCCCATTAGGGTTTTATGGTGAATTTCATTCCCTGAACTTGTTCAGAACCACATCTGAGCTCCTTAAGCCCTTCATTTTTATGTGGAATGAGCCCCTTCCTTTCTGTATAAAGCAGTAGCACTGCAATGTGAAATTCCCTCTTGTGGTATTTTTTGTAGCCAGACACTGAACAGAGAGAATCCAGCACTGTTTTCATTTGCTGTTATTTTCTGTGCCACACAGCTTCATAAAGTTAACCAAAGCAAAACTGATGACAAGGAATCCTCTGACATTTCAGGTGTTTTAAACTGTTAAGAGGGACCAGTATTTGCAGCAAAGGCAAACCTCCAGGGAGAAACAGTCTCAGCATCTGAGATGATAGATTTAGAGCCAAATAGCACTTTCCAGCTCCTGAGCCTGACTGCATGTGAGCCAGTGGCATCTGGACTCCTTGTCATTCTGAGATTCAGATGTATTTGAGTTGCAGAAAGGGAACACCAGGCAATGTGACAGTGCTAAGCTCTACTTATTGAGGGAAGCGAGCAAGGGATGAGCTTGGGCTGAAAATGCCCTTCACTCATGCACACATAAACCAAGATTCACCCCAGTTACCAACAAAGCAGGTTGGCTCAGTCTTGCCTGGGGCAGCACAGCACCCCACTGCACCCAGACCCGGGGCCAGGCTCTGTTCAGTGGCTCAGAACCAACAGTTTCACTCTGTGTCCCCCCCCTTCTCATCCATTCCTCATGCGGGGTGGGTGCCTGCATAGCAATCTTCCCTGGACCTCACCTGAGGGTTTTACAGCCACTCTTTGGCACAGACTGCCAGTCAGTACCCAGCAACATCCCTGTCCATCTTCCCAGCAGTTTCAAATAATGCACTTGTATAACATGTTGGTCTATGACCATGCCAAGGCTCAATATACCCTATTCCTGTTTGCACTTTCTTGTCAGCTATTACTCACTATACCCAACTGTGAAACTAAGCACAGTCATAAAAGCACAGTGACAACCAACTTTGCCCCTTTTCCCTCTTGATCTTCCCTTTAACAATCCCTCTTCTGCATGGCAGAATCATTCATAGAAGTAAATGAGGAAATTAGAACAAAGATGTTCCTGCAACACACTCCAGACACCAGTCAATTTGTCTTGCCCAGATACACCTCAAACATCCAGACTCAGAATGCCTGTGCAAACAATCAAAAAGCAGCAGATCATCTACCTGGAGCTAAATCAAGCAAAACCTGATCATGTACCTGTTCCTAAAGCAAGTTCCTGTGCAAACCCCACCAAACAGTGTCCCAAGAAAGTTTTCAAATTTGTCCCTCTTGGAGTAGGGATTTGACCAGATGTCCTCCAGAGGTCCTTTCCATTTTATAAGGTCTTTTCCAACTGTTTTGCTGTGATCTCTGATATGATCTCACTTCTACACAAGCCGTTTGCTGCTGACTTTGCTGCTTATATTCTTTCAGTAGTGAAACCCTGAAGCAGGCCTGAGGCAATTTGCATGTACCAGGACAGAGAAATCCACAGCTGGAACAGTCACCAGGAGAGTTTTCAACATCTCTTCAAAGTACAGGGTGGAAACAAGCTTTTGGAAAATATGTTTTCAGGGCACCTATTCATTGTAATAATTGAAAGTGTCACTGATAATGAATTACTGTTCTTGCTACTGGCCTAACAAGCCTTTGTTTCTATGGGGTCGCATTCAGCAACTGTAACATGTTGATTCAATGCTGCAACATACTGAAAATAAAAGCAGTGTTGATGCAATGCAAAACCAATCTATTCATCATCCTGACATCCAACAAATAACTTTTCTTCTTTAATCTGGAAATTGTGGCTGTTCCATGTTTTGCTAAATCATGGTATTGCTATTCTACAGAGGGTCCTTATTGTTCAGCTTTAGGGTTTGGAGATTTTTCTTTTCCACTGGTACATATTTCCAGCTTTCTCCTTCCATGTGCTATTGTAACATCTCCTTTACAGGGGACCATGAGCCACATGAGCTGCTTACAGCATGTAGCTCACACATTTGTTATTATCTACAGTTCTCATGAACTGTACCAGACATTAAAAATTTGTTCTCCTCAAGGACTAGCCAGGATAAAATCAGCACAACCTAAAGAGACCATCAAGTCAGGGCTGGAAATCCTGCTGGGATAAGAAACCGGTATCTAATGATTTCAACAGACTGCCTTTCATCTGACTGCTGGTACTCTTCATCAGTACCAGTGAGATGTTACACTGATTGAAGCAATTTTCCCTTCATGCAAATGATCTATGTAGAGATTCTCTATTGACTACTAACTTGCTGCTTTTTGAGATATGAAAAAAATTACTTCTAGGATAAATCAGACCAGAGATTCCCTGCTAAGTATTTGTCACATCATTTCACTTAGCATTCCCTGTTTATTCTTATTGCAGCTGTGCAGCTTCCACGGGATCCAATTCACACACTCAGCAAACCCCAAACATTTCCCATGGGGCATTCAGCTTGGTGAGCTCAACCACAGCACCTTTCCATCTCTCATTGCAAGCTTTCCTTCACTTATGGAAGAAAGGACCAAGGAAAATGTCCAGCATACTCATCTGACACTTAAGTTCATGTTCACAACTCCAATTCAGAGTCGTATCCTTTTTACCAGCATTAAATGCAATTTCCAATCCATTGGAACTGGAACGACCATAGGCTAGTTACCACTAGAAAAATAAATATTTGCCAAGAGTTGCCAATGCAACAGTGTGAGAACATTAACATCACCAAAGATATTCAATTAGTTTCTAATTAGAAATATGATTTAATGTTTTACCACCCTTTTTTGTTTCCTTTTTAAAACATCCATATGTTTGACATTTTGTTAATAAGAATATGAACAAAAATTAACAGAAATTAATTCTGGGTCCATGGCTTAGATACATAAGGAGATACAATTTTTTTTTGTTTCAAGTGTAAGTCATTTTTAAAGCTTCATTTGTCAAGTAAAAACCAGTAATGTACATTCATAATATAACCTGCCACACAGCTTCATTTTTAGTAACTAATGCTAAATATCTCACTAAAGAATCCGGCAGAAAAGAAAGGACTTTTGCCAGAAAAATGACATTAAAATTTTTAAAAAGTGAAAAATTACTTCAGAACAAAATATTTCACTTCAGAAACACTGCCAAAGAGAAGAGCAAGAGGAAGTATCCTTCTAATATTTCTTCTTATTAATTTTCCTCACAGATTTATCTTTTAGGTTGCACATTGTGTCACTGTTGCAGCATAATCTTTTGCATCACAGAGAAGCCAGGTATATCATGGAATTCTCTGGTCAGAACACATCAAGAGCAATTCAATGGAGCTTGAAATCTCTGTCTTATCATCTAAGAAAAGACAACCATGATTCCCATTATGCACTGTAGCAGAACTTTTTAATTAAATGTCTTATTATCAGTTCAAATACTGGCCTATGCAACCATTTCTATTTTTGAAGGAAAATAATAAATCCAAGTGAGATACTTGTGAAAACAATTTCTGTCAAAACTCAATATTTTTTCTATTTTTCAATATTGACTATGAAAAACCCCCACACTCAGACTATTTGTAGCCAATGGAAGTAAACACAAATAGCTACATTGGTTAGGGAAATTATTTACATATTTAACTTTGCCTTTGAGGTCCTCAACTGTTCTATTTCTCTAGTCAAGGCTGGATTTCATGGCAGCAGAACAGTGGCAGAGAAGAGCTGGGCTACAGCTTCCTCTGACACTGTGCAGGCAGAGTGAGTGACACAAACAGTCACCTTTAAGGTAAATATTGCTGAGGAGCCTTTGAAATATAGAACCAAGATAAAGCAGGGAACTTTATTAAATGGAAGTTACCTTCTTTTAGCCTCACACTTCTGCATGCAATTTCATTGATTTCTGTGAGATTAACTGCATACATCTGGCATGTAAGAACCTCTGGCAGATAACCTATGAGTTGGAAAAAAACCAAATTAGCCTTCTGAGCTGCAGTTTTGCACTCAAAGCAAGTTATGTCTCTGCTTGCCATCTGCCATAATTATTATTGTTTCTTCTGAATGTTCACTGCATTTGAAATGTCTCTGAACAACATTGTTCTTACTAGTTATAAAATGATCCTTATAATGGGTTTACCAAATTGTTGATTCAAAGCTTTTTCATAAGTCAGCCACAGAAAACAACATGTTCCATAAATAATGCATTTTGCAAAGGAGTAGGGAGAAAAAGTAACTAGAAAAAAAAAATAGTTTTTCTTGCTTCTTTTACATGACTTCCTCACCTCATTTCTCTTAACTGTATTGTCCATAGTTGATTCAAAATTATGGCATTCCTATGCAAGAAGAAAATATCTGCTCAGTGTCAATTCTCATATCTTGAGTACTATAGTGAGTGAATTTTTGATGCCCAAGTTCCCAGAGTTCTGAGATTATATTAAAAATTAACAAACTTTTTGAGATAAATGGAGAGAGTGGAGGGGCTTGAGAATAAGCCTCACACATTTCCTCATGTTTCAGAGAGCTGAATGCTTTTTGAAAAAGAATTAATGATTTTTACTGACCCTGGAGGGTTTTTTAGAAGTGTAAGTCCATTCTGACAATTTTTTTGTTACAGGAGTTTGATTAGCAGTGCTTCACAAAAGAGCAGTCAGCTATTTAGGGTGGGTCTCTAATGCAGTTCAGAGCCCAGCTCTCATGGCATTACATCCTGGAAAGGCACTTTTTCCATTCCAGACAAAGGAATGAAATTCTCTGCATTACAGAACATTCCACTGAAGAAACAGCCTCTCCTTGACTGCCTTGTAATGGGCTTTGGAGGGTGATTTGTCTTGGGCCAGGACGCAGGGCAGGCATAAAGTGCTGCCCGCTTCCATTAGCGGCCCACAGGGTCTGGGAGAGCTGCCTTGGGCAGTAACAGCCAGGACAAAACTCTTCCACTGATGGAAAGTGCATCAGGTTTTAAAGGCTTTAGGAAGCAGGAGGCCAGGAAGGGCTCCCTGAGTACTGAAACCCCCCTGTAAATCCTGTGTGTGTGCTGCAGCACACCAGGAGCCATCCCTCACCAGCTCGGGGGCTGCTGCAGTGCTGGTTCCCCTGGGCAGTGCCAGAGCCAGCGCTGCAGCCCCACAGCAGCCATCCTGAGAGACCCAGCTGAGCCATGCTCCTCCACAGCAGCTCCCCTGGCTGCTCAGGGCTCCCTGCTCCCACAGCTGCTCCCAGCTGGAAGCCAGGGCCTGACATAGCCTGAGAATCCGCATTTCTGTCACCTTCCCTTTCCATTTGGGTGACTTGGCACACCCAACATGGGTGGATGTGGCAGCCTGCACCCAGGTTATCAGCTCTGAGTGCTCCCAGCTCCTCAGCACATGCAGAATTCAGCAAGGCCCAGCTCTTACCAAACCCTGCATTTCTTCCAGCAACAGATGCTTTCAATTTTTCCATGATCAATACCTTTAGATTGCACACCTGAAGCTAAGGTTGGTTATTTCAGGATACAGGAATTGATTTGCATAAATGTCTGCAGATACAAAAACACTGAATGATTTGAGTTGGAAGGGTCCTTAATGATGATCTAATTCCAGCCTTGCCTTCCCTAGGCAGGACACCTTTCACTGGCCCAGGCTGCTCAAGCCCCAAGGCTCCATCCAGGAGCCAGGGCAGCATACACTTCTGAAAATCAACAGCATTTCACCAATAAAGCAGCTGTAACTATATCTCACAATAGAGTAAACTTCAAGTGGAAGGGGGCTTTATTCTATTTTTATTTATATGACTTTGAAGAATTAAAAATTTTAGAGATATCACATGATAATTCAGGTTGAAAAGCACCTCAGACAAAAATATAACAACCTGCTCAGGGATTTAAATTTTTGTTTGCAACTGCAGTGAATATTTTAAAAAAAAGTTTTATTTTTCCTAGTCTGTGTGTCTAAAATTTTTGCTTACTTGAAATAAGGTAGGAGACATATTAAGAAATTTTCAAAAAGTAATGCACCATGTGGTAGAGAAGCCTGTGTGTGCAAGCCAGCACTTTGCTAGGACAAGTCATGCCTTGCTTGGCAAATTAACTCTGTTGAACAAAAGTTGTCTTTAAATAAGGCTCCTGGAATTTAGTAAAGAGATAATGCTGTGCTATCCAATTACAAATGGTCACATTGTCTACAAACATGGCCAACAAAAGGCATTAATTTTCTAAGGGGGAAATTAATGTCCAACTGTGGCAGAACCATTCTCTTGCCTTCGCTGTCACTACATGAAATAATTGATTTGGACAGATACAAATCTGGTGTGGGGGGAGAAGATCCCCAACACAGAAGAGAGAAAATCTGTGCCTCAGACTAGCAGCAGTTACTCAGGCATCCACCTTACTGGTGGGAGACTGTTCCCAGTGGTTAAAATGGAAACATTTATTGGTAATTACATTAAAAATAAACATTATCAGCTTGGCTTCAAATATTTTACTGCCAAAGTAATTAATGAATATTTGTTTTCAGGGATTTAAACTGTTTCTTAAGAGTGCTAAACAATTTTACTGTAGCAAAAAATAGAGGAAACAAGGAGATTGTTACCCTAGTACAAAGATATTCACATAATTGTTACTTAATAAAAATTCTGCAAAAAATGTGTGGATTGTTGTTGTATGCATTTAATACTACCGTGGGTCTTTAAAGAAGGCTTTAAAACACAATTTTTGCAAAAAAATATTGCCTCAAGGACCTTGTAGTTTTAATCATACAACTTAATTATGTTCCTTTTATAGCTAAAGATGGAGAGTGGATTAGAAATTCAAGTATAAGAATCTAAACACATGAAATTAGGTGCTTCCATCCACTTTGAGATGTGCAGCATTTTCACAGACTGTTTATGACCAGATAAAATCACTGGATTAAAAATTTAGAAATGCAGAAAATTTTATGGGATTATTTAATTTAATATTTTTCTCTCTTAGTTTTTGTCTGTTTTTATGTTTTGAGGCAAAGAGCAATCAGAGATGATGAGATTCTACATATTGTGTGTGACAAATGTGCTTCTAAGGAGCTTCTTGAGATCAAGCTTGTAATCTCCTGAAAAAAAAGAATTTGTGCCATAAAAATATCTAAACAGAATCTTAGTGTTCGGTGCAAGTTACTCTCATTAAAAACATTTTTTAGTTTGAATTTTAAAACAAGATTTTTACCATTTTCCTTTCTTTTCTCCCTGTAACTGGGTTTGGTTTTGGAAGCTTATTCTTTCATATTTGTGACACAGAACTCTTCTGAAATCAAGAAATAATTTGGGTTGGTTGCACACAACAGGGAAAATGCCTGAATACCTCCAGGAGAGTTTAGCCTAATCCCTCCTCTTTCCTTCCAATTCTCCCTTGCAAGGTGAAGGAATCGGAGAAGGAGATGCCAAGCAGCTTGACAATCACCATGTGTTGCACCCTTGAAGTTACACAGTCCCTACAGATCTCAAACAAGGACAGTTTCTTGCTGAAGGTGATCTGATATAGAATGCCTACTAATTAATTAATTTCTACTACCTCAGGTATTGACAATGAAAGAGTTTTTAATTTTTTTTTCTGATATGGGTTGTACTTAGCCTATTAACATCTTTGTTTCTTTCTTCTCAGACTTTTGTTGTATTATTTTCTAAAAATAATTAAATAAACTCCAAATTTAATTTTAAAATAGCAATCCAAATCACTTGCAGCAAATTCAATGGCAGTGACAAATGAAGTACACAGTCTTGAGCATAATTATCCAACTTTTTATACTCACCTTAATGTCTTTTTTTGCTACTGAGACGTCATTGAAAAATGTTCATTTAAACATGAAATTTAATGAATTATAAAATAAATATATATAAATCTAAGACACAAAGGTAAACAACCTCATGCCTGCTGTGGTCTGGAAATGATGGATGAGAAAAATCAAAACTCAGAAAGGAGTCACCTACTTACACGTAATAATTCTGAAGGCAGGACACTTAGATATTGGAGACTCCACTTCTTTTTTTTTAAATAATTTAAAAATGTACTTTGTTTTAATTCAATAAGCTACTTCAAGGTAACTTGCTAGAATAGGAGTGTAATAAAATACAGCTCTAATAAAGCAAATAAACCCTGAGAAAAACTTAAACCCAGGAGAAAAATTGCCATCACTATAATTAACTAGAAATACAGATCACAACCAAGATGGGAAAGTCTCTTAATGAATCCTTGGTCTGATCATCAGCTGATGAATAAGAAACAACATTGAAATCAAAAAAAGATGTATTGATTTACAGCTACTGAGAGTCAGCTGTGGATCTGACATGATAGACAAGTCTGGTGGTGGAAAATTGAGTCAGAGCTCAGTGGTGACAAATCTGCAGAGACAGCAAAGCATTAAGCAGCAAAACCCATATTGATTGTACCTAGCCCATGACAAAAGACCTAAGGCTTGGATCACTTAAAACTGGACCAGGACATTATCTACTGAAACATGGTAGCCATTTAGTCCTGCCTCTTTTTTTAAATTTTGTTTATAAAAATATTCTTTTAAGGAGATGTATTCTTAGTAGAATATCACAAGTATGGCTACATCACTGTGGATTCTCAGGAAGCCCCATTCCCAAGTAATAGCCCAGAGTGAGTCACAAAATCAGAGAATATATTGAGTTGGAAGGGCTCCACAGGATCACGAAACCCATCTCCTGGCCCTGCACAGCATCATCCCCAAGAGTCACACCAGGTGAGTCCTTTCAATCTACTAGTCATTGACAAGTGCCTTGTGGATATGAGGAAACACATGCTCCTGTTTCCCACTGAAATCTCTGGGAGTTTGGCCTTGATCAAAGGTTAGGAGCTGTGTAGGCAGGAAACAGTTTGGGGGAGAGTTTACCCATGAATAAATGACCCTCTGAACTCCAAAGACAAGCAGACCAAAGCAGGTGACTGTGTGGGAGTGCTCTTGCACATCTTTCAGGTGATTATCTCCAGCAACTCTCTTCTGTTTTTGTCACATCCAGACCAGAAACCACCCTTAATGCCTGAGGCACACTATTTTAAGGGTTCTATTGAATTAATAGATAAAAGATCACATGAGGAAAATGTGTCCTGGCATAAGGACAATTTCTAGCTCCCCTGCTGCCAACTGAAGCAATGCAAAGTTCAAGCAAAACAGTCACTGCATCACAGTGGCTTCTGCTGCAGGAACAACTCAACTGTTGATGCAGCAGATACTGAATCATGGCTTTGAGTCCAAAATATTTAGCAGAATGGGCACTACAGTCAAATTACTTTCATATGCTGGCTTTTAAACTGTGGTAGTTCAGCAGAAGTATTCAGACAGTAAATATGCTCTCTGAAACAAACTACTTAGGTCATCCCAGGCTACAGTTGTGCCTGATAATGGAGAAGGATCTTAAAGCATGCACTAAAGATCTTTAGATAAGGCTGCTCTAGTCTGAAATGTCCTGATAAGCTTGCTGGCAGGGAAGTTGCTATAAGGCACAATTCCACTGAGTTACAGAATAGCTGATGGCAAAGCCTCTAAACAGAAAAATGAGAAAAACATGTATTTAAAGATGTTTGGCTGTCTATTTCTATTTTCTGTTATCTTACTGATACGTAAGGCCATTACCCACAGAAATAACAGATACAGACTAAAAAATGTATAGATCACAATAATGTCCAGACCCAATGAGGAATATGATTAACAAAATCTAATCCAGTTGCTCCTGATAGCACAATATACAATAGATCTCTATGGATAAAAATAGCAGTTAAAATTTTCCATAAAGGATGCTCTTCAACATAACCACAACCAAATATTAGTCTACTTCTCATTTGGTCCTAATTTCCCTGTTCAGAATCATTTTATAAACCCTCTCTGTTAAACTAAGCAATTCTCCTGAAACTGGCTGTTTCATTTTTATAAGATCAACAAGATTTTAAGTATTCCTGGGAGCTGTTTACAGGAGTTATTTATAAGGTGAGGAAATGGGAACATGCAGGTGTGTGGCCTTCAGACTCAGAAAAAAGGTATTTACTTATGAACAAAAAGAAACAGTTGAAGATTTGAGATCCCTGGCTTTGCAAAGAAAATAAATAAAACAAAACACCACCCAAAAATGCAGATAATCCACTTGTTCAGTCAGACATTCCATCTTCTTTCACGAGATGTCAAACAATAATGAACATCTGGTAAGATGGGAACTCACTGAGCTCATCCTACTCATTGCCTTCACAAGTGCTGTTCCACTAGCACACGGACAGGTGACTGGCTCAGGGAATGGGACCAGTTGTTGCTTTTCCCCCAGAATGAAATGACAGGAAAACAGCTACATTTTGAGAGAATTATACTGTACCTCTCAGGACACCTGTTCCAAAGGCATTCCAGTTGTTCTGGTAGGAACTTGGCGTGCTGATGTTCAGACTTCACTGGCATCAGACCAGCAGCTCTCCTCTTCATTCATGTTTTAAAATGTAAACAGTTAATTCTTCAACACTGAGACTGTGACAAACACAGCCCCTTTCAGACTGTGAGCTCTGTGGTGTAACTCCAGCTGGCCTCAGGCTGCAGCTCATGCTGGCTCCTCAGGTGCCCCTTTCTCATCCCCTGAGGCATGACAGCCCAAGCTGCTTCACCCATCCATTAGATTCCATTTTTTCAAAGCAACTCAAGGAGGGAATAGGGCTCAAAGCATGTTTGTAGTAAACTTGTCAGCCTTCAAGTATTATAAAACTACTGTTGAAGAAGAAAGGACTTAAGCCAAATCAAAGTGCTTTTAAACCATATTATTTAAGAAAAAAAGAATAGCTATCTCTGCCTGCAAATACTCCATTCAACAATCCTATCCAAAATTACTATTTTGATAAAAAGGCAGAATGGCAAGCCTCTTGAACCATGTTTAAATAACAAAGTCAAATCCTCTGTGAAATAGTGAAATCCTGCATGGACAGCAAAGCACTAGTTGGAAGCAGCTCTTTTCCATGCTAAAAACTTTGACAGCTGGCTCTGCAAGAAGCATTAAAACACCTGAACTAAACTTTCCAGAAATTACACAAAGAAATGGAGAAACACTGAAGCAGAGTGGTTCCAAGAAACAGCACCACCAAATTCTCTGTGTTGTGTGGTTCAGGTGAGCAAACCAATTCCAGTAGTGCTAGAACCACATACTTCATTCTTAGCTTGGTGGCACTTCCCATGCTGCATACCAGAGCAACAACTCCACCTGAACTTTGATAAGATTGGAATGGGAATCATGCCTTAGTGATAGAGAAGACTGCAAGTCCTTTGATTTGTTGGGGGGCAGGAGGGGAGAGGAAGGTTGAATAATTTCATGGTCTTTATTAATCAATTTACTGCTGCTCTCTTCAACACAGTTCCCTTAAGAGAAAATAAGCAGTTCCTGTCCCTTCTCAAGAGCCTGACAAAGTACACATTTGTGTGTGCTTTTGTAATCAATTTAAAAATTCATATCAGACACAACATCTGGTTTGTGGCAAGATTTCTCTTTCCAAAAGAAAAACTGAATTAGTCTATTATGAATCATTCAACAGTATTGATATTACAATCCAAGCAGAAATAAACATCATAAAACTACCCAACAGTAAATACTAATGACAGTAGGGGAACCTAACTTTAAATTTTTTTTATCATTATTTTCATGAATGTTTGGAATTCTCAATTTTCTGCCATATCTCTTGAACATATACTGAGGCACTCCTTTCTTCTTATCTCACTTTATTTTCCATTTGGTATTTCACTCTAGGAATGCAACAAATGGCCAGAAAGGGAAAACTCCCTCTGCCTTAAGAGTTGCCCAACACTTCAGTGTCTTAGAATAATTCAAAGAAAAATTGTTCTGGGTGGAGAAGGTAATCCCACCAGAAGATCCCCCAAAACCAGAGTTTACTAATGTGTTCCCTACATTGTAGGGCTCACAACTCTCTCACTCACAAGGTGACAAGCAGTTCAACCCCAGTGTGCAGTGGGGTGACTCACCACAATGCAGCTGTTATCACTTATTTTATGAACCATTTATTCTGAGAATTCATTTGATGTGTGCCTTTGGTGAAAATTTGCAGTCTGTGCTGCACTAGAGACCCTGTGTCTGGGTTGCAAGTCAGCAAATGAGAGGTCAAGTTCAAAAGCTTCATCCAGATACAGCTATTAAGCTTTAAAAATTGAAGCTATTGATCTGAATTATTTCAGTTTAGAGACAGGTCTCATAGAAACGTTATAGGAGCAAGGAGCTCTAAATTTGCCAGAGTACAGCTGGCCAGGGATGTCTATTCCCAGAGACTTGTTTCAACTGAGAAAGAGAAATGCTCCAAATTAGTTTTTTTCCTTGTCTTAGTCTTAACAAGAAAACTTGATTCTCCGGGTACAGTTCCACCAGTTTTGGCTTTCATTTCTGGGATTAAAACAACACTAGCTTGTATGCCTAAAAAGCCTTTTATTTTCACAAAATAATGGCAGCAAAAAAAAATCAGTAGATGCTCAAGTAGATGCTCAAAGTTTTAAAAATCTTGGTAACATCCCCTCCTTTTGCCTCGCACTTCCCAAAAAAATATTTCACTTGATGCACAAATCATAAGCTTTTTAAAGCAAAGTCTAACAGTAGGTTTTGGTCTCCTCTGATTTTAATACTAGTCAGAAGCCAGAAGAACTCATGGGAGCCAGAGTTCTTTCCCTTATCTCAGGAACTGCTGCAGCAAGGGCAGGGCTGTGCCTGGTGATGGAGCAATGACTGACGAGTGAGTAATGCTCCTCCAGCAGCAGCTCCTAATCTTGTTATATGGGGGAATGTGAGGTGATTAGAGCAAGAGCAGAAGTTGCTGTCAGAGGCACCTCCCACTATAGGTGCAAACCAAATGTATTGCAAAGAGCAGAATTAATTTCCTTAGCAATGGCAAAGGCAGCTGGGCTGCTCCCAAAACTCACCATGGGCACAAAGCACACCTTGGCTGCACCAAGCAATGCTAACAGGAGAGACTGAAGCACACTAAACTTTTCATAAATGCACTCACTCTGATCCAGGCAGGCAGGAAAGACTCATCTCTGACTGTATTCAAAGCCTGACAGATCTAGAGAATATCTGCCAAGATCTATTTAGCTGGAAGCCAGGGGTTTGGTGGAGCAGGCAGTATCAGCTTTCAGCAGCATGCAGGACCCTGCATTTATATTTGCATGAATATACAAATGTGTGTTTGTATTTAGAAAAAAACCAGTTGTTGTCTGGGTCTTTTTATTTTTAACCTGCTTGCCTGCTTGCCAATAAATAAACAAACTTATTTTTGTGTGTTCATTTTTTCCATTTATTTTAAGTGCAAGCAAGTGATTAAGTGAAGCACAAATTAAAAGGCAGAGTGGGCTCCCAAGAATGTCACTTGAAGCTTGATTTACTGAAAGTTAGCAGGATGTAAGCTCTGATGTGCTTTTCTTCCCCTTGACACTGAAAATATGCCAGCACTTCCACTCCTAAGTGCCATAATGATCTGGCCTTAAATTTACTTTTAAAATTCTTTTTATCATGCACACTAGATGGTGCTCAAGTTAAAAAATGAATGGCAACTTCGATAGACTTTCCATTAGATTAGCAAAATACATTAACATACTTATATCCAGAAATCAGGGAAAACTGACTACTCACCTGAGCCTCTTCCTGACTGCTGCTGATCATTTTACTAAAACTGCCTTTTTGCTGACTCTGTTCACAATCACTCCTGATTTTTAGTTGCATATTTATGGAACTTTTGCTGTGATTTATAGCATCCTGCATTAGTGAGAGTGGACTGAATTACCTGAATATGTGTACACAGTTCCAGACCCCATGGAAATGCACTTCACCAGGCATCAGAAATTCAGTCTCTGTGTTCATGACAATACTGAGTTTGTGGAAACATTTAAAAACAGAATTATTTCTTTCTCAGTGATCATATTAGATTAACCTATTAGTTTGTGGAGAATTTATCATACTTCTTGACATTTCAAGCAAACTCTACCAAGTCACTGACCTTTATCCCAACCACAGTCTGAGTTTTGAGAAGATCAGGCTCTTTTCAAGTAGTGCAGAGGGAAAGGACTCAGCAATTCAGAGTCTGACACTATTCAATAGGTGTCCAGTCCTGACAGACCCTCCTGAATGGGCAATGATGGAACAAAGTGGTCACAGACACAGGTGAGAACTCAAAACTGGTGAGGGGCAGACACTCACAGCAATGCCGAACTTGCCACAGGCCTGCAGGCAATGAATTAATACAGAAATATACAGATGCTTGAATCTGGCTGATGACATTGCATTGATTAATTGGAGATATTTTCTACTTTTTCAATACCTTAATAGCTCTTCATGGAACGTTATTTATTTCTGCAGGGTTGATAATTCCTTGGGCAAGCCCAGAGGCTGACTTGGGCTGCAGACAGATGGCCACTTGCAGATCTGGCTGTGCAGCTGCAGATGCTCCTGACCTAAGCTATTTTTCTTCCGTGGCCATCAGAGGTTTTCCCTACTTCCCTCTCTCACTGGCAGTGGATTTACTTGAATCCTTGTTCTCTCATTTCAGAACCACAGAGTTAAGCCTAATTTTCAATCTAACTTTGAAGCAAACAGCAGTCCATCTATTCTCTCTGCTGAGAGGGGCAGGAACTTTGAACAGTGAATTAGTAGCGAGCAGCTGTTTCAGGCTGACATCTTCAGCCAGCATGGCAGTTTGCAAAGTGAACACCAAGCCCAGCAACACCAGCTGGGCTAAAAGGCTTAGCCCAGACCAGATAGCACCTCCACTTTTGGAAAAATCATGACAAATTATTCCAGAATTGCAAATCAGTTGCCTAGGAGAAAAGGACATAGGAAGCAAAATTAATTGAATTTTACAGTGCTTCTCAAATCCCCCTAAATATTTGATCACAAAACCCAAAAGTGATCTTGGTTCCTTTTATCCGACACCTGCTGCTCTGTCACAGATCAACATTACAAAACAAATGGCTCCAATCTGCTGGAAATAGCAAAAGGTAAGAGAGTGTCAAGTGCTGTTTGCACAAAGAGGACTGTGCAATAAAGAAGTTCATAAAATCATGAGCAAAGTTCACCTTTATCCTCTACAAATAACATTTCAACTTCCCTGTGTGTATATAATGAAAAAAAGCAATGTTTCATCACATACAACCACCCTGTATTTACAGTGTATTTGCCCATCTTTTTTTGCCATGAAAGGAAAAGCATTTAACAAATTGTGAACAGAAATCACCATGGATTTAAATGTGGGGAGACCATTAGGAACTAGAAGCCCTCACCTAGCCCTTTATTCAGAGAACAGAATACATCTTTTTCTTCCTCACTTCAGATAACAACATACATCCTCTGTAGGAACCAGTGACACCCACTGCTGCATCTGTCTAAATACAGACCCTGTATACACTAGCAGCTCCTGAATAGTCTTTTTTTTCACCCCAGACATTGTCATGAGACTATAAATCTAAAAAGCATTTTTAAATAATTACAGGAGGATATTAGCCCTAACCTAAAGAGCTTACAGCTTAGCCTACAATCCTTCTTCAGGATTCTTTATTGCTGTCCCGGGGATTTGCACAGATGCAGCAGTTTGACCAGAAGGCCATTTCTAGAAGTTCACATGATTTCACAGAGATTAATTCTACAGTTCCTATGGTGAGCATGGGGTTGCACCAGAGCATCCCCAGGCAGAATAAACTCATCTGCTCAGGAAACCATTTCTGTGACTATGCAACTCTGAGATACGATCACCCTATCACCACATCTGAGCATGCAGAGAACTGAATGGATAAGGAGGAGTTGTTTTTCTATAATCACTCTGATTCTCTTTCAGGCACAACAGAGAATTAATTGCAAAGTAAAGCCCCTTCTCTCATTGAGGATTTTAGCAATAAGAAAACAGAGTTGGAGTGCACTGCTGCAGACAGTGCTTTCCTGGGTTATTTAGGCTGAGTGTCTGCCTTTGGTTATGTGCACCAGTGATTTTAGGCACTGGATTTTGAACAGTACACGTAGGTTGGCCCAGATGGGCAGAAGGCTGAAATCAAATCAGCAAAATGAAAAGAGCTAGTGAATCAGATTTTCTCAAATTAACTGCTATTTAAAAATAATAAGCAACTGCAATTGATTCTCGTTAGTGCATCAAGGGAAGATGGAGAAAATCCAGAGCTAGGCAGTCACTTCATTTATATTCTTCTATTGAAATCTTGCACATTTAATCCATATGAGCAGTAAACAGAAGAAAGCTACTCAGCATTTAAGCAGTCAGTGTAATTACAGGCTGCCAAGGAATGTGCAATAGGTGCAGTTGAGCCAAACGCTAGAGCAGAACTCCTCTAAAAAAACCCCAGACATCTTGAGATTGCAAGTCTGAAGCAAGCCCCCATTTTTGGAAGGGGAAAATACAAAACCACTAGATCCAAATAGCCAAGAAACTGAGCAGGTTTAAAATATTTATCCGGATTTGGGTTCTGACGATTTGGCCAGTACAATGTCCCGGCTTATTGAGCTGTAAACCCACATCAGATGATTGCTGCCCTCACCCCAATAGGCATAAATATTTTATTTTGAAGACTATGTAATTTAAAATAAGTTCTGATTATCAGTAAATGAAAGACCAACAGAAAGAAAGGTGAAAAGGAAAGCATAATGGAAAAAAATGGCCTTAAATTGAAAAATGAAGGTGTGAGGGAACAAAAATTTCTAGATGTTTATGGCATCTTGATAATAATCTTCCTTGACATCATTCTGAAACACGAGTTAAAATCCATAGAGATTAGGGTTCAACAAATTAAGAAAACATAATATGGCAGCTTAGGGCACCTGAGCATCGATGAAGCAACTTAGAAGGGGAGTGGATCCAAATATACCATTAAATAAGAGGGCTGGCAGTGTATTCAAGTTATGCAGCAGTGGAATGGGAGCATCTCCAGAGGGCTCAGCCTCTCTGAACCATTTGTTATACTCCAAGGAGCAGCAGTGCCATGGAGCTTTCTTTAGCCACAGAGTAAGACACTCTCCTCCTACGTGTGCCAGCAGCACCAGCCTGCCAGGCTGTCCCACACTTAGAACTCCAGAGCAAGAATCAGAGTGGCCTGTAGTGCCCAGGACAGTCTGTGTGCAAAGGGACTGCCAGCAGACATCCAGCCCTTCCTTCTCGCAGGCACTCAGCAGCAACTGAGCCAGACCCACACACCTGGGAAGGGGAGCATCATCAGGCTTTCCTTTCCTCTGAACACTTACAAGAAACAGGAAAGCAAGCAGAGACCATAAAAAAAGGAGAAAATACTTAACCATGCCTGAACTATGCAGGTACAAACGGCAGGATGGAGCCTGGGCTGCTTGGAAAAGCCAATCAATCAATACTGGACTTACTGCCACTAATACAGAAAATAAACAATGTGGCAGGGTTATCCAACAGCTGGGATTGAGTCAGACTCCTGCAAGCAGACTGGGCAACATAACTACCTTACTATAGAACAAATGCATATCCTAAGCATCAAAGGCATTCAGTGTAACTTTTCTTAGATTCACTGCCTGATAAAAAGATTAAAATTCCAATGGAAATCATGACTGAAGGAAAGTAAAGAAATACAGAGCCCTTCATCAATGTTATAGTCTTTAAATTTTCATTGCATCTGCCCCAGTAACTTATCTTATTGAAAAGTTTGAGAAGTTCATTTTGCCAGAGTGATGACTCGGCAGAGCAGACAGCACAATGGAGGAGTTTGATGAGTACAGGAAAAGCAAGTGCAGTGTCCAGAGAGCAGTACCAGAAAGGACACGTGGAAGGGTGATCCTTCTGTCATGAACAGTTGTACCCATGCAACAAAAGAAAATCACATTCAGTGTCCTTGTCTGCTATGTCCTGCTAGTTTAGTGTTCTATACTCTTTACTTACTTCTTAGCTTCCCACAAATGCCTGTGATTTTTATTTTTTTTGCTATTATTATACAAAATGGATTTTTATGTGCCTAAGCAAAATAAACTAGGGAAAGAGCCACTTTTAACCCAAAGGTGATACGAACTGCCTCCTCCACACTAATAAAACTATTGATCCAGATTACTGAGGAGAAAAACTCCAAAGCAATAATATAGCTAGCCAGCAGGGGAAAAAATCCCTAAAAATAAATCAGAGTTGCCATGTTCCTCCAGACTCACTGGGACTTAGTTTTGGTGAAGAAATTCTGCAGTCATGAACTGACAACTAGGTAAGGAAGAGAATCAGCTCAAAATCTGGCTCTAAACCTTTTCTTCCAATTATATTACCCAAAGCAGTACAGATCAAGATTTATTTCCTGAAGGTGATTCTCTTCCTTAAAAAACTCCATTAAGCCATTTAAAAACAAATGTAGTTTGAAAATCAGTGCCAATTTTAATGCTTAAGGGGCATCCCAGCTATACAAAGTGGACTTTGATTTATTGGCCACAGACCATTCTTTGGCCTGGCATCTAGGTTTCATCATCATTTAAATGAATAATAATGAGTTTTAATTTCCATAAAGATTCCTCTGCTTAGCTTATAAGGAGCACACTTTAGTGTGTACACAAATAATGTAAATTTGAAGAACCTTTGTTCTTGCCACAGGGGTAACGAGTGTCTGTAATACAACGGGGCCCTAAATCTCATGCAGGATTTTTATGCTACTTTGGTAACACTCATGCATCAACTACTTACCTTGTTCAGATGATGCATCTGAAACAATGGAAAAGTTTCAGACCAGCCTCACAGAAAGGCTTTCTGTATTTACAGTGGTTTACGAAAGTTCTGCATATAACACGGACCAAAACAAAACCCAGCTCTTAGCAAAATGTCTTCTCCAATAATTTCTGCTTTCAAGTAGACATCAGAGCCATGGATTTTTTGTTGTTTTTTGGGTTTTGTTTGGTTGGTTGGTAGGTCTTTATTGCAGGAGTGTTTTTTAAGATATATTTTTTCTTTTTTTCTGACTGCTCATGCAAAGGAAAGAAAAAATGTTTTATGTCCTTTCATTGCTGAGGCTTTGTATGTGTGATCAATACCTTCACAGTGAACCAAGGAACTGGGAGACTAAAGTTATCCCTTAGGTACCTATTTCAACCAGACATGGGAAAGGCCGTACAGTCATACTTTGAAAACAATGAGTCCCTTGGGCCTCCTCCTATTTTACTGAGATTCCTTGTGAGCCTGTCCAAGCCTGCTTGAAGGGATTCCCAGTTCCTCAGCTCTGCCAGCAAAGGATTGCTTCCAGAGATTATCCCCTCCCTGATACCAATGCTCCACACCCAGAAGGACTGGTAAATACAACTCATCTTGCCTATTAAATCCAAACACCACAGAAGAACTTGAGCTCTTCTACTTGGATCTACACAGGCATCTCTTTGGGGGAGAAGGTGGAGGGAAGGGAAGGAGAAAAAGGTAATCCATTCTAAAACAAACATTTGAAACAATATTTAGCCTGTGGACTAAGCATCCTGCAATGCCCAGGACAGACTGGGGAATTAGGGGATGGAAACAGTTGTCTTGAACAAACCTGTGAAGCAGCAGTCCTTACCTCTGTTCAGAAGACCTTTATATGATTGTCCTCTGGAAAAAAAAATCCAAGTAATTTGCAGAAATTAGCTTAGATGTCATTAAAGGACTCAGATAATGTTCCATATTTACATAGAAGCCACCAGTTCCAGGTGCTACCAAATGAAGATACAAAGTTTTTGATGCTAATATCAACCTGAGAAGTTTAGATGGGCCAGTTCACTGGAGACTGCAATGCACTGTAGCTTCTAGTATTGCTTTTGTGGGCTATGAGTCCTCTTGCCTAGATTTCAGTTCAATCCTAAGCAGCCTTCTGGTGATCCAGAGTAAGGACCAATACCTCGTGTCTCACTTTCCCCAACTTCTGTCTTCTCTCCTCATCCCCTCGTTACCTACTTGTCTTTTAAACTCTCATGTAGTTCACCAATCTTCATTCTTTTGACTATTCAATAGTCTACTGTAAAACACCAATGTAGAAATTTTGTTTCCTGCAAAAAAGGCCAAGAGTCACAGAGTTTGTACACAAAGACACTTTAATGCAAATCAAATAGTACTGTTTCATTCTAAGGTGCTCCACATTCTCAAACACCCAACACTGAGCTTCCCAGTTTTACTATTCCATTGAGAAAATCACTTTTAGTCTAAAGAGCAGAAATTTTAAAAGACAACTCTTTAATTTTTACTCTTTTTTATTTAATCAATACAATTTTTCAATACCAACTGTTAAATCTTTATGAGCAACGGGAGCATATTCTGCAAATTTGTTGATCACTATATAGTACAACCTCAAAACTCTTATCCAAAACCCATGTATTCCAAAATTAGGTTTCCTCCCTCAACATGCAACATTTGAATAAAAAAGTCCTGACTTACTCCAAAAAAATCCACTATGCAGTTATATAAACTCAGATCTTTTGACAACCCCTCTGGCTTATGAAGACACAGGTTTATATAAAGAAGCTTCAAAAGAAAATGAAAAATGAATATTATTTTGCTGAAATTTCCAAAGGATTCTAACAATTCCATTACCATAGCAGTACATATACATAAAGACACTGTGTCCAGTAATATATTATTTCTGAAGGACTATAATTGTTCTCTGCAAAAGGCTGTGGCGTGTTATATTGTGACTATATCAGAAACTACTGTGCAGCCATTCCATTTTATTTAAGCCTTCATAATTAGGAAAGTATCTCTGTTGAAATTATATTTATTAAAAAAAATAAATCTTACTTTAGATTACTAAAAAAAGTGCACATTATGTAAGTGCAGGCTCCATTTCACCATTTCTACTCCTTGTTTGTTCTACATTTTACTTCCAATTCCCAGTTTTTCATAATATGCTGCAAGGCTTGGACTGCAGAAACAAAGGCTATATTTGCCTTTAATCAAAATACCAGTTTTAAAGATGTTTTCATATGACCAACACATTTCAGGCAATCTCAAGTATTTCAAAACATTCTTTATCATCCTACAGAATCAAAAACTCCACCACTAAGTCGGGGCCTTTAAAAAATAATCTGAAAAGAGTACACGCAGTACTTCAAGAAAGCAGAGCAGCTATAAAGTTGAAAATGGCAACATAGACGTTTAAAACATTAAAAAAATCCTCCTACATTCCCCATGAGGCCTCTGGACACAAAGACATTGTGCATTTAACATGGTTTTGTAGCCCCATATTTGTAAGTGGAGAGGCAAATTTTCAGAAGGATTTCTTATTTAGCTAACAGAAAAAGAAATCACATTGTAAATGCATTGCTGTTGCTGCCTTGATTCTCTCATATCATGGCAAGTACCAAACTTCTTGTCCTTGCTTACAAGGTTCATGTTTATACTCAGTGTCGTTGTTGATGACTGATATATGTTGGCTGGTTTTAAAATAAGTAACTTGGGAAGATTGATAAAGAAGTACAGAGCTCTGATTTGTTGTGGATATACTGTTTCACTTTACAGAGGAATGTGTCATCTTCGCTCACAGCCAGTGAAAAATATTTTAACTCAACCGAAAGCATGGAATTGCATGATATTGTGATGAGGAGTTTCACAATTCCTACAAAAATTTAAATCATTATGCCCAAACCCAGCAGGAGGAGCACAACTTGTGCACATCTTCCATCCACACTCAGTCAAAATTCACGGGTAAATCCTGCATCCATCTCTGGAGAACATCTTGAGGGCCAGATGAAGAGAGAGCAGGTAAAAGCTAAGGTGCAATGCCTGGTGTGCAGTTTCTCTGTGCACTGTGGGCAGTGTAGGAGAGAGGATGTCTCCCTGAAGCTGCATGCAGAACTGCTGAAGGACAGAGCAGAAGTTGTTCCAGCCATCAGTCTCCTCCAGGACTTACCCACCCCCAGGCTGGGCTGTTGTAGCCTGGGGAATGGCTCTGCTGGGCAGAGGTGGAAGATTATTTCCAGTGTATCCAGAGGAAGCACCTCAGCTTGGAGCTGCAAAGGATTCTTCCTTACCTTGGCTATTTGATGCAAAAGATAATGGTACCAGGCAGCTGACTGCTGACAGGGAGCTGTGTTACCAGTCACTCTCTCCTCAGAGGGAAAGAACAAAAAATGACTCCACATCAGACTATTACAGATACTAATACTTTTTGTCAAAAGCAGGAACACACAGATTCTACAAAATACTGTCTAGACACTGGAGCACACTGACTAAAAGAAATCATTTGAGTACAGGCTTAATAAGGCAGGGTAAAAAAATCTACCACCTTACAGCTAACAACACTTGGAAAATGAGTCTGCTGTGTGTGATTTCAGTGATGTCTGAGGGAGACAAAGCTCATTATGTTCATGTTTTTCATACTTTCAGTCAAACAGATTGCTGAATAATCATGTTCTCTTTATTCTAATGGGTGAGGAAACTATTATACAGAAGGTGTTTCCATATGTTGCAGTTAATAAAGGCAATTCTTACTAATAAGAGTAGGTTGTCTCCATTCAGCTATCTGATAAAAAGCCCTCCTGTTTAGAGGAAAATGCAGATCCGGTGCCTAGAAGACTTCTAGAGCTGCACATTTCAATGGCTACTGGAAAGTACTGTAGGTAGATGAATCCCAGGTCTTCTCCAACTGAATCTGAATCAATGACATTCACTAAAATGTTCAGGGCACTAGGAGCAAGCACTCCATGTCACCAACCTCTCCTTGTATCCATCCTTTTCTTGCTGGTGAAGGACAGTGGACAAGACCTGGATCCATCATTATGGAAAATCATCAGCAAGTCCCTTCAAGAGGTCAGAGTGCTTTCTTCTTTGAGGAAGCATCTGGATAATTGTCTTAGGAGCTCAAAAAATCCTACATGGAGAGTATGGCTAGTTTTAGGCTGAGATCACAGATGCTCTTTCAGACTGAAAAAATAAAATGCATGGGGGAAAATAATTTTTGGGGGATCACCCAGAAGCGTGAGATGTCACTTACATCCTTGTCTTTCTAACCACAAAGCTGGGTGCATGCCCACAACTGGATGAAAACCTCACATCTGTACTATGCTGTTGGAGCTATCTGGTAAACAGAGAGAAAAAAAAAAGTCTTGAAGCTCATCTCAGTTTGCTATGATGTGTTCAGTGTCTGACCACATCTTTAAAGCCATATGGAATCCAATCCTGTTGAAGGACAACTTGCCTCAGATGATTGATATATCCCAACTAGGTTCACACAGCAGTGCTCCACACTGGATTTCTCTGGATTTCAAAGTAGGGCAGAGATTGTTCACCTGTAAGTACCTGAGTAGAAATAAAAGACCTGCCTCTGTTGCCATTCCCACCTTCAGGGAGACTGACAGTTTCCTACAAGAAGTTACAAAAGGCACATCATCTCTCCATGGTAAGTATCCACCTGTAGCCTTACATTTATGAATTCAAAACATTCTGCAAGACCTCTTTATCCAGACATATAAAAATGTAGAAATTATTTTGTGGAGAGACATTACTAATAGGAAATAAACTGTTTCTTCATGTCTTCTGGGAATGGTGTTCTGCTGGTTTTCACTATTCAGAATAGGCTTCAAGAAATGCAAAAAAATATCCAAAGAATTAGGCAGATGTTTTCAAATACAGAGACAATGGGACCAGTTCCTACACATGCACCTAGTCTGGCTGGATATTTACTGTCACACATAATACTTTCCAGGATTTAAACACAGCTAATATGGCCAACATTTTCAAAATTGGACACTAATGATGGACATTTCCTAATTCAGTCTAAGTTTCAGAACTGCTGAACAATACCTTGTCCTTGTGGACATTCAGTATAGAAAATCAAACCCAAGGTGACTCAAGCCAATACTGAAAAATAAGAACACTCCAAGTTTGCAGTTCTGTTTGAAAATGCAACACCACAAGGCTAAATCCCATTTTAAAGACACTGTAATGATTTTGAAAGCTGCATATGTTTTGTTGAGCCTCAAGAAGGCATAGACAAATGTGATGGGTGGACTCTGCATCCATTCAGTGGGACCAGTGCAAACAGCCCCTCCCTGACCAGCCAACACCGTTGTCTGGGAACAGAGGGAATCCAGGATAGGCCTGTACAGTGAACCAGAAGTAGCCCTGGCAGAGATGAGGGAAAACAAGGGCTGCTGTTGGATCCTGCCCAGAACACAGAACCCGGCCACAATATGTCCACGCAATGTTTCTGTCACAGAGATGTGGGAAGTCCTGTTACGTCTGGATTCACAATTAGACATGATTTTGACATTATTATGGTGCTGATGCTGTTATATCTTCAGTGTATGATGGGTCCTGGCTCTGTTGGGGCCTGCCTATTGTTCATGAGAGATTTTGTCTTTGCAATGATCGGAGAACAAGGTGTTCTGGAAGCTCTTTTCAGCTGTGACCTGGTGAACTTCTTACGGATTTTTCTGTAAGGAGGGAAGGAGGAAAGGAGGGGAGGAAGAGAGAGACAACAGAAGAGATAAATCTCAGTCTTTAACAGAAGACTGCACAAGAGCCAATAACAAACATAACAAATACTCTTACCAGAGCAGGGAGGCTAGTTTGTGGAAAAGAGACTTGCAGTCAACAAGAGTCAGCCCTGTCCAGCAACTGATGATTCAGAGTTGTCTGATAATGGTTCATCGAAAAGTGAATTGGTGTTAGATAATACTTGAATAATAATATTTGATTAAATGAAATCTTGGGCCAAAATGCCCAGGTAGTGAACCCTCACATGTGATATCGGTAGTGGAATGAAGGACCACAGAAGAAAGGACCATGTTAGCACCCAATGAACGTGCTGCCTCTGTAAAAGTGGGAGCAATTGTTGTTATTTACACTGTACCACTTCCACAGATAACACATGACCCAGAGCTCTGGGCATTTTTACTAGGGCCATTCAAGTGCAGTAAATTCATTTTCACCTTTGACTTTCAGCTGATAAATGAAACATATTAACTCCAGGTAGCCATGTTGTTTGTATTGTAGTCCTAAATATCCAAGGATAGTTACTTTTGAGTAATAAATACTTGCTATGTTTCAACTGCTCTGTCTCTTTACTAGTATAAGTCAATAACCACAATGCTGAGGGTATCCAGAGTATGGTATCAGAAAAGGTACACACAGAGTATGCCAAGAACCATCTTCATTGGCAGAGACCTGAACATTAGATGCTGCTGGAAAATGACCTATTTTCTGAATTTACTGAAGAATCCCAGCCTTTGTTTCGGTAGTTTTACAAATTATAGTTACTTTGAGCTTATGGAAATGAATTAAAGAAAACTGAGGCCTCTAATACTTAATGAGACCAGGCTTTCTAATTCAAACTTTTTGACTTGAAAATGTGACCTACAAACTACAGGGTGATGAGGTGCCTACCTGTATCAAGTTCTGAGATGGTAAATCAAGGAGTGGTTTTTCCCTTTCATCTAAGTGGGCTGTTACCTCTGAAACTGAAAAATGGTGGCACATGACATTGAAAATACATGATCAGCTGTAAATAAATTCTATTGAATTCTAAAATAGCAATTGGTATATTAAATTTCAAACATTAGTTTGTTACTAGTTAGTTACAGGTTGAGTGGTCCCCAGGGATGTGAGCTTCCATGTTAACTGGGCCACAGAAGAGAACATAAGGGAGAAAAAAACCAAACATGTAAAAAGCAGAAGAATATACACTGCTATTAGAAGTTAAAGGGAGCCTGAAAAATACATCTGTTTTGGTTAATATATTTTAAAGGTTCAGAGATGTATTCCATTTTGAAAGAAGGATATCTTCATGTCCTGGAATACCAAATTAGGCTTTAGCACCATTCAGCAATAAGCAAAACAGAAGAAAAGAAGAGGAATCACCAGAAAGTTTGGTTTCAGCTTTTCACCCAATGCCACTGAGGAAAAAAAATGTATTGCTTGAGTATTTGCTTTATATGGTCATCTTAAATTAGGCAAAAAAAGATATTTAATTGATTGCAAAGATACTGCATATGTTCCAGAATGGTAAAAGCATAGAAATGTAATCTTAGACTGGCAGAAATGTGTCTATCTAAAATAATGAGATAGCCAGGCTTTATGAATTCATGTGAATAGACAATAGCTATCACCCACACCGATCACTAAGGGGGACCATCTCCACAAAACCTTACAGAAGTATTTGTTTGCAAAACTTTATCTTTGTTTACAGAATGTGGTCATTAATCATTTGAGAAGTGCAAGGTTGAAGTAATATCAGATCATTGCTTACCCTACTGAATTTTTAATACGGCAACTTTATAAACTGCCTAGAGGTTCCTGCTTATGAAAGTAATTTGCAGCTGACACTACATGTAAGGACAGTAAAGGATTTGAGATTACTGTCCATACAAAATAATGACTAATTGTAAAGTAAAAGATACAGGTATTCAGGTATTCCCATTAACCACTAGTTCAAAACCAACACAAAGAAAGGCAGAACTAAAAGGTCATTACATTATTAGATCAAGCAAGCCACAAACAGAGTAAACTTCTCACTGAGTATAAAAGAAACAAGCTCTATATACTGTCAGAAAAAAACTAATCTGCTAGGCACTCTTAAAAGGCAATCCAGCACTTCTACTTAAACAGAATTGTGAAAATGCTTCCAGAAATTATCTTTCTGGGATACAGCCTTTCAGAAATAAAAATGGAAGAATGGAAATTTCCACTGACTGCATTACATGTTATATTTAAACAATCATTTTTTAAAAGCCAAAACTGTTCTTTTTACTGCAAAAATTATAGAAGAATTTAGTATCTAAATACAGTCTAGCCTTTTGAGACACATTCATCAGGTTTCATAATTCTTCAGAGTCTTTTTAACACTTGAACATGCAGGTTGCAATAATAGCTGACAAAAGACAGGATATTCAAAGATAAAATTGTTGACACCCTTTCACTCACAGCACATTGCCCTCCCTCAAAGAGACACTGAACTAAGGGCAGAGTCAATTTTAATGCTCAATTTCCTGTCCCTCTTTCAGTTAATACCAGCCATATGTTTTAATTACATCAAGCTTTTATCTGGCAATGGCAATAAATGGCTTTAATATCTGTATCGTTGGTAACATCCTTTGCAGTTGTTAGGATAGATTAATTGCCATTTCCCCCTTTTTTTTTTCTTTGACTTTTGTACTAGTTCTTGAAGCATAATGCATTACAGGCTTGAAATGTTAATTCAAAAGTGTTTTAAAGCATTTGCTTTGAATTTCCAGTCTTCTTGAGACCAAAGGTATGAGAATGAGCTAAATATTTAATAGGGAATCAGTATGTGAAGCCCACTGTGCTCATTTTGAGGTAAAATGTGATGCACTGGTGTAATGTAGAAATAATACACATTTTTTATGTCTGCATGACACTTCATATAGTAACTGCAGATAAAGATACACAAAACCCTTGGCACATAGTCAGGGAAATATGGAAATGTACATAAGTCTTACTAGAGGTCTAGATGAAAACCTAATGACTCTGTTCAAGTTTCACACACAGACTGGAACCTCAGGGGTAGAAATAATAGTTAGGCTGTACAGGGCATTTATGCCATGCTTAAATTTAATTGGGAGAGTCATTATAATTAACCAACCCTTTCTCAGGATCCAAGCGTGTTCCATGTAACTCACCATCTGCTGAAGTGAAGCACAATCCTATATAATCTATTCTGTCCAGATTTCTCAGGAATAGGATAACTGGGAGCAAAATTTCACATTTGCAAAAGCTGACTCAAAGTCCCCTTCTCTAATTCTGCCACACACTACAACAGCATCAATTTTTAAACCTGAGTCAAATAAAGAGAGGCCTCCAACTGGCATTAGTCAAGGCTGTGTTTTCAAGCCTTTTCTGGTAGGACTGGAAAGCATTGCCTGCTTTAAGTTTGTTGATACAGACTGTTACTGTGTGCTATATATAAACTGTTGTGCATCCATGTTGCCTCCTCTGCATTGGACTCAGAGTTGTAATGACTGCACTGACTTTGGTCTTATCAACTGTACCAACAGGACTTAAGAAGCAATATTAAATAAATACAAGTTATGCAAGAAGTTACACAGTGAAAGAAATTAATTGCATGCAAATGCCTGCTGATATTTCAGCAGATGACAAACCTTGTTTTGAAAGAAACCTCTTTCTTGTTTTGAAAGAAACCTTTTCCTAGGAAGAGGAATTGCCTTCAACATACATGCACTTGTGAGATGCCCATAACTCTCCTTAAATATCAAGGTCCAGAATTGCTTTTGGTGCTCTGTTTCCATTAAAAATACACTATTGCCTAATACAAACCTGGCTACAGAGTCTGAAACTCAAGGACACAGTTTTGTTTTCCTCACTCTCCCTAAATTAGTTCAATATTTTTGCCTGAGTCTTTCTTAAACTGATGCCATTTGAGGAACATCCTCATACATAAGGACTGGTGCTGTGGAAATGTATTGTTGTCCAATTGCTGGTAGCACAAGGAACACCCCCAGGTCAGCAGCAGGCATAAGAAAGCTGATTTCCTGCACAATCATAGTTGAAATTCCATATAATCTCTCCATTGGGGTGAAGTATTCTGCTACAACTTTCCAAGTGTAAACAGCAACATAAATGTGCTAGATGCATAAATACTGCCAACACTGGCAGAATTTTGTGTTCTGGCACAATTTATGTGTGAAACTTGCAATCAGTCTAACCACAGAGCCATTCAGAAAGAAAACAAGGAAGAAAACGTATTCTAGAGAAATGTTTGTGAAGTTGCTGCTACTTCAGGGCAATATGAATTTTGTACAGTAAATATTTTCGGTGCAAATTCAAGGCCACTTAGAAAAAACAACTATTTAAAAGAATAACCATAATTCCTTGGTGGTTATTAGATTAAATAATCATTTATTTCTCTGAGGGCTTCTTTTATCCAGAGGTATATTTTAACTATTTAGGGAATTAAATTACAGGAGGGGGTACTATCCTAGAAAGCTGATAGGCTTTTTATTAATTTCAACAGGTTTTGAACATAGTGAAATGCCAAAATGTGTGCAGTGCTGCCTGCTGAAAGAGAATTTAACTGGGACAAAGCTGTAGGCACAGATCCTTAGAAACCTGACATGTTACTGACTGAAGGACTCACAGCACTTCCTACTTTTCTACCTGTGTGCAAATGAGAAGTATTTCATTTAACTCTTTGGCTTGCTGCTTTAGATTTTGTTTTCCCCCTCAACACATTCAGGATGAAGCTTTCCCATATTGCCTTAAAATTTTAATCGAACCTCAACATGACAGAAACAAGTTAAAAATAGTTTTGGAAGGCAGAAGTGTGTTGACACTGATACACCTTTTAAAAATAAGGGCTTTAGGAACTGGTTATTTATAAAAACAAAAGGGAAGACTTTAATAAGCATGGGACTATTGGAAGGCTGTTGCCATGAGCCACATAGCTGCATTATAAAACCCATGCAGATGGCAGATAGAGTGATATAACCTTTATGAGATTAAAGAGGTGCTGCTGTAGACACGCCAACATTATTTAAATGTTTTAAGAACTTATCTTATTTTTCTCCTCCTAGCAAGGAAATGTTTTCCTTTGCTAGTGTTTATCTTCCAATATTTTATCAATATTTATGGAGCAACAGAACACTGTTCTCTATGAACAATAACTTTTAGACACGTAAGTTGCTAATTACAGCATCAGATCTTTCTAAGCAGCTTAAGATAATGTATTTTTTCAAGTACTGCATCATCTTGAGAGGTTCTCCCATGTTTTGTGTTTCAAAGCAAGAGCTTATAGCTACTATGTATATAGAGAAGACCATTAATAATGGGGTTAAAGCATTTTCTTTATTGGGAGGAAAAATCCCACATCATGGGTTTAAAGCACAGATTTCTATGACTGTACCATGCCTGACCTACTCTATGGCAAAAACCACCTCTGTCTCTTTCTACCCACTGTTGATTTCAATCAAAATCATCTTGGAGCAGAAACCATCTCTTTATGTGCATTTCTAGAGTGCCTAGAACAACAGGTTGATCTACTATTGAAATATCTACTGTGGAAATTATTTCTATATAGTTTAATTGCAAACAACTGTCATGACTTTTGGTATAATCAACTAGTTCAATAGATTTTTCCATATTTTCATTTCCCCTGAAAACATTTCATTCTAAAGTGGTTTGGTAGAGAAGGAATTAAAGAAACGAAGTCCTACTCTCAGCACCACTATTCATTTTTCAGTTAAACATTGGAACTGAAAAAAACTGCTAACCCGTAATAAACATTATGAAGAGATGCTGTCATACACTGGTCATGGCATGATGAATAAATCTCCATCCCAACAATCAGCAGTGAGATTGTCCTCACAGCTCATCTGTGAGCTTGGTATTTAGCAGCAGGAGGCTAAGGTTACCTACTGCTGAGACTACAAAGGTAACACACCAGTTTGGGTGCAAGGCTGACTTCTCACAGAAGCCAGAAGCACAGAGGCCCTACCAGGAGTAGAAAGAGTTAGAAAACTCCATGATCTAGTGGGTAGGAATGATAGACACCACAGAGCAATCATGGACTTGCCCTGTGTTTTGAGCTCACAAAGCTCAGCAGGGACAGCATCTCACACACAGCAGTGATGACGGCAGAGCCACGCACAGGGCTGTGTTCCTCAAACAGTCCTTCCCTCAAGGAAGGGAGAAAAGCCTCTCTTTCAGTTCATGGCATTTCACCAGTACCCAACTTTGTAGAGTGCAATAGAACTGCTAAGTCCTAGCAAAGGAAGCTTGATGGAATGGGTAAAAAAGTAAATTATTGATACTCCTTCAAACAAAACAATGGCTCAGGCTACAACAGACTTGTAAGCTGAGCTACAGGACAGCTGCTCTGCACTTTATCTGAAATTCATTAGCCTCCCCTTAGTTACCTTACCCTGCAGAGCCTGCAAGGCAGGAAGCCTGCTTTATCCAATAAAGAGTTGCTTAACCTCTCCTCCCTGGGAAGGACACACAGATCACTGCAGATGTGTCAATACACTCAGGGAGCCAGAAATCCTTCCACAGCTCACAGGCACAAACACCAGCAGATTTCAAGGCAAATGCTTTATTTTTCCTAACTATATCAGCAGGGTGAAGATGAATTCCTACTCTACCAAGAGGAATTTTCAAAATCAGCTATTTATTCTGCAGCAGGGTGGTCATTCTGTATATTGATTAAACATCACCTGCTATGAGATGAAAAATTTACCCACCTGGCACATATAATTTTTTCCTGAGACAAGCAAGAACCTAAAGAGAAGGTGCACCAGAGCAAGCTAGCTAACAGTGGAGCACAATGTTGTTCTCAACTACTCCCTGAACACCTTGCATATTAACTCACAATTCCAGCATTATCCCAGACTCTAAGATGACAAAAACGTACAGAACATACAACTTCTGTTTCTGGCCTTGAGCTACAAAAATTAAGTGCCATTTCCCCAGCAACATTAAATACTGCATGGAAAACTTGCAAAAATATTGTGTCAAGTAAATATGCTTATTTAAGTACAAGATAACAGAAAACTCCCTATTATATTTTTCATAGGAAAAAAAAAGATGCTATACTTCTACAATATTATTAGTCTTTTTCTGTCTTTCTTTTCTAACCTTGCTTATTCAATGAAGTTTTTGGCCTGAACACTGTGATTTACAGTATTAGAGCACACTGTGATTTACAATATTACAGCTTATAATATTACCTGAGGCTCAAAAAGATTGACAATATGTTTCCATTTTATCAATTATGCATACACTTTTCCTGGAATAACATATGTACCAATAGGGTATATTTGGAGGAGGTTCTTGGCATCCTGGATAGTTGCTATTAAGGAAGGGCTGAAAAATAAAAATTATTCAGTCTTACCAGAAACAGTTGGAGAGCCAAATTTCCCTCACAGGCCCATCCCCTGGGGCATTTCTTCACACCATCAACCTCTTGCATAATCAGCATTTCTCTACACACAGGAGATCCAGTGCAAAACATGGATTAGAAATCTGTAATGTGGCGTCGACAGAGGAAAGCTTTGCCACAGAATGATTTGATGCTGACCTCTAAGGTCATTTTCATGTCAAAGGCTGAAGAGTTTTTAAAGTTTTTAAAAATTTTTGTGCCACCAAAGGTCTATTCAAGTTCATTTTCTGCCATTCGTCCTGCTCTCCACATTTATGGCCAGCAGTTTTCACATCAGTATCTCATAGTTCTTGTTGGATTGGCTATTTAAAACCTGCACAGCATCCTAAAGGGTATCCAATATCACTCAAGCTTACAAAATGGTGGAGCTAGAGAAAGGCTGAATTAAATTACTGTCTGGTGTCTCACAACAAGAGGCAACCTCGGAATTTTAAAGTTTGGATCTGTATTTTCTTTACAAGAAAAACACTTGAATAGTATTTTGTCAAGTAAATGTTTTAGCCTCTACTCATAGCACAAGTTACAAAAACAGACAGTCAAATCTCCTTAGATGTTTGACAAGAGCTGTTAGTTATCTCCGTGATTGACTTTCACAGTCACAGTCAATATGTTCTCCATGGTATTTTATATTTAAAATGCCTGTGTAGTTACTTATGCAAGCTTTTTTCGCAAAAAGAGACCAACTAATGCTTGTTTTTCCACAGCCTTACCTACATTTATGCCAGAGGGTCATGAGTTTAAAAAAAACCCAAACTGTCAGGGAAAGTATTGAGAATGAATGATTAAATAGATACAATGAAATATGGACTAATTCAGAAGTAAATCCTCTATCTGTAATTTGAAATATAGACTCTGATAAAGGACAACTTAGAAATTTAATTTAGTGGGCAGTTCTGAGGATCACTGACACCATATTTTTGAACATACCACAGTACAATTTTATAACCTTTTTTGCTATTTAACTTTAGCAACAATGTGTTCACCACAGGACTTACATGATTTCCCTACATAGACATATATTATTGCTGTGTATTTCTCTGCCTTTAGATGAAATAATTCTTAACTCTGTGTCCAGCTTCTATGAGTTATTGTTCACATAGCACTGGAATCATAAAAAGTGAAAAATATATCTGAACAGTGATATTGAACAGTATTTGAGGATTACAATCATCAATATCTAAGATCTAATGTGAGAAACTAACAGGGTTTATGCATAGAAATGGTGAGAGTGGACTAATTTTAGCCCTAAGCTGATGTTACTCTAGCCTCACTATAGGTAACAATTGTATAACTAATGTTATCTCTACTTTGATATTAAGCATGTTGGTCTAACAAGTTTGCATTTTTATTTTGCTTTGTTTCCCAGAGCTTTGCTAGAGAAATTGGCTTCCCATACAAAGATGCTTATTTATAGAAAAATTTCTTCTTGTTCAAAACCAAATTGGTTTTAACTCCCACAATAGAAGGCAGCCAAATATTACAAGATGACACATTCCCACTGGGTCTGTGGATTTAGGAAAAAGCTAAGCAGCAAGCTAACAAAAAGCTAAGCTCGAAGACTTTCAGTTAAAACGTTCGATAAAGAGGATTGGGTTCAGCTACATCAAATCCTCTGTGCAAACACAAAAAACAGCTTCTGAAAAAAAAACCTTTTGAAACCTTGCCAACCATACTGCAGGGAACCCTGAATTTGTCAAGAACCATAAGAAATCAGGTTAAAAGAACAGGTTAAAGATGCATGATATCCCAATCTAACCTCAGACATATAGGGTGTATTGGGGACTACGTGATGTACTCTAGCTGATGGACTGAGCTCAGGATTGGATTTAAGGGCGTTGCTGAATTGGGTCTGGAAGGTCCACCAAAGAAAACAAGGGTTTTGGAAAAGTCAAGTGCTTTTATAGGAGCTTCTCCAGCAACATCTATGTTTAAGGCAATCCTTAATGCATTTATTGTCCCTGTATTTCATATAAATTGTTGAGGTTTTGTTTCCCTCCCAAGTTTCCCAAGACAACAAAATTTTACAAAAGGGCTTATTTTGGAAATTGTATTTCCCTTCTCAAATATAAAATTTTCTGGTTATTTCTGCACCTACTGTATGAATGTGAGAGAACATTTTTCAGTGGCAATGGAGAAGATTAGTGGCTGAGTGACCCTCTAAACGTGCCTTTGTTTTTTAGCTGAGCCATGTGAATTAGCCACATTCAAGCTCTGACCTAAGATGCAATTACAAAGCAAACTTTGGTATCCAAGTTCCCCTGGAGAGGCAGCATATTTGAATTTCTGCTCACAACAGGGCAGGATCATTTCACAAGAGCCAAAGGTGTGACTTTCCAGGCAGCAGTAACTAGGTCATTTATAGCCATCTGTTCCTAGCCTCAGCCTCCCTGCGGTCATCACCAAAGCTCTGTGCTAATTAATTTTCACCTGCTAATCAGTGCAGACAGCTCTGAAACTAACAAATCATCCAGTTTCAGTCAACAGCTTTTGGATTCCTGTGGGTGGCATTTCCATGAGACTTCATTACCAATAAAGGTAAAGAGTTTTCTTTGAAAGAAGATCCCCTCTAAGGCTTCTGACCTGCTCCATGTGGAGCAGTGCTCTGGAAGAACGAGGAGGCTTCTTCTGATTCTTCAGAACAGGTGTTACCTGTTCTTTGCCTCCAAATCTTCTAGCAAGCACTTAAGCACCTTCTTAATTTTGTCTGAGGAGTTAGGTATATAAATGCTTGGAGATACAGACTTAAAAGACCTGACTGACATGTCATGGGAGGTCTGTAAGGAAGCAGGGAAATGGATCATGGTTTTCCAGGTCCTAGGCAAGCGCTCCCAACACTGCAACATCCTTCCACTGTCATATGGCTTTAAACAGGGCAAGCAGCTTACTGCAGTGCCACTGAAACTCCATTTCAACGGTGAGAAAAATAATCCACAGCTCCAAACCAGAATTGGATTGTATTCCATTTGCTCTGAAGACTAATAAAGCAAACGCCATAACAGTCTGTGGTTTTCAAATCTCCCAGCTCTATCCGGCAGCACAATTTACACTGAGCTCTGAGGGGTTTTTGTGAACATGTTTTCCTGGTATATAGCCATGATTCCCTAAGTTAAAAAAATATTCACATTCTTCAAATGAGTTGTTTTAGTTCCATGGAATGAACCTGCTTTTAAAAACAAACATTTGCATTATCACACTAGTGCTACTGTGATTTAGTAGGTACTATGAAGGATCCAACAGGAACAAATCATGTAGGCAAATACTGAAAGAAAAAATGTCTTTAGATCTGTGAAAGCTGCTCAATGAGAAATGAATGGTAAGAGATTATGATCTAGTTTCTATACTGCTGCTTGTGATTCCATACCACAGTACTTCAGCTGGGGCTCAGAAAAGTATGGCTTATAAGATGCGAACAGTGCACAGCATTCATGAATAGACTACACAAAATAAGATCAAAATAACAACTCATAGAAACAATTATGCTCTCTCATGAGCATATAACAGCTTTGAATGGAAGTTAACCAAGTAGGATGGCTCCTAAGCTGTAGCAAGGACAATTCCTCCCCAAATTCTTCACACCCAGTATTGTCACAGACTGGAGAGAGCTGTCAGTTCACCTGGACTCAGATGTGGTCAATCAATAAGATATTTGCAATCCTATCAGCAAGGATTAAATTGAATTCTAAGGGATATATTCTGTAATCCCTGCTTTTCAAGATGCATGACAACTATATAATACAACAGAAGTAAAGGAGATGGAAAATTACATCCTTGGAGGCTGATATGGCTTTTTGTTAGAGAGCTAGTGCATCCCACTGTCAGGCTTGCAGCTGATGCTCCAAGTGCAGCCAGGCATCTTCCCGCAGCTGGTTACAGGACTGGGGTCTAAAGGCCATGGTGCCATGCAGGTAAGAAATGAAAATACACTATGCCCAATATCCAAGTGTGGGGCAGTTCAAAACCAGGATCAAATCAAAGTGCCTCATCTTTACAAAATCAAAGGCCAAAAATACCTTTTTTTTGTTTTGGCACACAATTTTTTTTGCACAGTTGGGGCCAACTGTAAAGGAAAGAGTAAACATACCCGTGGACATTTGTGTGATAGGAATTGCACGTGTGAAGAGGAAGAAGGAGCAGAACAGTTATCACTGAACTCTGGCTCAGATGTAGACCTGCAGCTCTGCAGTGTGTATCAGAGCCCAGGCACCAAAGCCTTACTCCTCCAGTTTTCCCTTTTCTCCTGGCAACGAGCTGCAACTCAAGCACTGTGCATGGCCTTGACTAAGACTGGATTAAAACATATGTGGGAGAGAGAGGGGGCAGGGGCAGGTCCCCCACAACTCTTAACTCGGGCTTTGGTTCCAGCAGGCTTTCAGATTTGTGTTTGTGTTTCCAGATACAGGGTGGGTTTTCCACGGACAAAGCTGCACTGCAGAGAGGGCCAGCAGCACGTGCAGGAGCACGAAGGGTGATGGGCACCAGCGTGGCTCTCCCCCATTTCTGCATGAGAAGCAGACCACTGACAGCACAGCAAGACTCAGCATTCTGCAGAAGCTGGTTGTCAGCCTCACATTCTCTTCTTTCTCCACATGCATCTTTAGATTTTAAGCTTTTTTTGTGTGTGCTATGAGACATGCATAAATAAAAATGAGTGGTACCAGGTAATTATCACAGCAGTTGTGATATCCTTACACAGCACCTCAACAAATCAATGGAAGATTTTGCCTTTTGGAGACAGAACATGAAGTGAGGGATAAGAAAATTGCCTCTATAATGCTGCCACAGGGATGCCTCTCAAATCATTTTATCAGCAAAAAAAGGAAGCCATGTCTGCTGGTACCAGCTAAAGATCAGGTTCTAATTTTAGCAGTTGCAGTTAACTCATTCCCAATGGAGTTGCACTTACCGTGAGAAGGTTTCTAACTGCTTCAGCACTGAAAGGAAACAAGCATTGAGTCATTCAACTGCAGATCTATATGCAAATATGCTTTTTGGCCCATGAAGGGAAAGCACATAGAATCCGCTGCTATAGCGCAGGCAGCCAAACATTTCCACACATTTCTTATAATGCAAATGCTGAAAAAAAATTAATTCATTTACCAGCCAGTGTTTTATCTGTCCCTACACAAGTGTGATCACTGGCATGCACATGCACTCTGTTAGAGACAAAGCCTGTGTATAGGAAATAGAGGCACACTGCATACCTAGCATTGGTGAGAAAAGTTTTCATCAACAGATATACTCCCCTTGACATTGAATGGTTCAACAGTAATATTATTAATTTGACTCAAAGGTTATGTTTATATCATATATAACTCAAGATATAATAAGCCAATATATTACAATTTACTAAGGTTCTGAAGACCAAAACGATCAATTTTTCCAATTATTAACTCCCAGAACAGCAATTCTGTATAAAGAATTTAGTTCCTCACCATATGGTAATTTTCTCTGTTGACCTCTATTGGGCCTACAATAGAATCCACATCACCCAAAAAAATTCCTTATAGCAAAGCTGATTTAGTACAAAGAAATGAATAAAATGCTATATAATTAGGAGACTTGTGGCTTATCCTAAAGCATGCACCTAGTGCTAGGAGAATCCCAGAAACTATCTAAGGATATTTAAAAAAAAGTAAGGGTACTCTTCTGGTGAGCAGTGATAAACAGGAGGCTCTTTAAAGAGTGACTTTTTCAATGAATAGTGAAAACAGATTTGCACTTCAGAATGAAATCTTGAGCAAGTTATTTTACAGTAGGGAATAGGAATTTCTTTTTCATTTGAAAAGGATACAACACAAATAAAGAAAAATATAAAAATATTAAATACAGTAAAGGTCAATAAAATTACCATGTAATATCAAAAGGTAAGTGTTCTCAAACTGCCATGTAGTTTTCTGCCTGATTAATCCCTGCTATGAGCCTGTCTGATCAGGGGCAGGGAAATCCCATGGGAGCTGGTCTCACACAGGCATCAGGGAGGGTGTGGAATGAAGAGAGCAGGTTGTCACCAGAGATGAAACAGCAGAACTGGGGACATCTGTATTCTTTGGCAAAATTCACTGAGCACGCTGACAGTATTCAGAAGGACATCCACATACAGACATGACAAAACTCATGAGGGTGATCCCTTCAAGGCTCTAACATGCAGACAGATGGAAAAACCCTGTCTGTCCCCCAGAGTGGCCGTGGGCTGCAAGGACTGGGGCTCAGCACCGTGTTAGTGTGCAGCCAGCTCTGCAGGGGCATCGGGGTGGGAAGGAGGGAAACATAAATGGGAATTCTGCTGCATTTTCTTCCCAGATGTGAAGAAACTGATAACCAGTAGGGAAGGAAATGGCTTTCAAATAGCTACAGCTTAAAATCAAAGCTGGAATGTATGAGGATGTACATTACAGCTGACATAAAACACATTCCTGTCCTACTCAGAGGGGCAGATTAGCACCAAAAATATGTTCAGCTTCAGATGTAAACTCCAGTCCTTGTGTTTCCATGATACACAAGCTCACATTAATTTTTAAGAATATTTGCAGGCATTTTTGAACTGTGGCCTGAGTGTAGAGAGAGGGGCACTGCCCTAAAATTCTAGGGTAACTCCAAGGGTTACCATGGAAAGCTTAGATTATATATAATTCCCATAGTTATTTTCACTGCTCTTAATATTTCACATCCATTGCTACAAATATCTCAAATATTTGAGCAGTTAGATACAAAAGAACTATACAGAAATAATACTGCTGCTTAAATTCAGAGAGGAAAGGGTGATTATTAAAATTAATATTAATAATATCTCTTCTGAAATTGAGTGATAAATAAATATTTAATAAATAGATATTTATAAATAGATAAATAAATAGATATAAATATATAATAGATATTTACCTTATATAGATATTTATAGATAATGATGGTATAACATTAATAATATTTACAGATAACAATAGGTATTTACCTTATCTATTGAAAAATAATAAAATTGAGAATTCTCATGTGCATCTTGGGTTTGATTAGCATGAAATAGACTGGTACCGCCTGTTTTAGTCTAGGAGCAATATTATTATTCTTTTTTTTTTCCTCCACAAATATCAACAGTCTATTATTGGCTTTTAAGCTAAATTTCTGTGAAAATTTACCCTCTAGACTCCCTGCTTGATATTTTATGGAAATGTGCATCTTAAGCATTAATTCACTAGACCAAAAAAATATTTTAGGACAGAGAAATGAAAATTGTTGTGGACTGTTGCAACCGATACTAATAAATTTTTTCTTTTTGCAGACTTCAATTACACTGAAAAATATTTTTCCTTTTTCTGTAATTAGCATGTGTCTCTCTCATATGTATTTTTAATGAACAAATTCACATGATAAAACGGACTGGATCCTGATGGAGCACAAAAAAGTTCCCTAAAGAAGCAGTGGTGACCTTAGATGGCGAGAATATTTCTGACCAGAGTGTTCAGAACATGTTCTGAACCTAATGGCTGCTCCCTGGCAGCTTATTCTTATTTGTTGCTTTTTCTGTGGGGTTTCTTTTTCATTCTGTGTCAGGACTGGGTAAATTTTGTGCTGCTTTTTCAAACATCTCTTCCCTGGTCATCTCTTCCCATTGCAATTATATTGCATCCAACTTGGCTTTTCAACTTTGTCCTGGCAGTGCTGAGCTGTGATCTCCTATCACAGGACAGGCTGCCTGGCAGGGACTGCTGTCTGTCTCCAGCTGCCCTCAAAGAACAGAGCATTTAATTGTTCTCTTGGACATTGGGGCATTCCTAGCAGCAGAACCAGGCAGGGCTTTCCACTTGGAGCTCTGAAGGCTGGAGACTTGCAGAGCCCAGAGGAGAACAAGCTACCCCAGATCTAAATAATCTCTGAGTAAAGGTGAAAGGAATCAAAGGAACGAATTAGAAAGGAGACACATGCGAGGGAAGGAGTCAATGGAGATGGTATGAGGACAGGAAAGTGCCAAAAAAAAAAAGGAAAAATGGAAAACCTCTGTGAAAGACGAGGAACAGATGTAATGTGAAATAGTTTCAAAGGCTAAAAAGCATTCCCTGCTGTGCTGCTCCAGCACCTGCCAGAGTGATGCAACAGCACATGTTCAGGCACCTCCTTGTCTGAGGAGTTCAGTGAGGTCCAACTTCCCTCTGTTCCCCATGCCAGGAGGTTTCAAGTGTTACTTTAAACTGTCCATTATTTGGAGAAGAGGAGCAGACACAGACCCCTGAGCACTAACTGAGGACAAACCTTGTTTGTGCCCACCCTGGCTGCAGAGCCAGAACCAGCTCTGCTTTCTCCCTGGCCTGGGCATGGGGTCTGCAGCCCTGGAAGTGGGGAGGGGGATTTCCTAGGATGGGAACAAGCAGAGCTATCACAGATAAGTGATTTGCAAATCCAGGACTCATCCCACTACACTTCAACCACCTGCATTTTAAATGTCTAGTCTAGGAAAGTTGTCTGGGCTGCCTCCCAGAGCAGTGGAGAGATCACTGCCTATGTAAGACTCTTCTCATTCTTCGACAGGCACTTCTCTATATAACTAGGAAAAAATTAAATTGAAAATTCCAAAACTTCAAAAGGTAATCAGTCCCACTTTCAGGATCCAATTGCTAGGGATTAGTCTGATATTAGTAAAGTCTTTGTATCAAACATCTCAAAATGCTATCAATCTGGGCTGGAATCAGAAGCCTAAGAGCTCATCAGCTCAGCAGCCTCTTACCACTCTCTCTGAATTGTTCCTCCTTAAAAGATCCAAAAAGTGCCATAATGAATTATGTTGAAATAGCCACCAGATTATCATGTGCTAGTATGTTAACTTTCCTAGCTGAATCTGCTATTAATGGGATTAAATGTGCATATTTTCCATGTTTATCTCTATATTTCTATATGTTCTTTCTCTTCCCTCTTTTTATTATTTACATTTTTCTTCAACTACCAGATTTTCTAGGCTTGTGAAATAATCACAGAAGTGAGGAACAGTCTGATGTTACTTGCTGTAATTAAGCAAGATATTAAAGGCTTTTAAATAACAGGCCCTTAAAAAAAAAAACCAACAAAAAACAGACTGTAACTTCTTGTCTTAGTCTGAATTAAATCAAGGAAGGGCCAGACAGGGGAAGACAAGAACAGAATAGAGGAACCTCCAGAAAAATAGTGACTCTTCCAAGATATCAAGCACTTTTGGGGAAAGCAAAAGCTTGTTAAATTTTACCAATTAATCTGTAAATGAAAGGTTGAAGGAGATTATCATCTCAGTTGCTTTTAAAGGAAATCAACTTCTGGCCCGGAAAATATGCTATCAGCTGTAAATTTCTCTGCTGTACACTATTTTTCAGGTTCTGAAAATTTCTGAGGATAACCTACACTGTGGATGCATTTATGTGGATCTGGATGGTCAAAGGTGCCCTAAACCTCATTGTATACGAACTAAAATGAGTGAAATTTAAAAGTTCTAATCTTTGCCACAAAGAAGTAGCACTAAGTGTTATTAATGAAATGCTGATAATATTAGTAGATAGAAAATGCAAAGTTTGGCATGGGTCAAGCATGGCTCTTTGCTGTAATGCAACCTCAGATAATAAAGTCAGAAATTGTTATTGAAATAGTGGATCAGTAACACGTATGCAGTGAAGCCTCATTCCCTGCTAAGATTTCATGTTTTCTTACCTGGTCTCTTCTGTAGCTATAAAGAAACCATCATCTGAAGCATCAAGCCAATTTTGCCTCTGTCTCTTGATCACTGGAATGGTGCTGGTCTTAATGGCACTTGCACTGGCTTGCAAGGCCTTCCCATTAGTCATGTGGATGTGGGGAGCAGCATGCTGAAATCACAATAAAAGGGAAAGATGTTTGTCTGAGAATAAGCATAATTCCATTAACGAATTCTGCTGCAAAGGGCAGCCTACACACCTCTCAAAACCCAGCTCATCTGCCTCAATCACTACTTGGGGGCAAGATAACAACCTACCTGTGCCCATTGACATGTTGTATGCATAGGTTTTAAAGCTGTTTAAAAACTGAATTAACTATTGCTAATGCCATTTTATACAAAAAGATATTGAGGCATGAGTCGATGCTATGAACTAAGCAATTCAGAAACAGAAACCCATTGATTTTAGGAGACAATTAACATTTTCTGAGCAAAAAAACTAACCACCCAAGCAATGAGACACAATTTTTTCATCCAACTATGGCACTAAACTAATTTCAAAAAAATGAATACTTCTCACTTTGCAGGTCCTTACTCTGCCTGTTTTTGTTTTTAAATAGAAGTCAATGAATAAGATAAGTGGTTTGGTCCTGCTGTTCACCTGAATGGAAGCAGGAAAACAAAGGTTTATATCACCATGTTGATGCCATGGTTCTTAGGTTTACTCACTGGTCTTTGTCTAGTTAGAGCTACCTGCAATACATCTGCATTCATTTCACAGCTGATAACATCAAACTGAAAATGATGCATTGATTTTCCTCTCAACCTTTCCCCAGAGTAATTGTGCAATGAGAGCAAGTACTCAGATCTAACAAGAGAAGCTGCCTTCTTACACATGAGAGAGTGGAAATGTTTTCTGTATCATCTGTAGCTAATGTTTTGGAAGAATACACCATGAAAAAAATGTGAATCTTGGAAATCTTAATCTTGTTTCCCACATAATCAATTAGCAGCAGGACTAACAACAATTGGACAGAACCAGTTATGATAGAAGACATTACACAAAGATGAAAATTTGCTTACTTTAACTCACATGGATTCAACATCATGTTTTCTTAGGAAGAAGTACTATTTTCTTGGTGAAATAACACCAGTATTCCACATTACTAATAGCATTTTGTAACATTCCTCAAATGCACCCAGTGCTGCACATTCGTAGGAGTAGCCCCTAATTAGGTGACCAACATCACAGTCATGAGTAAGGAAGGGACTTGTAGCACCCACAAAACCAGCAGAACAGAGCACAGAACTGATCTCTTAAATCATGTCATAAAAACATAAAATCCAGAAAATATAAACAAGAGCATAATTTTTTCTGAACAATTCTTACACCCACATTCAAAGCATTATATTCACATAATGACAAAACCCTGATCCACACCATTTGCTCTCTCCAGTAGGACAAATTTTATGCATTGGACAGAAAATTTCCATCTATCCATTATGTTATTCTGAGTAACTGAGCCATCTCTGTGATTCCTTAGATCTCATGTAACAAAACCAAACAAGAAGAGCAGAAACAAGATATCATATTTGAGTGAGTCACATATAAATCTTTCTTAGACCTAAACTATTTTCCTTTGTCTTAAAAACAAAGAAGATTTAGGGTGAATTTAGTTGTTGCACATAGGATCATTAATCTATCTTTGTAGCCCTTTAAAAATATTTACTTTTTTCCATTTTTTCAATCAGTGTCTAGACTGCAGTTTGGCTTTCACATATTTTTTCATATTGGATCTGATGGGGAAAAATACCTAAAAGACATGCTACTAGAAGTAATTCAGCCGTTATTTAGACTAAATTCAGGATAAAATACATAGCTGCTATGAAATTAGAAATTCATGAAAGTTTTTGACTGCTGATCTCTTCTTGTACACAGCGGGTGGTGCTCAAAAAGAGAGTAAGGAGTCATGCATGGAAAACATTGCCACACATCAGATTTCCCATTCAGTATTTGTATCTGGCAATTTCCTGTGCCACACACTACAGAGGAGCATTCAAGGGCTCCAATGGTACATTTTTGTTGTGTTTCCCTACTCAATAAGGGGTTTAAGGTATCTCATGTAAAGATTCAGATCTTTGCCCAGGCTCCTTTCTAGTACACCATTGAATGTTTCCTTTAGTCAAGATAAGAAATGCAGGCAAAAAACGTTCAGAAAATGTACAAGGTACAAAAAGTGTCTTTCCTGTGGCATAAACTCTGAAAAACAGTAAAGCCTGATGGAAAAGTATTTGTCTTTTCACAACACTTTTTCCCCTAGCAGAGCCAGATACTGCAACTAATTCTGAACTTCTGTTTCCTTCTACTTTTATTAGCCCCTAACCCTCATTCTGGGCAAGAGATAACATTATAGAAAATGTCACAAGGCTTACAATATCATCTCATTTCTGTTGCACCAAATTGGTTAGAATTTTCTCTTTTATTTCCTTTCTACCCCAGCCCTTTCAAACTATTTGAAGAAATTAATTACATTTCACAGAAGGACAAGAGAAAATAAGACCATTGTTCTCCAGGCTGTGCTAGGGACCACATTAATTTCAAGTTAATAAAAACAATTGAAGCTCTTGACCAGGAAATCAGTTCATTAGTTCCTCTCAAAAAATATATTCACCAACGCATATGAAAATGAGCATTCAATGGCACTGTCACACTAATATCAACACCAAGAGCAAAATGAACTTTCATACAAAGTACTCATTAAATGCTTTTCTTTTATGATGATGACGAACTCAAATTTTCCCTCCTAGAACACAGTTATACCAGAAAGGTTATGATAGCCTCAAGAATACTCCCTGTGCTACCAAAGAAGTCCTTCTCATTTAAAACTCTTTGCAAAAAGCTTCAGTAATTTCCTCAGAACACCACCATGTGCAATCAGCTGCTCTGCTTTGATTCTGACTCTGTACATCACTAATGAGCTGTGCTCTGAGTTTACAACACAGCCCCTGGTGTTAAGGGCCTGCATGCCAGGGCCACATCAGAGCAGCAGCTGAGCATCAGGAGTTTGCATTGTGGGCAAATCTTCCTCTGTGATGAGTGATTGCTTTCTCCCAAGTTCTTCACCTCAGTCTGAGCACATTCACTGAGATCTCTTGTTCCTCTGTGACAAAACTGTTCCACACTCAAAAGGAGAAAAAACTTTGAGAGCACTCGGAAGAAAAACTTCTCAAGACAAAGGGAGTTCTGATTCAGGCAAACTTACATCCCTTAAAGAACACAAATATTTCAGTGATCAGGGGGTTATCTCTGGGAAGAGTCTCACCTGTCAAACAGGTGGTGTCCAAGCTGCACAGTGAGTGCAGAGACCAAAGGCAATCCTTCCAAGGTCTTCAACAAGGAGGACTTTACATAAAGGCTGGTTGTTGTGCAGCTCCACCTGCCCCTTGCTGATCCATTTCTCTGCTGCTTGAAAGTGCTGCTCATCAAAACTCACCTGGCAAGGGCGTGAATTTCCCATCTGCACACAGTGGACAACTGAGACACCACCAACCTCCAAGGAATGCAGGTGATCCCTTCACAAAGAAGCTACATCTCTTTGTCCCTGTCAAATCTTCTGGGAGCAGCAGTGCTGAGTTACAACTGCAAATCAGGTCTTTCAACACAAGCTACACCTGGCATAAGGCTTTGCTGTGGCAGGGAAACCAAGGAAATGACTGCATAGGATCACTGTACCCATGATATCTGCTCTAGTGGCAGCTGTGAGTCCAATAAAGTCTGAATACTATCCCAAAATCACCTTAAATTAAAGTGGCAACTTATTATAGCATTTTTATTATGAAGAGTACATCTCCTGTCCTCACTGGCTCCCAGAGAAGTACAAGGACACTGAGATGCATAATGGTAAGACAAGAGACGAGTCCTATACAAATTCAGAAATGAGACCCAGATCCTAAATTCTAGCCAAGGTTCCTGCCTATAAGTTGCCCAGTTTTATATATTGCTATATAAGTGGTCAAACATTTATTCATTGAGAGCCACTAAAAATTCTTAAAAGACACTCAGGTTTGAAAAGACATTCAGCTTTGAAATAAATACATAACACTCAGTAATTCAAAGAGTAAAAATTAACAGTGAACCTTTGTACTATGGCTGAAGGAATGTTTAACTAGACTACCATAAATTCCTAAACGGATTTCTATTTATGATTTCTTATTTTTTCCCCCATTGTTTCTAAAAGGAAAACATTCCCTTTGCCTTAAATTTACATTTTTAGGGTATTTTTGTTGTATCTTTAAATGAAACAAAACAAAAAAATCAATTGAAAGCAAGCAGAGCAAAAGATGCTCTCTACAAGGAGAAAGAAATCACTAGAATAAATCAGCTATGCTCAGATGACTGGCAATAACCCATATTAATTGGTTCCATATATTTTGCATTGACCTAATTATACAATACATCATTTAAAACAAGTTTAGAATTACCTTAAGTTTAATCAGGTATTGATTCTCTTTTGCCACACCTGAGGTATTCCTATTTCCAAAGGGATTAGCGTTATACCTTTAATAAGCATGAAGGCTTGGGGATGGTTTACTTATTCATAGAAGTGTGAAGTTAATGCAAAAATTAATACCCAAAATCTCTACAGAGCATGAAGTTGCAAATGTTGATAATAGTATGCAGGCACACAACCACTTTGGGTATAGAATTTCATTAAAAAACCCAAGGGCTATTAAAAATGAAAGATGTTCAAACAACAGATCATATACAAGAAAATAAGCAGGTACTCAACACAAGTATAACTTCGGAACCTCTGGATTTGCTATCAAACCTTTCAGGAACACCTACAATAGTTGTAATGCTGAAAATTTTGTGTTTTATGTGAAAATGCTGCAAATGTAATGCTGCAATCACTTTTCTGTGCAAGGGAAACAAGCCTACCAAAAAACCCCAAAAGAAACAACGCTCCTAAAAGATGACAGCCGACTTGCCAAAGCCTCTGGGCCAAAGTACTGCAATGTTTATAGTCCCTGCTTGTCATATATGGCACACAAAACCTATATAACCTCTGAATACATCATGTCATAGAAGGTATAATTTTGAAGTAAACAGTTATTTATGGAAATCAGTAAATTAGTAATGAAAGATTAAGCTAGGCAACTATGCACAGAATAAAAGGAAATTTAATTTATAGCTAAAAGAGAGCATGCTCTCCCTCTCCCCTCATCACACAGATGCTTAAAATATTTTCTGGGTTTTTATTTTTATGAACAAGTATCTGAAACAAAAAACAGGCAGCTATCATTGCATTTAAATACAGAAGAAAAATTCTTGTAACGTCCTCAGAAAAACTGGACTTTGTTTTTTTAGCAGAGCACACTCTATACCTTGCTGGCTATGACTTCAGCAATAATCTGAATATTCAGGGACAAGATCAGATTTAATACCTTACATTATTTCAACACCTATATATGCAACTTTAAAGAAGTGCAAAAACTTCACCTTGGTAAGACAAATGTTCTTTTACATCAAAGCAGCCAAGGCAGTAACACAAATTTGCTGTGGTACTTCTGACATTCTGATGACTACAGGTCATGCTTTAACTTTTTATGTTACAATATAACTGTAATCAGTCAGAAAGAGAGGACTTCAGAGTAAGTATTTGTTACAGTAGCATTTTACATTGGCTCTCAGCAGCACTGCTTTACTACATCTGCATCAGATGTATCATCTCATACTGTTTCTAATGCAAGGAATACCATATTTCCTGGTTTTCCTGCCAGTTTCTATTTACTCACTGGGGAGTAAGAAATTTTCTTTTACACATTCAGTTATGCTTTAGATGCAGAGTAGAGCAGACATTGCTGCAACAATTTCTCACTAAGAAGAATACTTACCTTTATTTCTACCTTTATTTATTTAAGTGCAATGAACAATTACTGCATGCTGACTGCAGAATATTCACTTGAGGTCTGAGCCATCTGAGCTGTCAGCAGAGAGGTCTCGAGAGGTTTAAAACACAGGAACCTCAAGAACTCATGTTATTTAAAAACCTTTTCCTTCTCTCTTTGAAAGTTAGGACATGTTGTGGTGTGAGAGAAAAAATATATAGGAAAAATCCTCACTCTTTTGGCTCAGATTTTAGAACTGTTCAGATATATTAATAGAAAAGAGAGAATGAGTATCTCCAGAGTACAATTAATAGGACAAAAAAGAATAAAGGTAAAGCAGAGTCAAGGGTTCACCAGCTTCAACACAATTGTCCTGCTCTTTTTCCCAAACCAATGCAGTATGGAAAAAACATTGAAAAGTTTTTCAATCCCTTCCAAAATTTCATAGCAGGGGAATACCCTTGAATAGCTAAGCATCTTCTTTTGAAATGGGTGTACTTAAAACAAATCCATGACCAAGAAGGATTACATCACATCCAGTAGGAAACAGAAACATCACTTTTCCAGACATCTCGACTGTTCTGAAATCTGTTGTGCTCTGTAGTTCTTACCTATTTATAATTCATTTGCACTGGATTATTAATGTCCATTGATGACAAAGGCAATGAACTATATTAACCCTTTATCCCCTGCAGAATGAAGAAATCCATGGGGGAATTTACCTGTCCCATAAATGCCATACATAAAAAAGGTATAAACTTGAAGGGACGCCCTAAAAACTGTAGGAATGGAAATAAACAAGCTCATGTAATGATTTGCTGAGCTTTATTCTAAAATTTCAACACTCTTCTCAAAAACTGGTATTTTCCAAAAGCAGAAAGCCCTCTCCTCAAGCACCCACAGGACAGGCATCAATCACAAGAGATTGAGAAAAGTTTTCTCTACGTGAATTGTTGTTCAGCCCTTACCTAACTTTATGAGGAGTTTGAAAAAGAAAGAGACCAACATTTCTCACCCTATAAAAATGCAAGATAGTCACTAAGTGCGTGACATTTTTTTACATTAAGCTTTCTAATCTCATTTTTGAAAGTGTATCTGTCCTCTTAAACACTTCCAATTTCTGGAACCCAAATTATTAAACTCAAGGAGAAGTCAGAAACTGACCTCTGAGAAATGTTATGCAAAAAATTACTCAGCTATTGTTCTGAAATTTAAATGTGCTCTGTCCCAAGTGATATAGATAGAATTCAAGAAATTTTATTTACATTAATTTGATATAATCAAAAATCAATTAAACATAGAGCATAGAATTGTAGTTGAATTTTTCAGCTATTCAAACTGACAGCACTGTTACCTCTTAAGCTCTTTAATTTCTGATTTTTTTCCCCAAGATTTCTCATGAAATAAATACATACTCATTTTATGTCTACAATGATATTGAAATTTAAAAAAAAATTAAAAAAAAAAGCCAGTGGCTTAGGATACTACTATATCTACTTAATTTTAAAGGAAAAAATCATAGCTATAGGCAGATCAATACCTATAATCCCCTCTATACTTACCATGATTGTTCTTGTTGTATGGCTGGATGATTCTGGAAAATAAAAGAACCACAGCACATTAGAATGTTTTCTTTATCCCCAAAAGCCCTGTGTTCTGATGCTCACCCCGAAGGCTAAGATGCTACTGCTCAGCTACAACAATGAACACATCAAAAATGCAGAGACTGGAAAAATTTCTCATGAAATGAGCATGAGACTCATCATTGGTCCTGAATATATATGGCATGCTATAATATGCTGTTAACTGCACTCGTTCTCTTTGCTTAATTATCCTCTTCTGCAAGAAAATATAAAAATGGAACTAATTCATAATTCATGTTTGAAGAAGTGAGTTTTTTTTAATTTTCCTTTCAACATATGGCATCATGAAGGGTTAGCTCTGCAGACAAAAATACAGATAGTATCAACATAATTCCATTACTGTTCCCATTTTAAAAAGTTTTTATAAAACTAGGCAACCCTTTTTCTGAGAGTTTTGAGGTGGATGCTCAGTTTGAAACTGACAAAGCTTTTTGAGAAATGCAACATGCACAAAAGTTATTCTCTCCCATATGATAAATCAGGAGTTGATCAACTGAGCTCATTGTTATATTCATATAAATTGCAGAGCAATCACTACTAGGCCAATAATTAACATAGATTTCACCTTGCCATTCAACTCAGATTGCTTTTGCTTTTTACTTTCCCTAAGAACATAAATCACATTCTTTTTGGCTTAAAATGTTACAGTTCACATATTAGAGATCTTGTTCTTTTTCAAAGCAGTGCAACTTCAGTAACAAAACATAAAAAGTTAAAAAACCAGCAAGGAAACTCACTGCTGGTCTATAAGATGATACTACCAGCAGTCTCACAGACTCGCTCAAAAATTTGGATAGGACACCTTGTTGGCCATAGAAAGTTCTTAAGGAAGGGACATTTATCAAAACCACATGTCTTTATAAAATGTACACAAGTCTGAATTAATTGAATCAGTAGATTCAATTAATTCAATATCTTTTTCAGTTCTGCAAGCAAGATAAATTCCAAATAATTACTTTTTTTTAATCCTTTTCTTGGTTCCAAATTGCAACTTACAGAGTTTCCAACTAGTATCGCTCACACAAAGAATTCTTGAGGGATTTTATTATTGTTAAAAATTGTATTAAAGAGATTAAAAGGACATGAGAACAGCTGCATATCTCTCTCTCAAAAATAAAAAAAGTAATTACACCCTTAAAGTGGCATTTCCCTTTCATTTTGAGGAGTCACCTTAGTCTGAAGGTACAGTTCAATCACTGATAGAAAAAAGGTAAACCATTTTAAACATCTCAAACTATTTTTAAACTCCAACATTCAACAGAAATTCCGGTATATAGTTTACATTTACATTTGTACAAGTCTTCATCCTTACTCAGTTTTAAATAAGAAATATTTATATCACTAAGGTCACATTGACAGTACTGTAATGTGAATACCTACCAAAAGCCAGCAATATCTCAGTTGTAAGCTCCTCTACCAGCCCTCTTTTCCCCTCTTTTTTCATGTAAAAGTTATTACTTATAAATACCCATTTAGGTCACTAGTCCTGTCATGGTTTGAGCTTGGCACAGAGTCAGTGCCCTCTATGAAAATGCCTCACCTTGGTGTCTGCTGTGAGATGTGACCAGGAATAAGCAAAACAGGCTTCAACTTAAACATAAAGAACACTTTATTACTTAAAACTACAGGAAAAATAGGGAAAGACTATAAAGAAAAGAAAAAAAAATTGAAAACCTTACAAAAACTACTTTTCTTCTTCTTCACTCCCTGACTTTCTCAATCTAATACATTCTTTCAAAAAACACTAACTGCCCAGCCCAGCACGATACTTTAGTATACTCAAACTGCAGTTCATGAAGAGGAAAGGAGTCTTTCTCGTTCTATAGGCTTCTCGTGGAAACACACTGAGAACTTCGTGTGCTTCTTTGTTATTTCAGCATCGCCCAGAAGAAAAAAAGTCTTTCTGCTGCTTGTAACATCGTCCTTCCATGCTCAGTGTTCTCACTACTGACGGCATGGACTAGAGCTGCTTTTAGGGTGGTCTTTCAAGGATGTCTTGTCTCACTCTAAAAAGGCACAGTCTCTGCTTTTGAGACATTTGTCTCCCCCATATTTTTCTAACTCTCTGGGGCCGGGGGGTCTTCACGAATGAACTTTCTTGGTTTTGAGGCACTGCCTCTCCCTAAATGCAGTCTGTGTCACAGGAACAACTGAGTCTATGGCTACAAGAAAAAGTCTAGCCAAAAGGCCACTTCAAATCATCTCTCTCCATCTAATCATCTCTACAATCTCTGGGCCAAGTCATCTCATCTCTCATCTCTCTTCTTATTCAGCTTCGAGGAGGATTAGCATTTTTGTAAGGCTTCAGTCATGCAAGAAAGGGTTAAAAGTTTTCAGTCTCTTTGCTGTCGGTTCTGGAGCGACTCTTACGCACGCTGCTCACACGCTGCCGCTGCGGCCGGGCAGTCTCTCTCTTTCTCCTCCTGGCTGGCTGTTCTCCCGGGGGGAGGGGGGGCTGGCTGCCCGAGGGCTGACTCTCTGGGACTTTCTACCCTTCTATCTTCGAAGCTCTCTTGAAGCTCTCTCAACTCCATCTCTGTCCAGGCTCTAAGCTTACTGCAAGGCTGGCCCCTCCCCCGCCCAGCAGCAGCGGGCTGGGCGGGGGAAGAGATCTGACTTCTTCGCCCGACGATGTCTAAAAGAGGAAGTGCCAGGGCAGTGCCTTGCTTTTAACTCCTGTGTATTCTCGGAGGTGTGTCTAAACTCTACTGGCTACACCAGGTGTCAGTATGAAACCCAAAACTTTTATTGGTTTGACCACAGCTTCTCAGAATTCTCACTCCTTCCTGGTCAAACCATGACACTCCACCCTTCATCTTCTGAGAATACACTTTCTAAAATTATCAACAAAATTACAAAACACTTCTACACAACAATACTTTAGATTCACTATCTATCTACTTTAACTTAGTACATGCTTTTCTTATTCTTCTTGGTTTCATCTCACAGCTTTATCTCATCATTCTCTCGTGATTCGATTCCCGGTCAGGGAACCAAAAAATGTCATGGTTTGAGCTTGGCACAGAGTCAGTGCCTTCATGAAAATGCCTCACCCTGGTGTCTGCTGTGAGATGTGACTAGGAATAAGCAAAACAGGCTCCAACTTAAACATAAATAACACTTTATTACTTAAAACTACAGGAAAAATAGGGAAAGACTATAAAGAAAAGAAAAAAAAATTGAAAACCTTACAAAAACTACTTTTCTTCTTCTCCCACTACCTGACTTTCTTAATCTAATACATTCTCTCAAAAACACTAACTGCTCAGCTCGGCACGACACTTTAGTATACTTAAACTGCAGTTCATGAAGAGGAAAGGAGTCTTTCTTGTTTTATAGGCTTCTCGTGGAAACACACTGAGAACTTCGTGTGCTTCTTTGTTACTTCGGCACTGCCCGGAAGAAAAAAAGTTTTTCTGCTGCTTGTAACATTTTTTTTCTATGTTCAGTGCTTTCACTACTGAGACATGGACTCAGAGTTGCTTTTAGGGTTGTCTTTCAAGGATGCCTTGTCTCACTCTAAAAAAGCACAGTCTCTGCTTTTGAGACAACTGTCTCCTCCATATATTTTTAACCTCTTGGAGCCGGAGAGTCTTCACAAATGAACTTTCTTAGTTTTGAGGCACTGCTTCTCCTTAAATGCAGTCTGTGTCACAAGAACAACTGAGTCTATAGCTACAAGAAAACGTCTAGCCAAAAGGCCACTCTAAATCATCTCTCTCTATCTAATCATCTCTACAATCTCTGAACCAAGTCATCTCATCTCTTATCTCTCTTCTTATTCAGCTTCGAGGAAGATTAGCATTTTTGTAAGGCTCCAGTCATGCAAGAAAGAGTTAAAAGTTTTCAGTCTCTCTGCTGTCAGTTCTGGAGCGACTCTTACGCACGCTGCTCACACGCTGCCGCTGCGGCCGGGCAGTCTCTTTCTCCTCCTGGCTAGCTGTTCTCCCGGGGAGAAGGAGAGGAAGAGGCTGACTGCCCGAAGGCTGACTCTCTGAAACTTTCTACTCTTCTATCTTCAAAGCCCCCCCGAAGCTTCCTCAATCCCATCTCTGTCTAGGCTCCAAGCCTACCGCATAGCTGGCCCCTCTCCCGCCCAGCAGCAGCGGGCCGGACAAGAGAGAGATCTGACTTCTTCGCTCGACAATGTCCAAAAGAAGAAGTGCCAGAGCAGTGCCTTGCTTTTAACTCCTGTGTATTCTCAGAGGTGTGTCTAAACTCTACTAGCTACACCAGGTGTCAGTATGAAACCCAAAACTTTTATTGGTTTGACCACAGCTTCTCAGAATTCTCACTCCTTCCTAGTCAAACCATGACAAGTCCTCAAGGCAATTTTTAAACTGGTAGTATAAGAACTAAATATTGTGATAATCTACTGTTTCCTGATACTTGAACATATTTGGCACTATTAAAGAGTAAGAGAAGATCACAGTAGAGGGAAGAACTCTGTAATCTGTTAAATTTTTTTTCTTCACAGTAATTTTTGTTATTAAAACTTTTTTTTTTTTTTTGGCATGGCAGTAAAATAACATTTCAGGACCTGAATATTCCTGGGGAAACACAGAGACTGCATTAATGGAATAATAAATAGCTGAGACAAAATTCATTCAATTTATAAGCATAAGTATCCAGGAAAAAAAACCCCACCCAACCATCTTATCTCCAAGAGCACATTTCCTGAAGAATCCCGAATGTAGGCAGAATTATCCACAAAGTTAACACAAAGAATGAGGCTTCTTGTCTCTTGAAATAAAGGAGAGATGCATTACAGAGTGCTTTCAGTCACTTCCAAAATGATCATAGCCCACAAACAAAAAATCCACTTTTTTTTTACAGAGATACTTGAAACCTTCCCTCTTACTCAGAGGTGCTGTGCTGTTGGCATAGCTCTATATGCCAAATCTATAAAAACTGTGCTTAGCCATGATTGTCCCAAAATACACAGACATGCTCTCACTCAGTTGTCTGTGAAAGTGAGAAGATCTCCCTAAAATGAGCTGAGGAACAACTGAATTTTCCTGGAAATTGTTAAACAGTGTCTTTCTGAAAAGAACCTGACAGACGCCGTTAATGCAGTGCCAGCAGCTGTTAACTCCAGGATATTACCATACTGATAACCTAATAATAAAACCCAGCCAAGGAGTGAAAAAGATGTTATATTTGTAAATATCCCTGTTATATCATGCAATAGACTCATTCTCTTTTTCTCCATCTATTTTTCTTGCTGTAGATACTGAAATATCATCTAAGTTGCCAAACAGCAGAGACTTGACTATATCCATAAATACAAAGGTAGGAAAAGAACTGTTTATTAAGTAGATGTAGTCAAAAGCTTCTAGGATTAACTAGGACTACTAATTAAGGTGCCGTTGTTACAAAATTTAAACTCTTATATACTCTGATACACAAATATTCAGACTTTAGAACTGAGCAGACGCCAATTTCTTCCAGAAAATAATTACACCCTGACTTGGCAGTTTCTGAAAAACACTTATATAGGGACACACCAGCCAATTTTGTGGAAACCTTTTAACTAAGGCAACTAAAGAAAAAAATCCTTGCTTAAAAAGGCAGTCACACAGCATTAGAAACCTTTACAAAGGGTCTGCACATTAATGCAAACTCCAGTGCAGCTCAAGGGGATCAGACATTATTTAAAAACCGCAAAATTCTTGGTGTTGAAGAGAACAGAAGGCAGAGCTTTGGATTTTCATTTTTATCTGCCAAGTTCTACAATGCTTTAGGGAATTGACATAATCTGGCTCAAATTTTAGTGAAACTGGAACCGGTGGACACTTGGTTTATGAGTGAGTTCTTACAGCAAGAACTGTGATCTGTACTTGCACCCCTTCAGTAGGAAGGGAATTCCAGGATGGAGACTGGTTCTCCCCTTAGGGCAGTGAGTGCCAGGGAAGTGGATTGCTCATTTTGAGCAGAAGTGACCAGACATCACCACCACTAACAGGGGTTTGTAGTAATGTCACGTGGGGGAGTTTCAGTAAATGCAGCTTCAGTGCTGATAAGATGTTTATAGGTTTATTATTGTGGAGAAATTGATGCACCAACAACGGAAACTGCCTAAGATGCTCCTGTGCCCTTTCTACAACATATTTATTTGAACTCAAACAGAAATGAGTTGGCTGTAGAAGACATTTCCTCACATTAGAATGCGCTTCACCAACCATATCGACCAATCAAATATTTCTCCCTTTTCCAGGCAGTAGGGCACCATAAAATTTCCCACTGTAAAACCATTTAAGGCTAAATCAGAAACAGTGCACTGCTTAGGGACAGTGTCAGCCACATAATTATTTCAAGTTTACATATTATTTCCCAGCAACATGCTATTTTTAGTTACATATCAGAACCCTTTTCCAGCTGTTCATGTGTTATTTGTATATGTTATATTCTTTATTTCTGCTGATAGAAAACAGAGTTTCCAGGTATTTCTCTTTTTTATTTAACAGGATTACTGAAAATACTAATGGGTGAAACATGTCCTACTTCTAAAACTTCCAGAATAAATATGCTTGAAGATAATGTGATTTTGACAGGTGGAAAATAAAGGCAGACTGGCAATATCAGAACTGTTCAATCCTAGCAAAATTTCAGCATAAGACTTTAAAGGTTAACTTCACCTAGGCTGGACCACTTTATGAAAAAATCTGAGAAAGGAAGGCTGCTTCATTATTTCTCCTCTATTTGGGTTATGAATGTTTTGAGTAACCAAACATAATAGGTTTTTTTCCTCCCAGTTTACAGCAACTGAACAAGGGACATTTTTAATTCAAAAGTATTACTAAAAATATATAAATATATACGTATGTCTGATAGTAAGAATGATTTTTGAGGAAGACTCTTATTCTCTCAAGACAAAAATTTTAAACACTGGAGGAAGAATATATGGATGGAAAAAAAAAAAAGAAAGAAAGAAAAAAAAAAACCAAAGAAAAAATAAAAAGAAAATCCAAAAAAGAAAAAAAGAAAAAACCCCCCACAACTAACCAAGCAAAAAAACTCCAGAATAAAAACCCACACCAAATATCACAGACCAGACACAGGATCTTTCTAGTTCCACTGCCTAAGCACTTTGTAAAGATGCATTCCCTTTTGCATTATTTACTAAAATTGTTAGGAACTATTGCTCTGCAATCACAGCTCACAAAAAATAATCAACCTACTTGCCAGTAATCATACACAGAAGCATTGTGAATATGAACTCCAGATCTTGAATCAGAACCCATAATTCAGGAGGTAATATGCTGCTAATCCTGTTATCAAAAAAACAGGATTCTCTTTCTGCAACTGTAATTCTTTAAAATAATACTAGGGGAAAGTAGTGATTCTAGGAATTAAGCTCTGGCTATTTGCATTGTGGTTTAAATGTTAACTTAATTACAGTGTTGTTTCCTGTTTGAAGAGCTGATTCATTCTGCCAATTAGGAAATCCAATGTTAGTGCAGATTCATGTCTACACAAAACCTGTATATTAAAACAACAAACACTGACTCCACAGCAGAAATGGGGCATTTTACCATGAAGTGCCCTTCCCTCCACCTGGGATCCCACTTGCTTTGCTCTTTCTGATCCCTGCTGCCACCAGTGGTACCAGAAACATGTGTGCACTGGTGAGTTCAGGGATGCAACACACCAATTTTTCATAAGCATTCATTTCCTTGGCACAACAAAAGCAAAGTGATCTATGGCACACTCCAAGTAGTGCTTTAAAGCATGAATGTGACTCTAGATTTTTGCTTTTCTTGTGAATCAAAGAAGCCTTACAAAACCAAAGAGAGATTTTTGAAAGAAAGGAATAAGTGCCAAAGGAATCAATAATAGTGCTTTATTCAATTTCTAATGTACTTTCACCCTGGGAAATAATTCACATTTCTCAAGACACAGTAAACCTGAGCATTTCAGTTGAATGGATATTGTATTTTGACTTTGGCATAACAAAAGTAATCGCTGTCTGTATTTTAAAAAATACACAACGTGCTTAGGAACAGTTCTTTCTCAGAGGAAATCCAAAGAAACCTGGGTTTGCAGAAATGCTTTTGCTCCTCCCAAGCACTCCTGTGGGCAAATTACACTGCTTACCTTTTCTCACTGAAAAATACCCTGCAGTTTAAGCAGTCATCAGAGAAGGGAAGACTGTTCTTTTATTTGTACTCAAAGGAGCTCAAATACTTGGAAGACAACTGTAATATAAATTCAATGTACATGTGAGATAATGTACATTGTGAGACAAGGAATAGTTTTCTCAGTTTTAAGAAATTCTAAGGGGAAAAGATATTTCTCTTCTATTTTTTCAGACAAAACTATTTTCCTCCTCCTTGGTTGTTGTTCGCGTTAAGTCACAATATCACTTGCATCACTGGGTTTGGAGAAATGAAGACTGAAAGGGGAAGTGGGGAATCATCAACTCACTGTTTTATAACACATAAATTTAAATAGGGAAAAAAATTAACTTGATGCTTGCAAATATGAGATGCAGAAGCTTAGTTCTACAAATGATTGACAATGTCAGCAGCAACATCCTGGGGTAATTAAGGCCTGTGTCACTTTCCAGGCACATTATTTGGGCTCTGGAAGTTGTCAGTAGTTCATCATCTTCAGTATCATGATTTGTACCTCTGCAAAAACAAGTGAATTTACTAACCACAGAAATGTAAGCTTTAGAGCATTTGAGTTTCCTAATAAATATTTTAAATTATTGCTTCCAACTGCACAGTGAAAATAGAGAGAAATTGGCTACTCTTGTGCAAGCTGCAAAATTTAAATGTAAAAAGGTTGTTAGGTCAATCTCTTGAGGGTCAGAGATGGTTTTAATGACTCTGTATAGAAAGGCAGGACTAAGCTCTTAAGTGTTTCCTGTAATGATATAAGCATAAAAGCAATATATTTCAGGAAGTAACTAAAAGCCATAAGCACCTTTCCATATTCCTTTGCTTTCCTCAGTAAATGACAGTAACACAGCATCATTTTTTCCTGAGAGATCTATTTTCCATGTTCACATTTTCATCAATGCCAGTGCACACATTTGACTGAGAAATCTGCAGCTGAATATTTTAAAGCGTTTTCTGGCTATACCAAAGACCAAAGCTAGAACATGCATGTCCAAAGCAAACTTCAGAGGGAAAACTGACTGTGGAGCAATATATAGCTTTTGTCTCTCACTTTTGGGAAGAGTGAGTACACACAATCCAGCATTAATCATACCTTGTGCTTTAGGATGGAAGAAATGGCAAATTTTCACATAGCAGCTTGTTTGCCACAGCTCATTTCTACTCTTTCTGTTGGAAATCACTGGTATGTTAAAGGAGGTTTATAACAATTTTGGTAGGTTTACAGTTTATTAATGTGTAAGAGAAAATTTATGGTTTTCTTTTTTAAAGTAACAGAGCACCAGATGTTTTTTGATGAGCAATCCATGCTGCTCCTCTGCCACCACAGCAGAACATCTGTCTCTACCAAAACACAGTATTGTGATAACAATCAGACATCTTTGAGAAAAAACAACTCACTCACTGCTGAAAAATTCCATCCTAAAGTGAAACCTCCTTCCCTTTAATGTACTTTCACATAATGTTATGTGAACTCAATTATAATGAACTTAATTATAATAATATTATAATTATTTTCTCTGTTTCAGATAAAATAATTGTAGCTTATTATAGAAAGAAAATATATTCAAGAAAATACATTCAAGAAAATTTGGGTCAGGAAAGGTTTTAGTCTCCCTGTATGTCTGTCAGGCTGCTGATGTTTTCATCTGTTTGTTATAAATTCCCCATGGAAAACTAGAAGTGAAATCTACGGCTTTCTCCTTGCTCATCTCCTGAATAGCCAATAGTATCAGTCATAAGCATAGAGAGAAGGATTGACCAAAACAGTATCTAAGAGAGAAGGAACATCTTTTTGAGGTTTTTCTCCATTTGCCAATTTCTCATGTCACCTTCTCATCCTGCCAGGCCAGAGATGTGTAAGTTCCCAGGAAAACAGACCCCAAAAGTGTTGCCTTATTCCTAGATAATTCATGTATCTGCTGTGCACTTCAGTATATTCCAGAACAGAAATTGGACTGTTGAAAGCATCCTCTTGAAGGCAGCAGGACATGTCAGACTGAAATACAGCACTAAAGGTATGGCAGGGAGGAAAGGAGGATCAGGGCTGTTAATTGGAGTCCCTTCAGCTATGAAATGCTGGCTCTTTTATTTTTGTCCACAATATGAAAATGGTATCAACAGGCACAGACAGATTTCTGTACCTCATCAGTGATGCCGATGCCTTGGACATCCTGTGGATATTCTGGTTCTCATGCATCTTTCCAAAGGTAAGGAAATGCATGCCAGATGACAGAAATTATTCTTGTGTAAAATACCTCTACCTGATGTTTCCAAATACTATAGGCAAAATTATCATTACTCACCCTGCCAAAACAATAGGCTGACGTAAAATTTGACTACTTGGATGCACTGTTCCTCACAGTTAAGCAGCTTGTGGGAGAAAGTAATTGCTTGGAATAATTTCAGACGCTGTAATTTAAAGATCAGATTCAAAATATCTAAAGCACTTTACAGTCACACCTAAATCTTCCCATCATCAACTCCAGTAACAAAATTGGATACATGTAACCTTCTGCAACATCGTGATTTTCTGAAGATGGAATTTTCCCACTTGAAAGAGGCTATCTTCATGGCAGAGAACCACTTAAATATCTTATGCTGACTTTAATTTCAGCAGCAATTGAAATGCTGCATCTCAGAGTAGTTAAAAGCTCCAGTATGTATATTACACAAAAGCTTCTCAAAGTACTGTGAGTTTTCCAGAACAGCAAAATGCCAGTTCACTGGCACTTTTTATTACATCTCACGGAATGCAAGATTTGCTGTTGTTGGAAAATAAAATGAAAAACACTTTTCTAAGACCATCCAGCAAAACTCTTCCTCCCAATCAGGGACACAAAAACCTACAAGTTCCTCTCTCTAGCTACAATACACAGCACTTAAGTAAAGCAATTCCACTCACGTCCATGACTGACAATAGCAAGATACCAGGGCACAACATCCCCATTAAAAAAAGATAAATGAGGGAGCTCATTTATCAATTACATCAAAATCTTTCTAGAGGTGCATCCATGGAAAACTGAAAGGGAATGTTGTGCTGCATTAGCTAAAAGCAGAACTCAAGACAATGTAAGGCTTGTATAAGAAATGCTAATCTTGTTTATTATTCTTAAAAGCATTTAACTAAATATTAATGACGTTTCTCATAATCTTCCCCACTTCCCCAAAGAGGCATAAAAATGTGCCATTTCCATAATGTACTGCTATATTCAAAGCAAATAATTATTAATTTGCTTAAAAAGAAATTCTGCCAAAAATAAGACACTCATCTAGGCAGTAAGATTGACTTAAATTATGCTAATCTAAATATATATTTGCACAAGCCTAAGCAACATTTATTTGAATGCTGTGAAATATTGTACATCTTAAGTAAATATATTTATGTGGCTTTCTCAAAACAAATATCTAATACTGTTGGAGAAAAGGTAAACTTGAAAATGCAGACATTTACATGTAAATAATATTAAGATTATGAAAACAGCAAATGAGATTTAATATAAATTCCCCATGCTCCATTTTGTTTGCTCATTTCACCAAAGCATGCACTGAAAGGCAGAATCTGTCATCATCTCCATATCAAGCCTTCTGGATACTGTTAATTGATACAATACAATCAAACCTGCAGCAATCAATACTATTTTGGAATCAAAAAAGCTTTTTAGTGTATTTATAGTAACACAAAAACTCTGGAGGCTGGCAAAACCTTTCACTGCACAAATAGCACACCGTGGTCAGGAAAATTACAGAAACCACCACTTCCCAAGCTGATCTGGTATTGAAGAGAAGCTGGATAAAACACAAGCAAAAAGAAAAATATATTTTATATTTACCATTAACGTGGGGAGGAGGTAAATGGTGAATACTGAAGGTAATCAGTTTTAAGTCAGAAGAAATGGAATCTGTGCTGCTGAGTATCATTACTACTAGTTCCTTATTTTTTCATTGCATTTTATTTTCACAGCTCCACATTTTAATCAAAGAGAGAGGCAAGAACAAAAATACACATTTTTTGTACTAAGATAATAATTTTTGCACTAAAAAATACAGATTTGGCTTATTTAAGATATATGCTTTCCAGTATGTCGTTTTCACAGGAAACAGATAAGCAGAAATATTGTATTTGTGCGGTGCCCCACGACAGGAAGGAATTATGCATCTGACTCCATGTTCTTAGAAAGTTAATTATTTTAAGATACTATAGAAAGCTACCAAGACAATAATGACTCTTTCTAGAGCCCCGACACAGCTTGGCCCTGATCGGCCAATGAGTGAAAACACAGAATCACGCCAGAATCCAATGAAACAATCACCTGTGGGTAAACAATCTCCAAACACATTCCAAAGCAGCAAAACACAGGAGAAGCAAATTAGATATTATTGTTTTGCTTTTTCTCTGAGTCTTCTCAGCTTCCCAGGAGCAAAATCGTGTGCAAAGGGATTATTCCAGAAAATACCACACAGAAATATCTCCTAAAGCAGTGACTTGCAGTTCTCAATATTACTTTTTCAAATTAGATGTTATTTTGTGCAAATGGCTTTAACAGAGCTGACTGTTTGATACACACTAACTGGTGTACCTAATAACTGGTTTTACACACTCTTTACTTTGAGAACATCTATACTAAGTAGAAGAAAAATTTTACAGATTTCCACGCATGCCTCCTTACAGAGACATAAGGAGGGGTTCAATCATAATAATTACCTTGAACTTACTGCCTTCTCTGCTGGAGAAATGTGCAGGTTGCAGCAAGATGGGGGTCAGTGTCTTCTCACAGATGAGAAGCGATAGGAGAAGAGGAAACAGCTTCAAGCGATGCCAGCGAAGGTTTAGGTTAGATATTGGGGAAAACTACTTCACTGAAAGCACTGTTGAGCAGTGGAACAGGCTGCCCAGGGAAGTGGTTCAGTCACCACCATCCCTGGAGGGGTTTAACACTTGGGGCATGTTGGGTTTAGGGCTTAGCAGTGCTGATTAAGGGTTGGACTTCATCTTTGAGGTCTTTTCGACTGAAAGCACTCAATGATCATCTTTACATCCAAGGGAAGCTAATTCATCACTCAGAGCTCTCATGGAGAGCCCAGTCCAAGGGCCAGCATTGGTGGAGGGGGAGGCCTTTGTCCACATTCTCATGCAGAACTCCACCTTCAAAGATGCAGTGGAAAGCCAGCATTTATGGCTCTGCCTACCAATGCAGACATCATATTTTCTTCCAGCTGCAATATTTTCTCCCATGGTGTCACCTTGGTCCCCCGAAGAGCCTGTGTTGCCATGAGTGTTGTTTGTCTGTGGTGTAATAGCTGCATGCTGAGCAGAGGAGCAAGCAATCCTCTCTTCTGTGTATTCTCACTTCTTGTCAAAGGATGTCATGATTCCTATCTAGGTGTTATTAAATGTACAGTAGGTGTTTTCACTGCAGTACACAAGTAGTGTTTGCAGTGACAGAAAAACAAGATTATGGGGAAGATGATGGATAATGAATCAAGTTTTTACCCCTTTATTTGGAATACTATTTCTATGAGCTTGTCTGAAAGGCAATTCCTCTCCTTTCTACCTCAACCTATTCTGTGAAGCATGAAAGCAGACAGTCACCTCTTTTGTGAACATTTTTGTGAACAATTTCTCCTTTTGTGAACATTTCTCCTGAGCAGTCTATTTGAGAGCCAAACGTCTGGCAGATTTCTACCCTCAATAACCTTATTCAATTACAGAACAAATAAGCTAATGGTTTACAGAAGTTATATCTCACAAAGAGATATCAGGAATGCATGCATGCCTTTTCTTTTAGTATAAACATTATATTCTGCTGGATTCTCCTCTTATTTGGACAAGGTAAAACTGTTTGTTGTTAGAGTTGAAAAATCTTTCTGTTTGGTGAAGAAAAAAAAAATCAGAAATTTACAGTCACTTTTCAGGATGAAAAATAAAGATCATCTGAGAAAAGTTAGTCTTACCCAAAAATTTCCATCCTTTTTTTTTTTTTGTTGTTGCTGTTGTTTGGTTTTTGGTTTTGTTTTGGTTTTTTTTTGTTGTTTTGTTTTGTTTTGTTTTTTGTACATCTTCATTCCTGCTCTTGGTTTGCACTGAGGTGTAACGAAGTGGCTGGATACACCAGGCATAAAAGTCACCTCTGGCACTGCACAGTGTACAGAAAAAGCCTCTCCTGCACCTCTGTGACACACTTTTTGCTTCCTACTCTGCAGGCACAGTGGCTTTCTAAGGTGCAATGCAAAAAGGCAAAATAAAACATGCTGCATCTCTGCCTTCTTTTCTTGTCCTCTTTTGGTAAATCAAGATCAGTAAGAAAAATGGTAAATGGAGTTTTTGTAACAGATGGTATGAATATATCTTTATCCAATGAACAGGCACCGCTATTCATTGCATGGATGCCATAAACATGCCATCCATATCTTACATTTTTCTAAAGTCTGCACCGTCTCATTTAATGTTACCTCAGGTTCACAGAAAGTTTTTCAATTCAGAGAGATAAAGAATATTTCATTTATATTCCTTCACATACCATCAAGCCCATTGTGATGGCTGTAGTTTCTTTTCCCCAAAATACTTAATGCAGAGTGGTTGGAGGGTGCAAGCAGTCGTTTTGCACTTGGACTTTGAAGGCTTGGCGTTGACCTGATTACACTGGGTTTCACAGCAGGATGTATCTCTGTTTGAGACAAAAGAGAGAGAGAAATGATATCTACTTGATTTTAAGATAAATAAAACAATCTATTCCACATATGAAATTTACTTTTGTTTTTCAGTGAAAAGAAAATTCCTTCTGCACTTGTGTGTTTACAAGACCTTGCACAACACGAGTCCTCCTACCCACAGCTCCTCCAAGTAAGAAAGATCTATTTCACTTTAGGTTACCCAAGCTCGATTCCACAGTGCAGACATGTAAGGATTTGAGGTTGAAGAGCTAATAAATACAAAACACTCTGAAATGGGTGTGTTTATATTTTTGCACCCTTTTGAGATTTGTATTGAAGCTACACACCCACAGGTTTCAGCAAGCAAATGAAAACATTTTACTGTAGTGAAACTACCTCAACACCTCAAGCTATTCAGTATTTTCTGTCATAATAACGTGCTTTAGGGGATCTTCCCACACACAAGTTACAAGGTGCAGGAGTCAAGAGGAGACACTGTAGGGCTTTGCAGGTAAAACTACCCCAAAACTGCAGTGGGAACACTTCCGTACTTCCCCTTACTGGGGAGCTTCAAACATCCCAGAGCATCTGTTTCATGGAGTGAGATTATTTTGGAGAAAAAGGAATAAAGAGGGTAAGAGGTAGCAAAACACATGTGGTCAGCACATTTCAGGGTGGCACCTGCTGTGTTTGCCAGGAGCTGACGCAGCTGCAGGGAAATTTCTGTATTCTGCCAGATAAAAGTGGCAAAAGGAAGTCTCAGCTGAGTCTGCTGGTCCCTCACCAGGAACTTGCTGAACCAATTAACTAATTCCCATCACACATTTGGGTTCAAAATGCCACCACCCTGTCCAGCCTTGGTGGACCCTGGCTTGTGTGGGAAGTCAGCTGCCAGGGCAGGTCCTGGCCCTGTGTCACAGTGCAGGGCACCAGCTGCCAGCACTGTGCAGGGTATGAGGCACCAGCTGCCCAATTACAGCAGCCTCTGATGAGCCCAGGAGGCAGAAGGGGCTGAGAAGGTGAGGGCAGAGGGGCTGGCAGTCAGATCAGCAGAGTCAGCTGCCCAAGGCAGGTGAGATCAGGACACAAAAATTGAGTACTTTTTCCTGAAAAGTGCTTCTTTCTGCTTATAAAGTGTTGGGTTTTTTTTTTTTTTTCTGTTTATGAAATGGAGCAGAGAAGCTGGGAAGATGCAAAATCTACAGTGAGGCCAAGTATCCAAGGAGGAGCCTCTCCAGCCTCTGCCATCCATGGCCACCATTCAGGAGAAAGAGAAACCACTGCATAAAGTCAAAGCCCACTGCAATAGCATGTTCTTCCTCCTTCAGGAATGCCCAAAGTCTGATACCCAAGTGCTTCCCTGCCCTGCCTGGAGTTCTTGGTCTCATGGCCTTGGCCAGGCTGTACTGGAACAGTGTGCCAGGAGGAGACAACCCCAACTATTTTCACACTGGAAAAGACTTTGCTTAATTGTTCACCACTTCTTTGGTTGGGGCTTGCAATCACACTCTCCAAGCATGAACACACTCCCTTGAGAAGCCTCAAGAGGGCCAGGTAAGAAACAGTAGGGCAGAGAAATACACAGAGAACAGCAAAGAAGGAAGGCACAGGTAACCAGTCACTTCAGGGCAGAGCTGTAGATTTGATGCACCAAATTCCCCACCACTTAATTAGATAAAAGCTTTTTACAGCCATTCACTGCAGAATTCATCTGCTTTTCACACAGAAAAGATTTCATGGCATGTCCTGTTTTTCTTGCTGTGGGGAACAAGCATCTCATACTTTGCTTTTTTACTAAAATGGGAACAGAGGCATGCTTAATGTTATGAACACCACTGATTGCTAAGGTAAAACTCTAAACTGAAATAGATACACTTGCACTGTTTGCTGAAGGTAATTGGAATTTGCATTCTAAAATGTTCATTTAGCAATCTTTTCCAGTTTTCTGAAGGAAATGGTAGATTTCCAGGGACAACAACACTAAAATCTTATTTTATTTGCCAAAGAGCTCCAGCAGCAACCACAGTAATCCCAGCAGTTGCATCGACGCATGAGAACTCCACCTCCTTTCATCTGCAACCTATAGGAGAGGCAATTTCATATTTTCAGGGTGAGCAAACAGTTGAGGAAGGAAGCATTTCCTTCCCTCAACTTCAGTTCAGAAGTCACTAATCCTCCATTAGTTTACCACAAAGGCTGTCTTTTCTCTTTCTGCACTAGAGGAAGGTAGCAAGACCAAGCTCTACATTTAAGTTCTAGAAAGGAACTCAGTAAAACAGCCAGGATCACTTCCCAATGGACTGAGTCCTTCCTGTGCAGACCTTTACATCTTATTTCACTCCTCCTCTACATAGAGACTTGCTGCAAATATTTTCATGCTTTAGATCAGCACTTTATAACCACCTGCCTCATCACACCGAAGCAGTGTAACGAGGCATTTCAGGGGTTTTGCTTACTATCCCTTCATATAATTGTATTATGGAATAATGGTAATCAAAATCTTTTAATTCCTGATGCTCTTATGCTTGTTCTGTTGCATAGCACTTCACTGAAAATCTTTCAGCCAGCTCCACCTTGTTCTAACTCAGAGAACTGACTATAGCATTCAAATTATCTCATGACCAGTAGCAAATAGCCAGTTAGCCACATTCTGAAATAAAAATAAATAGGAGTAAGAGAGACTGTTTCAAAAACATATTAGTAACCTATTTTATAGGACCAGATTTCAGCCTCAAGCAAGTAAATAACAACATTAAAAATTTCTCCCTTTTTCATTATGGCAGTAGGGTAAAAAAATAAAATACCCCAAAGTAAACAAAGAGAAGCTGAAATCTTGTACCAAATCACCTCAAACAACATCCTGGATTCCGGAGGGGCTTAGGCAGCTGCACCTTTCCCTCACCTCATCTCCTCACCATGTATCCCAGCTGGAGTGTTAGCCTGGTTTTCTCATAACTAAGAGATAATACAGGACATTTAATTAGCCAGGGGTTCACCACAGCAGCTTTGTTTTGGGAAGCACAGTGATGACTGATGAGATTGAGGGGATTGGCTCCAGCTCTTGAGAGGACAAGGCCTAATTTTAATCCTTGTCCTACCTCACCTGTGGAACCTGCAGCCAAGATGCAGAACCAGGGTAAAGGGAAGTGATGACCCAGGATGCGCAGGGCACTGAAATCCTCCCTGCCTTAGCAGAAAGGTGGAAAACAGTAGTGCCCTGACACACTGTTAATCATATGCAAATAAATTTCTGTGAGAATGGCACAGCATGAATCTTAAAAAGAAAACAAGTGCCTCCTATATAAGTTGACATGATATATAATAATATTTTTATGAGAAAAATAATGCAAGATTTACTTATTTACTGAAACTGCAAAAGTCCCAAATAAACTAAAAAGATCACAAACAAACAAAACTAAAAAATTTCGCCAAACTACATAGCAAAAAAAAAGCCATTTTCTAGCCATCCCTATAAAGCTAATTCAGATGAATGTAATCAACTGCACTGCATTCACTTCACATTCCCATAACACATATTATTTTCCTCGGCTGTAGTGAGACACAGTTACTTCCCATACAGTCAAATTCTAAGCAGACTCCACAGATATCTGGCATATTTTAGGACTATTCATCTTCTACCAGACCTTCATGTAAGTTCACAAAATGCTGCCTGACACTATTCATCCATTCACTCACATTAAACCTACAGACTCAGACTCCCAGAGGGGTAGAGACAACTCCACAAAGGCTATGTAACATGGCACTAAAAACAGGTGCTGTCTTCTAAGTGTCCCCATGTTACCATTTCCTCTTTAGATGCACAGACAGGTCAGCTGGATGAACCATCCCCTGTCCAGCTTCCCCTCTCACAGCCACAACTCCACCAAGTCAACCCAAGTAGTCCCTTCAATACACATAACACACATAGCCGGGATGTCTGTAGGGAATTATTTGTGTCTTTTTTCTTAAACTCCAGGGCAGGAGAAATCAAAATTCAGTGAGAATGGCATTAATTCCTCATCACCCACATTCTTGAAGTTAGGATTTTGACAAAATTGATGTCCTGGAAGAACAGTTGTAACTACATTGAAACTGATTTCTATTTCAATAAGGCAAGAGACTTACTGTTTACTTTGATCTAGTAGAAACCTTCTGGTGACTGAAATTATGAGCAAAACATCTAGACTAATCTCTACACTCAGCTGTAGAGTTCACTTCTGTAGAACAGGATTAATACACAGCAGAATTACTCGCTGCATCTCTAATCAACTGATTGATTTCTATTCTCATTTGAGGATTAACAGCATCTGGGTTATCACAATTCTTATATGACTGTGCAAATATTTAACAGTCACTGACGGCTCATTGCAAGGAATCATTATTATCAGAATTTTTCCTCTCCCCATTTACTTATAGTTTCATGTCCTCTCGGTTGTGGACTCAGTACACACTTGATTGCACCTTTTAAACTTAGGTCATCAAATTACAAGGTATGCATCTTGGTGTGGCTGAGCTCCCCTGTTCTTAAGTAAAATGTAGTATTACAAATGGATACAAAGGCCACAATAGAGCAGTCCTGAGAATCTCCCCTTTGAGCAGTTCTTCTTTATATTTAGAAAGCCAGACTGTTTTTCACGTTCTAAATTACATCAGGTGTCACTCTGACACTAAGCCAGTATCAGGAGGACTTCTGCCTATATCCTGAAAGTTCAACCATGCAGTTTTGTAACTCAAGTGGACCACCATTATTAATAATAAATTAACTTCAGAATTTTTTCACATTACTAAAAGCATAAATTCTCTCTTTTTGTACATCCCAGGTTATGATGCTTCAGTACACACTGGAAGTTTGTTTGGTTTGTTATTCTCCATAGGCAGATACGCACCTAAATACCCAATGATACATGACAGTGGCTTCCTGGTGCTTTTTATCTTCAGAGGATTCCCAACAAGTTCACAATGTCGATCTGCATCTGAGAATTTTAAAGAATAAAACCCGGTTTAAATATTTTACTATTACAAACAGATTTAGGACATACCAACCAGTGTCTGACTTGCATTTTTAACACATATTTCTTTTAGCCTAACTTTTAGATTCTCCTTTTTATCATCAATACTTCTAATCATGAATATTTAAAGGCAGGACATGTCCTCTTTCATGCAAGTGATGTTATGATTTTTCTTTTTTTCCTTTTTAAAGAAAGATAGTTTCAATACCAGCTAGACTGTAGTTTTTGCTTACCAAGTCTTTCTGGAGATAGACTTTGGCAAGCAAATGGATAGACAGCCAAGCAAATGGAACATAGATGAAAACATGCATACTAAAAATGCAGTTACATTGAATTCTTTTTTGTTTTCTACACACTTCTCTGTCTCTAAATGGGGCAATACAGAGTCAAGGATTTAAAGCTGGGACTACTGATTTTTGTCATACAACTCCTCACTGTAAACTTTTCAACAAAATGCTCAGCTGTAACCAAGTATTACAGAGCTCAAAGATCTCAAAGATTGCAACTCTCTGCTAAGTACATGAAAACTAGCAGTGCAGCAACTGCCTAAAATTTCCTGCTGCTACTGTGAATACACAAGCAGAGATTTCATCCACATGTCCCAAAAACAAAGTGTTGACATAAAGAGGTTCATGCTTAGACAATGAAGTCAGTCAACTTAAGGCAAAAATTCACAAGGTTTCAGTAAATCATTTCAAGACAATTGGAAATAGATAATCTTTTTTTATTTTTCTTTTTAAGTATTCAGAATAATTGGGTTTCCTGTCTTCCAAGAGCACAAAAAGCCCCCATAGAGAGCTTCCAGTATCCCTAGAATACAGGTATTCTGTTCTGGACAAAATTGCATTTGTACAGTGATTATATAGGTCAGGAGGTCTCTCAAATGGAAGAACTTCCCACAAATACCTACCTACAAATTTTACAGAAGGGACACATTATAAACAGATTATAATTGCAACTCCTCCCTGTGTTTCACCAAACTCTTCCTTTGCTTCATTCCAGCACATGAGACACAGTAAACAGCAACAGCAAGAGGATAAGACACCATGTGAAGCATTTACAACCCCTTTATCAATTCTAATCTAGATCTGCACAAAAATCATGAAGATGGTGAAGGCACAGCAATGACTGGAATAAGTATTTCAGATGTTCAAGATGCTTTCAGTGCAGCAGACAAAGCACAACTTACTTTCATAGATTAAGGAACCTACATAAAATTGTGGAAATACCAATGGGTTTCAAAGGTTCCAGAGCCCTAACGCTGACTACATTAAGTACTTTGTTACCTTTTCTTAATCACAAAACATACTGTGCTCAGGAAAAAACCCAAAAGGCCTGGTCCCCAGAATATTTTTAATATTGCAAAACACCTGAAATTATTTAAGTGGTGGAGCAGAATGATATGTCTCCACTGACTCCCTCAGTAAAATAAGCAGAGGCTATATAGTATTTTATAGCTACTTTGAGAAGAGCAAAGCATCACCTAAGAAGTAATTAGCAAGAAAATTTTCCATCTATGTGCCTTCACTATAAAAAAAGATATTGAATCATGTAGTGGTATTTATATGCTGACTGGGAACACATACTGCAAGGAGAGCACAATTTTCATGCTTGAGATAAAGCATGTTCATCAAAGGTGAGTATTCAAAGCACACCTATCTTTTGAAACAGTAAAGCAAGCTTAACAGGAGCAAACTTTGATCCACAATAAGGTGCTTCCATAAAAAGTAATAAAGTTTATGATCTTTATGCAGAACACAGAGAAGAACATAGAAGTTGTATTGTGCATCATTCTCAAGTGTAAAACCAGCGAATAAAGTTTGGGTAAGAAGATATCAAAACTCCCAAAATTTAAAGCAAGACCTAAAATCAAATGTGATCTTTTATATGGGCAATAAAAATCTAAGTAAGACCAGTGAAATAGTGGAAGCTTTGAGAAAAAAAATTATGACAAGAAGTAATCTGATATTTTTAGTATATTTTTCAAACACAGCAAAAGCAGAAAGTGTTCTGGTGTCTGTAGCAATAGATTATGAAGGTGTGAGGAAAATACACAAGAAAATAAAGGCACAGCAAAAAAGCCAAATGCATTTTTTGTATCACTGTTCATTGCAGAAGCACTTAAAGAAGCTCACTTCCAAAATACTTTTACAAGTATGAGAACTGTGTCACACTGAAGTGTCCATAGGAAATATTTCAAAACAAACTGGTTAATCTGTAGAACCGAGTTACCAGGACCAGGTGGAATTCATCCAAACTGCTGAGCAGACACGCTGCTGGTGTTTAATGAATGCTTAAATGTTCTTGGTTGAAGAGAACAAAACCAGGGCAAGTGTGATAACATTCTCCAGTAAGTAGGTCTGCAGAGTGGCAGAAGGTTGCATTATTAATAGAGGCACATGGTTAAATATGGAAACATCAAGGGAGCCAACAAAGACCTTGGAAGGAAGGCAAGTTGAGCGTGTTCCCATGACTGGTGTCACGGTGCATCCTTGCAGCAGGAAGGACGGACAATGGCGCGCTGGGCCTCACGCACCCAGCAGGGCTGGGAGGAGCTTACCCCTCCCCTCAGTCCATGGCAAACACAGCCAGAGCCCATGACCAGCTCTGGGTCCCCACCAGGGAAGAGATACAGGCACAAGGAGCAGGGCCAGCTGATGGATTGGGTGTTTGAGTGCAGCACATCCAGGGCCTGGGGAACTGCTCTGGGCAGCCCTGAGAAGGAAGGACAAGAGGACACCTGGCTGGCACCACAGCCTCCCAGCACAGAGACACTGAGCCAGACCCTGCCCAGAGGAACACAGGGACAGCACAGCACACTGCTCCTGTCTGTGGCAGCAGCCAGTCTGGGGGACAGGAGATTGTTGGGTACAGGGATGAGATTATTTACTCTGAGGCACATCAAACACCAGAGTAGGTGCCCAGAGAAGTCATGCAGTCTCCACCTGTAGATACAAAAAGCTCATCTGGCCTAAAGGCCCATGAGCACGTGAACCTTCTGCAAGAGGTGGGATCACAGACCTCCAGGGTCCTTTCCTACTTACATGTCCTATAAACCAGTAAGTGCCAGTCTCTTAGGCCTGCCAGGATCCTCTGAGGGGACCATGACCTGCCCACATGCAGCTGATCTGGCATCCAATTTGGCACTTCAGAGAGCTTTTACCTAACTGAGTCACCAAAGACCTCTGCTGTCCAGCTGTTACAGAGTAAAAGAGGCTTTTTTCAGAAATTAAAACCTTATTAAAATTGATTGTCTATGTAATTCCCAAATGATCTGCGCTGTTCAACACATAAAAGGACAGCAAAAGAGGTGATTAGAGTTAAAATTTCCTGAGAAGAAATTTCTAAGCATAATCAAAGCTAAAACTGATAGCAAAGGACAGGAGCAGCAGCAAGCAATGCATGTAAATGAATTCTGAAAGGGTAAAATCACTGTAATATAATGATAGCTCCCACACCATCACAAAGCAGAAGAGTATTCATGGAGTCAGAATCAACAGCTTTCTAAAAATATCTAGACAATACTATAAAGAAATTAAAATCAGAATGTTAGAAAACATGATAGGAAAAGAGAAAACACGACTTTCTAAAATTATGGGAAATCTATATCTTGAAGTGCACATAATATGGGGCACCATAACCCTAAAGAGAATACAGCACAACCAGAAAAATTCTAGGAAATAACATTAAAAACCACAGTGTGAAACACATTTTTTATGAGGCTTTAAAGCTGCCAAGCATGATGACTGATGTGGGCATTACAGAGGTGAACCAAAACAGTAATGCCAAGAAGATGATAACAAATGAGGCTGTGCTTCTAGATATGAAAGTATTTTCTAATTATTTCCTCTTAAAAAAAACTAGATTTGTAGGTCTCTTAAACTTAGAGAGACTCTCATTAGCAAGTTATTTCTCTTTGACATTCCATCATATCTCTGAAAATGCAGATCATCTAATGAATGTACTGTATTCCCTGAATTGTATTCTTAGAAACTTTGGGAAAAATAATATGCTCAATATAATATGCTCAATATGTCAATTATTTTGCTGGCTATTAAAATCTGGCAAAAATTGTATTCAAAGATAACAACAGAGGAAATATTTTCATCCTAGATAAAAGCTAAAGAAAGAAGATATTTTCATCCTAGATGAAAGCTAAAAGCTCTTCCATAGCTATCAAAACCAAGGATGCAAAATATAGTTTGTGAACAAAATACTCATAAATGTTACTCAATTAATGTTACTCAATTCAGATGAATGGGTAGCTTTATATCAGTAAAATACCAACTTTATGCTTACAAAGACAAATCAGTAATATTTTGCATATTCTACTCTTTTCACTTGTCTTTGTTGCACCAAACTAGATCACTAGCAAGTACTATGCACCATATTTGTTAATAAATCTGAGGGTTTAAATGTATAACAAATTTTCATCATGATCAGTACACCCATTTCCAGATAACTATACATATATTACACAGATAATATATTACCATGCACTGAAAACATTTTGACAATCATGTCTACACAGACAACATGTAGTTATCCAGATCTAAATTACTATAATTAATATACATAGTTTTAGTGATAAAGCTATATCCAAGCAATGAAAATAAAAAAAGTCCCTCAAAAGTCTCCCTGTGCTGAAGCAATATTGTTTACAGACACATGGCTCCCTGCCAGGCATTTATCAACCTGCCTGTGAGCTGCAAACAGATCCACTCGTCAGTGACTGCTGAGAAGAATGCTCACTTTGCTTTTTCTCTAATTAAGAGACCTTTCTCAGACAGGATGGTCTTGCTTAACTTTCTAAAAAAAACCACATGCAATATATTCAAACTAAAAAAGGAGGTAGTGCATGAGATTTAGACCACAACAATTTCATCTTACCAAAGCAGCTCACCAATTCTAATTAGTCCTGGAAAAACCATCAGACAAGTTTATTGTCACCAACCACAGTGAGTCTGTTAAGTTCAGACGGAACAAAGTTTGAGCTTTCCATGATGGGCTGTGCTCCTAGCAGGAGGTGCTGTGCCTCCTCAACCTCCTGGTGGCCATCCCGAGATTGAACTGGGATGTAAATGCATCCTCTCCACTACCTCCTGCTGGCATCTGAGCAGGGGTTGTGCTGCAGGCTTCATTAATGAGGAAAATCTAATTCTCTGCACTATCTGAAGGAATAAAGAACACAGAACAGGACTTGCCTTCTGCCAGTGGATATAATGGGCTGAGGGAGAGGAGGTGGGTGGATTTCAGTAAGAGAAAATGTGCTGTTGAAACCTGGTTTTCAGCTAAAAGATGCTTGGGCCTTATCATTCCCAGAAGCTTCCAACCTCCTCCAAGACATGAGAAGTACCTGCAGATGCATTCAGGTACACAGGTGGAATGCAAAAACCAATTTATTTTATGACTGAGCTGTGACACACTTGTTCAGACAGCCTTTCTCAGATCTGGGAAATCAGTTTCATTTACAACCTGGCACTTCAACAAATTGCACAAGACTAAGCGGGCATAAAACCTGGTATGCAGCTGGGATAAGTGCCCCACCAATCCTCTGCCTTCAGATTTTATGGTTTCTGAGTGTTGTTATGGTGCCTAATGCAATATAGTTGGGAAATGCAGTTACATTTTCAAGAACTGGTTTGGCACACACAGAGTCAGGTGAGTCTGACAAAGCATCTAAGCAGCCATTAGATTCAAGTTTCAGCAAACCAACATGGAAAACAAATTCCAAATCAGTTCTTGGGCCTTGTAACCATCTCATGCCATCACTCACTCACATCATGGGTGACCTGGTACTCCGGCTCGGTAATTAGTTAAGCATGACTGTAATATTTCTAACACCAACACAGATATTCATTCAATACTGTATTCAGTGGATCCAGCATAGGAAATCATTACTGCTAATTAAGGATCTTGTTTAAAAATTCAAAAATCCAAAAATACAAGATAACCTTAGAAAAAGATTCAGAACACTTACAGAAAAAGACAGACTATTTACTTATAACATTAAAATCTACAGAGTGCTCTGAAAACAGGTAACCAGTACAGGAATAAAACTACAAAATATTCTTTTTCACCTTTACTAGAGCAAGAATATGACAATGACAATGCAGGCAAGATAACTGTAATGATTCCACAGAAAGAGATTGCCAGAAACAGAACAAGGATTGTGGATATGTGTATGCACATGAAGAAATGTGACTTAAATTAGTTGAGGTATAATTTGGTTTCCACTGTTAGAACATTATTTTAATGCTGTGTTCAAAAACCATCAACAATTGTGACTTTTTTTTCTTCAACCTATGTTAGGTCTAATCAGGAAGCATCAGAATTCAAATAGACAAAATCACAAGGTCCAAAGTTTGCTTAAGCAAAAAGGAAACATGAAAAAATCATGTTTTACAGGGAAAAAAAAAATCTTTCTACTCTTACTGCTAATCTCATGCAGAACTCTTTCACTCAAAACAAAGAGAAAACACTCCCAGCACTGTCAGTTGAAGCAAGAATGACTATTTCCTGCTGAAAAGCTCAGCTTTTCATTCCTCTCTTTAAAGGCTGAACACATGCATAACAACAGTTGGATGAAATTATTTCTTCTGGTGTTTTATCTCCTTAAACAAAACTTTCATCTTTTGACTATTTTTTACTGCAGTGAGGGAGAAAAACCACAGATATTGATAAAAAGATATAAGGTTCAAGTGAACTTTTGAATTTTCCTCCATGATTCAGTAGAAACATAAATTTAAAGGTACAACACCTTTCTCTCAGAAAGTAACCTATATTTTGGATTGAGGATTAAAAATATAATCTTAATCCATCTTTAGACATACTTCTTCCATGAAAAGCAACTCATTTTTTTCTCACAGGTGACACAGGGTTTCCTGAAAATCTCAAAGTTCTTCCTGACTTGCATAGATTTAAAAGTAGAAAGAAAATGGCCAAAATAACTAAAAAATTAGACAAGGACAATGAACAGAAATATCAAGCAAATTTTGGAGTACTGCAGAAGAAGGCAAAAAGTTTGCATATGCATAACGGCTGGTCTTGAAGTACATAAAGGGAAAATAATTACTAAAAATCAGATTTTAATCCTCTGTGGAGTAAATTTCTTATAAACAGTGCAGACATCATCTGCATCCCAGATAAGTATGCTGGGAAAACATTCAGTGTTAATCTAATGAACATGCTTATAAACCCTACATCTAATGATCTTAAAAGTTCTCTTCAATTCTAATACAATTGACAGTACAATGAACCAGCATGCCTCATCCTGGAATACCAAGCATCTGCTCCAAGAACTGTATCTATGGAAGACTGGGAATCATAGCCAGGCAGTGTGAGCAGTAAAACAGATACAAAAACTGTTGAAATATTCAGTGACTTTGCAGCAGAATTTACACACATATGCAGGTGAAGAGACTTACTGTTGCTATCTACAAAAAACTTTTATCATACTACTAGAAATTCATCAGGTCTTTATATTTTGGCTATAAAAAGAACAAGCATAATACAGAATTTTATTTAGAATTAAAATTTAAAACTGGAACAGAAAAAAACAAAATGATGCAACTATGATGAATAAACATGGCTGTCACCACTACCAGATTGTCACAGTGACAAAGGACTGTATTGCACACCACATTTAAATTATTATGAAACCCCAGCTCCTGATTCTTTGACCAATCCCATTGAAAAAAAGTACAACATGTACAGATCTATAGGTTCTGCTAAGCAAATTATTAAAAGACCAACAACAGAAAAGCACACTTCTTTCATGCTGCCTAGTGGGAAGAATGTATGTTGTGGCATTGGTTTTCCCTTCCTGCCCCCATTTTTGTTACTGTCAATTTTTGAAAGTGAATGAGGTGATAGTTTTTTAATTAATTTGAAATGTTCCCACAGTTTAAGACCTGTTCAAGGCAACCAATGTGTCGGTATATGCTGGACAAATGAAAAAAATAAAAATGAAAAGCAAAAGCGTATAGACAAGAAATGTTTATTGAAAAAGAAAATAAAATTAAAAGACAAAAATGGGTGGGAAGCACAGCACACAGAACTAAGAATTAAAAAAACATCTTACATTCTGCCTTAATGGCAGCACAGTTAATAGGGACAAAGGGACGTCGCGCTGCCTGCCGCAGCCGGAGGGTATTTTTGCAGACCTGCCGGGCCAGTTTTGTCCAACAGGTGGTGTGCAGAAAGAACGCCTGTCGCGTTTTCACCGCCGACTTGGGGCTGCCCGTGTTGCGCACCGGGGTGCCCTGCGTGGCCTGCCGCGACTGGTGCGTTCGGACGGGCGGCTCCTGCGGGACAGAACACGGACAGCGTCACACACGGCTCGGCCACCGCACCCCAACAGCCCCACAAGTCAGGATGGCCTCGGAAAGGGATTCGGGACATCCACAGGAAAAGAGAGACTATTCAGCACATCCACAGATAACCTTAGAAAAGGATTCAGAACATTCAGAGAAAAACATTCAAATCTCTTCAGTTATAACATTCAAATCTACAGAGTACACTGAGAACAGGTCTCCAGATGATAGTACAGGAACAAAACTAGAAAATATTCTTTTTCACCTTTACTAGAGCAAGAATATGACAATGCAGGCAAGATAACTGTAGTGATTCCACAGAAAGAGAGATTGCCAGAAATGGAATATGGATTGTGGATATGTGTGTGTACATGAAGAAATGTGACAAATTAGTTGAGGTATAATTAGGTTTCCACTGTTAGAACATTATTTTAATGCTGTGTTCAAAAGCCATCAACAATTGTGACTTTTTTTCTTCAACCTATGTTAGGTCTAATCAGGAAGCACCAGAATTCAAAGAGATAAAATCACAAGGTCCAAAGTTTGCTTAAGCAAAAAGAACCTAGTGTCTGTGAAAGACAGACACTTCCTTTTTCCCCCTGTAGTGTCTGAGAAAGACACTACAGGGGGAAATAAGAAAAGTCTTTCGACTCTTGCCATTAATCTGATGTAGAACTCACAGGAATACATGAATAACCTGTCTAAGCACTTTACAAAAAACAGGCCTGTGCAGGAAGCCACAGAGCAAACAACTCTAGGTGAGTTGTTTCTATTCTCTAGCTGAGAATAGGTATATAATACCAAATGATATGTTGTATAGTAGATTTAACATTTCAGAGATAACACACCATTGGACAGACAAAATGACATTTGTACACCAAAAATGCAGGAAGCACATGCTTGTTTATACAAGAAATAGTCAAATAAAGATATGGCAAGGCCTAAGCACTGTACAGTTCTACTTAACGCAGAAAAAGGATTGATAAATTGAGTTTTGTAATACCAAAGTTGAATACATAAATGAAAACCATTCCACTAAATAATCAAATCACAGCAGTCTTGTGCAAGCACCAGGTTTTGTTTTAGAAAAGCTTGTCTACACAATCCTACCTCTGTAGGTTGGCTGGAAGACAGCTTATCTTCATCTGTCTGTGTGGGCATTTTCAGGCCACCATATTTCTTCCAATAAATCCAGCAAGATGCACACAACCTACATTGCATATTCGGAGGGCCCCAAGAATACCATTGGTGAGACTGCGGAGCTGAGGAGGAGAAAGCAGCACAGGTGAAGCACTGGTGCAAGTTACATTCACTACAATCAATCCAAATGTTGTAATAGGCTATTATATACAGCCATAACACATGGCAATAGCAGAGCATTGTGTGGATAAATATTTAATATATTTGACACTGAAAGTAAGAACTTGAATTGTTTGTTGCTTTATTTTTTTACACAAGTGCCAGAGAGGTGAACTCTAAATGGAAATTTTGGAAATGCTTCTAAAATAAATTTCAAAACAGGGACTTTGTATTGCTGATATTTTCTCCCAAAGGACTACCAGAAAAAATAACAACAAACCCACTATTTCTAATCTCACCCTGGAAAACAGGCTAATTAAGTTGGATTTTATATCTGCTCTCATATAACCTCTGTTGAGGGCTGCTATTCCAAGAAGTCCAACAGAATTATCACACAAAATACTAGAAAGAAACAATAGTCCTCCCCATCTTTCCCAACAACAACAGAGGGAGAAAAACATTCCAAAACCATTCAAAGAAAAAAAAAAACAACTAAAAAACTCTGCAGCCTTAAAGAAAAAACAAAAGTAAATTTGAATCTAGCTTTGTGAAGGTAAAGAAATAGTAGATCAATGCCATCATATTATACTACTAAAACTTTCTGTGCTTTATGAATTGTTTAAAAATAAATCATAAAGAGATTTGAATACTTTAATTAATATACTGAAGGCAGCTCTAACTTTAAAGGTATTTCTGCCATAAGAGCAATTGCAAATTATCTTTTGTCATATCCTAACAATATTACATATCTTTTTTTTCTAACAGCACATATTAAGATTCACCCAAATTCTTGAGTCATTAAAAAATATATTTACTTACTATAGCAGCTTTCACAAGCCCGACCTATTACTGTGGCTTGTGCCTGGTAAGAAGCTCCCATTGCTCCGTTGACTGCAGCAGGTTTCCCATTGTTGCTGGATATTTGATTGGGATTTGGTTTGTTGCTTTAAATAAATTTTTTTAAAGGTTGCAAAAAAAAAAAAAAAAGGTTTTATTAACTGGTTAGTCAACAGGAAGACAAACAATCGAATTCTGGAAATCTGATGTGTGCAGACAACATCTATAAAATCTTCTCTAAACAACAAGGGTAATTTTTGTACTCTTCTATTACTTTCAGCATTGTCAGACACTTGCTATGTTAGGAGCTGCTCTGACAGTCCAATTTGCAGCTTTTACTGTGCTCAGACTGTCTAAGCTACTTGGAAAGCTCATAAAAGACCAGCTCTCAGGGGTTAAAGCATTAACAAAAGTCTGACACAGCATGGAATTTAAGAAGGTGTTTCTAGTCAACAGATAAGGTTTACGAGTTGAGGATGGATTTTGAGTGAAGTATAACAAAAGGAGCAACAGTGACTGTAATACTACAAGGTTCTTGATCCCAGGAAAGGGTCAAACAGCCTCGTGTCTGAAAAAGTACACACAGTAATACAAATGTCTTATAACCATGGCAAAACTCACCCATATATCTGGTTTCTCTGTCTCAGTTCTCTTCTAAATTATTTCCTCTCTGAGAAGGTTAACTGGTTTTTGGATATTTCTGTTTGGCTTTTGAATATTATTGTACCATATCATTCTCATAATTATTCTAACTTCTAATACTTCAGTGAAGTAGGACTTTACAGGTCAATTAATTCAGAGAGCATTAATATAACTCCTCACTAGATTAAGTGCAATATTTCCAGAGTTTCAACTTTGTGAGTGTTAATTACCCTCAATACAATGCAAGGCTGGATACATTGATTCCTAAGATAATTATTTGTCATTTTAGGCAGCATAAAATACATTAAAGTTAAAATGACAATTGAAGAAACCTTTGCTGTATCAAGTCTCTGTCTCCTGCCTTTTCCTTTTTCACCATATCAGCAAGAGACAATTTTACAATTTCCAATATTCTTTATCCTGGGCTCAACATACAGAAGAAGAGCTTGAAAGACAATTAAGTCTTCCACATTATGATCTGTTGCTTAGTTACCTTTCAGAAATGCCATGAATTGAAAGGGACTCTCTGGAATTAAGGACAGAACCTTGCAATTACAGGAAATACCTAATGATCAAGTTCAAAAAGGTACTCAGCTCTGAGAATCAATTCTGCTCAGATTTCAAATGCAATAAATGAGTCTTGAAGCAGAGCATTTAGCAATCCCATGACCACCACAGATACCAAAGCCTTGAGAAGTCCTACCATCCTCCTGCTGTTGACTAGGGATTTTGTCTTGAAATGGAGGCAAAAGACAGGCAGTAAGATAAAAATGCAAAAATCCCACATTTTGTCATCCAATACAGCTGGTCCCTACTGTGAGCTAATTGAAAATCCATAATTGTCCACATGGACCAAGGAAATTAAATTGAAATGCATAATGTAAAGTCTGAGCACTTTACGGTTTTCCTAAAGCAGCCACTCATCTGAGAAGGTTAGGGAACACTCATACTAGAGTTTTTAGCTTTTTTTAAACAGTGTGACTTGTTAGAGATGTGAGCTTCAAAACTCACAAAATTTGTTCTGAGATAAGATTAAAATAAATTTAACAGTCTGCTGCTTTCATTGTAACATCTGTTTAAGAGAGAAGCCAGTATGAAATATGAAAATGAAACTCTATTGTATGTAATTTATACAAGCCATCAAAAATCTTTGTGAAGTACTTCCTTTGTTATTACATTCTTCTGTTATACAAACATTCACAACAATGGGAAGTTCATATATAAGTAAGCAGAATATACCCACAGAAAGCTTAGAAAAAGGTGATTTGGAATCCTTTCTCTTGTCATAATATTGAGGAAATTATGAATATGTAGGAGGGATTTTATCTTTTTTCTACAAATCACATGTTAACAGGAACAGACATAGCATCCAGTTTAAAAGAAATACAGATCAAAAACCCCTCAGAAGAAAACAAGATTGCATTAGTAGCACGTGGTCAAACATAGAAGATCTGGGGCTGTGTGCTACCTTTAATTTAGAACCAGAACATCTCTTGTCTCTAGATGAAGAACAGCTTTTATCAGCCAGATAAAACTGTAATGGGAAATTATCTCATTTTATTTTATGTAACTACATTAAAAACTGCTTCTACTTTGAAATATTGCATTTACACAAATATGAAGTGTTGTGCTACAGGGATTTGGAAGAGTTTGTTTTGTAACAACTGCTTTTTTAATTAATAGGCTCTTCTTGCATTTGAACAGACCACAGGTAGCACTTGATCAGCCTTTGCAAAACTTCTTATTCCAGACAAAAAAAACTGCGGGTCAAAAACAAAGATCAGTAAAGTAAGAAAGTTTCACTTGAAACAAGAGTTTCTGGCATTTTCGGATTATATCTCTGAATATAATAAATCCTGTAAAAGTAACCATTAGAGAGATGACTAGGAAAATAGCATGCATGTAACTGCATGTTACTGTTTCAATTTTACCTGCATATTATTCAAAAAATGAATCTGTTGTTATACTCACTAGGTGGGGATGTATACTTGTTTCAATTTACTTTCTGCTTCAGCTGCTTTCAGACGTTTCTAGGTGAAAAATGAACACATTAAAATACTTTATTACATTAAGGTATGACATTTCATAAAACTGCACACAATACATCTTTAAATTATTTCTGTTTTGTGATTTCAAAAGAGCTTCCAAAACAAGCGTAGAAACCTACACAATGAAAATAATGAAAAACAAGCTCTTGATTTTTAGTATTATTTTGAAATCACAATGTACTGTCCTTCCCAGTAAAACTCACAGGCCTCACATATGACAACAAAACTGTAAAAATGCCAATGACAGCTTACATAAATCACATCTGTGGCTACCCCTCACTGCAGAATTAAGTAGAAATTAAATGAATGAAATTGTGCTCCTCATCAGTCATGTAACAAAACTTGTCTGTTCTGTCCCGAGTGAGGCTGAGCCTTAATACCACAGTACTAGTAGCAATAAAAGTCCACTGAGTCTTAGAAATAACTTATCACTTACTAGCATTAAATGCCATGAAAACTGTGGCTCAGGAACATCACAGTAACAGCACAGCTATACTACTGTCAACATAGTCTGTGAATTTACTAAATCATTACTTTCTTCTTTCTTTTAAGTTAACAAATTTAAACCATTTTGCATTTCTATAATGTTTAGAATTTTTAGTAATTGCCATATATTATAAAAGTAACTAAGACAACAATTTTTTCAGCAGTGGCACAAGAAATACAGAGTTCAGGTGTCCACAGGTTTTCCAAAACATTTGTATGTAAAAGATGAAGGAAAAACATTATTTCCCTGCATTTTCTGTACTCAAGACATTACTTCTATTCACTTGAGAGAAAAAAAGGAAAAGCAAGAGAGAAAAGAATTTGAATCATGGTCAATTTCATTACAGAGGATAAAAAAAAGGAGGGGACAGTCAGCAATAATAAATCAGTACTACCTGTCTTTATAAGGTGATTAAAATTCAGTCCTTCATTTCACCTGCAACAGCCACTTCAACTCTCTGCTGTACTCGTATTTTTTGACACCCAACTTTTGCAAGGTTTATAATCCAGGAAAATACTTCCCACCTTGAGAAAACTATCATGAGATGACTCTGCTCTGAGGTCCCTTGCCTGAGCCATGAGGTGAGTTACAAGGTAATTCAGCTTTACTGGCCCAGCAGTCTGACTAAAACTCTTGGTGTAAACTGCTGTTGTTCTTCATTTCATTAAGTTGTCTCTGTGTTGTCCATTTATAAAACTCTCTCTTATAAAAGTGCATCTTTAAGGAGTAATGTGTAACAAATAGACTTCTAATCAGTCCATGCCACCATTAATTAATTCCTGTGCAAGGAGAACTCTCTTCCATTTATCTCCAAAACAGTTTTCTTTTCCTTACAGCTTTTTGCTGTTCACAGATGCCCAGTTTGGCATTTGCTACAGAAGTGAATCCCATTGACATTGCTGGTACAGTTGCAATCCTTCCCCAGTGCCAGACCTGGCAACACTGCTCTACCCTCAGCAGGACCACAGAAAAATGCAAACAGGTCTCCTCTGCCTGCTTGGGTCAGTTTTTACAAGAGCAAGGAGAAAGAACAGCAGCAGCACCATGCTCCAAGTCTCATAAACTGGTAGTTTTTCATCTGAAAACATTTCACAGATCCCAGTGGTGAACTCCCTCTGCTTAACAGCAGGACACAGGTTTTTCACAACTGTCTCTCTTTCCTTTTCTTATTATATCCAACAGTATAGAACTTGTTTGCAGCCTGACAGAAGCATGTGAAACTGCCAGGCAATGGGTCACCACACATTTCTCAGAGCTCCCTAACAAACTGGTCCATTTTACAAAAATGAGTTAATCTCACTGCACAGCTACCATAAGCAAAAGAGAAAATATAATAAAGGGCAAAAAAGGATGAAGGTTGCCCTGAAGCAGTGTCACAATGTAAAGGCATGTGTAGCAAACTGTATTAAGGCCAGATGGCAGTGTCAATGAGAAGGGACTATATAGACATTGATTAAATTTTAGTACTGGCATGGGGGTTGCAAGGAATGCAATTTAACAATTGCTTTTCTCCTTTATTTACTAAAAGGAATGATATACTGTCTTCTAAAAAATAAATGATGCAACGATATTTCACTATAAGCTATATTTTTATACAATAAAACTATGGCTACCATTGGTCTCTAAAAGCAACAGAACATGTCACAGCTTGAATTCTCACTGACATACCAACTTCTAAGTACAGAGAGAGAGGAAAGGATGCAGAAAGAAAACTACCAATAGTTGCAGTTTCAGAGATTAAACCTCTGTCTATTGAAATCTAGAGACAGAACTGGTAAAAGCTGGAGGCTGAAACTGAAAATATTTAGACAAGAAACAAAGCACCAGTTTGTAACAAATCCCTGGAGCAATGTAATAAATTACTGGAGCAATGTAACAAAGAGAGCTGATGCTTTACCTGGAAAAAAATTTACATCTTAAACAGTATTTCAAACAGGTCTTACAGACTGCATTGCAGGCGAGGTCAGAATATACTAACCCAGTTTTTCATGGGGTCCAATGCTAGCATTGAAAATGAATGTTTGTGGGTTTTAAGAACTTTTGTTAAAAATATCAACTTACAAATATCCCAAGAACTGACCACTTTCCTAAATTAGTACTGCTTTCAACAGTGGAAATAAATAAATGAGAGGGAAATGTACTATACTGTTGCAGGACAATTTAGCCACCATTTAATGTGCTCACTCTTTCCCTTTTACGAAGTCTCAATAAAGTCTTTTCCCATTGAATCGGACTTTCAAGGAGAACACCACAAACAAGTTTTCATTCTGTAGAATCCATCAATCAAACCTGGCCTTCCTCAAACACTGTATGTAACACAGTGGACATGAGAAGCGCCCTATCACCAGGAATGATTACCCAAGACTGAATTAGTTTTGCTAGACAAATTCAGAGAACTTCAGCATATCTTCCCTTCAGTTTGACTTGAAGGGAAGATGTTCTCAAAGCAAGGTGGTAGCAGTACCTCCACTGCCATTAAATCACCACATTTATAACCTAGCAAGAATAACATTCATTAAAAATCATGATAAAGAAACCATTTTTAGGCCTGACACAACACATCCTATTCACACAAAGAAATGAAGATAATCAAAAGCAATTTTTTATACTAAATCACACTGATCTAGAACTCAGAGATTGTATTTTAAGATTCAAGTATTGCAATGACCTTTTTCATCTTCCTATTCCCACAAGTCCCCCTGCCCCTCATGCATGAGATTTAGGGAAGAATGACTCTGAAATTTCCACTTTATTACTGAATACATTTTCTCCTTGAACTACATTCAATTATCACTGCTTGTTCTTTTTGGGGAAAAAAACTCTACAGATACTGTTTTGACTGAACAGTATCAATTTTTACCACTCCAAAAAAAAAAAAAAACTAAACAAGGGCATGATGAAGTTCTTCTTAGGAAGGATTATAGAAATGTTAACCAGGATTAAAATTAAACATTTGCCCTACACTGGTTTTATTACTGAAGATCACATACCCTGAAAGAACATGTCTAAAGAATTCCATCCTGAGTGTATTGCCATGGTCTGAGTAGGATGTTAGAAGTTTATTCAGTTACAAGTAGAACACAGGCATTTACCAGAGCATTCAAGTTGCAGATAACCATAAAGCCTATGTGATTTTCCTGTAAAAACCCTAATCCTGTGAAAGGATATGCAATCTTAACACATACACTTTGCTCATTGTAGCAATAGAATCATGAAGAGCTCTAGAGAACTACAAAAGGAATCTTAGTCCTTCACCAACTACTCCAGAACAAGTATTTCAGAATAAAAGCCACATTTTTATCTGATTCTTAAAGATAATCTGTTGCCCAGCCATTAAGAGCTGACAAGATGCATAGCAAATCTCTGTTGACAGCACCTCTCTAGGATAAAAATCAACAGTGGGGAAAAAAAGGGGTTTAAAGTGAAAGGAATAGTGACAAACCTAGAAAAACATGCCTTTATAGGGAACATATTATATTCTATTTGTATTATCCATAGACCTAAATTGTCCTAGTGATACTCCAAGACACTACCATGCAGCATTTTACTGCATGGTAGTAAAACTTATTTCCCTTACTTTCCATGCCCTAACAAAATGATGTAGAAACAATTTCAAATAAGCCAGAACAACCTGAACTAGCCATCCCTCTGACACATTTAATTTGAAACAAGTCCAAAGATCCATCTAATTTTACAGCTGTAGTTATTACAGCATAAAAATTATTTTCAATACACTGTCCATAACATCACCATCAATTATGTGGCAAATAAAGGAGGTACTAGCTTAAACATTAAATCAGCAATTAAAATGGAGCCTTTAAAAGTATTTTATGGTCTAAACCAAGGAGGAAATATATAAGGAGTACAATATATAAAAAAAATCAACACTGACATTTTGCCTAAACCTGCTAAAAACATCTCAGCATTGGTACCCAACACAACCTTGATGTGTTTTTGCTCCAGAGCAACCCAAACAGTCGAACATTCAATCAGAAGGATGAACAAAACCACTGTGTGCAGAATGGTCTCAATTTTGAAATGCTGGCAATGCCAAAGTAATGCTTTGTCCAGAAGCACCAATTAAGGGTTCATAACACCAGCAGCCACTGTAACACAATGGATTTTGTGCTTCCTTCAGTCCCATGGCAGAGCTTCATAGTCTAAAGCATTTGCTCTGCAGCCCATTTCCATCTGATCCCCTACTGAAGGAGGAACCAGGAATCCTACTGCTTCAAACCAGCATAAAATACAAATAGGCTAAAAAGCTCTTCACAGCTATGGGATGTACAGCAGAGGATTCAACAGTTCAGCCTGTAACACCGCTGCTCTATACCCCAAAATATTACCTTAGGCCTCCCATTGTTTATCTTTTCAAGAACACAAACAGATTTTTACGGTTTAACAAGATCACTTTTTAAAAAGAATGTCTCAGACTAGTTCATTCTGAAATCGTCATTGAATTACCTGCTGCACATATCTGTCAGTGGTTTTCCACATGTAGTAATACTCAATGATGCTAGTCAGCGACTTCCAAGGCAGCTGAAAAACATTTGTTACAAGTTAAAATGGTTCCAAGAAATTGCAATGTCCACTTCTTATTAAACACATGTTAAAATCAAGTATAGTTGAGACAAATACTAAAACCTGGATGTGTTAAATAACTGCATTAGAATCCATATGCAAAAAAACACATATTGCAATTAATAATACACAACCATTAACAAGTATGCAGAATTACGGTATCACACACCCAAATCCAAATGTAATTTATTCTGTTTAAGCCATATAGTTAAACAAAATGATCAAAACAGAATGCAGATTTCCATCAGGAAACACAGAAGGCAATATCTCTTTTATAAAGTGTGTCCGTTGGAGAATAACATTAGGACTAAAAGAAATCATCTTGACAAGACTGTGCTTGAGTCTCATGATAATTTTACTCTTAAAAAATACAAAGGATACCATACATAGCTCAGATTTTTCATGTCCCATAACAACTCAGCTGCTCATACATTACCACTAGTTTTGCATAAACTCCCACATGCTCTCAACTATTATCAAGAAACAAAAGGATGCGAGGGACAAACGTTACCCCGAGCAACACGAGCGATACTGACAATAAATATTTCACAAAAATCTCTGTACAAACAAGGTGCCTTTGATAATGACAATTATTTTGGGTGCCCACGTTCATCAGTAAAATAAAAATGTGTTAACCTAAGTGTAGGGGAGAAAATTAGGCAATCATTTTTAATTATCACCAAATAATCTATTTAACTCCACAAAGTCTTTCTATAATTTAAATTAGGATGTCTCATCCAAAATTTATGCAATTTTTCTTCATAACTTGGAAACGTAATTTGTGTGTTATATTTTCTAGAAGCACACATTAATGCAAATATTACCTGCTTTCTAGAAATGAGGATGATGTTTAGGATGTTCCAGAAAATACAGGTGTGGAAACTGATCTTTCCAACCATCCTGACCCCACTAGGCAGCTTTCTGCATGTTTTAAGCCAAAAGAAGAGTTTCCTACACCTTTGGTTAAATTCCTAAAGCACTAGAGAAACATCTTCTCAAACTCCTCTCCCTGCATGCAGGAGCTGACTGCAACAGGAATTTTTCAAGCTGCTTGATTCAGGTTCAGAGTCAGAAGTGTTCCACAGTGTGTGAATCCTTGAACATTTACATTTGATCCAAAAGCAGCAGTGTATGAAATGCTTATGCTGATGTCTCAATAGTAACACAATTCAGGTTCCTAAAATCCTTTTGCTTTCTCAGGTAAATTATGCCTTGAGAGAAATCTTCCCTCAAAAAGGCCAGTGACAAGATGTATTTGATGTGAGGTGACAGATAAAATGATTCTCAGTCTTCAGGTCCACATTCCCCCTGGCATCCAGGTGAAATGCTTCACCCCAACTACCTGCCATTGACAATTAGTACATTTTAGCATATCCATATTTAGTTTCCTTTCTGAATATTTATTAGCATGTTCACGCTACAAATGTTTGTAGAGTGAACATGCTAATTTCTCTAGAAAATACTTTTATCTATTTTAACTATGGCTGTGGCACCAGTATGTTTATTTATTCACTAGGTATTTACAATTAAAGGAAGGTAATTAGGATGCTTGGACCAAATAACTGTAATCCTTTTATACTTTGATTCAAAACTTGGAAAAGGTGTTTGGCAGACTGAGTATGGATAACCTGTATTCCATTTACCTATGCACTTAATGCTTTGAACTGCCATTGAAGCTGTGAACCACAGATTAATACATTGTCATTACCAAATTCCGTTCTTGAAAGAAGTAAATGTGCTCATCTGCACAACATTTTTGAAGGAGAAAACTAGCAAAAACTATCAGCTCTACAAAAACAGAGAGAGGGGAGTTTTACATTTCTTTAGTTTCCCCAGGCTAAAAATAGACCAATCAAATTAGATCCGCAAGAAAAAATTAGGATTATAAAGCATCCTAAAATGAACATGGTAATTTTAAGGCATGTCTTCACAATTTTCTAAAGCTGGAAAACAGTTGCTCCTGCTTTCTATAAACAGTCTCTATTCTTGATTACTAAGGCCTTTCTTGCCATATCTGAGATGAAATAGTTATGGATTTATGAAAACTGTTGATAATGAAAAACTAAGAATTAACACGTATATCATCTTTGTCTTACTGTTAGGGAAATAGTTACATTTGGAGAACATAGAATATCCATTCTTTTTCCATTCTACTGCTCTGGGATGTGAAATAATTCAACACATCAAGTAAATTGAATTAGCTTATAAGGTTTAGCTTGATTAGGATTCACACAGAGTCTTAAAGATAGAAGAACCTCTCCTACAAGAGTCAATGAGTCAACAGTTGATGAAAATTATTATTCAACAGCTAGATTGGTAACTTGATTACAATTGAGCATCTCCTAGCCATGAAAAAAACGTAAAGACCTTTACACCATTTAACTTATAACAATCTTGTTTACTAACATTTAGTGTTTGTAGCTTAATACTTGAGCTGCACATTGAACATCAAACAGTGGCAGTTCCCAGTAACTGCTGGAAAAGTAAATTAATCTGCCCTTTCCAGAACTGTCATGTAAGGCTGCAATTGCAGCAGCTGTGCCCTGCAAATCTGGGCCGACACAGAAAAGGCAACTCCTGTGGGATGTAATGACTCAGGCAGGTATCACATCACCCTTCTGCTTCAGCAGACTGCTACCAGCCCCTTTCAGCCATGCAACATGGCTTTCTTGCCTGTCCTGTGGCACCACTGTGTGACTGCTCAAGTTGGAGTTCAATCTCAGGCACTGCAGATTTAGTTTTACCATTAGATCCTACCTGGAGACTCAAACAAGTTCACACGTACACTATCAGCCCATTATCTTCTTTGCCCTTGCTCTTACAACACATCTAAGAGTACTTAGATACTTATGGGAAGTAAACTTATCAATGGCTTGCCACTGAAGAGAGGGAGGATAACAGATGAAAGTACTATGGTGGAAAATCACTGCTTACATGCTACATAGTTCTACCTACCTCACCTTGCAGGAACTTTTCACATAGCCGTGATCTAAATCTCCAAGGACTATTTTCGATGATTACTTAAAAAGCAAATGTGTGTTTTCAAATCCCTGCACTTTTAGATTGCTACATAGGAAGTGAGAACACATAAATTTTACACTAGAGAAATTAAGAAATCCCAAGACTACACAATGGCTAACATAATTGAAAGCTTATAAATCACATAGAATTAAATAAGAATTAATAAGATTGTGCACTGTTCTTAGTACCATATAAATTGAGATATAAAATAGATGTTCTTCTAAGAATGTTTTTAAAATAACATTTTTCTAAAGATAAAGAAAAAAAAAGTGACTAATAGATAATATCCCTGTTCTAACTAAAATAAGCTATAATAATTAGTGCCCCACATCCATTTGTGCTGCACTCTGACTCATGGTTAAGGTGCCCTCAGTAGGCTATGCAATCCTATCACCAGATCTGGGTGTGTCTCCTGCTCTGGGAGGTGATCAGGGCAAAATAGCTGCATTTTGGGAAGGAATATTTAGTGAAAGAGGGCCGGTATTGGGACAAAATTTTATCAGGGCATCCAAGACAAAATTTTAACATTGTAAACAGTTTCTATGAAAGTCATTCAAATATCTAGCATTTGAATATTACAAATGCAGAAGCAATTCTTGCGACACGTTACTACACTGCACCACTTTAATGCAGTAGTAGGTAACACAAAAATTATACAGAAAATAAAAATACCACATAAATACCAGAGACAAGCCTTCTGAATGCTTGGTCACAAATTGTGTTAGCACACAACTTGTAAACAGCCAATAAAGCATGTTATATGCTTAGGCCATTTTCAAAAGCCAAATATTATATATTAGGAACCATTTAATTAGAAGGCATAGCTCCTGAACTATTGTACACTTACAAATGAGACCCATTTGTCTGTATAAGAAATAATAAGGAAGCCAGTTTACCTTAAGATTTCTGTTCTAAAATATCTATAAATATTGTTCTCCAGTAATATTTTCTTGAACTTAAAAGAGCTGTTTCAGCCATGATGCAATGTTCAACCTTATGTCATCAATGTAATGAACATTTTCTCCCTTAGGAGTCTCAAAATTTAGCATGCAGATGTAATACACCTATTAAAATGTCAGTTCCTTAGAAAAACAATAGCCTTCACTTCCCACCTTCATTCAATTACCTGTTCCATTTCAAATCTGTGAAAATGAAGGAAAGACAGCTCATTACCAAGCCTCCTCCCACTGTCCTGTAAGGACTTCTGCCTTGTAAGGACTTCTGCATTTACCCTACATTTTTTCCCCCTCACAAAGACTATATTAATAAACTTCTGTAAAGAAAATTTAAAAATCTGAGTTCTCAGAGTCATGCAGTATGAGATGAATGTGAAAATGTTTCAATCGACTTCAATCTCAAAAATTGAATTTTTTTGGTTCAAATCTTAACTTTTTCATGAAGCCAAACTTGAACGTGGTACAACAGAGGAAATATTTTTCCTTGAAAGGAAAAGGCTGTCCATAAAATGTAAAAAAAATTGCAGCAAATTGCTAGCAATTCTAGCAATCCATTTAATTTCATTACTCTGCATTAGAATTAGCAAATTAAAGGTTTACTGCCCTATAGTCTGATACTTCAGTACAAAAATGATTGTAGTTAGAACATATTGGAAAACATTTCTTTTACTTTTCAGAACTGCCAAAACATCTAATATGTCAAAACAACTCCCTGTGGTACATTTTAAAACCTATCTGAATTCAAATGTCTCTCTGCTAATCATAGCAGGAAACCCCAGCTTTCCAAAAACACCCAGGGGAGTCAGCCATGTAGCTGCTAATGAATTTCACTGGAAATTGTGGAAACACACTGCAAAGCTCCTGGACCTTTTTCAGATGCTTGTAAGATCCTTGTAAAAATCCTTATTGGAGTGTCTCAGCGTGAGACGTACTACCTGATATTAAACCACAAAAAAATAATCTTCTGTCACCATCTTTCCAAACAACAGCATTGAACAAGAAAGCATATTGACTTTCAGCCAGATAAAATGTATAGATATGTTAATCACACGTGTCAGCTACACAGATTTCTCCCCTAGCTAGACCTTCCAAACCTACAGAAAGCAACTACGCTCAACCATGGCAAAACACAGCTCCGGGAAAGGGCACTGCTTTCATACTTACAAAGTCTTGTCGAATGTCATTGAAGTCCTTGCCATACTTTTCCAAAGCCTCTTCAAATAAGCTAGCTTCTGATGCTGACCACTCCTCCATTTCATCTCTGCACAAGACAGGCCCTCCCAGGGGCACCAGGACACCAACGGCACTGCTCAGGTCATAGTTGTGCTTATGCAGGGTGTCCATTGCATGAAACTGGCAGGGACAAGGAGAGAATAAAGAAGTGTTTAAATTAACACTAGTCCATCTCAGTTAATGCAAATTCAATATATTATTCTCTATAAACCAAGCAAGGAGCCTCAATTAATGCTAAAATTAGAATCTATCTTGATATTGTATTTCTCTGCTGTGGAATATGAGGAAAATAAATGGTTTATTACTTAATCTGGGAAAGGAAATACCTTGATAAAATGTTTACCAAAAATGACATTAGTTTATTAGTTCCTGAAAATTACTAGCAAACATTTCTAACGAATCTCTTGTTGGCAGAAACTTGTTCCGAGAAACCCAATAAAGACAGTGGCATATATTGACTGTGGGTCCATTTTCAATTAACAGAAGCTCTAAATAATAAGTAAACAGCTGCTCAGACATCTATGAGCCCAATATTCTCACTGCTGGAGAAGGAAGACATTTATTGTTTTCATTATCATCATACTGAAAGAGCAGCAAGATTTTTGTCCCTTGCTCAACACTGTTATCACAGACTGGTAAATAAGGTTTCTTTGGTTGATTCCCTTTCTGTTATAAAAGGGAAAAACAGAAAAGAAACAAATTAGAACAATCTTCCCACTGTAGGTAACACTGAATGCTCCCATTGGTAACCAATGGTGGGAATAATAAAAAGTAAACTAATCCAACTGTTGGGAAAATGAGCAACAAGAAACATTTCCAACTCAGGGTCCCAAAAGACCCCAGCAGCACACTCCAACTGGCTGTGCTGAAGGAGATATCAGAGCTATAAGTGTGATAATGTCTGGGACTCTATCAGTCCCCTCCCAGTGTGTCCCACCACAGTGCTGAGCTCCACGTGTAGCATGCAAACTCTCATAAGGCCACAAACCCAGCTATGAGAAAACCTTGCAAGGAAGGAGCACTCCTGCATTATGTGTCAGTAGAGCAATTCCAGCTGAGCTTCTGCATACAAATCTAGTGCCAATAATGGATTTTTCTTGTTTTTTGCCATCTTCTAATCAATTACTATTGTCTTTCCCCAGTGTTTACTATAAGTTTTTGAGTGCTATCAAGCATCACATTCTGGAACTGTTTTGTTCTGCAAGAAGCAATGTCACTATTATCCTGCAATGCATCATTTTACTTATGGTTCAATCAAATTGACCAGCCTGGAGAAAAGCAATTGTTAAAAATCAAGCATTCTTATAGTAAAGTATGTAACATAATGCCTAAAATCCATCAGCTTCATATTCGAGAATGTACATTGAAATCACTGATTTATTGTTTACTATTCAGGCAAATGATTAAACCAGGTCTAAAGATTGAACTCTTACAGGAGATGTGCTACTGAGGTTTAAATCTGTTTAAATTACAGCCCTCATAGAAAAGCAGTACACACAGGATGTCTTCCAAGCAGCTGCTGAATCCAGATCTATTCACTGATACCAACTTTCATATAAACAACAGAAGTGAATACATTGGAATCTTGCTCTTGCTTTACATTCATTTTTCATCTATAATAAACACTTGACTCCATAACGCCTTTTTGATATTACTAAAGAAAAGACTTATACTGAACTCTGTGGATAATTACTGCCTTCCCTGAGCTGTCCTGTGACAGAAGGCCACTGACAAGTTCTTTGATAACAACTCTGCCTTCTACAGGGTTGTCAGCCCTGACCTGCATCAAAGTTCCACACTGCAATGCAAATTGTGGTACCAAAAGCATGAGAAGCCTGAAGGCATTAGCAGAGGCTAAGAGAAAAGGTCCTAGGATATCTTCCTGGCATTGTCTCTCCCAAGCAGGAGCCTGAAGGACAGAGAAAGAGCCACCCTTCCCAAAGAACTCTTGCCCAGAGCATGCTGTTCAGCACAGACATGGGGCACATCAGAGGAAAAGCGTTAGCCATGCAGCTAAATGGCAACTTCAAGTCCAAATATAAGCAGGTAGAGGAAGAAACTTTCCACCAAAAGCTAAGGAAGGGTTGCATGGAGCTGGAAGAAAGGGCATGAGAGGGCATCCTGCAAGCAGCCACACAGCACAGCTCCTAAACCAGCTGCCATTCCAGAGTGAGCTGCCCCCATCAAAGCACTCAAACTGGAAACTGGAAACAGAGAGTGGATTCTCCAATTCAATCATACTTTAATTGTGTTTACCTTAGGAGCCACATATATGGAAGTCTAATAAAAACCATTAAAGAGATACCATCCAAAATGCAAAAAAAAAAAAAAAAAAAACAAAGCCTGCTCATACTTTTCATTTGGAAGAGACATCCAATATCAGATTTAGGTCCCTACAGTAAGGTCACTTAAGCTCTTCTGAACAAACCCAGCACAAGGAGCAAGTGATGCCCTCAGCCTGCTTTGCTTTAAATGGCTTTCATGGTGAGTATATGCACTATAAAGTATTTAGGAATCTGAAACACAAGGTCTTCCAAGTCTCTTTCTCTTCTTAGAGATCAATTTTCATTATGAAATAAAACTCTGTCTTTGAGAAGGCCAGAAATGCAAGTTTCAGTTGGTTGTCTCACTGTAAGAGAAGCCCCTTATCATCTAAGAAGGTAAACACACATTGTTTCACATCTTCTGTGGGGTTTTCTAAAAGCAGGGAGTTTCCTATCTTGTCTCATTACCTTCCCTATGTTTTCAAAATAAAGGAGCCTGAAAGCAGCCTCTCAGTTGTTATTCATCTGCAAGAAACGTGTACATCAGCCCTGGATTTATCTACATTTATTATCTAGGTTTTTGGTTTTTGTTTTGGTTTTTTTTGTTTTGTTTTGTTTTTCTTTTAATATCACTCTGTTTACAGTTATCTCTGATTAAAACTAAATAGGATTAAAACTTAATTAGGAATACTGGAAAGCCACAGGTGCGGTAAGCAGAAATCCCATTAATATCACCTTAGGTGCAAGGGTTATCTGCCTTGCATTAATAAGATAGATGGTATAATTTTCTTAGTGTTATGCGCTTATATGAAAAGTATAAATGAGAAACACCACAAGTTCTGCAAATGTCTCTACCAACTTTAACTGCTGCTGAAAATATGCTCCCAATTAACATGGAAATGTCTGAAAAAGTAACTATTATAATGACAAATATGTCTTTTCTTAATTTAGAAGGAAGTATGTTGCCAAAAAGCTAAAAAAGTAGGATTTTAAAAAGCTGAGGGGGTAGGAAAATGAGAAGAGACAGACACAATAATTAAGCCTAGGGTGGCTCCTTTGATGCCTCATTATAAGATATGCCTTTCATTAAGTGTAATGGATCTTAATGGATCATTTGCAATGGAGAAACATTAACATGGCATTCAAACAAAGTACCCCTTTATTAGCAGCATTGCACATGTACTTTCAAATGAGAAGTTGCCATAAGGATAAATCCACTCTATTAAATACTGAATACAGGATGCAAATAAAGAAGGGATATGCAATATGTGAAACTTATTAGAAATTCTTAATCCAACAAAATATTAATATAATGAAAAATGGTAAGAACTATTTTGATGAACAAAATTAAGTATTTAATGTGAACAGAATTGTGCTGATAAAAGTCATACTAGCAACTGTGAAACAGAAAATTATTTTTGAGTATTACTGAAAACATTAAATTTTGCCCCTGCCTTTATGATGCTATCATAGTCCAGACTAAATCAGTTTTCTGTTCAATAGCCTTTAAATATACTACAAAAGTGTACTTAAGAAAGAAATTAAATATTTTTCTCATCATAATAAAAAAATATTTTATCTGAAATACAAGAATTGTCCCACTGAATCAGACCAATCACCCATTTAACTAAGCATTGTGTCTCTTACAGTAGCACCAAGGAATATTAGCTAAAATATTCAGGTAAGTCTAATCACAGTCTGAGGTCAATTCCCATTTCCCTCACCAGCACCTGCAAAGCTTCAGAATGAGGCCATGTAGAAGGTACACCTTTCCATATTCTCCTCAGTACTAATTTATGGCTTATATGGCTACATAATTTTTCTAACCTTTTTTAATCCTGCTGGTAACTACCCATTCCCACAAAGTTTTGTGCAACTGAATTCTAGGGGCTATCTATTCACTTTATAAGGCAGTGCCTTAACTATTTTGAACAAATCTGTCAGTTTTATTGAGTTTCCTCTAATTCTAATACTCCAGTATCTGCTAAATAGCAGGTCTTCTTTAGCCTAAACTATGTGATGGTGTTTAGGTACAAAAAGCCTAAAATAATAAAACAATAGTTGATTTCTTTGGAAATCTAAGTCAAACCTGATTCACTGAAGCAGTAATATTTTTGGTCTCACATAGTGTTCCTGACATACTTTATTTACTGCAGCACACCTCATCTCAGCTAGTATGATTATACAGAAGCAAACCTGCAATCAATATATTTTTCACTTTCTCTAAAAGATGCAGGTGCTTACATTAACAGCATACTAAGGAAACATAGCAGAAATATGCTAATTGAAATGTTCTTTAAAAATATGCTTACAAAGTCAGATTGCTTATCCTTTAGAAAATATGGTGACATATACATCCAGTAAGTATGAACCATTATCCACACAATTTTTAGTCCTTTATTACCACAATAATGACACTGCCCTGAATGAATCCCTATACAATGTGTATTATCCATTCTGCTGTGGGTGATCCACAACTGAAGCCAAGTGTTGCACAGTGTGATTACAAGGGCAGCACTGAGAAGCTTAAAGAAAACACACAGGATTTTCTAACACACACACACACACCTTGCTTGCAGGTATCTAAAGACAACAAGTGGAAAATGGGGACTTTGGAACACCAGATAGCGTTGAATTCATGGATATAGAAGTCGCAGGATGTTTAAGAAGCCACCTACCAGTGTGATGTCTCGGGAAGCAGCAGCTGCACTCATGTGTAGACTGGGCTGCCTGACAGAACTGCTGCAGTCCAAGGCTCGAGCAAAGGTGCCAACCGCACTGCAACAGAGGAGCGGGAGCAGCAGTAAACACACAGAAAGATGTAACCCCAAGTATCAGACTGTGCCATAGCTATAAAAGTGTCCTTTTCCACATGCAAGCCACATACTGATACTGTTTTCAGATCTTTGCTAACAAAGAACAACTTCATAAAGACAAATCACTAAACACTGCAGCAAAAACTCCAACCTTCTGTCCCCCAAAAGTAATGACATACATATAAGGAACAGCAGCTCAGAAACAAAAGATACTCAGAGAATTCTCATGTACCAGCCTTTTAATTTATAGAATTTTCAATTCATTATGAAGTCAAAGGTTCTCCATAGTTTGAGGTTTACAATCAGGACTACTATTTCTAAAACTCCAATGATATAATAGTGCTTAAAAATTATAATTCAGATTTAAAAGGGGGTTCACCACATCCATATGAGGAAATTAAAAACATTTCATTCCCTTCAGTAGTACATGTCTTCTACTCCCATCTTCTACCCTTCATGGCAGTGAGCCTAAAAAAGCATATCAGCTTCATCTAAGGTACTCCCAAAATTCCTGGTGTTATCACAGGTTTCAAGCAATAATTAAATAAATGGATCTCTCAACATACTTAAAGCATTCCATTATTGAAATGGAAATATTTTTTCCAAAACTTCACTTTGTTTTCCACTTTTGTTGATGAATTGCACATGGCATCTATTATACTTAGACTGTTCTAAACTGTAAACATTTCTTGGAGAGGGGTAAATATTTCTTGCAAGTACAGCTATGTATCTGTATCATGCACAGTGAAGGAAAAGGTGCATAGAGAATTTGACTGGGCCCAGCCTATCATACAGGAAATGAGCAAAGATGCAGTGACACAAAATATTATCAATAAACAGATCAGAAGTTTCTCCAGTACCTGGATTTGTATAATGACTCTTGAGGTGCATTCAGAAAAAATCTGTTTGTTGCAGTTATGACATAATCCCTTTTAAATGCAAAGACCCAGTTACAGATGTAATGCAGAGCAATCCACTGGCGTAGGGACTCAAGCCTCACTCAGCAATTGCACCCCACACAACTTGCGAGTGCAGAATTATACCAGTGGTGAATGTCACTGACAAATAAACACACTTTGCTATATCCTATAAATCTGAATACAACAGTAAAACAATATGCATCAAGACTTTAACTCACTGAAGTTATAAATGATCATGGAGAAACAGATAATAAAGTACGTTACCGCAATTTGATCTTGAATCTCAAAAAATTTATTACTGAATGCATGTTTCAGTACTTGCTGCCACAGTCTTACAAGCTAAGATTTAACAGCAGTGATTCAGACCCCCTGATATTAACTGCTTTTCTAAAGGCTGTGGAATAAATAAGTGATATTGAAATGTTTTTCCACAACCTTTGCTCCCTCTTTGTGGAGATGGTAAATATGAGAAAACACATACACATTCTATTCCCCCCCCCCCCAAAATTGGCAGTACATAAAACAGTATTTGTGCACAAATCCCTCCCAAGAATAAGGCTCTATTATGAACACATTTCCTGATAGTCTGTCAACCCTTTCAACATGCTGGCATTGATAAGGGCTGTAGCTAAGCAGTCTTTCCTGTGATCCTTCTGTCCCTCCTGCTCAAACCAGTGAATGTGGCATGACTGCATTTCCCTTCTGCTGCTAGCTTCTTATCTTCCTTTTTCATAATTAAAATTATTTTCTTTTGACCATATTTCTAAAATAAAGTCTGAGTATGCTATGAACACTACAAAGAACATTCTCACAGTCATTCTCTGGCAGATCAAACTTGTGAGGCTGACTTCAGAGCCCAAGAGTATTTTGTTGCTCAGAATGTAAAGTCAAAATTAAGAGACAATATAAATAATAACATAATTATATTATTATTATTAATAATAATTCTGAATAAGTGATAGAGAGGTAAGAACTGGTGCATCAGTGGGCATTGCTTCCAGTGCTGCATAGAGAAGGAGAAGACTGCAGCTCTCAGAAGAATGCTGTATTTTGGAGTATGTGAGTGCAAAAACAATTGATAATAAATAAAACACACAAAGACAAAATGAAACAACAAAAACAATAGAATAAAATATAATAAACACTGTCTCAAACATAAGGAAACAAGTATCATAATAATAATATGATAAAAACAAATAATACATAATAAAATGCAGGCAGTGTACCATTTGGGGTATCAGCAGTGACAGGAGAAGGGGTGTGGATGGTAAGGGACAAACTAGGGGGCCTAGAGTTGTGAGGCATCTCTGTGGCTCTCTGGAAATCAAACTAACTTGTAGTTCTCCTTTCCATAGAAACTTGTGAAAAGCAGTGAATTCCCAACTAAGCGTAGAAATTCTAGAGCAATTGGCTATTAAATAGTAACTAGGTTCAAAACTAAATAGTGAAATATAATGTTGTATATAATCTAGCTATGCAATTCACATCAAAATTCAATACTAATTTTAGAAATCACTAAAATACCTTATTTTTTATGTTTTTCAATTAAAAATACAGGTATGAGGTATATATTGATGCAAATATCAAAATCTACATTGGCCACTTTTCCTTGCATGCTTTTCTTCTAATTCCACTATTCGATTATTTTAGAAAAGGAACAAAATAAATAACTAAACAATGTCAATTCCAGAAGACACAGTATTGTCTTCATCTACCTAAAATAAAACTCAGTATTAAGCCGACACAAGTTAAACAGTCACACCCTAACCACTCACTTTTCTTAACAAACTTTCAGTGTTAATGTCTTGTCAAGTTTGCACAATTCAAAGAATAATTGTAAATAGTTAACTGAAATTATATTTAATTCAGTAATAACAATAATAAACTGTCAACACAAAAAACTCTGCTCAGCAAGCTACTTACGAATTATTCAATGTGTAATTAAAATACTTGAACTCCAAACAGAAACCAACACTCCCCACATTTTCCAAAAGAAGCTAAAGCCAAAAGTCACACAGACAGTGAATTACACAGGTGGCAGAGAGATGGACAAGACAAACAATTGGTATTATCAGCAGGGAGATCACTCCCTGCACAGCCTGCATCAGCAAGCAGCTGTAAGAGCTTTAAGGGTTAGACCAAACGATCCAGTGTTACTTTAATTTGGTTTTCCTTGGTTTAATTATCTTAAAGAGCAGAACCAAGAAAATTTATAACAGATTGCAGATAACAACCATACAAACAAAACAAATGGATATAGTTCAGTGCCAGGATCTAAGATTATGGAATAAATCCACAAATTCAGCAAAACTCAACAAGGTCTATGTCCAAAAAACTTGGGAGATTGCTGCGGTTACTATGCCTGTGTGCCCTGCATTTAGGCAAAATTTCAGACTACATTTTGAACGCAGAAAATACATTGCTCCAAATTACTTATAGCTCAAGTCTAAGACCTTAAAGGAAATAATTGTTTGACTTTTTGTGTAAGATTAAATAGTAGTAGTCAAAGAAATTAAGAAGCAGCAAACATAAGAAACTGTCCTAACAAGCTTCGAAAGATGTGGTGGCTCATCAGTAACTAGTTCTGAAAAGAGCTATTATTTACCAAAGAAAATCTGGAACCACTGCAATTCTACATCAGGATAAAAAGCCTCTGGTTCTCCCAACAGCAACAGCAGTCCAGCATCAAATCAGATCCACAAAGTTCAGGAGCAGGCAAGGAACTCTCAACTTTCTTCTGCCTTGTACTGTTGAAAATCCAGCCAAGACATACATCCTTCTCAATCTGAGGATGCTTACTTCAAACTACACTTTTTTTAACACTGCTTGTCTGTTTCACAAGCAGTGAGTATACTCTGAACAAAGCTGTTGGAAGTGAGCCACATCTGTGCAGACATGAATTTGTAAATCCACAATTCTCCACTGATACTTGTAAACTAATGAATGAGACCTATGCCTCACCTATGAGCTAATATTTTTGAGGAAAACAATTAAGTGATCTTTGGTGGTTTTCTGCATATTAAGAAAGAAAACCTTTTGTATTCCTTGTCTTTACTCCAATGTTTCTCTTCAAACTAAATTGGAAACAGTCCTAAAAAATGACATCTCAGACTGGTCTGAATTTAAAAACCAGCCAATTAATGTCTGAGTGCTCTATAAGAGATTGTTGTGATCTTAAAATATTGGAAAGAAGGGAAAAAAAACCACCTTCAGTAAAGACACATGCAAGCAACAAAAGAGTAATTTAAAACTGAACATACACATGAGATTTTTACTACTCAGTTCTGCAAGTCTGACCTGCAGAATATATTCAAAGTAAAATGATGCTGTTAAAAAAGATGTTTTCTTCGCATTTCTAAGCAACTGCCTGTACAGTGCTATGCTTCGTTATTATAACTTCAGGTATTTACAGCACAAAAGGAGATGGCATTATAAACATGAAAAGCCACCTGCCACTATTCTTTTGCTGAAAGACTCTCAAAGTTAGAGTACGCATGACATGATATCTAGATGTAGGATACGACCATACATTTCATTGCTATATGAATAGAAATGAAACATATGTGAAATCTTTCTTATTCAACAGAAATAGAATCCAATAGATAAAAGTAGTTTAATTCACAGGATGTTATTTAAGGCATCATCTCTATGACATCCTGCAATTCACAGTCACAGAGGAGGAGATGTACAGCCCCCTAAAAGCAGGTCTATGAAAAGTCTGCTATGGAAATTTATTCTTTATACTGAAATAGATCAAAGGTCATGAAAAAAAAAAAAATATATATATATATTCAGCTCCAAGTCTGAATTAGTCTTTTCAAATGAATTTGAGTCAAGAAGTACAGTAATACAAAACACACAAAGGAATAAACATATACCAGCCAGGCAGAAACATAGAATTTTTGATACACCTGGTAAACTTGATGTGAACATATTTTTCCTTTTTACTGCCAAACCATCTGCCTACCATTAGCTGTAATTCACCTTGCTAGCAAACATCCAGTTTTGTGAGCACAGCATTGGCATCAAGATTTTTCACCATTTTCGCTGCATAATTTTATGTTGCAATTCTGCCATTAAATTTAATTACCTCTTTAATGAACTTCAATTCCTTTTACTTCTCATCACCTCCAGAGAATTCAGAAGCATTGTAATACCAAAGACTGCAAACCACTATCTTTTATGTATTTATTTTCATTTATGAGCTTTGGGAATCTGGTCTACTGCCACTGACTACATTGAATTATTTCACAAGAACAGAGCACTACTTTTTGATCACACCTCTAAATGTTTTTACTCATGGTTCTCAGTTAATGAATGCATTATTTTCCTCTATATAATGAAAGACACCTTGCCAGTTGAAGCTGCATTGTGTTCCCTTCCTCACTGTAAGATAAATATAACAATTATAGAGCTTCTCCAACTACTCGAAAATACTGTGAGCACTTTTAACATAGTAGCCAACAGAAAATAATTATAAGCAATGTCCTAGAGCAAATGGAAAAGTGGGAACAAGACAGGAAGGATAAAGCTTAAATTTAACATGACTAACAACTAATTTTCCATTCTTACATGGTTTTACATCAAAAACTAAGCAGGCATTCAAATGAAGGAAATATGTCAGATAGAGATATGTAATGCCATTTTAACGCCATAGAAATCAAAGTACAAAATTTTAAGGTAGAGATGCAATGCGTCAAGGCTATTTTAATTAGATTTCAAAACCCTGGTTTAGTTGGGAATAAGCTGGGACCACAAATGTCTGTTAAATAGCTTCATTTAGAAATATATTCCTTCCAAAAGACTATGTTAGTAATGTAGTTAGATGAAGCAGAATAAAAGAACTACATTCTTAATGGTTTCACTGAATCATCAAGCACATAAATGGAACCAGAATGTACCACAAATGTATCATGCAATGAATTGTACACCAAATTAGCAGATAGAAAGAAGATTTTTAAAAATAAAAAAAAAAGGGTCATTTCTTGAGCTCTCAGCATCTGTCCAGACCAGAGCCCACACCTCCTATTGCATTTGAGACTGGGCAAGACATTTTTTTTACTCTAAAAAACCAAAAGAAGACAGGACTCATGTTATATGGTCAATAGGACTGCTTCTATTTTAGAACACTGTGTCTTATGTTATATACACAATAGGAATGCTTCTATTTCCTAACACTTTGCAGCTTGGGACAGAATTAGAAAAAGAACATAAGATCTGGTAATGAAATGAAGTACTCCTTGTATATTAGAAATTATAAGAGATTGATGACTGGAGGAAACAGAGTGTATCTAAATCAGCTCAAATTAGGAATGCCCTACCCAGTGTTTTTATCTTCTTCATTTTAGCCAACAAAAAAAAAAAAAAAAAGGATCTCAATGCATCCCAGCTGGGTTCCTGTTAAAAGTAGTTCCACACACTCACAGATATTTAGTCCACAGGACTTGATTAGAGTTATTTCTAAAAAAAAAATCGGTTCAAAATGTGCAGTGGGACACTGGGCCCTCAGCATCAAACATTTCAATTCTACAAACCCATTTTTACTATACTGAACTATTTCCTAATGTGGGCAGATCTAAATGGCTGTTGCAGCTTCTCAAACGCCTGTCCTTTGAAGCTGGCAGACACAGAACATGGCCAATGTATAGGACAGAAGGCAAACTGGTTGGTGCAGTTGCATCTTATTTAAATGCAGTACAAAATGCTGTTGGACTTTTCATTGTCACAGCACAAACATTACCCAAAAGACAACTCAAACCCAGAAAACATTAGCCTCAGGCTTCTCCTAACAGATGCTTTTGCTAGTTCAAGCAAGAGTCTTTACCCAAATTATGCTTCAGTAGCAGCAATAAGGTACTCCCAAGATTTGTGTGTCAGGCAAGACTATGTGGGGAGGCCAAGTTTACAGATCTTTCCACTTTTTTCCAAATCTCCACCATTTTTTGGGCACTGTTACCTCTAATTTCTTCACAGGATAGGCATATTCTTCCTTCTACACAGGAAATTATGGAATAGTAGGGCTTAGTGAGAAGCCCAGACTGACCAGGCATATAAACCTAGAGAAAAAGGCCTCTCATTCCTGAGGCAGTAAACAAACCCTGTAAGACCAGGAAAGCTACGTACCCAAGGTAGCTAAAAATATAAATATACTTGTAAATGGGCAACACAAATAAAGAGTATTTAAACACCTTCTGAAAAAACAACAAAGCTGCCTGTGAGATTGAAAAAGCTAAAGCATTTAAGGACAAAAGCAACTCTTCTTTCAAACAGATCAGACTGGGGGAAAAAAAAAAAGAAGAAATAAAAACTCAATTCCTTCGAATCAGCATCTAAATAGGATCACTTGAAAATGCTTTTAAAATGTCAAGCACAATAGCATTCACATACTTAACAAATACCACACCTGGGAAGGTACTTAAGAAAAAATTATTCTTGTCATATTTTCAAATTTTCAGAACTAAACATAACCAGAGAAAGAACGTTCCAACTGGAAATCCAGCAGGCACAGCCAATGCCCAGTGAACCTCAGTTAGCAGAGGTGTCTGTAAGCACTGTTCAGCACATCATAATACCACCTCTCCACTGTTTCTCAAGCAGCTTTAAATGGTCTTGTATAATGGCCCAGTATAAATCCTGTACCCACACCACACCCTGAATTGAAAGCTGCCACGAAATCATCACAGAACAATTTCTCCAGAAATTCATAAAAATCTGTCTCAGAAGCCACTTAGAGCATCCTGTGAATACACGTCTATAGGAGCTTGGAAACAATTTCTGTCAGCTGAAAAGCAACTTCTAAAGATGAATGGAGTTCTGTACAAGAACATCCACAAAGCTGCACCTGAGTAATACCTGATGACAGATCAGGTACTACTCTTGTGGTATCCAAGTACCCCAACACCTTGGATAGTAATAATTAATCAGCCATGATCCACTATAAGGGAAACCATCTTTACAGAAATGCTTTGGCTTTAAAATAAATGCAGACTTGGTCAGGGCACAGCATTGCAAAGGATGTCTTAAACAACAGGAAGAGAGAAGGGTATTCTTTATTTATTTAATTATTCTCTCTTCCTTCCCAGCAGGCTGTTTACTGCTCCATTCCTCTGGGAACATTTCTGGCTCCACAGAATACTGCTTCTGCTCCCCAGAGTGGCTGAGAAACAGCAAACAGTGGAATTTTAAAGCAATCAATGAACTCTTCCAAAATTCCCAGTCTTTACACAGACATTTCTTTACGGCACACCATAATAAACTGGCCATACATCTCCAGGTATTATAATGCTGGTGAAAAAGTAGTTTGGATTCTTGGTTACTACGGAACATCTACCAGACCCTGTAACTTTTTGAACACCTGTTAACACCTAAACTCCTCTGTCTTGCTTGAAAATTCAACAAGGGCAGGTAAAAAAAAAAAGTTTTAGTACTTTACAGAAAGGATACAACATTTCAAGTGGAGTAAGGAAAAAAAATCACGTGAATCAGCACATGAACTGTAAATGAGTAAATCAGCATCCCATATCACTATACACATAAGCTGGAATATATAGAGCAACTTTTTTTTCTGTTTTTCTTCCTGATTGTTTTTTCAAAAGGGAGAGAGAAAAAAATCCCAAAAACTAGAACCCATGTAAAAGGATTATTTGTCTAAAAAGATTTGAGATTATATTCAGCAAGCAGGTCACATAAAATACAGGAGATGGATTTTTTCAGGATAAAATCCATATGTGAACTGTGTTCTCTGCTATCATTAGAACAGAATCTTTGTAACTATGAATCAGAGGAAAGGCAAAACCTGCTATATCCTATGAATGTAGAATTTCCCTTCAGTAAGAAACCTACAAATTTTGGAAGATTTTTTTTAAGTAGATACCTAATTTTTAAAGGTATTTATTAATTCAAAGCACTTTGATGTTGTCTTCATAAATCTGCATAATCATGTAATTTATAAAATTGAGCTGACTTGATTTTTTTCACTAATGAAATACATGACTTCAAAACTTTATTTCAATATTCATCCAAAATAATTATTCAGCTTACATGCATACGTGGCAAGTTCTGCACCCATTTAATTTGTTAACATTTTCTTTATTTCTACACTTAACCTCTATTTTACACCATGAAATTCCAAGTACTGTAAAACACAAGACTCTATTATCATTATTAGAACTGAAACAATTTATTCTGAGGGGAAAGCAAACTGATATCTACATTCCAAGTATCAAATTCTACAATAACCTGAAATACAGGGAGTGTATAATTATTCCAAAACTCACTCTCTTTTTCTGCCTCCTGTATTGGTAGCTTCAAGTCATGGTCTGATTTTCTCTTTTAGCTAACTGTGGGAAAGAGAAGGGCTCACAAAATGGCAAACAGGATGAGTAACACGATATAAGGGAATGAATAGTCAGTAGAAAAAGGAAAAGGATTTTTGATGAGAGGATTTTAATCTTACCGTGCTACAACTAAAAACTGGTCAATCTGACGGTCAGTAAGGGGGCTATCTGGATCCCATACTTTTACTTCCAGCTTTGCCTGTTCTCTGTCATCTAATTCTCCTGTCAAAAGGTAGATGGGACAAAACACTTATTACTCACAATGTTTTTCTTCGTGTAGTTCTTGCACCATGCTTAAAAGAGACATTGTACATTTTTAAACATATACACATACATACACATGATTAACAATCATCAGCAGTTATCCAGTTAAATTCCATAATGCAGCATCACCAAAATAAATACCTTCCCCTAACATCAGCATTTCAATTTAAGGAGACATTCTTAGGAGGTGAAATACCAATGAACCTTAATAAAATGTTATTATAAAGATGAAACCATACCCTAAGTAACCAACCAGTGGCTTCTTTAAATTGCTTGTCTAGTATATCAAAGTTACTGTCACACTTAAGCCATACTAAACTTAATTTTACACTTAATCAACTTTAGCAATTAAATTCTATCCAATTTGTATTCTATGCCCTGAAAAAATAAATCATTATGCAAAAATGCTGTCTACTGTATTTACGCATTTTTAACCTCTTCAGCCACTACATTATCTGTATTGTTAAAAACAAGAAAGTTACTACATGTTGCACCATCATTTCCCAACTTCATTTATGCGAACGAAACAATTTGTGTATATGCACATGGCTGAAACAGTGGGGGTGGTTTTCAAAATTTATTTTGCCCTATATACATTGTTACGAGAATATGATTTGTACTGCATGGAAGAACAGTGAAGTGTGAATTTGGTACAAGGATTTACATTCATAAAACTTCATCTTGTCTTGCCTACTACACCAACAACTTCTCCTGTAAAATAAGAAACATTTCAGAGGTTGATGGAGGAAGCACCACCTGTGCTACCAGTACAAGGAGATTTTCTCATGGGATGTAGCCAACACATTTGCGGCCACCAGAGATGACAACAGCCAAGTCATAATCACTGTCTTTCCCTGCTGTTTTAGAATAGGAGGGTGTTTGTCCCTCAGTCAACATGCAAAAACCACTAATGTTTAGCTGGTTGCCAGTACTTCTCTGTGACTTTTACAATCTACTGCAAGAATGAAAACTTGTTGTCAGATCCAGCCATTCCACTCCCTTTGAAAATCTGGGCTGTGTAGATCCCTCTCTGATCACACAGAAGATTACTTTATTCTGTGCTGTTTCTTATGACTTATGACAGTCTTCTTATGACAGTCACATTCTCAGAAAAACAGCCAGTCTAAACATGCACAGTATCATCAAGACATGAAACAACCTGTACACTTGAGAGACTGGAAGCAGACTGCAAACCAAGTACTGGCTCTTCTCAAATCACATAATATATGATGACTTCTAGCACATTGATTCTGCAAAGAAATTAAAATGTGGTATATATTTATCCCTAGCAAACACACAAGTTAGAACTGCACCATGCTGTCTGGCTAATGTTTCAGGAACAAATTTCACAGTCACATTCTCAGAAAAACACAGTAAAATTACTTTCTTCCCATATACAGGCAATAAAGCACTGGGTGTCTAATGGGACTTCAGCTTCTGTTCAAGCTAATTCACATCCAATACTGAAGACAAACTGTTAATTTCTGGCATCTTGGAAAGAATTTTAGATCTATAAACTTATTGTATCGATTGCACACCTGTCAATACATTCATTTCTTCCATCTGTGACAGACACATCGTGGGTGATGTTCTAAATTTTATAAATATTCTCTGAGCACTTCATTTCAATCTGTTAATAGTTAGTTTTTAAATACCTTTAATGTCAGTTAACCATTTCAGCACATCATAGTCTGGGGATCAAACATTATTCAGGTAGATTACACTTCTCACCAAGAGAAAACATCATACAAACACAGCACCAATATTCAAACAAAACAGGTCTTCTGAATCAAGTTTTCAAAAAGAATAAAAAAATTGCAATACTACAGTTCTTACTTTAGTTAGATGAAACTAAACAATTGCTACTATAAAGTGTTGTAACTCTTCATAAATGTGAATGTCAAATATTGCCAAGCAGCATTTGTAATGGCAGTAGACATAAATAGGAAACAAGCAATGGAATATCTATACCAAAATAATCTAAACACATCTAATAACTGCAATATTAAATATCTGCAAAAATGGTAGAGGTTTCCAGAAAATAGGTGGAGTCTGCCAAGCTGCACTTTCAACAGCTATGTAATTCCTCATTTTCCACTTACATGGAAGGATATAATCACTTAAACAGGGAAAGTAACTTAAACAGACCAAACCATGGAGGCAGTCGAGCAGTGCTGTAAAAACCTCAGAAAAGTTCATTTCAGGAATAAGTATTTTGTTGACTTCCTTTGCCTGGGCTGAAAGCATTAGTATAGGAGGATCACATAATGTAAGCAGGTCTTTGAAAATAATGATTATCAACCCTCTGTGTTTTACTTGAGCTGTCAATCCTTAGCTGATCATGCCTGTACTGCATCCCATAGGATTTTTAACTTAGGAAACCACTTTAAGATGCAATTTCTCTGTTAGCACATCAACATTTATCTTATACATTGTTGAATTTGACACCAAAGTATAAGACATTCAAACTGAACAGATGATAAAGTTGTCATAGTACTAATTTGTTATACTGCAAAACCCAGCTCACAAAGGAATGGAGGAGTTTTACTTTCACCATTTTCAGTGCATCTGAGAAGTTCAGTTTAAAGGTGTCATCTTCCCTTACCACCAGCAGCATTTCAATTACAGCTTCTGAGAAGTACTGAGAAGGAAATTTGTTTTAATAACTGATATACCATACCAGTATATCCAACTTATTCTAGTCACTGCTTACAATTTTATTACAGCCTGTCTAACCCTCATGACTAATTGGAAAACATTAGAAGATTGTCAGAAATACATCTGGTTTACTCTTTATCAATCATTCAATTCCTTATTTCTCATGAATGTCTCCTAGTAAAAAGTAAGATTTTTCTTTTAAAAAAAAGTTTAAAAGTCTTGTATTTCAATTAGTCATTTTAGACAAACGAAAGCATGATGTGCCCCTCTAAAAAAAGGAAGAAAAAATTTACTAAACAAAAACAAACTAAATGTGTTTAAAATGAGGAACATGAAATTAAAGATCTAAGTAGCCTTTTAGATTTCTCTTTCTGCAGATAAATACCCCAAGGATAACTAGTACATCAGATTCAGCATGATTCTATGTTCTTCTTGTATCCAACTAAAAGAAAATTACTTGCAATACAAACAGCTTCTTAGAGTGAAATTCTTTGAATTTAAACATGACAATACTGCAATATAACATATTAAGAAACTGAAATATGAATCTATAAGTAGGCTTGATTTTTAAAATGGTTGTCAATGAAATAATACAAATTTAATTTTTAATGAAAAACAGTTGATGAGGTATCCAATTTTAAAGACACCTTACATGTATAAAGTTTTATTTATGTATTTTGCACAATTTGCACTATTTTTCAAAAAGCTTTTATTCTCCTTCTCAAAAACTAATTCGGCCATTAATTCAGTTCAAACATGCAAACTGAACACCTGCAGTACTCAGTTTGCTGAATGAATCCAGCTTTCAGGATATGCAAAACAGAGGTGCCAGTTGCTGGATCCTTAATTCCACAGGACAGAAAATCTGTGGCTGTGGGGTTTTGGTCATAGTAAGGCAGTGGATCTCTCCATGGACAGAACTGACCACCAGACCAAGAGTTCCCACCACAGAGTTCCTCCCAGTAAGCAAATTTGTTTATTCATCCAACCTCCTGAAATCAGCCAGTTTTGATGCGTGTGTTAATTCCTCAGGCTCACCAGACACCTAAGCAGATAAATGTGGAGGCATTTGTAAAGGCTCACATTCTTAATGCTTAGCACATGTATAAGAATTCAATCCAGTGTCTTCATCTCTGTGGTTCAGTTTTGCACTTGTGGAACAGAAATATCTCTCAATTAACATTGCAAGGATGAGGAAGAGAGGTACTTGCTGGTTCTTATCCTCCCCTAGATGAGTTTAGCATCCAACACAATGAAATTTCTTTCCCTGAAATATGGATTTAGCAGATCAAGCATTTAGCAGGTTGTTGCCAGAACTCTTTGGGAGTATACTACCTGCAGGTAATCCTAAATGGTTTTTTGAACATAGTGTCACGTGTCATTTGTGTACCATTGTTGTAAAAATAGGCAACAAATCAGTGAAAATGAAGTTTCAGTTCATGAATCACATTCCTATGCTGCTATTTAGACAGTCTGCAAACATTTTCTCTGACTTGCAGAGGAGAAAAATAGAATCACATTGAATTTTCTTGTCCTGTATATGAACAAAGTTCCAGACATTAAGCCTGTCTGTCTAATGAAAAATTTGAGCTTTCTCCTTGGATGAAAAGTACGTTAGTTCCTCACTAAAAGAGTCAGTATATTCATCCTGCATAAAATTCTTATTACTCATTTTTATTTAATCTTTTTATCAATTGATACAGTACAGATTAAAAAGTTCAGAAGAAAAGTTCAAAAATTAACACTTAATTTCATTATATTTTGGAATTATGTGCAAATAAGTTCTCTGATCAAAATAACATGAGAAAGTTTAGATGAAAAGTGTAGGCAAAAGAAAAATTATTTGTTTCCCTTTCAATTCCAAACCAATCTCCCCTCTGCCTTAGCTTGCCTGACAGAGATGTATTCAGCTTTCAATTATTCAGGTAAGGAATTATATGTTTATGCAAATCTCTTGGTAAAAATTTATGAATGTAAGACACGTATAAGGACTAGAAATTAAAATCAGGCTATGTATAGAGACTATAAATGAAATATATCATGTGATAAAGGCCTGTTACTTGTCTATAATCATTTAAGCTGCTACTGGGCATTTTTAAAGCCAATAAAACATGCATAGTCCAGTCACCACTTATCCTCTAGAGCTTGAATGTATAAAAACATTTAATCATTCCGCACTTGAAAAATCCCTTTTGAAATAGAACTGCCTCCTATGACCTTAAAGCTCTCTCAGTGTTCAGCCTTGCAGTACTTATAATTTAATCACTGATGATCAAAAGACAAGCACTCACTAAACAGTCACAGCTTCAATTCATCATGTTCTAAATTCCTAGAAATTAACAGAAAGAATGGCACTTGAGCTCAGAATAAACCGAACTGCAAACACACATTAATGACCAACTTCTACATAATGCAGCATCAAGGATGGCTGGCTTATGGAAATGCCCAGGGCTGGAAGGAAGGAACAAGTGAGGCTGCCTCTTTCTCAAAACCCCACAGAACAGTTTTCAGTTTTGCTGAAATTCCTGAAATAACAACAGATGAGGCAATAGGGTTTTCAGGAAAGCATGAGGAAAATGATTCTGAGTGTGAACAGAAGAATAGTAGAATACTACATATGAATATTAATAGTATTTTAAATACTTGCTTTTGAAAAGGGATACTGTAATGCAGAGACATTTCTTCTCAAAATAAAACAAAAACAAACAAAAAACTCCCCAAAACCAAAACAAACCAAACAAACAAAAAAATACCCACCAAAAAAAAAAAAAAAAACCAAAAAAACCCACACCAAAACCCTGACTAAATTAAAAGGAAATCTGTGGTCCTGCAGTTTTGGGTTGTGTTATTTTTTTGGTTTTTTTTTTTTTTTAAGCCCTAAGGTTAAAAATACTCAAATTCCTGGTTACTTAAGCATTATAAAGAGAAAAAAAAACATTTTGTGTAAATAAATGTAAAGAAAATCCTTCAGACAAGAACTTTTTGTTTAGGATGAATATATTTTGACTTATTAAAATGTAAAAAAACCACATTTCATCTGCATCTGCTATTTGTTTTTTCATCTTCTACAGAATAAACTTAGAAGAAAAATCAGACTTGCAGTCAAACAGCAAAGAAACAACATTCTGAACTTACAGTGAGTCCTTTTAGGTGAAGTTACTGAGGTAGAAAATACCAGCAAAGTCAATTAAACACTAAGACGTTGCTGCTTGAAAAGTGATTGGAGTGCCCAGGGGGATAATAAGCACATACACAGCACACAATAAATAACTGTACCCTTCATAAGGCTGACTCCCTGACAGAACTCATTTAGTATTTGAACAATCACAGCCAAGGCTCTACAGCTATTATTAGCAATAAAATCTTTCTGACAGCAATCATGCCCAAGCTGCCACACCAACAGGCAGCACAGACCATTCCTGCTGCACTGCAACCACAGGGCCACTTTAACCATTTCCTTCAAGCTGCAGAGAAATAGGAGCTTCATAACAAACACAACACTAATAACAGAAGCCTAAGTCTCCTCAAGGAGCTAAAGACAGCAAAGTATCATGGCTTTTTTTTTTTTACAAAGACCAAAAACTTGACTGACCTCAGGCACAAATCAAAGTTGAGACAGGCAGACCTGCTTTTACAATTCAGAGCGAAAAATGAACAAGAAACCAAACAACACCAGAAAAAATCCACTCCAACTATCCCAAACAGGACAACCCAAAGAACTCATCTCTGTAAAATCTAATTGATAAACAGCACAATTTCCAAATCTTCTATCTTATCATCAACTGCTAACATAGGAGTTGTGAATGATGTGAGAACTGAAGCTCAGAAATTTCCATCACCACAATAATTTTGACCTGTTTGACCAAAGTTATACATGTACTTAATACCTCAACAAATTGAACCAGAAGTCAACAAGTATTTTTAAATAACACCACTGAAAACACTTCATAAAACACTGTAGTTTATAATACAAAGTTTCAAATACCTAGTTGAGCTTCTATAGTGCATGTGGCTGCAGTCCTAAACTACAGACTTTCCTTGCAAATGCATGATCTGGCTGAAGCAAATTCCTTCCTGTAAACAGGAACCAAGAGGCCATTTACATGTGTTTTGTTTAATTTCTGATTTCTAATAAAACTGATAAAATTAAATCAACGTGCCTTTAATTGTCCAGCACACAAATCAATAACTCAGCTCCCTAGAAGTGAGATTGGCAAAAGTGATGTAAAGGATATTATAATCCTATTAAAATTTGACATGAACAACATTGTAAAGTGTATTTTATTGTTTGTGATAATCAAGCATTTGACAGTTAATTATGCAAAATTTACTGTACAAGCTTAATAAAAAAAAATCTTCAAATCCGACAAGGGACTACCATGTTTAAATTGCCTAACCCTCAACAGCTCCTACTTTTAGAAAGTACTATAGAAAAAAAATCATGTAAACTCAAAATCAAAAGTGCAACCAACAGAAAGCCCATTTGAGAACAAAATATATTTGAGCATATATAACGAGGAATTTTATTACTTGTTGAGATTCATTTCATCTAAATATCTGATCAATTTTAAATATCCATTTTCAGCTGAGATGAATAAGTCTCTGCAACATTTTTTGCTATTCTGACCATAAAGGTGAGTCTTACTGGGTTAGCACCATCACACCTGTTATGTTTGGTGCTCTACTGCAGTTTCCACAAATACGAACTCCTAAATCTACTTGTTATATCTTTTGTTTCGTGCATTCCTTCTAAAAAATGCATTGAAATAGAAAGCCATCATCTTATAGTTGAACCAAGATTCTAACCAGTATATTAAAATTATCATTTATTTTGCTGCTGATTTACCAGATTCAGTCAAATATAAAAATTCAATGCATTTCACACTGAACTTGGTGACATCAATTTCTACAAGGTCTCTAGGCATCTAGAAGTAAACCTGAGTTAGGCATAACCATCTCCTTTGTACTTGCCCTTAAGGTTTTTTTTTTTTTATTTCAAACTTGAAGCTTTGCTTTCTGCTCTGTGGATCCCATAAAGTCATCTTGAATTGACAAGAACCCTGGTTTGAGACACTGACTGTGAACTCCCAATTTGCTGTATGTGGAACAAGGCAGGTATGCAAGTGAGTAGACACACTAGTTCCTCAACCCCATCCAGAAATAACGTTTTGACAGCTTTTTCCACAAAACCCTTCCCCTCACATACTGCTGATGGAAGAGCCTAAAGGTCCTGCTGCTGTCACCTTCTGTGGGTGCACAAGAAAAGCAACTCCTCCTTTGATCACACCTAAGCAGCTGGGTTTACTCTAATTCCACTTATTCTTGTAACAGTGTCATGGTTTGAGCCTGGCACAGAGCCAGTGCCCCCCATGAAAATGCCTCACCCTGGTGTCTGCTGTGAGATGTGACCAGGAATAAGCAAAACAGGCTCCAACTTAAACATAAAGAACACTTTATTACCTAAACTACAGGAAAATAGGGAAAGACTGTAAGGAAAAGAAAAAAATTGAAAACCTTACAAAAAACCATTTTCCCCCTCCCCACTACCTGACTTTCCCAATCCGATACATTCTCCCAAATCATCAACTGCCCCGCCTTGGCCCCACACTTTAGTATACTCAAACTGCAGTTCATGAAGAGGAAAGGAGTCCTTCTTGTTCCATAGGCTTCCCCTGGAAACACACTGAAACCTCGTGTGCTTCCCTGTCACTTCGGCACCGCCCGGAAAAAGTCCTTTTGCCGCTTGTGACATCTTCCTTCCATGCCCAGTGCTCTCACCACTGACGCATGGCCAGAGCTGCTCTTAGGGTTGTCTTTCAAGGATGCCTTGTCTCACTCCAAAAAGGCACAGTCTCTGCTTTGGGACATCTGTCCCCCCCATATTTTTCCAACCCCCTGGGGCCGGGGGGTCCTCACGAAGAACCCTCCTGGTTTTGAGCCACTGCTTCCCCCTAAGTGCAGTCTGTGTCACAGGAACAACTGAGTCCATGGCCACAAGAAAAGTCCAGCCAAAAGGCCACTCCAAATCATCTCTCCCCATTCAATCATCTCCACGTTCTTCGGGCCAGGTCCTTGTCTCATCTCATCTCTTATCTCCCTTCTTATTCAGCTTCGAGGAGGATTAGCATTTTTTTGCAAGGCCCCAATCATGAAAGAAAGGGGTTAAAACTTTCAGTCTCTGTCTGTCCCGGAGCGGCACTCCCACACATGCTGCCCACACGCTGCCGCTCCGGCCGGGCACTCTTCCTCCCCCCTTCTCCTCCTGGGCCGGCTGCTATCACATTCGGTGTCGCCGGCTCTCTCTCTCTCTCTCTCTCTCCTGGGGGGGGATGGCTGCCCGAGGGCTGACTCCCTGGGATCTTCCACCCTTCCATCCTCGAAGCCCCCTCACCTCCCATCTCTGTCCAGGCCCAGGGCCCACCACGTGGCTGCCCCTCCCCCGCCCAGCAGCAGCGACTGGACAGGGGAGGGTGATCTGACCTCTTCGCCGCGACGTCCCAAGAGAGCCTGCCAAGGGCAGTGCCCTGCTTTTTAACCCCTGTGTATTCTCGGAGGTGTGTCCAAACCCCACTGGCTACACCAGGTGCCAGTCTCAAACCCAAAACCTTCATTGGTTTGACCACAGCTTCCCAGAATTCCCACTTCTTCCTGGTCAAACCACCACAAACAGCAACTTGGTTTCACTGACAAAGGAAACGCTAACATGGCCTCAAAATTATGAGGCCTCATGATTTTTTAAAGCCAGTTAAATACAGAAGGTTAGACAGATAATATTTGTGAAACACTGAACTCAGGGAAAAAAAAGGCAATATTTTCTGGATTTTATTTTTAAGAACTACTTTACTGTATTAATATGTCCAGTTAATATCCAGCATCTGTCAAAAAAAGCGATCACTTAGCACAAATTACAGACCATATTTTCTGGAAATCAATAGGACACAAAGACACAATATTTGTTTATCCTGTCAGATATTCCTCACAAACACACATTAGTCTGTCCTCAGAGTATCTGTCTGTCCAATTTTTAACTGAAATATTTGAATACAGAACCTTCTAAAACTATGTCATATCAGCATTTTTTTTGAAAAAGGACTGATTATTATCCTCTCACAAGAGCATTAAAGCATTGCAACTACATCAACACTAACAGAAATAAGCCAGCACACAGACTTTTGACAAGAGAATCAGATGCACCATTGAAATGACTGCTGCAGGTCCCTGGCTGTATGAGTGACTTTCAAATTCAGCAGTGGTTCAGATAATAAACGGGAGAATTATGTACCATGAAGTAACAGAACAGATCCCTCCCCCTAAGATTACAGTTGAGTTTCAGTATTCTAAGGTATATTTTTATCAATTAAATAAAAGGAAAAAAAAATTGGTTATATGCGAAGCATTTATAGAATCAGAAAACACAATACACCAAGTCTAAGCAATTCTGAACTTTCACAATATTACAAGTCCAAACAGATTGCAAATGAGTTTCTCATCTGCCTCTTTACCTGTAATCATGTTTAAACTTAAAATGCTGAAATTCCAATATTCCTAAACATTAAAAGGCTTGGACTGAGTTTAATAGTTTCCATTTGGTATGTTTGGTCTATTAAAAACAACATATTCTTACAATGGAGTTTCAGTAAAAAGAACAGAAATAGTGAAAACTTTAGAAACTACCCTTAAAGGAATTAACTTATTCTTTTTGAGACAGAAGCATTTTAGAAACGTTTATCTGTATGCCATCCAAAATTTGCAGCTTAAATTTGCCCAACTGCTCCCCTTCTTCCTATTAAGAATTATTTAATTGAACTGCATTAATTCTAAAATGCCTTGGCTTCAAAGATGAAATCAGTCGCACAGCAAATACTATTTCTAGACACTCTTTGGGTATTTTCAGGTGTGCAAGAAGGACTCCAGCACTTAGTTTACAGTTTTATTTACTAGAAGAAAAAAAATGCTTTGAACAGACCCTCTTTGCTACAGGGTGCTTCTTCCTCCATTTCAGAGACCCTAATTCCTCTCCTGCATGTCTTAGCAGGGGGTACTCCTCTTCCTTGCCCACTCCACACTCTTTGTATTGCTTTAAACGGCCAGAGAAACCCCAATTGTGTCAGATCCCCGCTCCATAAAGAATTCCCTAAGGTCTCCATTCAAACCCAGATGCAAGAGATAAGCGGCACTGGGCTGGCAACAGGACTGCAGCCGGGAGGGGACCATTAGCATGAGAGCCTGAGATCTCCCCTCCAGGCTATGGAAACAGGAACTCGCAAACAGCCCGGAATTGGGCACTCAATTAGAACCAGCAGCCAGTTCCCAGATAAACCTTTACACCACACCATATTTGTCAATGCCTTGCTGCTTGGTTCCTGCCCCACACTTCTGCACAGAAACGGAGAACTTATTTCCCAAGTGAAAGCCAACCCTGGTGCATCCACCGCCCCATGGTCCCTGTCTGACCCGGCTCCGCTGTGCCAGGCAGGGCTGGCTCTGCTGACCCGCAGCGCGCTCAGAGCGGGCACCGGAGCCCAGGGAGCTGCTGCAGCCAGGCACTGAAGGCAGCGAACACTCCCAGCAGACACTGCCCTGTTGGAGCCCTAGCTGCTGAAATTTCTAACTTTCTGCACTAACACTGACCCCCAAGAAAACACTACATTTAGCCTTAAACCATAGAGAAAGTTTCCAAAATTGAATGATAAAACTGAGATTATGAGTGTGTAGTTTGAATAGAAGTGTCTAACATCACATAGTAAAAAAAGAGTTTAAAGTTTTAAAATATAGTAATCTATATAAAACAAGATAGAAGTTTTAAAGCAGAAGCTAATCCTCCTTTACCTTTTTTACTGTCTTCATGAGCTTAAGTACTATTGTATAATTTTAAAAATCCACATTACAAGTCACAAACAGTTTTAAATTAAAAATAATTTAAGTATGTCCTCTTAATTAAACAATTTATCCTTAAAAAAACCTTATAAAAAGAGAAGTACAACTCCATTTTATAATTTATTAATAAAACACTATATAACTCACAATTATAAGACTACAATAGAAATAAAAACTATAAACATATAAACTAATTCCAAACAAAAGTACCATCTCATACATTTAATCCAAACCTCAACAAAGAAAACAAAAAAAAAACCCAAAACCAAACAAACAAACAAAAAAAGAAACAAAAAAAACCCCAAAACGCCCAAAAAACAAACAAAAAAACCAGACCACACATACCAAACAAAAAACCCACACTTAGTGGTGGATTGGCATATAACAATTACTAAAAAATAACCAAACTCAAAATAAAATAAAAAAATTCATAGTTAAATAATCTGTTTATTTAACTAAACGTCCCACCATTATAAAAAAAAACCTGTTAAAAATTAACACTTCCCCTGCTCAGATAACTATGCATGTGGCTGGCTGGGGATGCTGCCCAGGGGAACACCAGACCCCAGTGCTGGCTGACACCCCCTCCCTGCCTGCCAGCACCACAGGACTTGACCACAGAGCTGCTTCTCTCAGCCCCTTCATTCCCAAATAAATTTCCTATACTTATGGAGAACAATTATACACTACATACAGCAACGAGCTCCTTGAGTTTGGCCTAGAATCTTTTCCAGATTTCTACAGGATCTCAGGAATACAACAGCTACCAATAGAGATACATGAGCTCAAACCAAGTTGTGTTATACCTAGAGTACGAAGGAGGGAATGGGAGCTAAAGAAAAATGTGGGCAACTAAGCACAGTCAAGGCTCACAGCCATGCTAGCCAAATCAATCAAAACTGCAACCAAGACACAGTGGTCAACAGGCTTTTTATAAAGACAAATCCTGAAGTACTAAAAAAGGATCATAGAGGTTCATGAGGAAGCTCAAGATGACAGCCTACTGGATTTCTAATAGGCTTTAAACAAATTTTAAGAAAACTAGCAAACCCCAAGTGACAAGATTTCTGCAGGGAGAAAGAGCTGATGGTCTGATTCACATGGTCCTTCCTCACTGCTGGGCTGTTTTTTTGAAAATCCTGATTTCAACACTTAAACATCTTACATTGCCTAGCACCACACTGTTCTACCACATCCTGGTAAACAAAATCAAATACAACATCAGAAAATTTATTTTGATAAATCACTTTTTTGAAAAAAACATAGGAAACTTATTCCAAATTGTAATAATTTTCTCAAAAATACAATTGTTTGGTTGGGATATTTTTTGTCAGAGAATTACTGCAGACAGTTTCACAAGACTTACATATCATGCTTATAATGCAGTCATGATAAAATTTTTTGTTAGATTTGTTTAGAAAATATCCTTTGCTTTGTAAGTTTTAACAGAGATTTGACAGAGAGAAGACCTTTTTTTTTAACTTGGTTGCAGCCTTTCCACTTGATTCTCAACACCATGAATGAATGACAGTAAGCATTACTTAAGAAATTACTGATTTGGCCAATGAGGTTACTGTAAACAATTGGCTTCCTTATTTGCAACATGACTTCAATTGTGTTTGTTTAGCTAAGCTGTCATGCATTTTATTTTGTGTAAATCCATTTAAATGTGTGACAGCTGCAGTTAGGCCTATGAGGGCATGCATGAGGCAGAAAAAGCAGCACAGGCATGTGACAGGAAAAACAATGCATTAGAAGCACTCTGACAGAGCAAAAAAATTTCCCATTTCTCCCATTCTTAAGCATTATCCTACTTCATATAAACTCTATCCCTAATGCCATGCTAGCACTTTTTCTCTCTCATTCTCTGCTTTTTTAGCCAACCATGTAAAACAAACTGTCATTGCATCAGTTATTGCACTGCATGAGACACTGGTTGAAATGCCAGAATTTTAAAAACATTTGGATTTTAAAGCTGTGAGACAAGATTCAATGTTATATAAAAGTCTACCAAGAATCTAAACCAGTTTGCCTGGGTGTAATCTCCCTGTACACAAAACATGACTAAAATTTGCTAGTTAAAGGTGACAACAATTTGATCATATTCAGAACAACTTATAAAAGTGTGCCTTGTAACCAAGTAACAACAATAATAGTAATGTTGCCTCTACCAACACTGTATAGGGTTTTGTTCTGCTTGTAGCTTTGCTTATTGAAGTTACTAGTCACAGATTTTACAGGTTGTTGATCAAATACTGTAGGTGAGTGCACTATACAGCAGCTTCTGGCCGTCACATGCAGAGAACCAGACACCTCCCTCCTGTACTGAGGAGCAGGGATGCTCCACAGAAACAAGACACTCCTTGCCCAAATTCATGCTCTTGATTCTCAGAGATAAACCTTTTTATTCTTGCTCTGCACACAGGAGAAGAATGTCACCCCACACTGGAAAGAGATGTGAAACAAGCTTCTACATCCACAGGATAGGGCACCGGAGAATGTGTTTTTCAAACAAATAAAGGGCATTCTTCAGTACCCTGCTAGCAGAATTTCAGTCAATGCTGTAGAACCCTCTCCTCTCTATCAGTATATTTAAAGCAACTAAAAAGACTCAAAATCTCCAAACTAGAGTATAGACAGACTGTAACACTTGGCACTGGGGGGACAAAAGACTTCACACAACCATAAAATCATTCAAATCTGGCAACTTTTACTCTCAAGTTTTACTCCCAAGAATGGTGTCAACAAAAGTCAGAAGAAACTGTGGAAAGAAATCTGCTCTGGTCTTTCTCCAAAGTTACAGTCTTCACTAAATGTGTGATCTAAATTATTTAGCTACATCATTACAAACAAAAGTGGCATGGATTTACAAGGCTTATGCATTTTCAACCAAATTTAAACATTGTTTACATTTGTTTACTGCAATTGTGAAAGGATTTATGATTTAACATATCCTAAAGTGGAAAAACAGACAACAGCTGAATCTGGAAGACTTTATCAAGCATCTTGATTTTAATAAATCTTTCAGTCTTTTGAAAGTAAATGCTCTTTTGTTTCAAAAATTAAAGACCAATATAAATTTATCCAATATACCTCTGGGGCAGGGATAAGCAGGTATGCTGCATTATCCAAAGTTGGACCTAATCACCTGGGTTTGCAGTACATTTTACTCAAGGATGCAAAAATGGCATCATTAATGCAAGGAAAAAAATCTATTCCTACAAAAATCACACATAGTTGTCCAATAGGCATAAAAAAATCAAAACAAACACACCATAGTCTATTTAGATAAAACATAAGTTATCACTATATGGAGAAAGTACAAGCAATTTGAATTTTTAATCTACTAGAATTCATCACTGGATTTACAACTAATTAATTTCATGTTTGTAGAATTTCTTTTTACTTTTCAGCCATGTTGTGACTGGTCTTCTGAAAGCTAATCTAAACCGTCTTTAGTCATTTGAATTGGATTTATATGCCAGTAACTTTGAAAATAAAACAACTGATGGTGTGTGAATCTTGGATTTGTTTATCTTTTTGTTTGTTTGGGGGATTTTCTGTGAATATAAAATATGCCTACCAACCACCTTCAAAGAAGTATTCTTCCTTTAGCTTAAAGAACAAGTTTTATGTGTGAACAAATTCAGAAATGCTTTTTATTTGATATAATCTAAGAATACTATTACTAGACGATATAAACTCTGACTTTTCTCAACTGAGAAGATGTTACCTAAACTCTCTCTTTTAAGTTCAGGTGACAGTTCTACACTTCTAAAGAGTTACCCATTAGAACATAACAATTTGGAGATAGAGATCACTAGCCACTTTTATCATTACAGGCTGAAAAATGTACATAAAGACAAAAAATCTTTACAGAATCCCATAGTTTCCAAATATAACTTTTCTAATCTAGTTATTTTAAACATTGTTTAGATTTGTTTTTATGAAAGAAAAGGCTTGACAGCAAATGGATTAACTTCCAGGCTGTCAGCTTATATAAAGATACAGCAACAGCTGAATCTCTTTTTACTCCTAGATCAGAGGGCTATGGAAACATTTAGAATAAAATCAGTCCAAACTAACATAATTTAGATATGTTGATCTTCCCAAAACTGAGCTCTTTTTCCCACCAGCCACTTGAAATAGGTGCAGCTTAATCCAACCCAACTGCTCAAGTGCTCCATGTACCAACAGATCCTTGGTTTGTGGGCAGCCTCGTGCTTCTCTCTCTGATGGATTTATCATTTCCTACTGAAGGCAGCCAGAAGACTGCACCACTTATTGCATTTTGGGGGTTAGTGGGGTGTGAGGAAAAGAAGACAGTAACACACAATGAAATCCTATTTTCATGATGTACAAGAGAGATTATCTACTCATTTAAACTACACCAAGGACTTAACTCAAAACATTAAGCTCTAGAAGAACTTGGTAACTTCAGTTTAAATGAATATGGATTTTAACTTCAGAAAAAATCAAATAAGTAAAATTTGAACAGGAAAAAATTTCCTTTGTATTTAATATTCACTATTTCATAATTAACCTCTGCCTTTAGAAACTTAAGTAAGAAGAATTCAGTAGAAAAATACTTCCTGGCTGGCAGACAACCCTAGCTTATCCTAAAAACCCTACAGTTCAACCAGGTACTTGGGAATCAGATCAGAACTTCCCAGTTGCCTCTCACACACATGGAGACAGCCATTTTCACATGGGCCCTCTGGCAAGCTTTGCTCCTGAGCATATGAACATCTACAGGACTATTTTTTCCCTATGGCAGGTACATTTTTCAGCAAGAATAGCAGTGGATCATAATCTATTCATAAACCTGTTCTGAAACAAGTCTGTACATTTTATAAACAAACCTGAAGTGACTTCCTATAGTGTATTTTTGGTTATTAAATGAAAAGTCAGAATAACAATGCAGGTGATCTGTTAAATAGCATTCATTGTAAAATAATCAGCCACTTGCTAGAAATCAAATTATTCTTGTTTCATACATTTATTAAATAAGGTCTGTAGAAATTAGAAATAATAGGGAGGTTTGTTCAAGTAAAAGTACAGCAGCAAAAATAAAGTAGATTATGATGAATAGAAAATATAACATTTAAGGTTACAAATATATCTATTTGGGGCATTCAGAACTCCTTGGACTTACTGCAAGTCATGTTCTTCTCACATAATCCTTTCTTTTTAAAGAAGAAATACCATGACTCTTAAAAACAGTATCTAAATCTAGATACTTCCAAAGAAACATTTTTCTTTTTTTAAAATTTAATTAGCAAATATGCTTGTAAACATGACAAGACACAGTTACTCATGCTTCTTAAATATGATACAAATCATAAATAATTATTTTACTTGAAATTTTATTTAAAATAATAGTTCTATGTTGCAAAAGAGGCATATGTAGTTGTGTTAGGTTATAAATAAATAATATGAAATTTAAAAAACATCAGTGATTTTAAAGCTATGCCAAGGCAAGAAAGAGTTGTTTCAATCCTGCTACAAAAGAGACAAGATGCTTTAAAAAAGGCAATATTTTGAAATAAGACACAAATACCTGATTTCTCTATGCATTGTCTGCTTTAAAAGGGAAAGAAGAAATATCTTTTCCACTTGTTTTACTACAGCGTCAATATTTAACAGATGGGTTGGTCCTTAAAATCTTTTCTCAATGCAGCCTATATTAAATAACTAACCAGAGCATATAATTACATAAACAAATATAAAATGCCTATGCACAGACTGGAAATTAGCATATTTTCAACAGCTATTCAAGCATCCTTTCTTTCTCCATAAAATCTACTGGTGTTCATAAATTTTCTCAGACCTACCATCTTACTTGGTCTGCCTCTGTGCATTAGCTTAGCTCAGAAAGTCAGCATGAGCAATAAGGCAACTTTTATTTTTTTCATTACTCAGAGATCAAGTATTTACCTTCCACAAGCATGTCTGGCACATCTGCTTGATATCTAGGCCCCACTCTGATTTCTCCCTTGTCTGCTAAAAGTGTTTTCAATGATGGATCATACACCAGTGAATAAAAAAAGGTATCCTAAAAAAAAGGAGACATGTTTGCAACAGTATAATAATTTTTAAAATTAGGTTTGCAAATTTGTAACACCTTCCATTTGGAAATTGGCATATTTGACAGAACACAGGTTTGGTACATAAATCTTCATTCTATATAATACAGATGTTTGATGAACGCTTTTAAAAGGATAATGAAGACTTCTCTCATTGTTAGGACTTACTTCAGAACAGAGCAATAATGAAAAGATCCATATATAAAAATATATCAATGGATTTGAAGAGAACTGATGTTAAATGCTTACTGAATTTAACAAGTTTGCACTCACAGGTATCTCAACCATACTGACTTTCCATTATAAATTAATCTCAAAATAAATAAAACACTCTTTGTAAACCCTTCTCAGGCACTAAAACTGCATTGGCAAATGTGGTATAGTAACATAAGTATAGGCCAAGTCCTGCTTTTTAAAATATTTTTACTGATTATCAGTGGTTTGGTGTAGAAATTTCAAAATAAAGACATGCTAATTTCAGTTAGAAAACATTGTCTTCCTGATGTTATATTAAGACACTCCAAAGAAAAATATGTTTATTTTAAAGGTATTTTGCAATCTTTCAAATTCTTGGGGAATTTTCTTCCTCTCTGGTAAAGCTAAGTATCCTCAGTATCTTCCAGAGGGTGACGAGGAGATACTTTCCATACGATAAAAGGAAAAAAATAAGGAGAAAAAAAAAGCACCATGTGATTTCCTCCTTCAGTATCTGCTACAGGAAAACATCTCTATATTTTCAACTGTAACATACCATATTAATTATTTCAAGTTAGTTTTCTAAATACAAACAGATTCATAATAAACCTATCATTTCAGTGTGTCAATTAAATTTTTATCAAATAATATTGTTTAAATCAGTGTTGTGAACAACATAATTTTTTTAACATATCATCCAAGGTGTGATTTTCAAAGTATTGTTTGCCCATTTGTTAAAAATACAGAAAGAAAAATAAACTTATCCTAATATTTACTTGAACAGAAATCACAATTACCTCTTTCTCCAGGTATGACAGCACAGATTCTGTCTCATTCAGAAGTGCAACGCTGCATTTTCCCCTACACAAACATAAGCAAGAATAGCAACTTTGTAAAAAGTTCAAATTTCAAGTAGTTACTTACAAGAGAACAATCTAGATATATTTTAAACTTCCACACCAAAAATAGAAAAACATGAAAATATTTAAAAATTAATATTGCAATACTTTATTAATACTAAAATTCATATAAAAGCAACAAAACAAATGGCTGTACTGAACCAAGCATTCAAATACATTGGAATTCCATCAAACTGGGAAATAATTTCAGTAATGGAAAGGCAAAAGAAGAGAAGAGGTACAATGGCAAACAATAAATGCACACACAATTAACCGAAAGGCCTGGATTATAGAAACATCACCTCCAAGTGATTTATCTCCAGTAAGTTCAGTGTATAATTTGAAAAAAAACCCTTCAAACTGGAAAGAATATAAGGCTTTACTCTTCAGGCTGTAAAAACAAAGCACTTTTCTCTTTTGAATGGAAGCATTTTTAATAATGAATCATGGAATTCTATTAGTTTCTTCTCTGCCCACATTAAAATGCTGACGACCACATTTCTGTGCAGGCTCCTGTTGCCTAGTAGTGGTACAGACCTGCCCACTGTAACATAAGCAGTCAATGCAATGGGACTGGGAAACCAACACCCTCCTCCCCTTCTCATCCCGTCTCCCCCAGCATTGTCTTGCCTCAAATTTCTCTATCTCCAACTTCTCCACAAGCAACCTACAGAATTATTTTCAAAAAATAATATTTTAAAGAAGCACTTATGGATATGGATGAAAAATGTTAAGTGTGCTGAATCACCTTGCTAGCAACTCGCAAACTCGCATTTTTATGGTATAATTTACAACTGAACTACCATTTTATAGATACACATATATGTATGTGTGTGTGTATATATATATATATATACACACATATATATGAAGATATATTTATTACCCCTTACACATAGCACCTTGTATTTCACGCACCAAAGTTTTACTAAGTTTAGTTGGTATTTGCCAGGAAGTTCGTGTGGCCTTATACATCCAGCTACAGGAAATATGCCCAGAACACCCACCTCCCATCTACCCTCAAGGAACAGACCAGAACACAAATAGAGAAACTCGTTTGCAGAGACCTTCTTGATTTTAAGATAACACCAAAATGAGTATTGTAAAGTTATTCTGTCAAGGAGAGCTGACTCTAAGCTCAACCAGAGGCATTAGAAGCCAATTGCTAATAGGTGATCATTAAGTGAACATACCCAGCTAATGTCTTATTCATTGCCACTGCACATCCTGGGAAAGGGGGGTAAGCCACAAGTTACTGTCCTGAATTTCTCCTCATTGTCATATCTGTCAGGAGAACCACACCATCCAGGAAAAACGGGAAGAAGAGGAAGAAAATCTGACCAAAATACACAACAAGTGAGGAAAATTCTCCTGCAGCAGAGAAGTGGGAAACCTTCCAGACACCCGATCATGTCCTTCTTTGAAGGTTTAAGCTTTCAGCCTTGATAATTCCCAAGTGTTCACTTCCAAAAATTAATTGTGTTATAGCATGAAGTCAGTTTTCCAACTTTATTTTAATATTTTATTTTGTTTTTTAGTGTAAAGAGCTAACCAGGAGTTCACCTTTCCAGTCTGGTTCTATTCCATACAGCTCCAGTGTGGCCCCTCTCTCCATTAGAGCCTGCCCTTATTTAACTTCAATTACCACAGAGGCATTCATTGCTCCACTGCCATGGTGACTGCAAAAGTATTTTATTGACCAACATCCTCGTTGATTGCTGGTCCGCTAAAAAATTCATTTTATTTCATCAAGATCCAAGATTAGTCCCCGCAGCATGTCTTCTAAGTGAGTGAGTTGCTATTTGATGCTAAATTTCTTCATACAGCACTCGAACCATCTAATGGCTGGAGTCACACAGAGGTAACATTTTAAATGCATATATGACCTCTTGCATGGACTTGTGTCTTAATGTAGACAGCACTGGAACTACAGTAGACACTAAAATAAAAAACAACAAAACTCATGTTTGAAAACAGATGAATTACAGAAACCTTTCTACTTTTAATTTTCTATATTTCAGTTACCCATTACTGTAATCTAGAAACCTGAAATACCTAACAAAAGTGATTTAGAATCTTACCAAATTGAAAAAGGCCTACTAATTATATAACCTCTCCTCTCCCATCAGAGTAAAAGCTGCTCTGTATAGTCGCAAGAACTCTACCGGACTGAACTGAGCATCTAGCTCATTGCAGCATGAACACTGGGCACGCCTCAATCATGGATGCTAAGGTAAGAACTTAAGTGAATATTGATTTGTAGTAATATGCACCTTAATATTCTCCACTGCACTTTTCACCCATTCTTCAATACTAATAATCAAACACCCTGGAGAAAAAATTAATGTCATTTAAACCACATTACAAGGCAACTTGGGAGTTAGTTTTTTAAGGGATGTATCTGAGAACCCTTAGTTTCTTTGGATTTAAAAATATTTTCCTCCTTACAGTGTTCTGGAGCTTTATTCCTTAATGTTTTTAAATTAGGATAATTGAGAAATATAGAGCTATATCAAATAAAAAAATCAATATAACAGCACACAGTCTGACTCTTCCAAACTAGACAAAGAAAGGGGGAGCTAGCTACCTACAAAAATAAATCGGTATGTATGAGTATGCTGCATTTAGCAGATTATAAAATCAGTTACACACCAAAATAAAATTATACTCTATTCTTTCAGAAATCCTGCTGTCTTTACATTTTGAGTATTATTTACTCAATGAATGTCACACATTCATTGTTCTGTTGGAGTCTCCTGCCTAAAATGCATCATTAAACTGAACTCGGCTAAAAATTACAAGGAATTGCCCAGTTTTAAAAAAATACATAAACAAAGAGTTATCTACTATTTTTCCATATATGAAACCTTCCTCCTATTATGTAACTCTGATTCCCTGATTTAAGCTGTATTTCTCCAACAAGTAGCGTTCCTGGCTTAACTGGCATCATCAAGGTGAATTATTACTTAACAGGATCAGAAGGTCTCAATATTACGATGATTGATCTTATGTCTCCAAATGTCTGATTTTGACCTTCTTCTCAAATTAAAAATATTCAAAAAATTGGTTTTTACATCCTACAGAATTAGGCAAAATTTATCTTGTAGGAGTGTTGAGGGAAAGTTTAAACAACCTCAGCAATGCACAAATAACAGTAACCAAAAAAAGTAAGTTAGCTTTTATGTCTTCATTTAAACTTGATTTTGATGAGATTAAGTTGTGCCTTCAGAATCCTTTCTGCTCTTAGACTTACTTCATATTTAAACTGGTCACAAATAAAGGGTTGTTCCATCGAGCTGACAAGAATGCCAACAAATCTTATTATATAATTAAATCAGCCAGCAACAAAAAGTAATTTAGAGGTCTTGCAGTAAAAGGAGACAATAAAACTTGCCTGTAAATATATGCTCATGTTATTGCCAGCTTCTATCATATAAACCACTTAGGATTCAGCTTCTTCTCCTGTCCTGATAACCAGAGCCACAACTCATAACTTTCTTCTTTAAAGCATTAATCATGTGAAAGCTCTTTTCACATGCTACACCTTCCTTCACTCTCATTTGTTTTGTCTGCTTGTAATTTTTTTCCTGTATGTTCCAGGTGACTTTACCAGTGAGTGGACAATTTCTGATCATTTACACCCCTCTGCTAAGGGATGGCTGACAAGCTATTTTTCCACACCTATGGCCTACTTCCATACCTCAGGGAAGCCCTTCTGTTACAATACAGAAATGAGATTCACACTTTCTCCAGAAAAAAAAAAAAAACCAAAAACCAAAAAATTTTAGTTCTAAAGTGCCTTAATGATTTTGTAGGAAAGGATTTCTACAACAGCCCTAGCAGAAATCCAGAACCATACAGTCCCAAAACTAAAACTCTAACCATTGACAGTGAAAACCTCAAAGCACAGAGACACTGATGAGGATTATAAGGAAATGGCAAGAAATACCAGTTATCATGGTAGATAGAAGTCTCACTGAGGGGAACATAAGGATTTGCTCCCCCTCCCCACCACCCTTGTTTTATGGAACTATTTCTTCTGGGATGGGTGGGAGGCTGTTTACTGTGGAACAAAGAAAAGGAGAATTAAATTCTAAGAAATAAGTGACAGGTTTTTTGTGAGGCACTCATAGGTCAGACTGTCTTGGACAAGTCAATATGGAGCTCATGAAAATCAACACTCTGTGTGAGATGTCAGTTACCATACCAGCCCTGAAGGACAGATTTCACAGACAGTAAGCAGAGGTAAGACCTAAGAGATCTCAAAAACTAAAGGTAAAAACATGCCATGTTTCAGTGAGACCCAAGAGAGGAATGAATACCATATAGGAACTTACTTCAGACAACAATGTGACAACAATCAGTATTTAGATGAGAGAAGGATAAGACTGACCTTAGTTATCTAGTACAATGAAGACAAAATATGATGACAACAAGCTCAAGAGTTTAAGTTGCAATAAAAAAAGTTGTACCAAGCTTATTATACCAGACAATGTTATCAAAAGATCTCAATAAAGTCTGGTTAAACAACCTACAACAAAACATCAAATTGCCCAAAAGATCGAAAGAAATGCCTTCTTGTTTGCACTGCTAGGCAATTGCTCTTTAATGAGCTTTTTCTTAAAGTAATCAAAAATATAGATTAAAACCTTTATGAAAATTTTAAAAAGCTGATGCAAACACTTATATTTTACAACTATCAAAATTAATCAAAATCAACAGCAACTGCCTCATCATTTCAGCCTTAACTTATATACCAAGGGAAGCTTCTACAGTTCCAGTTCTGCTGCTCTTGCAGGCTATTTCTTCATGTTTTCACCAGATGAGTAAGACAGCCCATGAGACACAAACTTTTAAAAATAGAGATTTTTTGGAAGAGAAGGTATGCAAAATAAAAAAAAAAAATTACAGAAAGAAATCACAAGAAACAAAATACCTGCTGCCTTTTAACTAGTATGAATGATAAGACAGGAAAAGGCACCTTCATGGCTTCAGTACCATGCCAACAAAATCTCCTGTTGGAATGAAGATGTAGCCTGGGTGACAATGCAGTGCAAGAATTCCCAGAACTCATTGCTCTGGGTTCCCACCAAGTCAATGAAACTTTATATGCATTGCTTATTCAGATACAACCTCAAGAAAAAAAAAAACACATGTGCAGGCACAACCCCAGAGACTTAGAAATAACAATTATCAATTGCCCTCCAGAAAACAACAGAATTATGTTGGATAATTTTGTACAGATATATACCAATTGTATCTTGATGATCTGCATCAAGAAATGTTACTGTCTCAGTAGACATTTGGAACACAGAAGCATGAGTCACTAGCTAGACAGTCTGAGAATAAAATAAGAAAGAATATTAGGAAATATTATGCTGGTGAGAAACATTTGATTTGATTTTAACATATGCTGTTACTTCAATGGCAATCAAAGATTAAACTCCAATGAAGGTACATAATGAAGAGGGATAGAAAGGAGCAGGTGCAGGAATAGAACTCCAGAGAGATCTTTCCCACATCCAGCATAAAGGGAGAAAAAGGGGAGAAAAGACAGTGAATTAAGGAGGAGAGAGCTACCTGAAATAACAACACTTTTTTCTCTGAACTGTCTTAAATGAGAAAGTGTTCTGAAGATTTCCAATCAAACACCCACTTTGAGCCAAGTCTTGATCCCTTACCAGCAGCCTACACTGCAATGCTGATCACCAAACCACAGAGGGGGAACTGCAGAGTCCAAAGAGCTTCTATTAATTACATGAAATTGATTCCCCAGTCACAGCAAGCCAGTACTAAGAGTACTTGTGCATTTTACTTTGAAGCACGATTTAAGGGGCACAGAATGTGCTGACAGACTCATACCAATGTCTTTATAGCAAATTTCAAGTTCCCAAGACTGCAAAGAGAATAACTGGGGAGCAAGCTACTGCATAACACTAAAAACAAACAAAAATCATCATGGTGATTTAAACTTGTAATAGATCCCTAACTACAATCAGACTTTTAAAATATTCAATCATTATCTAGAATTGACAAAAAACATCTGTATTGAATTGATTTATAATTAATTGGCTCGAGTCTGTCTCTGTCCATTTATAGAGCCATCTCAAACACGAGGAAGAAAACCTAAACAAAAATTTGATCGGTGACTACTACTGGGATCTGTGCCTCTGACAAAGTAATACCAACCTTCCAAAGAATACAAGATTGTGTATCTGTGGCCAAAAGATAAATCAATAAATTTGGTATTATCTGATTAACACACACTTGATCAAATAAAATCAAAAACAGAATGCACAGCAAACTAATATATGCACATCTAAATGTACTAGTAAATGCCTGGCATTTAAACATGTGCATAGATCATATGGATGGATGGCTCAGGATTTTGATACTGCATGTGGCTTTTAGTCAAAAACTTCAGAGTTTTAATTTTAATTTGAGCTGGAGTACTAATTTTGTGCACTCCAAATTGGTAGGATTTACAGACAGTCTCCCGAAGCAATCGTGCCCAACTGACATGGATTTAAAAGTAATAAAAGGTAAATATTTTCTAAACGTGGCCACCGTAAAACTACATATTTTGATATCTCTAAACAAGCATAACTGTAGATGTACTTTCTGTAAACTGCACTGTTGCAAACTCAAGTGATTGATATTTTCTCTCTAGGGATTAATTCATGCTAAAATGTAAAAGAATTGTTGCCTTTTAGCACAGCAGCAGTGATGCACATGAACTGAACAAAACCACAGGAAGCTGGTTAGGAATGATTTTCCATACATTGATTAAACCATTTAGGTTGGAGAACACCGTTAAAATCATCAAGCCCATTACAAGCTGCCCAGCTCAGAAGCAACACACATCACTCCAAGCAACTGAAAATAAAAGTTTTGCATCTTATGAAAGGCTCCTACTTGGTAATTATGTCACTACAGAGAAATATGTACTGATTTTCAGATATTCATGTTACAGTTTTCCACTGATAAATACACCTTTTCTTACACTGTTTCTGGTACTGGTTATTGACCACATATGAAAACAGGATTCTGTCCTGAACTGAATTTTTATTTTAATTAAGGTAACAATAATTCAAATTTTACTGGAAAAGAAAAAAAGAAGAGAATAGTCAGACATGTTTCAAAAGTCCCTTTGTTAAGCAAGGTATTCTTCCCATCTGGAATGAGTTTATTTGGAGCAATCTAAATGATTAGGTAAGCACATGCCTATGCAAAACAAATTCACACCTTATCCTGTCTGATTAGGCCAGAAAATAATCAGGCTTATAAGGATCATTGTAAGCTTTTAAAAAGTAGGTAAAATTTGTATATATACTCACACACCCTATATGCAGAAACTTCTAGTTTGCCAGGAATGCAAAAACTAGAAATCCCAAGGTAATACCACTAAATGATAAAGGTCCCTGTTTTGAGAAGTAACACTATAAAATGACCTGCCACATCCGTCTTGAGCTTCAGAGCATTCGTTGTGTTTTGAGTTAAGGAATCCCACATTCAGAAAAAAAGGATTTCTCTACACCTTAGTTGTATCACACAACTTTCTTTTTTGCTGTTCTTTCTTCTGCATGACCTCATCAGGACTTACTAATATTGATACTTGAAACAACTGAGTCATTTATAACACATCTAAAGAGCACCACAAGGTTACAGTTTGTAAGCATGACATATTCATATAAACTTCATGTTCTTAAGCTACTTTTTATTCCACGTCTACAAAGTGGTACCAATCAAAGTTTCTTTAGTCTACCCAAGAGCAAGGGTACTATTTAAAAACCAAAAAAACCCCCCACCAAAATAACAAAAAAACCAAACAATTAAAATTTAACAAAACACCAAACTGAAAAAAAAATTCATGCAGTGTTCTGAATTCCATTAATGTTCAGAATAATGTCAAAAGAGGGAAACCAAGATCCTTATAGACTGGTACTTCAGAAGTTTAAGCGCACTTTTTTTGTACATTTACATGTAAAAATATCCAGACAGTACAAATTGCTTAATAAAAATTGAAGAAGTCTTCTCATGATCTGACTGTTTGGATGCTCTTTAACATCACATATGCACAGGCACATTCTCCCCAGTCATATTAATCAGCTTTTAATAAAACTATCTTACGCAATCACGGTTTTTGAAAGGCTCATGAAAACCTTTCTGTGCTGGAACAGAAGTAATAAACCAAGCCATTACCACCTTAGGATACTTTTGAGGGCTCTTTTCTTGATTTTGCCTTTTGTTTGTCAGTTTTTAAAATAAAGGATGTGCAACAATATCTTAGAATCAATGCTCAGAATGTTTGTCTTCCATAGGTGCATACAAAACTTGAATTTGCTGTTTATGTCAAGCAACAAATAGAATCCTCTAAAAAACCTAATAAACACTTAGTTTATCCAATTGCAGATTGAATAAACACTCCCCATTAAAGATTAGGGTGTAAATTTACTGCAGTTGTTTGAACAAACCCCATCATAACAAACATCTATATAACGTACCGATATCCTACATATGTAAATTAAAATGCAAGAAAAATAATATTATTTTCTTTTTTTTTTCCTGAAGGGAGTGGAGGTTTTTATTGCTGTATAAAGCATCCCAAAAGATTTCCACCTTCTTTTATTATGACATCTGAGAATGCCTGGCTTATTTATACTTTCCAAACACTTAAAATATAATCATCATCACCTACATAAAAACTCCCCAATCCCAAGACTGGAACACCAAATAAGCAAACAAGATATAAGCAAAGATATTGAAATGGTAAGATGAACCTTGATGTATAAATAAATTCTTCTATACCGTTCATAAGAAATATTTAACTATAGAGCAATTACAAATTAACTTAGACAACAATGCATTTTTTACAACAATCTAAACATGTTTAATATCTATTAACACTTGAGAGCTTAAGAACGAAAAAATAAATTTAAAGCTCAAAGCTCATACCAAATGCATCTCCAACAAGATAACCACCAGCAGATTTTTATACAAGAATCCACTTTTAACACATGCTAAGCTTTATGGTGAATTCTGCAACACCGGCAGATAATTTCAATTTTGTGACACCTTTCAGCATTCTTCACCCCGTAACTTTTCATGCCTTTCCAAAATGCTCTATTTGGTAATGCTCAAGCCTCTCTGGGCTGCTCAGAGGAGCCACCTGCACCGACCCTGGGGGCACTCCCTGTGCGACATGAATGAAGGAGAGCGGCACAGAGAGTCCGGCGGGCAGGACAGCTGTGACAAGGACACTGGGATTACAGAGCCTGGCAAAACTGCATCTGCAGCACGCAGGGATTAGGCAGGAAGGAGATAATCCACTGGAGGGGTGTTACTGCCTGCACACATATGAGCAGACAGAGGAGGCAATAATTTCACTTGTAACCTGACAAGTAGGCAGGAAGGTAACCAGCCTTGTCTTTGATCCCCAGACTGAAACGTGAGCTTGCTCTGTGCCACACACCATGACTCCAGAGCAAGCCAGGTAATTCCACCTTCTATACACATTCCACTGCAAGAGCCCTGTCCACAATGAACCATTGCCACACTTAATTACTACACTACCCACTTCTAATTATTTTCTAAATCTGGCTCTCCAGGGGTTTTTTTATGCCAAAACTTTTGCTGCTCCCTGAAATGGCATAGTGACAACTAATTTAAAGGGGCAACAAAATGAAGTCTAAAAAAACCTCAGCATTTCTAACAAAGCAAATTACATATCAAAACAGTTACATATAATGTATATGTAACAAAAAAAATCAGAATGCGGGATAAAACACTATTTCACTAATACAAAAGCAAACTGATTACAACAGAATTATTCAAAACCCAGAGTTGAGATCAAAAAGCTCCAGAATTCGGCATGCACATCAAAGAACTCTAACCCAATAAATTACTGCAAGGTAGTTACTCTGGAGCTTCAACTATAAAGTAACAGCAACAGGTGTATAAATGAGATATCACTGTATTTGGAATTGTGAACTACAACAAAATCAACCTTAGTGACAGTAGCAGTAATTTCCTCTACCCTTCAGTTTGAAAAAAGGGTAAACTTAAGAAAAGAAGAAAGACAAAACAAAAGCAATAAAATCTTATACATAAATGTTTTATTTATACTAAATACAAACATACTAGGTAAAATTCTTCTATTCCTTCAATTTCAACAAAAACACAGTTAGTCTCATATACTTTTCTTGGTTGAAGATGTCAGGAAAAGCCCAAGATCTGTAGCTGTCAAAAACCTCCTCCATTCTCTTAAAATCAACTTGAATTTTCTCCTTTTCCTTCCAGAGGGGTTGAGTTTTTGTGCTGTTACTCTGGAGAGAACTGATTTCCAACCTCCTATCTCCACTCTATACCACTGTACCATTTACTCCTGTAAATCCAATTTCTCCTAAGGGCTAAAACTCTAAGTGCTTAGAGCAAAGGCCAACATCATGGAGCTGCCCTGGCTTTGATTGCACAAATATCCCCTAGCTTTCTATATGGAGGCAACTGACTTGGTAGGCCAGTGACAGCAGAGAATGTCATTGAACCTGACTTCAGCAAGGCCTGCAGTGTCCTTCAAGAGGATTGGAAACATATGGACTAGACAAGAAGACAATAAGCTTGGAAAAAACCACCAGACTGGAAAAGTTGTGGTGAGTGATACAAAGTCCAGCAGGCAGCTGGTTACTGGGGGTATCCCCCAGTTGCTGACCCTGGGAAAAAATACACTTTCAACATGTCTGCAGCTGATATTAAATTAGATTTGTTCAGTCTTAAGGTATGACAACTAAAGGGAGAAATTCTGCTGCTTTGTCCAATTAGCTAATGCAAAGATAGATAGCTAAGATGGCACCAAGCTCCTTTCAGAGAAGTAGTGATAGGACACAAGGTAGTAGACAAAGTTTCAATAAGTGAAATGCAAAATAGATGGCAGGGAAAAAAAAAATCATAACAGACATCAAACACCAAAACAGACACACAGAGAAGCTGTGATATCTGCATCCTTGAGTATTCTGGAGTACTGATGGAAGAAAGCTAGAGGAGTGCCACTTCCTCAATATTTCTATCCTCTGTAGAGGATCAGCTAATTATTAAAAGTTAAAAAAACTACTGAGAATCACAGAACGTGAACACAGGTAAGTTAAAGACCTAAGTAAGGAACACCAGGAATACCTTATAGTGTATTTGCTTTGTTTCTTTTTAAAACAGTTTTAAAACATTGAAACATCAAGCTTGTTCCAGAATTTGTCTGCTAAAGGTCTTAGTAACACGTGACAGCACAGTCCTACAACATTCATCTGTTCTGAAAAGTAGATGCAAGTCATCACTCTGCTTTTGCCTGCTGTGCTGTGTGGCATGTACGATGAATTCACGTGTTTTTCTGCCTTCTTTGTGAACTATGTACTGGAGAACCTCTATTGTATTTGCTCCCTGAATTGTGAGGTGAGAAGACATTTACAATACTTCTTCTATGTAATCTTCCCTCTGCAAGGAGAATACCTTATTTCAATATCTAAATGTCAAAGTAAGTAAAAGAAACTGCACAGGATTATTATCTCCATGCTATAGTTGGAGCAGCAGAAAATTGACAGTTAAATGACTTTCTCAAAGTCAGAAGAAGGAGCTGAATAAAGTACAAGAAATTAATACAAAAATTTCCAACTTCCAGTTTTTGTGTTGTCAGCAAGAAGAGATAAGCAACCTCTCATCCCTGTGGTGTCCAGTGACAGGACCCAAAGGAATGGCCTGAATTGTGTCAAGAGAAGTTTAGGTTGGATGTTAGAAAAAGGTTTTTACACAGAGGATGGCTGGGCACTTGAGCAGGCTCCCCAGGGCAGTGCTCACAGCACCAGGCCTGACAGACTTCAAAAAGCATTTGGACAATGCTCTCAGGCACATGGTGGGATTCTTGGAGATGGTGCTGTGCCGGACCAGGAGCTGGACTCAGTGATATTTGTGGGTCCATTTCAACACAGAATATTCCATGATTTTGTGATTTGCCAATAAGACAGAAAATAAATATAAACATACAATGTGCTTCTCCTATTGGACAATATGTACCTCTTTTTTTGGCAGCTTCTAGACACTAATGGTCTGAAATAGCTGGGGGAAGATAGATGTAATAAGAAAATGAAAACTCCTTAAGAATGCAATGTAAGAATGCATTTTTTCACACTAAGACTCCCCCCATCACTGTGCTATTTCTTTTCCATTTCTAGATTCATCATCTCCTCATTCCAACACAAAAGAAAGGTTTTCTGACTGCTAAATAGAAGCTGATGTGAGCACCTACATCATTTACAGAAAGAAGTTGACAAACACTTTTTGAGCTTTAGCAAGTCTCTTCCTACATTAGCATTAAAGGCAATTTAAAACAACACTTGAAATGCTTCTGTAACATTTAGACAAATTCAGTCATGACTTCTTCACATTTAGTGAAGATGGGGTAATTTTAATTTTACATGCATGCAGCCCTAAACTGCAGATCTGACCAACGAGTCACTGCCTCCATTCCAAACCCATCTGCTGTTTTCCAGACCAGACAAAATGGTCAAGCTTCCTTTGGCCAGCAGAATAACTAAAAAATTAGCTCTTCAAAACATAAGACTGACTTTCCACTGAAGTATCAACCCATGCTATCAATTGGCAAGCTAGAGGTCTGACATTCTTGTCCCTTCTAAGGCTCAAACATCAAGCAACAGAAGGAAAAAACAAAGGTGCTTCCAAAGCAGTTCATGGGATAACCTGGCCCAACTCAGCTAAGATCAGTGACACCTTTTTGCAAGGCTGTAGCAGTCCAGCAGATGGGCTATGGGCAGGCAATCCACCCAGATAAATTGTATTTACTACTTCTTACCTGATATGCGTTGCTGGTAGGGACTCATACTGGCGAGAAAGGAAAAGCTCTCTGTGCTTCAACTGATGTTTCTGTTTATCAGTCAAATCAACCTCAATTGTAGTTTCAGACTCTTCTTCAACTTCTTCTGCAGAGAAGCAGAGCGTAGGTCGAAATTAACTGTGTTGCATAACATCATTGCAGCCATTTCATTTGACATCCCCCCCCACCCCTTAGCAACCTCCTTTAGTATTTCAAAGAAAAGATGAGTTTAACAAGACTACAGTTTATGTAACTTGACAGAATGTTAAGTATTTTGAATTATACACTTCTACTTCAACCCTTTAAAAAATCATGCTCCTTTCCTCTGTACTACGCATTGATGTCTTTCACACTGTTTAAGAACAATCCTGTCAACATTACTCATTCTTTTTTCATCTTCTTTCCTCTGTTTTTTTTTCTCTTGCTTGCTGACCAGTTTTGGGCTTGACTTTCTCTTGCCAATATTACCAGTACTAAAACTTTTACAGAAGTCCCAGAGAAAAGCACACTTTCTATGAACTGAAATTTACTAAAGATAATTGAAGTCCAAGACCGCAAAATCAGTCTATGAAACTGAAAAAGTCTAATGCCTTCCACTATGCTAACCACCTTCCATACTGACAACAAATGCAGTGAATTGGCATATTTAAATAAGATTTAAAGTTGTTTCTCTTTTAAGCAAGACAGGAACAAATAAAAGCAGACACTAGAAAGAGTCACATATAGAATTGAAGGGCAATGCTCCCAGTGCTTGCTAACATGTCACACAATGGCAGGCTCTCCAAAAGACCTACCCTGGGATGCTGATGGCTTAAATCTGCCTTCCTAGTGGATTTTTGGGATATGTGGAACTTGAATCTGTACTTCCTCCAGCTTCCCAAAAAGGGCAAAAAGTCTCTCTGAATAATGGATGCAAAAATACAGACCCTTTAAAAACTTCTTTAAGATTTGGTAACTTTCTACCTGATAAATTATCCATCATCTGCAAAGTCAAGTGTAGTTTACAAAATGTTTCTCACAAAATCAACAACAGAACCTCAGCATGAGATAGTATTTCATGTAACTACCTACAACAGAGGACCTCACCCTCTCTACTAATAATAACCATTTTTACAACCAACCTACAAAGACTATTTCAAATTGAAGCCTGCCTGCATCCTCATAGCAACCACAGTTCTCTCCAAATGCAACACTACTACTTTTTTTAATCATGCCTGTGTGTAGTTCATTTCACTTCTAATAGTTCTTTTCATAAAAGTGATGTAACAACATACCCTGGTATAACCAACTTCTTCAAACCCAATTCCACTTTAAGTCTATGTTGCTGTAGACACCCCCATCCCCTTCCCTGTTTTGGCATGTTTTGTGGAGAAAGACAGCAAGAAAACAAAAATGAAAACAAGAATTTCATCCATCTCACTTGACAACCCACAGCCTCACCAGGCATATGTACAGGTCCAAGTCAAACTATAACTCAATTCAGAATTATTTTGGCATCTATAATACTGAAAATAAATAAATCTTAAATCTATGCCAAGGTGAAGCATTTTTTAATTAGGTAAATAGTTAATTAAAAATAGAAATTCATGTTAAAAAGTTTATGGATTTGCTGGTTTTGTCTGGGATAGGGTAATTTTTTTCAGAGTGGCTGGTACAGGGCTGTGTTTGGATTTGTTGATAACACGGGGATGTTTTTGTTAGTGTTGAGCAGAGCTTACCCAGAGCCGAGGCCATTTCTGCTCCTCGCCCCATAAACGAGGAGGCTGGGGAGGCACAAGGAGCTGGGAGGGGACACAACCAGGACAGCTGACCCAGGGGATACCACATGGCATCAGGACCAGCATATAAAGGTGGGCACAGAAGAGGGAAAGGGGGACATTTGGACTGGTGATGTTTTGCTTTCCCAAGTCACTGTTGTGTGTAACAGACCCTGGCTGTCCTGGGGATGGATGAACACCTGCCTACCCATGGGAAGCACGGATTTAATTCTTTGCTGTGTTTGTTAATTCCAATTCTTATCCCACCTGGGGTAGTGAGCCAACAGCTGTGTGGTGTTTTATTGCTAGTTGGGGTTATACCACACTAATATTTCCAGCAATTAATTTCTACAACTGTTTATTACAGTAAGCAACCATTACAAGCCTCATTTTGATTGTCAGGTTCAAGCATTAATACTTCTTCCAGTTACCTTGGGTTTGGGGCTTTTTTCCAAAGTAATTCAGGCATCCAAACACAAGTTTGGTCAACATATCAAAAACACCTGACTGCAGATAAGGCATAAAACACAGGACAATATGGGCCATTTTAAAGTTGCTGCAGGAAGCCAGAGATAATATTCCAGAGTTTAAAATGGCTTAAGACACCTATGCTCATCTCAGTATCTTCCTCAAGTAAGAATTTAAATTTAAAAAATTAAGAAGAAAACCCACCACCTTCAAGCAAATTTATTTCACTCATCTTATATAAGCCATGAAAATTTTGATCCAATAGCCTGAAGCTGAAACCAAATGTCTTAGACCCATCTCTTAAAACACTCTGAACCTAAATATGAAACAACACAAATTCTTCTGTTGTATTTTTAGAAATAAAACAGATGTTTTACACAGGATGATCTGACAAGCTAGGTGATAAGTAGAACACACCATGACCAGACACAGAATAGTTCCATCCACTCAACACAATTTACCATAAGGAAAATGTTACCATTTCCTGCTTCAGCATTAAAATATAAAACCAATGTTCACAGTAGGATTTAGTAAAACAAGTGATAATTTGTCCCAGCAATTATACAAACCTGTACCAGGAAAGGAAACTGGATAGCATAAAGAAGGGAGGAAGAGAAGTTTGCTTGATAGCAACACAAAGAATTCTGCATCTGAAGAAACCTCCAGAGAGCTGCTTTTGAAACAGGTTTTTGCATTTATCGAGCCTTAATACCCATTAGAAGAAAAGTGGTAACAACCTTGCAGAACTTTTAGAGATCTCTTCACATCTTTGACTTGATTTACAGCACATGTGAATTTCATTTGCTGTCCAAGGAGAGAGCATTTCTATCAAAAGGAGCGAAACAGAAGGTACCTACAGGAAATCATAAAGTAGCACCATGCTAAGCACATTTCAGCACTCTGGAAGGGAAGAAAAGCAAAGGCTCAGAGTGAGCAAATATTTTTATGTAGCAATATGGTGATGACATACACAGACCTCATTGTTCCATGATTAGAGAGACAAAAAAAAAACCAATTTAAAATTGCTCAGCTAAATATAATTTTGAATCTTAGGTATGACTCCTTAGATTAACACTTCATACAATCACATTTTGAAAATTACACACTTCCCATTAGACCTTGGGCAAAATTAAAGATAATGCTGTTTTGTGGCACTTCTTCCCATTTACAAGAAATATTTCATTATTTAAAGAAAAAAAACTTAGTGAGCAAAAGCAGGCATCTCCAGTGAGTTTTTAAAACTTGTGGTCTATTATATGTGGGCTTTCTAATCATCAGTGGTAAATAATTACTGTGATCCTGAAAATCAGAGTGAGCCAGCAGCAATACTTTCAGGGACAGTACTGCAACTTTCCCATCTGATATAAATGAGACTTAACTGACTCACTTGAGCAATGGAAACCAGAAAGAAACTGTAACACTCACTCATTTCACATATGCATCACGACTTTTAAACAGCATGAACTCTTTTTTCCCCTCTTCCATTTAATTCGTGGGATTTACTGTTAGAAAATTATAATGTTAGAGAGCCTTAGAAGAAGAGAAAACTGTCCATGCCTCTTGTCATCTTATTGCAAGGGTTCCAGACTGTTGTATCCTTATTGCAAAAGTTTCATACCTCCTTGGTGTTTCTCATGGGCAGCTCCTCAGAGCACTGACTCTTTCTGTTTCACAAAGCAGCCATAAACTCCAGCTCCCCTCTCAGCCAGCCACCCCACTCTTTTATAGCACTCTTCCTCTCACTGGTTACAGCTGTGGCCTGTTAAAGTCAGGCCCATTCCTAATCTTCAATAATTGGCCCAGCTGCAACTCCTTAGGGGTAAGATTACTTTCTACACTATCTTTATTTTCTTATATTCCATCCCCCTACACATGCCACCTAAACTTTGTATACAGTATCTCTGTTTATAATTACATGATGAGTCAAGCTTGCAATGAGGAAGAATTGCTTGTTTCTGCAAGTAAAATGAAAATAAACTGAGGGCAAGTCTCTAGAAATATAAGGGCAAGTCTCTAGAAATATAACACTCCCATTTAATAAAAATTTCTTTTCTTAAAGTCCTGAAAGACATTTAAAAGTTTAAATGCAGCTCCAAAAACTGTATGGTTAACCATCAGCTAGCAAAGCAAGGTCAATTCCTTGGATATACTAGTCTCTCTTAACTAAATCAAAATAACCCCCCATGTGCTCTCCTTGTGTACTGCAAGAGTAAGAGAGATTAGTTTAAACACTGAAGACTATCTTCAGGGAGAAGTAATTCTTCAGTATTAAAAGAAAGGAGGAAGTTATCCCTGTATTGCCACCAAAATGCTGACAGCACTCTTTCCAGCTAGAGCTGGAATCTGGAAATTCTACCAAAAATCATGGAAACAGAATAATTCAGGCTGGAAGAGGCCTCAGGAGGTCCCTTAGAAAAACTATACTTCAAAATAGGCTCAGCTGTGAGATCAGTCCCCGGTTCTCAGTAATTGAAAATCTCTGAAGGCAAAAGACCACATAAGCTCTCCATCCCCCAGTAATGGAGAAATTCTACATGTATTTAATTAATCTGGATCACTCCCGTTTCAATTTAGTCACTGCCAAGAGTTCAACTCCATCTCCTGGTCTATAACCCCCATAGGCACTGGGAGTCCACCTCTTCTCCAAATTGAGAAGGGTCAATTCCAGATGACTCTCCTAGAGGGCAACTGCTCATCATGACGGTTTTTGCTGAATGCATTCCACTTGATCAGCAACTTTCCTTTTATCAGGCACCTAAAACTGGACGCCATAGAATTCGATATAATGCAATGAGTGCTGAATAATAAGGGAGGATAATCTCTTGCCTTGATCGACTGGCTGTGTGCCTGGTGATACAGCCCAGGATACTCTTGGCCAACTCCCTTCCTTGTCAGAGCCCAAGCCCCCCTGCTCTCAGCTTATGCTCCTGCCAGCAGCTCTTCCCTCCTAGGTGCACTTGTCCCTACTGAACATCATCATGTTCTTGACAAAGCACTCCTCCTGCTTTCTAGGAATCCCTGCATACCAGCCCTCCCCTCAAGCCATCACCTGGCACCCCCTTCATGCTTGTGTCATCTGCAAAGATGATAAGAGTGCAGCACATTGCCTGCTGCAGCCACTGCTAAAGAAGGTCCCCATGGAGATTCCCATGAGACTCCACACACAATGTGGACACTTCACCACCACCCTCTGACTCAGGCCATCCAATCAGTTTTTTATTCACCTAGCTGTCCCTTAATCCAGGTCAATTCCAATTGCTTGGCCTGCTACAAAGAAAAAAAATAAAGAAAAAGAGAAAGAGAAGAAATCAGAAATAGGAGACTGAGGAGACATAATGGGAAAACACAAGACTCCTTCCAACAGCAGCACAAACCAATCCTGGATGAAAACAGCAGAGTACCCAAAGCTACAGTGCATTAACTTCCTACCTTTAATTGCTCAAAACCATACCTCAGCTTAGCTGTATCCAGCTTATGCAAACATTCAAATCACCACCAACAATATTTGTGGAGTTACAGCCATTTCACTGTTTGTTAAAATACTCTTAAAGTTGTATTAGATCAGTATGAGATCAGAATTTCATGTTCAAAGAAAGTATCACTTTCAGAAAATTTTCCAAACTTTCTTCCTTTCCTGTACACCTTTTTGTTCGACACTCATACTAAAAACTATGTACATTTCAAGTATCAACAACATGTTTTCAAACCTACAGATAAGAAGCTGGAAATGCTAAAGAGCAGCAAGTTTACCACACACATCAAAGGAAAAGTGGCTGTGCATAAGCCTCTTTAAGCTTAGATGGTTGTAGCAAAAACTTCAAATGCACATTTGGTAGTTAGATGCTACAGCAGTAACAATTATAAATATAGATTTTGGGGGAGAGAGAGTAAATCTAATTACTGCCAAATTTCATACAAAAGAAAAACAGTAAGTCTAACCATCTGAACAGCTTTATTCAGACTGTGAATGAAGGACTCTCTTAGGTTTGCAGTTGGCCAATTTGCTCATCTGCATGAGGCTTCTTGCCACGTTTCATTGTACTAACCTAGTTGTGATATTTAATCCCCTAAAGCGGTAGTAAGGCCGTTGAATCAACTTTGTGAGCTAGACTATGCACGGTTACACTTTCAATTTGAGCGAGGAAGCATTTCCCAAAGCTGAATTAATTAGCTTTACTTATACCACGTCTGTTGCAATATTCAGATGACTTAGAATGTCTAACATCAATTTGATACTTGCTGTTACTTTTAGCTAGGATAAGAAATCCAAAGAACAGTTTGTATGTATTAAGAGTCATGTAAATAGCATATTGCTATCTAAAGCATGAATCTGAGCAATTTGGCAGGTAGGAAAAAAAGGAGTGACCACTTGTGTTTACAGGGAACAGGTCTACTTTTAATTCCTGCTGGATAGCATGGATATACATGTGGCCTCTAAGGGATTATCCAGTTTTTCTACACAATTATCCAGGTGATCTTCCCACACTACCTCCTCATTATTTTTCTAAAGAAGGTCACAAAACAAAGAAATAACTACTGTGTAGCCATTAAGAACTAAAATGGCACACCTACTGTCCAATAATAAAAATTATTTCCAAAAGAATGCAAAATGGTTGTTTAGATACTTCCAAGTAGCATGTTATTATCATAACAATTTCCAGGACAATAGTCATTCATAAGCAATTGGACAACCATATCACATTTATCACAGGTCTGTAGAGAAAATATTTTATGGAAACCATCACACCTTCCATAGCAGAAAAGTTCACCTTCCCAAACTTGATGGGTGGGGGTTATGTGATAGCTGGTTCTGGAGATTTTTGAGAGCTAAGAGCTTGTGGGTGGAAAGCAAGGAAGGATTACCTCCATAAGTACTATGAATCATGATGTGCTACATTAATAAATAGATCCTAATAAATTAAATATAACATGAATAATTGCAAAAGCAAGCACAATAGTTCTTTAACCATTTTTCAGCATTGTAAGCTAGTTGGTAACAACACTAGAGAACAGAAGGTCCTACAGAAACATGAGATCAATAACAACACTGGCAGTAGTGAAAAAGCTGGTTTATGTATCATAAACTTCAACTAGATTTTTCCCATTTTACCCGAATTCTGTATCACCTATTCAAATGCAAATTCTCTCAAATGAGAAAAATATCCTGTTACAGGGCTCAGGTTGTGTTTGGTCACGTGTACATCTGTATAAACTGCAGCAAGCTGCTGCAGGATGTGAGAGCAACAGTCCTGGGTGGCGTTTCTGTGTGCAGCTCATTGGGAGCAGCAAGCAGCAGACTCAAAACTGTGTCATGGACACTGGTATTTGCAACATGATGAACATCCAATTATGGTTACATCCAGCTCATCAGCTGAATCAGAAGTCAATTAGTGGTTTTTCCAAAGTGGACATATGTTTAGAGCTGTGTGGGAAAGAAAGGAAATTTTAGTTCTACTCTCAGATCCAGGCTGGCAGACCACCATGAGCAAAAGGGTACATGGGTAATCTGACAGCACCCAAGAAACAATTTTTAAGTCCATCATCTGGCTCAAGAAATACAAAGGCTACCTGCAACACTGTCGTGCAGCCTGCTTGAATAACTACACCACCTGATTTTAATAAAAGGGAGATTTGTATATTTCATTTTCCTGAGACAGATGCTATTAATCATTTTTCCCATCACTAAGATTTTCACCATTTTTTCTGTGAAAGTCCTGTTCATATTTTGTTTTAACAAGATTGTCTTTCCTTTAGCATAGGCAACAGGTCTGTTTGATCTAGTTGGTTAACAAGCTCCACGGTTGTCTCTCCTTAAGAAAATGCAATGTTAATATATAAAAAATAATAAATGTAACATGAGAAGAACAAAGCACACAAAAAATGTGCTCTTATGTTTTCTGTAAGAATCCAAAGTCCATGTTTAAGATATACACTGGCATTTTCTTGCACTGTGTGACAATAACCAGAGTTTCAGAGATCTAAACTGCTTTTCTAACATTCAGTTCACATCCTCAAAAGCCGATAAACAACTTTTCAAAATTTGTTGGCAGAGATGAAAAGGCACAGATTGTACAAGAACTCTCCTACCCCTACTCAGAATGGCATATGATTCTGCTTATAAAACACAAATTATTTATCTTCTACAGCATCTCCTTACAGAAGGGATGAATTTTGATGGATTTTTTGCAGGAAGGAAAGAAGAAGTAGGGGAAAAATAAAAAGAAAGAAAAGGGAAAAAAAGAGAAATAAAATAAAAGTATTTGTATACCCTATTCTTGGGTAAACTCATTCAAGGTACATTAAAGCTCTAGGTGTGCAATTAGGAAATAAGAATATTATCCAAGAGAATGCCTGCTCCATGCCAACGTGGTAAGAAAGCTTTGCTGTCTATAGACCTGACAAAACAACCAGGAAGAAGAGTTCATTCACTCTGATGGTCTGTGCAAGACTTAAAGGATGATTATTTCCCATCTTTTTTCCATCAGCTATGTTAGAGATTTACCTTCTAGGATACATTATATCCTTAATGCCTGTACAGAGATAATGAGATCATAATTTACAGGAACTATACATATGAACTGAGAAAAGTATAAAGAGATATGAATACATGTATTACTTTAAATAATTAAAGCATTTTAATTTATTCATTCTGAAGCCAGAAGGAAAAAAAAAAGAAAAAAAACAATGTAGGAATAACATCACCTTGCATTAGCTATTCAAATTTTAATACATATGCCATTCCCAAGTAAACCAACAAAGTTGTTCTTCTACTCTCATTACTTTGTTTTGTAGACAACATGTCCAAATACTATTTTTTGTTGCAGCAAGTAAAATATCAAAAATCTTCACTTATTCATCGCATATAAGGTAAATCTTCAGTATTTTGATTCTGGCTTTTTTTCCACTTATTAAAAACAAAAATTAAAAATTAAAAGAAAGGGGAGAGTATTATGAAGGCAGACGAAGCTAGCCCCCATTTGAGGGCAAATGTAAATATAAAAGCTGTCCATATATCAAAACCTTTCTTCTTGTATAATACTTGGCAACTGAGTCCTTGGCCTCTTGAGGGCCTACTGAGAATAACTGCATCAGGATTTCACTGCTGACAGCAGCATCAGCCAAAGGATCTGCCTAAAGGCACTGCCATACAGCAACAGGCCACAGTACCCTGTAGGGTCTAGGTTACAGGTCACTGACTCTGCCAACACTATTTCTACTCTTCTGCTCTTTAGTTCAAGCCAAAACAAGGCTGCACTTTTAATACAGGAAACTGAAACATGGCTCCCTTCATCACTGCATATCACTGTCACAATCCTACACAAAAACAAGAACAAATTAAAAATTATTTCTATCATTCAGCATACCAAAACCAGGAAGATAGCTAATTTAGCTGTGCTGGTTTTGGACAGATGTTCAACCTGTTGTACAAGTAGAAAAGGCACATGCACTCACATAACCCCTGGATATATGCATATATAGTGCTCTATGCACAGCCCAGCAACTTTGCAACCTGCACAGAGACATCCTATGTACTGTGATAAATCCTCAAACAGGTTTTGGATTCAGGCAGTAGGTGACAGTCAAAATGAACTACCTAGCTTCCTGAAGTCTTTTAGGAATTTGATAATGTAGAACAGGCTTTTAATGAAAACAATTGCGCTTTTTAACACTCAAACTTCTTTTGCTCATGGGAGTAATGTATTCTACATCAGTACAAAAGAATCTCTCTGCAAGGTTCACAGAATCATTTGTTGTATATCAAAACCAGAAGCAAAGCAGATTCACACTGCAAATCTTCACTTGATCAGAGAGGGTTACAAATAGTAGCTGAGGTAAACACCAAAATATTGATCAAACAGACAAACTGCATTGTGAAACAGCACAGCCACACTGGCCACACACTCCATGTGGTTTGGGGCATGACAAACTCAACATACTTGCTAACTGTGAGTCCTGTTACTTGTGCAGACTATCTTTAACAGAGTTTACAGACAAATCACACAGCTGCTTTATACATTCATCTTATCTGCTACTTCTACCTAGTCCATAATACCTCACACCATAAATACACACACACACACACAGAGCACTGCATGAATCAGCTGGGGTAGGAAGCACTACACTCATTCTCACACAGAGCCTTACCCAAGCTGAAAAGCTCCACTTCCACCAGCACATGTGCAGTTACAGGCATGCATGAGTATTACGAGGGCAACTATTGCACACTTCATTCCACTGCAGAATACAGACACTCAAGAATTACTGCTGGTAAGCCTTTAAATCATCAGACCTGATTCCCACATCACGCATTTAATTGCCGCTGCATGATGGGAAAATCTTTCTATATTAATAGTGAGTTTGCATCATTCAAATTTATAAATTATATAAACTGCTGATTCAATTAGACTATCAGAGAACTCTTTGAAGATTAGAAATGCATCTCTTATTGGAGTTTTACAGATAGAGATAACCTAGCAATATTTTTGTAGGCTAAAATTTATGCCTCAGGTGCTTTGGTGCAGTGTGGGTGCACTGGGAGGAGAGCGGGAAAAGTCACTGAAAATTAGGAGCCAAGGGAAAACAAAAACAAGTAGAAGCATTTGAGATTATGGAAATCTACTTATGTTCATGAGACAAAAAGTTATGATCAATAATATCAATTTAAATACTACAAGTATTTTAAGGGTACCAAGAAAACAGTGTAGGATCACATGCACGCACAATTAAGAAACAAGAAAGAGGCAGGAAAGCAGCTGAGAGAAAACAGCTACATGTTTTCCACAAATCAAAAGAAACCCTGAACAAGTACACTAACAACAGTATTTGTATTTAACTTGACCATGAGGAAATGAATCCTAAGGAACACAGGGAAATAGGGGAATGCACAATGCTTTGGCAATTTTCTGTGAATACTCTCTCCTTCTAAAGATTCAAATGTGAAGAATTTATTTTGGGAGTAGAACTCAGAAAAGTGACACCTTTTGTACCCTACTGAGTTCTTTACCAAGGAAACTTACTAAATAAATACTTCTGGTATTTAAGTAATAAAACTAAAAACTGAGCTTCATATATCTTATAAACAGTTTTAAGCATAAACATGAACTGATATTTTACAGCTTTCCACTCTTCACAGCAAATTCAGAGTTAATCCAGATTTTAGGTTTAGTTTGTTTTTACATTCAGAGAAATTGGCAGCAATGTACTCAAGCCTCTTAAATTTTGTGCTCCAAAAAGAAGATTGTTGAATTTGAAAGAAAATTAACCTACACATGCTTGCCCAAAATTATAAGTTTATACTATGGTGGTCTAAAGATGAAGCTAGCAAAAAATTCATGAAGCTATGCAAAAATTCAGATGTAGTTCTACAAATTGTACAGAGCAGACAATTTTTTATATGTGAAGAAGCCACCCATGATCCAAATGCAGATCACACACACATAGGTGAAAAAAAATGTGTTTATGCAAGTTTTCCGTAAGAGCTAGGTACTCCTAAAATTATGAACTTAATTGTAAATCCATTCATCCATTAGGAGATCATTAACATTCACAATCTAACAAGCCATTCTGCACCAAAGGAGGAGCCTGACCAGACAGTGAAGTTAATAACTCTACAAGATACTTGGGGCTGACAGTAAACTTGTTAATGAGACAATATAGCTACTAATTCCAAATGTCAGTCATAAAAAGAACACTCAGACATTGTCAGAAGCAAAACTCTCCTCATTACTGCTTCTTTATTGCTTTCCCTGTTGAGGAGAGAAAACATTCACAAGTTCTTGAACAAAAATCAAATGAAGAAAACACATAATTTATGACACTACCCAAAGCACCCTTGAAAAGAATAATTGGGAGTCTTGAGACAAGTTTTTCCTTGATGACAAGGAAGTAGTTTTCAACAGGGCTTTCTGTATTTCAGCAAGTTCTGAATTTTCTCCCCCTTTTCCAAATAAATTGCAACTGATGGCATTCTCTTGGGTAAATGAAGGAAAACTTGATGCTCCCTTGTCTCAGCAGATCAAAGAGATCATGTCTTCCCCACAAAAAACCCCAAGCTCATTTTCAGTGAAAACGATAGTTAGACTAATATAAATGCCTTAGCATAAAAGCTACTTTGCCACTGATTAAAGAATTTCTTATCTGTATCATCCTTAAATGGTCCTCCAAGGGTGTGTCTCTCCCACATCACAGACTTCAGCATTTCCAGAAGCAACACAACATAACTGAATTTGCTACTGCTTCATTTACATGTCTCTATCAGATGACTGTAAATAATATTAGCATGTAGCATTCCAACAAAAGCAACTTTGGAACCTACACAACCAAATTTCCTGGCTTACTATATTTGGTTTAGTCTCCATTCATCAACCCAAGAGCCTTCTGATGGGCTGCTCACCGACAGGCACTTCTGAAGAATGCCTTGCCCTCAAAGAGAAGAGGGCAACTATGCGAGATCAAAACTAATTTTCCCCTAATTTTTGGGGTGGGTGGGTGTGTGTGTGGACAGAGATGACAGCGCCAGGGACACTGAGTTGCAAACAAACACCAGTTTATATTTACAGAAGCCTTGAGATTAACCAGGCAGTATCTCACTGAACCAGTTACACGAGTCTGCTCACCCACTCCTCAGGCATATCTAGCAGCCAAGCCTCCTTCCTTATATACAATTCAAGAGACTCTCCTACCTTTCATTCCCAGCTCTGTCTTTCCAGGCCTTAGCTCCTTTTTCTCCTGTCTAACCAGAAAAATGGTATCTTTCATCACAGGGTGATATCAATAGATCTCTTTTCTTAACAGCAAGCAAGAGAGGTCTGCTCACCAAATGCAATTGAAAAAATTAACCATAACCTAACAGAAAATTTTTCAAAAGCCACAAAATTTCATGGAAATGTTACTCACACTACTGTAAGAGACACAAATCAATTGAGCTCTTAAGCTCTAAAGACTTATTTTGCTTTGGTTTTCTTCCCCCAACACAACCATAAGCAAGACCAAAAAAGTATTCACCATGGACTTGATTTTTGTTCTTTGGAACTTTTTTTTTAGAGAAACTATGAATTATTTCAGTATTCAAAATTATCAAGACAGAGAAAATTGATTGTATGTAGTAGAAGAATTAATATTTGTCTCTTGGGTTCTTTTCACCAAAGGTGCTTTTAACTGAATAAAGCCTGCAAAGACAACAGGTATCAATGGAAGTAGTGAAACCAAAAAATAAAAAAGACAATTTAAGATTTCAGATAAAATCTCCAGTCAAAACATACTTTTTATTCTAAGACATTATGTGACTTGAAGTAGGAAACAGGAAAAGTCATCTTGAAGTGATTTTTTCAGAAAAGGGATTGTGGTTAAAGAAACACTGTATCCTTTATGAGAACCTGTTTAGTTTGATGTACAAGAACTATTACAATGAAAAAGAACCAGAACTAAAGAAAAAAAAATCCACCAAGTTTCTGGTTGTGTTACAATTGGACAAAAATAGTCCAGGTCTAGTATTTTATAAGAGTTTTGAATTCTACTGAGTCAAATATATGACTGAGATAACAGAACACTGAAGAACACAAGGTGTTTTAGACATTTTACTCTGGAGCTCTTTCCTCAACCCCAAGGGTCTCCATACCCATAACATTTTTCATACAACTTTCTAAATTGTATTTTTTTTTATTGTTGTAGAGGGCAGGAAAAATTATTGTGTTTTTCCTGGAGTTGAGTATTAAAAATATTGCTATGCAACAGCAACCATATGTTGAAAAACCTGATGACACACGGAAAGGAATTCACATTTCAGTTTTGTGTATCTTTGGGAACATCAATGAGTAATCTGCTAAACATTACTGCTCAAGTTAAGCTCATTTTCTTAACATCTTCAATGATACCTGCTAGCCTGCTGTTCTACTGAAATAAAATCAGATGGAATATTAACAGCTTCATTCTCTTGGATGCATCTGGAATGTTGGCAGTTAACATAGACACTATGCAAAATATTCCTCCCCTCAAATACAAATCACCTTTAAGTGAAGGTAAGAAGGTTCAGCAGCAGCTAAATTGCTCTGCAAGATCAAGCCATTTCCAGGAATGCTGGAACATTCTTGATATTATATAGAAAATAAACTACCAGTGTTGGTAAGGCACTTTGAGATCTTTTAAAGGCAACCATTAAAACATACTAGCAAATTAAATATTTTTTAACAATTTTTATAAGAACTTCTAATAGGAGCATTGCTTTACAGGCAAAAAAACCTGAAGTACAGAGAGAACACTGGATTTGTTTCTGATTGCAACACATCAAAGTCATACAAAGTTAAGAACTGAGTACAGACTCCAACATCTGATGATAAAGTTCAGTGGACATGGCAGTGTTCAGTCAAAGACTGGATCTTGGAGGTCTTTTCCAACCCTAATAATTGTCTAACCAGGAATGCCTAGCAGGACTCTTCTCCTCCTAGATATCTATCATATACAAAAATTCTGTACCAGAAACACCATTTTACAAAGCAATGTGACATGAAACATGAGTGATCAAGAGCAAAAGAATAAAAGTTTTAAAAATGTGCAACAAGCAAAGACAGTAAGCGATCTCTAAAAAGAACAGCTGAGATTGAACATGATTTTTGTCAGCTTCTGTAATCTAGAAAAAATTCATTTTACCTTTCATCACAGTCAATGAAACAAATATCTCTGAGTAGTTTTTTTTAATTGAGTACATTCACAAAGCATATAAATTCTGTTAATGAGAAAAAATACATTCTGCATGGGCTTTACCACAGGCCCAGAAATATTCTTGGCATTTAGTCAGCATCTCAGCACACCTAAATGAAACAAACCCTCTTTAATAAATCAGAAGATGAAGGACTCCAACAACAGTAATTTTTTTATATCCTCACCAGATGGTTGGCTTGGCAAAAGCTGGCTGAGGAGTTGCAACAAGAGAATGACTTCAGACGTAGTATTACATGATAGCACATGATCAGATAAAGAATTTAAAGTGCAAAGATCTGCAAAAAATGGCATCATGCACTCAGGTCACCCCACTCAGCTTCAAGAAAGTAGTAGTGAATATACCTCAAAAATGGTAAGGTTTGTGGAATGGTCCCTGTGCAGGGCCAGAAGTTGGACCCAATTATCTCCATGTGTCCCTTGTGACACAGGATATTCTATGATTCTTTGCAATCTATTGCAAAAGAAGGAAATAAGAACTTGAGCCCTTTGCTGTAACCCAAACCCAGTGCTGGTACAAAGCTGACACAGACTCCTCCCCACAGCTATTAAAATCTTGCCCGAAAATAGTTACATTAGTTCTACTGAAGAAAAAGAATCATCCACATTTTATAGATTCAGCTACAGCTGGCCATTTCTCAATCCCACCATTTAGTTAGGAAACATCTCTATGTCACCCCTTTATGTTTGCTTCACCCATTTTAATGAGCTGCGTGTTCCTGTCCCACCTCTCCAAGCTCACTCGCTTGTGCACTCGGGTGTCTGTTGCAATATGTGTCTCTTGTCCTGCCTGCCATCCTCTCCTCATCTCTCTTCCTTCTCTTCCCTCCACAGTAAGCCTTACTCTGCTGCTGGTCAATTCTTTCATGCCAAGAAAGGAACAGCCCCTCACAGGGACCCTGTGGTGATGAGTACAACCTAAAAGAGATAACACCACCAACAACAACCTGGCCAGTGTTAACGCCCCACAAGAACTCTTTCACTGAGCTTAGGCGGCTGCAAAGGACAAAGAAAGTGATCCTGGACAGTATTTTGGTTTGTATTTCCAGCTGACCTTACCATAAACTCTACTTTACGGTAACATAAATCAACAGCGAAAAAATACAAAGTTCTCAAGTGCCCATAAAACATTCCAAATCCCTGGATTTAAGTGTCTACAGTCAGCTTCCAGAACTATTCCCAGACCAAAGCTGATGCCATACATGATGCTGGTAGACAAATAAAAATTTCCTTAATTAAATTCCACCTGAAACACCTGGGAAAGAAAGAAGGCAATACAATTTCCTCACAGATTAGTGACATTCTTTGAAAACAAGAGAACTACTCTGTACCTGAGCATTTTAGAATGGCCTAATGAAAATGTGATTTCCTCTCCCTCAACTTGTTCCAATATCTTGAAACATTTTGGAAGACAACTTAAAACAAAAGCAAACAAACCAAAAAAAATCCCAACCAAATTCAAAAACCCAAACAAACAACAACAACAAACAAACAAAAACCAAACCGAATAGCAACAACAAAAAACACCCTAGGAAAACAATATACAAACTCCTTACCAGTGATACAGGCATAGATCGACTTTATTTCATATTTCCCAAACATTCTTTAGAATAATTCTGAAATGTTTTCAAGTTGCTGAAATTTTCTTTTTAAAGTTCCACAATATTTTCTTACAGAGCTCTTTTCTTCTTTTAGTAAATGGGACCATATCTACATCTCAAAATGTAACCTTCAGAAATTGACATCTCAGAAAACCCCAAACAACTGGCAAAATCTTGAGAAATGAATAACTCAGACCAGTTTTCTCAATCATAAAGAAAAAAAAATGCTATCCAAAATATTCCAAAATATCATTGGAAAAGACCAAGCAGATCTTATACTTAAAAGAGTTCTCCAAAAAGGCACAGAGAATAAATCAGTGGCTGAACTGGAGTTTCTATTCCTCAAGAAACTTGTATCTTTGAACATTTATTTTATACCAAACCAGGTAGAAGTATTGATGTGTCAACATGCTTAGCTATATAAAACATTTCCAAAACATACAATTCATAAATATACAAATATTTTGTTTAGACACACCGTATTTTTAAACAGAACATTGTGTTATCCCAGAATGAAAGCCTTTAAATTGAATTGACATTTAACTATATCTGCTCTATGAGCTATAGGAAGCTCTAGGCGAGCAATCCTTCACTATGTGCTGTCCCCTGTGACTGTAACAAACATCTCCTAAGAGAACTTGGCACTACAGATTCCACAGATTGGTCAGAACAAACAGAGACATTGTGTCCAGAGCAAATGTTCATAGAGAAACACAATTCCTGAGAGCACTGGGCTAGAAGGCTCATAACCTGTGAGACACAGGCATTCTAAAGATGTTTGTTGAACCAGCTGGAAATCACATTTCTGTTTCCTCCCTACAGAACCCCAAGAGAATCCCAATAGACAAAAGATGGAAGAGTCCATGGCACTCCTAGTGACACCAGCAAACCCCCAGTATGCTACAGGAGAAAAGAAACAGACCATCAACAAATCCCTTCTATCAAAACGCTGACAAAATGGCAATCTAAAACTCACAAAGGAAATAGAAAAGGCTTACTCACTTTTCCAGACTGAATGATACCCACAGGACTAACATACCCTTTTCTCAAAAACAAGCCAACTAAAAAAAAATTTACATGCTCCATGTTTTAAAAATCAATATTTAGAAAAAAAATTAGTATCTCCAGTAAAATTGTTATCACTTTATTACTTTTTTTGCCCCCTCTAATAGAAAAGAAAAACAAAAAAAGTGCTAGAAAGTTTAGTGAACTTTCACCTAAAGTTCTATGTTTCAATACATTTCATCTGGAAGGACTCAAAAGATTAATGATTGTGGGGGCTCATGATCACGATCATAAATAGGTCACAAATAACTATAGAGTGTACCCAACTATGTAACAAAACATTAAATCATTTTCTTAGCACATAAGCAAGATTTATTGTTTTCCTATAAACACCAAGCTAGTACTTCATACTATGTACTCAAATCACCCCCACCTCTCTAAGACCAATAAAAGATTAAAACAAAAGCCAAACGTTCTCTTTTTCTCTTCACTCACCATACCTGGATGAGCAAAATTACCAGAGCTGGACATTAAACAAATTGCAGGGTATTTTTAAAGCACCTAATTACACCATCATATATCTGCATTAAAAAGTTGGCATTATCTAATGTCTTTCAAGAGAATCTCTTAAAAGACATTAGATAATGCCAACTTTTTATAAAATAAAGTAGAGATTTATAACCTCTACATAACTTATTCACAGATTCATTTTGAAAACTCAAGCATCATACACAATCAAAATGGTATTTAATAGCATATGGCAAGAAATTTAAGAGATGTTGACACACTTCACATTTCAGTTATTTACAAATATGACTGGAGCATTTTGCAAATTACTGTCTTCATCTCGGATTTTTAGGTTCTGAATTATATTTTCAGAATTGCATTTTTTCTCTTCAGCATTATATTTCTCATCAAAAAATTATGGAACATTATGATATTTCACTTGTATACCAAATGGCAGGTACCAAAAAAAGTTTAGGTTCACGTTGAAAAATGTGACTTTTTTCACCTATTACCATTTTTTGTTTTACTGAGAAAAAAAAGAAAAAAATTGAAAAAAGCCCCAACCTCCACTATTTTTTGATTAGCATAAATGCACATAACAGCTCTTTTGCAATCTCCAGTGATTTTCAGTCCCCAATGATACATTTCATTCTTTACATTAAGCAATACATGTTTATGTCTAACTCAAAAACGTCATATCAAATAATCACATGTGCTCTTAAGCTTAAATTGATTTACAACCAAGAATTACTTTTGACATAAAAAAAAAATGCAGCTGTATCTTCCAGATGAAAAGATACATTCTTTTTTTTTTTCCAGATGCAATCTCAATCACATGGATACAGCTTAATTCTCAGATGCAACTAACAGGAGCAGGAGATTATCAGACAATACTAAGCAACTAACTGGATATTAACAAATGCTTTACATAAATATATATTTCACATGCCAAGAAACCCCACAACTTTAAGCAGCTGCAGAAACTGAGCAGGCTGTGTTAGTAAGGAGAAACGCCCTACCCAATCTACTTACTAGCATGCTTATCTGCAAGCATTATAAGGCTGTTAGAAATATCTCTTCGCCTGTAAAAACACACCACTTTGGCTTCCACGTTCCCATTGGCAGTCTACAAAAGGAAGAGAAAATCAAGTCAGGATGTATCCCTCCTCAGCTGAGTAACACAAATTAAACTCTGCTCTCTGCTTGGAGTGCTCCCTCAGGTCAGTAGTTCTCACATGATCAGTCAAGCTGAAATCAACAGAATTACTCCAATAAATAAAATCACATTGAGAGAGGCCAATTTCAGACCAGACAAGAGGATTAACTACAATTATTGAGTCCTCAGAATTCATATTTTGTTCAGGTGTTCAGAGGTGCAATGACCTAATAATGTAAGAATCCTTCAGAAATGTTGGAATCTTGTGAACGTTTCTTTATAAACCAGCTTTAGATAGAAACGTATATTGCAAAGTACTCTAGCATTTTTTCAGAATCTCATTTAATATAGCATTTATTGAAAAAATCTTTTTCAAAGACTTCTGAAAAGTTTATTTGAAAAAATCACAATGGATCCTAAAATAAAAGATCTATTTAGTTTGGTGTTGTTTTCATGACTTATTATGGGGACCATGATCTTCTATAAAGAATTTACTAATATTTGAAAAACTGCATACTCCTTCTCTTTTTTACCTCAAGTTACTTATTTAATACTAAAAAATTACAATGTTTTGATAAAGTTTCTTACAAAAAAAAAATATTGTCCCTGGTAGGACAATAGTCAAAGCATTTCATTACATATTTACGTAACATCTCCACATTTGCTCGATACACACGAAAGCAAACCATTCACATTCAAGATGCCTGGACTACAACCTCCAGCCTCTCTTTAAGAAAAAAAAAAATCAATACATGACTCTGTTTTACCCTGCATGAGTAAGATTAAATTATAGCAGTGCAGTTTAAAGATAATAAACATTACATTCAATTCATGATTGGAATCATGTCAATTACCGTGAATAAAAAATTTTCTTCTCCAATAAAAGTCAAAAATTATTTGCCATGCACAAGTTCAGTGGATGTTGTGTTGGACACCACTAACATTAAATGTGGTTGATGTCCGCTATGGCATAGTGCTGTGTTTCATTAAAAAGATGAAAACCACTTGCAGGTCACCAATTTTTTAATTTACTTTCTAACCACTGGGGAAAAAATATCTTAAACATTACCTACATCATGATGGGTATTTTAACAATTAACTTTTGATGTAGCACATCAGTAAGCTTTAATACTGCTTGATGGAAAAGCAAAAAAAAAAAAAACAAAAATATTAAAAATAATAAAAAATCCCATAGAAACACCACATTATTATAGCAGTGTCAGAGTGAAGAAAAATCATCATGTCTTGCCCAAAATGACAGTCAATAGAGCCTCCATTTTTTAGAAAAATACACTCAGGGCAGAGACAGAGAACAGAGCCTGTACTTTATTCAAAAGCCCATTCTTCATTCGCAGCTGCCAATAGGCAGAGCAATAGACAGCCACAGAAGTCACATATTCTGTCATTTGATCACTGCAAAGTCTCGCTGGCACCTTCCAGCTCTTCAGATGTCTGTCTAAAAGCAGACACATTACATGATGGCTGTCATTCCAGATGGATTCACAGTGTCACTGTCAGCCAGAGAATTACATTCATTCATTTCTCCAAAAATTCATAGAATTTGTTAGAAAATTTTTGCAGCAGAGTAATCCTGTTCACCGGGAATTGGGTGTTTCCTTAGGTAACAGGGCAGAATTAGAGGATATCACACAGCAAGTTTTCAGTAACCACCAGAAACCCCTACTACAGTAAAAATCTTAAGGGATAGAAATAATTCTCAGGTTTTAACAAGCACTGTTGCCAAAGGTTAAGAAAGAATCTTAGATATTTGTACCTTGTTAAGTTCTTCAATTCTCCTAATGAGATATGGATTGCTGGAAGAATTTTCAAAATAAACATAATCTGCAAGGGAAAAAAGAAAAGTCACTGAAATACCATAAGTCATGTAAAGGCCTATCATTATTAGCGCAAAACTTGTCTTCTAAACCTAGAAGTTTTCAAAGGGCTAAGATTTCTTCATAAATGTTGGGACTGTGATGCATTTCTACACTGAGATTTAATATAATTTGTTCCTAAATTCTAGTTTTAACTGCACTACACCTGCTTTAACAATCATGCTGGGAAAAATTAAAGGGTTTGTGTTGAAGCTCACACTGTAATCCAGTAATCCACATACTTCATAAATCTCGATAGGGAAGGAGCAACTTCTCACAATAAATGAGGAAGATTTAAGACCTGAGCATTTTAGTGAGTTTCTATATTATGGAGATTAACATTTCTGTAAGAGATAACACATCATATTTATTATCAGGTGCTGTGGCAATGACCAATGTCCCAATGAGTAATGTAGTTTTATGATACTTGCTCTTGTTGTTATCTCTGTCCAGTAAGATGCAAACTATATTAAACAGAAATTGCCATGAAATTAGCAAGGATCTTGCAGGACAAGGTCTCTTTCAGCATGATTAACATAGAAATATTTTCATAGATTGAATGGAAATTTACTCATGTCCTGAAAGCTACTCCCATGCAACATACAAAGAATTGAGTGCATTTCCTTTAATAGTTTTTTGAAAACTTGTTTTTGTCCAATGAAAAACTACCCATCAAATGTCAGCCATGCTTTAAATTTGATGTTGGACTTCTGCAGCGTGCACATTGCAAACTTTATTTTTAAAAATCAGATGAGAAACTGTAACAATGTATAAAAGTCTTCTGCAACACTTTGACACTACAATACAATGAAAAGGAACTTCAGGAAGTTCTTATGACAGAATATGATCTTTGGGTAGTGTTCACAATTTCTCATTAAGATTACAACGAAAAAAAAGAGAATTGGTGACCTAAGAAGTAAACCCTACCCACTACCTGCTCAGAGAAGGATTAGTTTCATGAGTAAAGGCTGATGGGACTACAATCTAGGTGCCCTAATGAGGGAAGATTTGTGGCTCTATCAGCACATCTCAAAACATTAGCAGAAAGCGATGCGTGGAAATGAGGGGTGACATTTTCACCCCAAATTTCCATGCATCCTCCCTCTAAGCTCTGGCTTTGAGAGCAGGAGGATGGAGCGATTTTTGAGCACCCAGTACTGCACACCTAACTTGAGCGGTGCACCTGAGCCACAGCACCGGGCACACTGCCACGTTCGTTCCCTCCGTGAGCGAGCCAAAGTTATCCGTGTCATTTTCGCCAGGCTCGGGGTGGGAAAACAAACGCTTGCCGTGTTTTTCACCGCCTGAACGCCTTCTCCCCCCCGCCCTTCACCAAGCAGTCACGTATCAGGGCGCTCCTCAGGGGTCACGGCGGCGAGCAAGGGAAGCTGACAGAAATCCCCCGGTTACACACGGCCGGATTAATTATTTATCCCCGGCAGACCAAGGAGGGCGCGGAGAAACTCCGCCGTGAGCGGGAGGCGGGCGCGGGGCAGGGAGCGGCGCGGAGGGGAGCGCTCCCCGGGCCGGGCTGGGGCTGCCCGCTCCGCACGGCCCCGCACGGCGCCGGCAGGGCCCGCCAGGCCGCGGTGGGGCCGGCCGGGCCCGGGGGCGCACGGCCGGGCACCCGGCCCCTGGCTGGCCCCCTCCGCCGCTCCCCGGGGAAGGAGGCGAGGAGCAGGGGCGGCCGTGCCCGGCCCGCGCCGCGGAGCGGGGACTGGAAGCCGGCGGCGCCGCTACCCCTTTCCCTTCCCTTCCCCGCGGAGGGCGGCGCTGCCCTTCTCCTGCTCGGCGGCGGGGGCCGGGCTCCCACCCGGCGCACGGGGCTGGCGGGGGAGGAACCTCCGTCCTCCGCCCCGCCGAGGGCCCGGCGACCCTTCGCCGGACCGGCCGCCTCCTCTCGCCGCCCGCCCGGGCCCGGCCTCCCCGCTCGGGCCGCGCCAGCCCGAGGGCCGGGGCGCCGCTCTTGGCCCCGGCGCGGCGCACATGGCCCGCGGCCCGGCGGGACCCCCGGCCCTGCCCGCGGGGGGCTCCGGGCGGGCGCCGCCGCGTCCCCACATACCTCCCACTCGGTACATGTTGGCCGCCATGTCTGCGCTCTGCGCCGCCCTCCTCCTCCTCCTCCTCCTGCCGCCTCTGCCGGGCCGGGCTGGGCAAGGAGGGAGCGGCTCCCGCCGCCGCCCCCCCGCGCCGCGCTCGCCCCCACCCCGCGCCGCCACCCCTCCCCGCCCGGGCGCAGGACACAGCGCCCCACGGGGCCGCCGCCGCCGCTTCCGGAGCCGCCGGCCGCCAAGGGGTTAAACGGGCGCCCCCGGGCTCCCCCCCCGCGCACCGGGCCCGGGGCGGGTCGCGGGCAGGGCCGGCCGCAGGTGGGGTGGGGCGGCCCGGCCGGGCGGCGCCGAGGGAGCCGCGGGTGCGCGGCCGCGCTCCCCGCCGTGCCCGCAGCACGCCGCGCTCTGCCGGCTCCCGCCGTTTGTCCCGCTCCTCTCCGACCTGGGGAATTTTTGGTGTTTGCCTCTTCCCCGGGGCGGCCGAGGGATCGCTCCCCTTTGGTGACTCTGTGTAGTATCCCAAAAAAAGTTTGTTTCCTGCGCAGCACCTGTTGGCGGTGGGTTTGGCGGCCCCTTTGTTCGCCTCCGGAGCGCGGTCCCACGGGAGGCTCCGGCGCCCCCAGCCCGCCCCGGGCACGGTGCCGCTCCGAGCTCTCCGCCGTCTGCAGGACGCAGCTTGCTCGCAACAGGCAGCACAAAACATCTATGACAGAATAAAGATAAATCTAGCTGCTCGTCTCAGAGGCAGGAAGGGTTGAAAGAGATGCTTTCAAATCCTCCGATGAGAGAGATGCTTCAAAAACATCAATATGATGTAATATGAAGCCATTTCCCCCTGTTTATACAAAGTTCACACCATAAGAAACAATCCATACACTTTACAAACAAATTGATCTAGCTGCGGCATGCTTTCTTGGAAAAGAAATGCTTGTTATCATCTCCCTGCAACGAAGGGGATGATTTATTATTTGTTTCATGTCCTGGATATTCATGTGTGCATTCCAAAGTTAAAATTTCACTTCATCCTCAGCTACAGGAAAATGTGTTGGTTAGAAGGAGGATGATCTTCCCTGGTGTTTCGAACGATTATACCCTGTCCTTCCTTTCTCCTCTAAGCAAATATGGGACTATCAAGTGTCTACTTCTAGGACACAATTTCTCCAGCGCCTACAACTTGTGTCAAAACGGCAACTGAGAAGCGAATTTCTGAAACACATGTAACAAGCATATGATACAGTAATTTACTTTTCTTTTAAACACACAGGCACATTCAAGCATTGAAAGGGAAAATGGGGACATTTCCTCCGTTGAACATCTGTGGGAGCTGAAAACAAGTCAGCAGAAACTCCTTGGGAAATACCAACCCTGTCCAGCTGGGTATTACCAGAGGCACAATAACACGACCTGAGGTGTTACTTTTACTCTCCTGTTTTACTGCCTGGGGTAAATGAAACGGGTTAAACTTTCGAGGCAAGAGAACAATTAATTCAAACCGTTGGTTTGTCACAGCCATCACAAATTAAATAAAATGCCTCCAAGCTCTTTTCCTTATTTTAAGTCTGTACTTAGGGGGATGAGGGGGACTGCCCTCACTAGGAAGTTTACAATGTCCCCTCATCCCACAAGGAGTGGATTTGGACAGAAACAGAGCAGTGCTTCCATCAGCTGAAGGCATGGCCTGTGGAAGAGGAACGCAGCTCCGGAAGATGCAGAAGGTGAGACCAGCCCAGGGAAGCCTATGGTCCCAGCCTGTCCTTTCAGGTGGACAGCCTGAAAATAGTTAGGAAACCACCCTTAGTTCCAGCTGCCAGACTGAGGCTGCACCACAGAGCAGATAAACAGAGAAATAATGGTGTTTACATACCTCAGTACCGAATCACAGTCACTGGGCCCCCTTTTCACAGTGCCACACTCACGCAGTCAGCGCAGCCCAGCCCGAGGCATTCGGTGCATCCACAGCTCAAGGTCACTGCCTTGGGAGTGGGCACAGCCAGCTGCTGGATACAGAGTTGCAGCACTGGCAGAACATTTTACTTTGGTGTAACACATACAAAAGCCTGGATACAGTTTATTTTCGGTGTACAGAATGGGAAAAATTAAACTCATGTAAATGCCTTCATTTTTCTAGATTAAATGGAATGGAAAACTCTCATTTCAACTACAAGACTGTTAAGAAAAAAAAAAGAACCCATAACAGATAAGAGCCTTGTCTTAACCTGGTATATGAACTGTGTTTATCCATAGACTGAGATTACTTGTGCTGTTTGAAAGAAACCACATTTCTGTAGCAATTTAAATTAAGATGCAAGACAGATTATTCCTGTTAGAGACACAGTTTACCTGAGAGCTTCATTTTACAATTTTCTTTGTTGTGCCACCCTGAGCAGTCCATCATTCCTCCTCATGGTCCTCCAAAGGAAAGCCAAAGAAAGAATGGAGTGTTAAAAGGATATTTTAAACTAGTTCCATGGTCCAGGCTGGGGAGCTGCCCCATGGTGAGCAAGATCAGCAGTCCTGAAAGAGATGGACATCAGGTACTGAGAGAAGAGATGGCCAAGGACCTTTCACAGTATTCCCAACACAATGTCTATTGACTTTTCTAGGCTGCACCCTCTTTTTTGGCTTTTTCTCTTTAGCCTCATCAGATGCACCGAAATCATGTCTATTACATATCTATAAGGTTAATTGGAGCTATACAATTTTCTTAATGCATTTAAAAGAATGCTATTATGAAATATTTTTTTCTATTAGAGATAGTACAAAAAGTTTCACCTTTTCTTCATAGGCAATTTAAGGTTTCTTTATTACATATGGAATTACTTGGACAAAGGTAATGGAAATCTGCTATAAGAGAATTTTATTCCTGCATTTTCATTTTTCAAATTGAAATTTCTCATTTTCCACTACTGCAGAGCCAAGATGAAAGTTTTAAAAAGTTTTAACAATTTCCTCATTTCATGAAGTCATAGAATAAGAGAACTTCCATTGCAGCTGTCATACAGCCTCCTATTTTGTGTCCATAGAATTAAATTTCAAGGTTTCCCAATTTCAGAAGCTCCTTAATTACAAAAAGCCTGAATCTAAATAACACCAACCTCACCACCAAAACATGTCCAACCTATAAGCTTCTTCACAAAAGATACCAGAACTGAATACAAATCTTCCTAAATTATTTGATTGTTCATGATTATACTGACAGTCAAGAGGACTAAAGTAAAACATAGTGATAGAGGGGTGCACTTCAGATTGAAATACTTCAGAATCTTACAGGTAGGAACATCTTTGTGAAATTGACAAAAACATTGAAGGAGTTGCTTGAACCTTCATAAAAATGTTCATCTTCCTGTAGAGCTTTCACAGAAACTCACCCTTGTGCTAATGAAATGGAAAGGAAAAGACCTCTCCCATCCTTGGCCCTTTCCCATGGGACTACAGAGGGTTTGTTGGTCTGTTTCATTTGCACGTGTAATTTTGAAGCACAGGAAACATTCAGCTGTTCAAGTATATGAAGTTACACCAAGGAAATCCAGCTCCCTTGCTAGTAAAACTTTCCTACAACAAATAAACTGGCTGCATGCACATAATCCATCCAAAGAGTTAAACAAATTGCAAAGGACTTCACAAACGATCATTTCTTATCAGTTTAAACTGCTACATTGAGAATGAATCACCACCATGGAGGACTTGGGTACTTTATGGACTTGTCCTGTACCTCAAAAATAAAATGTAGTCTGTTCAAAGCCACTTTGCTCTTGTGTGAACAAACATACCAGCTAACACAGTCACACATTGATCAGACTCACAGAGAACTAACAATACAGGCAACTAACAATACTTTTATTATTTTTAACAACACCAATATGCACCATAGCTTGCAAAACCTCATTAATGAATTTGTAGCAGAGACAGACAGACAGCTTGGTGTCACTTAATTAGTCACAAAACAAAAATATTTTTCCACACCAATATTCATGATTATATTTATAAAAAAAAAACTTATATAACTGCCATTTGGCAACAAACATTACATAAGGTTGTGTTGTGTTTTTTATGTTTACAGAAATACAAAATTCAGCATTTGTTATCACAAGCAATAGAAACTTTTAGCTGCCTTTACAAAACAGCAACTAGGTGCAATCTATAAGAGATGCTTTCACACCAACTTCTCTAAATCACAAAAAAACCCCAAATCTCTCTCAAGAGAAAATCATCTGCTCTTGGCATCAGAAATAACATTGGCTTTTTATTGACTCTGAGTCAGATCTCTCAAGAGACTCCTAGTTAAATTTGTCACTATTTTCATTAAATATGATTTAAACAATAGCTTAAAGCTAATTGCTGAATTACTGGTAGTCTGCAGATTTAGATGTTGAATCCAAATCTTATAGTCATAAGAATTCTGCTAAATCAGTGTGCAGATAAAAATGGTTCTTATGGTTGGCAACAAGTTATTAACTGAGAGGATAGTAAAAACACATCTCAGGTAATGGTTTTTCAATAAGCATCATAGTGTTATATAGATTGGTGCTATAGGCTACCAAATGGCATTTGTTTGATAACACATATAATTTCATTTCCTATAAATCATACAATTGAATTGAGGTTTTCTTTTATTTTCTTTTTTTTTGGGGTGGGGTTGTTTTTTTTTTTTTTTGTGCAAAATAAGTCAGATCTGAACCTCTATGTACCTGTCTTCTTGTTATGACTGAATTTGCTTTAATGAAAATCAGTCCATTGCAATGGAAAAATTGCTTTAGGTTTGAGGGAGGAATGGTAAAGTAGGGTTTATTATTAATCTTCTACTAGAGGCCAGATGTATTTCTTCCACTCCAGAGGCATAACTCTTTTTTTTTTTTTTTAATAATCTAAATAACAAAGTAAATCTTATATTTCTAATCAGATTAAAAAAGAAAAAATAAGATTTACCAATCTAGAGCTTTTGTTAGAACTACCAATTTACTTTCCAGTCCCCATCTTAATGGAGAAAAAGCCTGCATTTCTAGAATTCAGTTTTGTACCCCATTCTTTTTGCCAGTTTCAGACGACCCTTAGGTTTATGTCTAGTTTCTGTTCAAGTCCATGCAAATTTTGTGGTTGACTCCAGTGGAGCTAAAGCAATACCATTATATAGCTTTTTATCTTTGACACAAGCAAAGTTGCAAATGAGAGCAGTTGGAAGCACACTGGAGCATTGCAGACATCTGCAGCACTCTGAAGTGAAGCCATTTTGGGCTTCAACACAACGCTGGATAGATATTAAACACTCCAGAGCAAATTTACTCTTTTTCTCTCCCTTTCTTTCAACTGATCTATTTTTTGTGCTTAACACCTGCTAAAAAGCTGTGAAAGGTGCTTAATGACACCTATTTAAGTAGAGTACAGTACATTCATCTGAGCAGAATTAATTTAAGTCAAGGACTCAGCATCTGTTCAGTTCAGTTTTTCTGGAGCTTGAATGATCTCAGGCGAGCAACACCGAAGTGTGACTTATTGAAATGTACCCTCAGTGCCTTGCTGTGTCTCTAAAGAGTGCCTGGTGTTTCCATTACAGATGCATTTGACCTGATATTTTCAGGTAGCAGTTCTACCTCTAGTTTTGAAAAGCAGAACAATTTCCTTATGCAGGTCTCCAGCTCAGTGCAGTAGGAAGACGATCACTTATTGTTCTGTTGGTAGGAGGAACTTCACTTCTGCATTCAGGCTGGGTGACTCTCAGGGACACATTTATCAGTGCTGTACTGCACACACCTTCCTCTTAAATCAAGGGCATCATTCCTGCTTACACACAGTGAATTTAACTTTGTGTTCAAGTGACCTCTATTTCTAACAACAGGTGGTATGACAGAGGAGGTCTGCTTGCCTGCATGATAAACAGGTGTCTGACTGGATGACTTACTTTCAAAAACCACTCTGGGGAATGGTGACAAAGAGCAGCAGCACTCAGCACAACAGCAGTACTGCTGGTATTTCAAAAAGTATTGGCATTGCATTTAAGTCTTTTACCTAGAGACAATCCAATACCTGTCTCAAGCAAGGGAAGTTTATGAAGCATTTTCTCAGGATGAGTGGAAAGAACAAGCTTGAACATATCTCTAGATGGGTAGATTACAATTAGTATACCAGTAGGTGCTAACACAAGAAATACTGCAAGAACTAGAGAATCCCTAGTTGCAAAGCTGGCATGCTTTTTATTATTGTTGTTTGGAATTATTTTGTTTGTTTTAAATCAGTTATGTTTTGCTTGGCAAGAAGAAATAAACAGCTTGAAAACCCCCTTCCCCACAGTACACAGTGGGCTGAGTGCACACTTGTGCACTCAAAATATTCTGAGTATTCCCCCAATACATGAAGATAGCAGGAGATTTTACATACTTCCTATAGCAATAAGCCTAACTGATATGTCCTGCAAGTAAGTTCTATAATTATGGCTGTTTGAGCCAAATAGGGCTCAAATTTGTCTGTTTGTACCAAATAGGCACAAACAAAAAAACCCTGATCATACTACCTACTTCTGAAATATCCACATTCAGTAAAAATGCCCCCACTATTGCAATTGCGTCTCTTTTTTGTCAGAAAGGCAGACTCCAACTCTGCTATCTGAAGATCTGTCATTTCCATGCTCAGTCTGACCAGTTTTACCTTCTCTCTGGCAGACTGAAGATTTTTGACTCTACAGTCCTCACACCCATTTATCAGATGAGCCTTTCACTTTTTTTTAACCTCTGCAACTAAGCCCTTTTGCAGTTACAGCTAGGAATGAAAACCTGTAAAATCTGGATAGCCAAGATTAACATAACAGTCTGAAAGTACCTGAGTTTTCATATTCTGCAACATTTTCTAGAACACAAAAGAATATCTTGCATCCTTGCAAGCAAGTTGATCATATTTCAATATGAACAAAAAACAGGGTGCATCAGTTCTCTTCTCCTTATGAAGCTCCTTTGGGATGCAAGGGTATAACACACAGCCGAGACTAACAAACACAGATCCAAAAGTTGATGTTTTCATTCCCCTGTCTTCCTCAAAGCTATCCAAGCAACCAATCTGATATAGGGAATCAGTAATGGGGAGAACTGCTATAGGAAAACACAATTTTCTGCTCTTCAAGATGAATATTACTAAAGAAGTGTCTTTTATAGCATGCCCTTTGAAAAAAATTAGATTCCTTCATGACAGAGGTTCTGCCATACAACTCTGAAAATATTTTAACGTCCTTCCTGCAAGTTCTGCTTTGGGACAAAACTCAAAAATTCCTAAAAAGAGACATGTGATAGCAGGAAGAAGTCATGGACTCCTATGCATTCAGTATGCTTGGTTTCCTTTTCTTCTAAACAGAAGTATTACTTATACTGGAGTAACCCATTTTTATACTGTTACAGCTACTTCCCCTTAGGGATCTGTAAAAGTTGTTAAGTTCATGAATATGTGCAGAAATAACAAAACCAAAACCACCAGAACCCCTGAAAAACAAACCAACCAACCAACCCCATCCAAAAAAACCCAGAACAAAAAAAAACCTATCCCAAAATTAGTCAGCAAGATAGCCAGGATTATTTTCACTGAAACCAGTTCCTGAATTTCACCAGAATAACCCCCAGCAGCCAAATAAAAGTACAAACATATGGGTATGTGAAATCCCAGAAGACATCACTGAGAAAATAAAGGCTGCTCATACTGCTAAATCACAAATGCACTGGGACAGAAGCAGCCTGTTCACCCATTTTACTCAGATCTGCTTTCAGGAGTTCTGGACTTCTTCCCAAATGGATACTCCTATCCCTTTGAGGCCTGGCTGGGTCAATAAATAAACCATGGTCAGCACCCAAGCCCATGACAGAGAGCTCAGTTCTAACCTATGCTGAATGCCATCTGCTTTCATGGACATCCATCAGATACAGAACACACAACAAAGGTAGAAGGCCCTTCAACTTTTCCATGCTGGAGAGCAGTCACACAGGAAGTACTCACACTGTGTAAGCTCTCCTAATAACTATCCATAACATCAGTTCCATAGGGACTGCTCCCTTAAACCACTTGAAAATAGTACACCATGACAGGGACGACAGGGAGGGGAAAGTTGCAATACAAATATCCCAGCCACAGTGACTGTCAAGCCTTTCTGGATATAACATTTTTAATGAATATTTTAAGATTTCATGTCGTGATAGGAGTCCTCTTCAGCAGCTGCCCAAAATTTTGGGATGAGAAAGGTTATTTATGATTGTTTGAGGGCTATCTTCTTCTGAACATGAGTCACTGCATGTTTTGCTGTGATTGCTTTCTGTTTAGAAAAGAAAATAATAAATTACTGAATCAAGCACAATGATCTGTTGTGGTGGGGGAAGGAGGAGGAGAAGGGGTCTGGGCAGGGGCATAATGTTGCCTTGTGTAGGATGGAATCCATGGGCTTTGCTCTACTTAATGTGATGTTTTACCTGAGCTCTTACCTAGCTCTTTAGCAAGCCTGATGTAATCTATAAAGCACTGAATATATTAAAATCATCTTAGTTCTATCTTTAAAATTTGAAGAGGCACACCACAAGAGGATTACCATAGTAATCATGACTTAAAAGGGACAAGTCTTTTTGAAGGTCCTTTTACCCATTTCCTCAGACATCAAAATGTAAAAATCAAAGTATCAACTTGTAGTTTAAGTCTCTCCTTTTCTTTATAAAACAAACTCTCCTGCTGAGTATCATTCTTATTCACCTAGAGACTTCTCTGATGAAAGCATCACAAAGACTGAAAGCAATATTTGCTGCTGTATTAGTCCTTAACAAATTCAAAAACTTTCCTGAATGGAGTGCACAGTTCAAGAACTTTGTTGTTCAGTGATGAGCCATTCCCTACAAATGTTTGGAAACACTTACTCTTGCACCAGAATTACTTCCCCACCAAAGAGGAAAAAAGTAACTATAGTTCTTCATGATCTTTCTGGAATAGTGTATTCACTTTCTGTTGGAGTCTGCAGTTCTAAATAGCAAAAGGCAATGCTGCTTTTTCAGACACACCAATCCCCCACAAGTGCAAAGTTTCAAGGCACAGAGAATCCATAATATCACCATTCACAATTCTAAAATATTCTCCATTGCTATTTCCATTACCAGCCCCTGTTCCAAGATCTACAGCTCAGCAGTAAAAGTTCATGCTAGGCTGAAATTTGACTTGTGAGGTTTAAGAAACCCAAGAGCTATTTTATTTTTTTACTACAGAATCACTTCTCTGTTGTAGGAGACAGAGAGGATTGCTTTTATATCAGAAAATACTCAGAGAATCTAACTCCTGCACTTGTATCAAGCAATTTGTCCGTGAGAAATAATTATTCTGTTACTCACAACATCTGTCTCTTGAGCCAGTTGACCTCAATGGTCACAATTTCTGCAACATGGATTTCTTTCTATGAAATTTATCTCCTCAATTCATTATATACACACAATACTGGCATACTAGACAGCCCATCATTATTAGCAATGCAACTGTATTACTTTATTTGCCTACAGAGACCCAGAAATTCTGATCCATTATTAACTCTGTCACACATCTGTAAGTTCAGAATAACTCTGTTGGTATGGTTGAGTTAATCCACTGGAATCACACTCTTGGGGAAGACAAAAAGCACGTGGTTACATAATCACAAAATTCAGCAATAGGGTGAATCTTTTAAGACCCAACCCCATGAAAGGAGGACTGTGCATCTCTGTTCTGCCCTAGTATGGGGCATGAATCCAAAAGCTTCAGATTGGTAACTGGTCTGCCAGGCCTCTCTGGCACACTGGGAGGAGGAATACAGGGACACTCCAACATGCTCCCTCCCACAAAGCCACTGAGAGGTGCAGGGGTAGGAATCACAGCTCCACAGGCTTCTCTTCCTACAGCTGTCAAGGACTGCTCCTCAGGAAATAACAGAACTGTAAGAGACTGCAAAAATCAGCTGTGTGAGCAGACAATCCAAATACTCATTTGTCTGAGTATTTTTGATGTTCCATGGAGCCACTGGAATGCCGGATTTGAGAGATGAGGAGGTTCTAAGGAATATTTTCCAAATAATCTCTGCAAATAATGAGAGCACCAGGTCTGGCACGTCCTTAATTTCTGCTGGGACCCAGGCCACAACAACTGCACCTATCTTAGAATGGGTGACCACAGCTCATGCTGAGTGGGGAGCTCCTCACCATCCCCTTTTTAGAAAAAAGTGTTTGGTGCTAAGAGAGAAGGAGAGAGGTTGAATGTATGACTTAATAGTTCCTAGTACAGCTTCTGGAAGAGTGGAAGACAGAAGCACAGGATTTCAATCCAGTGCTTTTATCAGTGTTTAGAAGTTTTAATTAGGTAGTGGGGTTTTTTTGCTTTAGTTTTTTGTTTTTTTTTTTTTTTTAACTTTTAGTTCTATTTTGTGTTTTGGTTGTTTTTAAAGATTATTTTTCCTTTTCTTCTATTCTGAAAAATAGATTTTAATATATGAATTACAAAATGAGTTAGGAAGAAAACACAGAAAATCAGTGATATAAATTGGTGAACTAAAGATCTCCAAATTAAAGATGTAACTATAAGAGGAAAACAATAGAACAAACTGCAGTGCAAATATGAGATGTCGGTTCCCAATCTGAAGTTTGCTTTGCAGCACAAATGTTTAAACAGATGAAATTTCTAAACAAGAGAGAAGAGAAAGAGTCACATTTAAATGTGTTAATGATTTGATAACAATTCAGAAAAATAAGAAAACAACATGGTCTTAAGGCCATGTTTTGAAGTATTCAGCATAATACCACAACACAACATAATAAATAATTAAACAAGAAGTCCAAACCTCCAAACAGAAAGAAGTTCCTACAGCTGAATGCTGCAATCTAAGGGCAGAGACTTGCAGACAAGGGGCTGGAGTCTTCTGAAACAAAGTTTTGTGCTATTTACTATAATTTTCCACTTTTGAGAGTCAGGCCAATATCATATTCACTAAGTGCAACACAGAGTACTGCATCTCATTAAATCATGCTAAGCTTTTCTAAAGAGACATCTACAAATTTTTCCTCACTATGATTATAAGATTAACGATGTCTCCTGCCTTGTTTGTGCAATAGCTACTGCACAAATAACTATAAATTTAAAAAAATAAAATAAGAAGAAACACAAACTCACATGGATCAAAGGAAATAATAATTTAGAATCTGCAATGAGCAGTCTGTTTTATTCTGGGTCCTGCAAAGGCACATCTATAAACCTACCCAGGCAGCTTAACAAGAAAACAACAAAATTTACCAAAAAATTTTATTAGAATAAGTTTGCATGGCTCTGCAGACAATATTACCAATTTGTTTCTTAGCCATCATTTCCAGAAAAGATCTGTTTTGTCATGGCTGTTGTGATGTTTGTTTCCTCTCTCTCAAGGCTAGAGTCAGCCCTAACTAGATGGCAAAGATGTGCCAAAGTCCCTCCAGCCTCAGCAGCTCAGTTTCACCGTGGGAAGCAGGGAAATGAGGGGCTGACTAAATTGCTAATGCAGGTTGATTAGCTTTACATCCTGCAGGTACACGGGCAGCTGAGTCAGAGGCAGTGGCCATTACAGCAATGCAGGCGGCCCCCTTGCCGTTCCATTTCGAGCACTGCAGAGCCCACCAGCAGCACTTCCCAACACACCACAGGATAGCTCATTTTCAGCCGCAATTTCACTAAAATTTGGCACATATTATAGAGGGATACCCCAGGCAAACTGCTCCTTCTCCAAATCCCACTCCCCTCTCCCCAAAGAGAAGGTGTGGAATTTACCTTCCCCTCCTGTAATTAGCAGGAAAAGAACAATTATTCAACATATTGCAGCTCTCCACAAAACGACTTAGAATCTGTGACTTTAGAGACACTTGACTTAAAATCTGGACACAGGTCTACATGTAGAAAGGATCTGCACTTCCCAGCAGAAAAATGAAAGTATATTGAAATAGGCAAAAAAAATAAAATCATTAAATCGGTACTTGCCCAAAACGAAGCTGCAGTAACTTATACCAGAGAAAAATATAGCATAAAATCTGTACACAAATGAATATTTACACAGTGTGAAATACATAAAAATATGCTCTCATGCAGTGTTTTCCTCTTGAGAGTCAGATTGTCAGATATTTCACTATCTCTTCTGTCTAAATGGTGCCCAACCTACCAGATCATTCTGGTGGATTTTGTCGCAAGGATTTGTACCTGATCCAGACCATCAGTGGTTACATCTTGAAATCATAATCTAAAAATGCCCTTTTGAGGGACACTATTTCTTCATAAAATGAAGGCAGAGAAAGACTCATTCTGGCTATGAGACATTTCTAGCTATGTACCAGAGATAATGGTGTGCTCACCTTAACTACCAACTCCGGGACATAACCCAGTCTCTTGCAGCATTTAGGAAAGAGCCACTTGATGCAAATGCTGAGGAGTTACTGCTCCTGAAAGCAGAAACTCACTCACACCAGTGAACTTGGGGAGCATCTGTGTAATTTGCTCAGATGTTGATGGTGATAATGTCGGCACCCGGGGAGACCTGTCTACAGTTGCCTACCTGCAACCCAGATTTGTAACCTATTTGCTGGAAGCCAGAGTCCTCTCCAATATTTTGCAGAGGTTACAGAAAGCAGCGAGGGATCTCGGGCTTATTTCTGCCCAGCCACGAGGAACAAGCTGCCATTTAATGTCCTGTGCTGCGAGCTCAGGACAGAGCGGCTTTATTGGCTCTCCTGGAACTGAAATCGAGCCATGCTCCACTTGTTCCCAAAGCTCTGATAACAGGAAGGTTTTAACACATCGTTGCACTGCAGAGCCAGGTCTGACTGTGGCCTGAGAAAGGGTAACAACCTCCTACACTCCCTCTAATGCTTCAAGAGGCTCAGGAAAAAAAGGTATTTTGTAAAGACATCTGATCTCATTTTCTCTAAGAATCAAAGGATTTACACTAAGAGCTAATGAATTTTAAATGGATGAGTATTTGACTGCAGATTTAGTATTTTAAGAACCTAAGCATCCTCTTCAAGTTCTAAATAGTAACCCAAATATTTATCTAAGTTATCAAGCTTGATCATTTTCATGAACTATTACAGTCAAGAAGAAGAGTTTCTGGGACCTCTGAAAGAACACGTATGATAAAAAAAGATGAATAATTCTTTTCAGAAATAAGTGTCTCCATGTAAGGAGTAAAATCTTTGCTAAATAATAAAGAGACTGGATTATGTCCCAGAGTTGGAAGTTATAGTGATCACACCATTATCTTCATTGCACAGCTAGAAACACTGCATTTTGTATGCCTGAGTATTAGGTAAGACCTAATTCTGCATCACATATTGTAGTTTGGTACAATCAAATGGAGAGTAGTTAACAATGTTGCATGTGTGAAGAGCAGGAGAAGGAAATATTTCCCCTATTCATAATAAAAAAAAAAGGAAATTGTTTTCAAAAATGCTTTACTTACTTTATTTCCTCTGAAGTGTGAAGTTTAGAGCAGCATAATAGCAAGACAGAGTTTCTAACTCTCCTCTCCTTCCCCTAGAATTTTCAATATCTAAAATGAAGAATTATAGCATTTCTCACTAAGGAATAAAAGAAATTAACCAGCATTTCCAGAAACTTCACTTTAGAATATTTTTTCCACAGATCCAGCAAAACTCTACTTGTGAGACTCTCACTCACTGTGATTACACCTCACCTAATTAGACCTCCAGGCTTATCACCTCCTTTAAATAAGCAGTCCGAGCAATGTGTGCTCTTTTCAGTGGCTCTGCAGAAATCTCAAGCAATGGGATTTTGGTGTCCCAGCTGCCTGAATTCCCTTCCCAAAGGCCATGAGTGACTACCAGGGCACCTGACCTGAGACCCAACCAATACAACTTCCAAGCTTCTGATCCTGTGATCCAAAGAGGCTGAGGGCTCCTTTCAGTTCCCTAACTGCAGCATGAAGTGTCCCCTGGATGGACCCTGGACATCCACAGGGGCTGCTGGACAGGACAAAAAAGGCTCGTGCACTGCTGGAGCAGCCTGTGGAGAACAGGGTAAAGCACAGAATCATGGCATCACTAGGGTTTGAAAAGACCTGCTAGGTGAATGAGCACAACCATTACCCCAGCACTGCCAAGTCCACCACTAAACCGTGTCCCTAAGTGCCACATCTACTCCTCTTTTCAATACTTCCATGGATAGTGATTCAACCACTTCCCCAAGCAATCTTTCCAATACTTAGCATCCCTTCTGGTGATTAAATGTATCCTAATATCCAACCTAAACCTTCCCTGGTTTTAGGGGACAGTGCTGGGGATTTTCTCTTGCCCTATAGCTAGTTACTAGGGAGAAAATGGAGGGCACCTCAAGCAGTATGTTTAGGTGACTGAACTGAATTCATGGCCTCTGCTGTGGATGCAAGTGGGGAAAAAACCTCTCAAACCACAAAAAAACCCACCAAAAAACAACAAAACAAAAAAAAAAAAAAAACCAAAACAAAAAAAAATAAAGAACAAAAAACCCAACCAACAAACAACCAAAAATCACCACAAAAAAAACAAACAAAAAAGCACAACAATAGCTCTTTATGTTAGCTAGTGCAAAAAAAAAAAAAAAAAGGGGGGTAAGATTTTGACAAAATAATGCTTGTATACACGTAGCTGGACCTATTCTTCCTATTCTGGGAGCACACTTAGGATTCACCCACACACACGGCTTCTCCAAATCCTGTTATTTCTCTCTGTCTTCTCTTCAGGCTGTTTCCCTTCTCCTTGGTAGGAATTTAGAAAAGAATCTCTCTGGTGTGAAAACACATTCCCATGTTGTACTCTCCTGTGAGGATATGTTCATGCCTTTGAATTATCCATTAGCAAGTCTCCCTCTAATCACCTTCCTCAGGCGAGAAATGTCCTCTCTGGGCTTTGTATCTGCCTGCCTGAAGTTCAGATGTAACAAAGTGGTTTATTCTCCCAGTTAGTAACCATCTCTGCCCAAAAGGCCTTCGTTTGATTCAATGATCTCAGAAAATGTAATAGTCTTCATAATTAGCCCAGGATCAGGGATGAGAAGTTTTGCTGTGAGTTTCTCAATGTGGAGGTGAAGGAAAGCAAAGAAGGCAGTTGTCTCTCACATTAAAACATTTCACAGTCTGCCCTACAAATACATCAAGTCTCCAGGATCAAATCTTAATTGTTCATAGCCAAATTTCCCAAACAGTTATCACGTTTCACAAAGTTAGTCTCATTATAAATGTCAACTCCAGATTGTATTCCGAGCACATGTATATATATGTGAATACCCAGTTCCCTACTAAATGTCATTCATCCATTTTTAGAAACACTTATATTCAAAATTATTCAGATTTTTATAAGTGCCTCAGTGACAAGGGAACTTGTACTCTTATGTCAGGTGCCAGTGACAATCCTGCATCTGTCATTAGATGGTTTGTTTGGTAATTACATGTGGCAGTAAGGTTTTCTACAGAGCCCACAAACCACACTGAAGTGGAGGGGCTTTGGTGCAGAGAAGCAAGATTTAAAAAAAAAAATTCCAAAAATCTCTATTTGAAACCATTTTTTCCCAAGACCTAAATGAAAGATAAATGCAAACCATAGTCCATCTGTGCATGCAGAACCTTTTAAAGTACTTGTTCTGTTCTTTATATATTGCTTTTCCAAATAACCAAGAGCGAGATGGCTAAATGTGGCAATATGCTTATTACCAAAAAGATTGGGGTTTTCCCCCCACAATTTTACATGATATATACTATACACTCCCTAGCCAGGAAGATTTTTTGTTCTGTGTTTACAAGTCTATCATCATGGCAACCTGCTCCACAACTAGAGTTGCTACATGTTGTAGTCATAAAAATAATCAAGATTCCTGACAAGACAGCCCACTAAAAGCCAATTTTGCTTGCATTGAAGTCAACAGCATTCAGTAGCTACCTCAGTAGGAACAGAATCTCATCCCAAGTTATGAAAAATGCCTGCCATCAAAATATACCACTTTGTTCACATAAAAAATACAAGTAAAGACTCTCTTCTCTAAAAGCAAGCTTAGAGCTGCACTCAGAACACAGAGCAATGGTCTCAGCATGGAGCCAGAAGGATTTAGAATCTGTAGAAAATATTTCAAGTTCATTAAATACCCCTAGGAAGCAATAGCACAGTGCAAGCCATGAAAATAAATGTTGACACAAAGAAAGCTAGTTTTACATAATTACTATTAATTGTGAAGTTCCTCCTGGGCAGCAAAGGATAACAACTATAACACCAGCAAAAACTTAATTGCTTTGATTCAGCCTCCCAGCAGTATATCCAGAACCTAAAAATTCAAACCAAACCAAAAACAAACCAACATTACAATCACCTGAACACAAGTACTTGAAAGAGGTCTTAATTATATTTTAGATCATTAGCCTGCTAAGTCCTTCTAAAGTTTGCCTCTATGCCTCATACTTTTTTAACATATAGGGTGAATACTCTTTACTAATTTCTATGCTGACCTCAATTAATTTCTTTGCTCACCTGAGATTTTCTTCACCAATTATGCACCATTTTTAAAATCAGATGGAACTTTCAAACACAATTTTTTGTTACCAGAATTGCCTTTAAAAATATCTTTCTCTTAATATATTACTAAATGTTTTGCTTATGGTCACACAAAGTCTCCAGTATTTTGGGTCTCCATCCTATTTCTTCAAATTTCTTGAGACATTAAGTTGCAAAATTAAACCTCACCAAAAAAAAAAATAGTTTACACTCAGTGAAGTCTCCTCAGAAATTAGGCAGTTCTAGTACAACAACAAATCTGCTATTTCACAACTCCAAAGGGCTGAGCAATCTCAAAGTCAAGAAATAGGAACTCAATGTTTTTTTTAACTCAAAACTTGCAAATTCTGCCTAAAATCTGAGGTTTTGTTCCTGATAAATTGCTGCTCCTGCTCTGAGAACATGTACTTTACAGTTGTTGGCACCAGCCCACTAGAACAAATCTCCTCAATTGGAAGACAGCAGTTATAACTAAAATAACTAGTGAACATGTCAAACTACAGAGGAAAAGAAAATATTACTGTTTCCAGGTTAGCTTTGCTTATATTGAATATTTGACGGAATAATTCTGAAGGAGGAAATAATGATATTCTATATTTAAAATAAACTGAAAACCAGAAATAGGAATAGGCATTAATCAACTCACAATGCCTCATCAAGCAATGCAATTTAAAGATAAAATCTCGTCAGGCCAGCATTTTACCTGTTCTGCCAGACAGCTTCTTAACACAGCACACAAAGCTTTGTCCCTCTTGAAATAACTTCTAGAGCATACACTGACAATATTACAATAGAGTTAGTAAATATGTGTCTTCAAGCTGTGTTATTTGTACTCTGCTCTCTTCCTCTGCAAGCTCCCTGTGAGGGATGGTTAGAACATATGGAGCAGGAAGCTGACAAATTGCAAAGTCAAAAGCACCTGGGTAACTCATTAGCACTGTCAGACTTCTAGTCAGGTTTTGCTATTTAATTTTTTAAGCAGATTTTCTAGTAATTGCTCCTGAAAGAATGAAATACAGAGGGTATACATCAAAGAAGGGAGAAGAAGTTTAGTGTTTGCTGTTAATAAAATTAACAAATAGCAAAATACTCTATAACTGTACCAGGGAAGTGGCTGAGTCACATCCCTGGAGGCATTTAAAGTGCGTGTAGATGTGGTGCTTAGGGACATGGTTTAGTGGTGGACTTGGCAGCGTGGGGTTAATGGTTGGACTCGATGTCTTAAAGATCTTTTCCAAGGGAAATGATTTGATGGTTCTATGCAGGCAGCTGCTGGAAGGAAAAACCTTTCCAGCCATATGAAAACAGACATCAGCGTGACTAAGCAGACATCATAAAAGACCGTACGGTGCCAGAACACGCTGGTGCGCGTACTTGATAGCATTTCGGAGTTGGGGTGGGTTTCTCGGGAAAACCGGGAAACAAACGGGGAACAGCGACTAACCGCGCCCTCTCGTGGTGGCACTGCAGGACAGCCAGAGACCGCGGGAATCTCCCGCTGGGAACGGGGACATTCATTACAGTCTCTCCAGAAGTATGTTTTAGAAGATGACAAATAGGCTTAAAAATAGTAGCGCTTAAATACCATTTTCATTTTTTAAAAAAACCCTCAATTTTTACTACACAATTAGACGACTATTCATTTATTTTGATACGCCTAAATGTGCCTTAGAAATCTCAGCTGATAAAGTAACTTGGCAGCAAGAACAACCCATGAAGTGCATTCGTCTAGAGCGACTAGGAACGGGGATAGAAAAACACTGGTTTAACCCGGATGGCCTTTTAAAGACAAAAACCTGAGTGACTAATCTTTGGCATTGGTTTGGAAAAGACATACCTACTTTTTCTCCTGATAACTTGGAAGCATCTCATTGAAAGTGAGAGCTGTGTCTCGCCTGCTTTTAGCCCAAGATATTCCAGATGTTAATGAGCCTAGAAAATACCTCACTTTGGAGAACTGTCATATTGAAATAAAAAAAATGAATTTCAAAACCCGTCAGTAGCGGAAATTAACTCCCTGTACTTGATGCAGCCAAATGAAATCGAAGCTTTAGAGTGCAGACAGGGTCGGAGCAGCTAATAATTGCTTTAATCTTGAGAAGAGGTGCAGGACACAGGAACACAGGAAGCTGCGGGAGCAGAGACCTGAGACCAGCATGGGCAGAAGCAGGGAAGAAGATTGCCTATTGCACCTGGCTCTCCCTGGGGTCCATGAACTATCTGAGGAGGAAAAAGAGAAGTGTCCCTGTATAGATGTGCCGGGGCGGATGGGCTGTGACAAGGAGGGGAGCCCAGCGCTGCGGCCAGCGCTGCCCGCCGCAGCCCTGCCCTTACCGGGCACCGGGACCGCCCGGCGCCCCGGCGGGCAAACAAACGAGCTGAGAGAGACAGGCGCTGGCCGTCGGCTGCCGCGAACAAGGAGCGAGCTGCATCGTGCTCACACACTTCACTTCGAGCTTTCCTTGAGCGGGGGAAAACGCCCACAAAGTGTTACTTGCGTTTAGTGGACAACTTGGAGCCAGTGCCGCTTGGCGGGGCGGACAGCGGGGCCGGCGGGCCCCGCCGCTGCCCAGACCTGTGCCGGGAAGGGTGCCCGGAGGGCGGCGGGCAGCGGGAGTCCCGCTCGGCTCGTGTGCGCGGGCGGGAAGGAGGCGTGTCCCCACCCCGCCGTCGCCGCACCGCCCCTCGCTCGCCCGCCCGCCCGCCGGCACCGGCGGAGCGCAGCGGAGCGGCGCCGGGCGCGGAGCTCCGCCGGCACAGCCATGCCCGCGGCCGCGGCCCCGTTCCCGCCCCGGCGGGGCCCCGCGGAGGCGCCCGCCCGCCGGCGCTGAGCCGCGCCCGCACCTGCGAGCGGCATCGCCCCCTGCGCTCCTGCGCGGCCGCCGGGGCGCCCGCGTCTCTCCGCTGTCCCTCCCCCCCTGCCTCCCTCCCCGCCCGCTGCCCGCCCCGTCGCCGAGCGGGAGCCGCCAGCGGTTCGCGCAGAGCCGGAGCCGGGGCAGCCGCTGCCGCCCGTGCTGCCCCCCGCCTCGCCGCCCTGCCCTGCCCTGCCCGCCGTTCCCCTCCTCCGTGCCGCCCAAGCCATGAACTTTGGCCGCGGTCCCTCGGTGGTGTTGAACGTCGGGGGCACCCGGTACTCCTTCTCCCGGGAGGTGCTGAAGGATTTCCCGCTGCGCCGGGTGAGCCGCCTGCACGGCTGCCTCTCGGAGCAGGACGTTCTGGAGGTGTGCGACGACTACGACCGGGAGCGGAACGAGTACTTCTTCGACAGGCACTCGGAGGCCTTCGGCTTCATCATGCTGTACGTCCGGCACGGCCACCTGCGCTTCGTGCCGCACATGTGCGAGCTCTCCTTCTACAACGAGATGATCTACTGGGGGCTGGAGGGCTCCCACCTCGACTACTGCTGCCAGCGCCGCCTCGACGACCGCATGTCCGAGACGTTCACCTACTACGCGGCGGAGGAGCCGAATGGCGGCCCCGAGGGCAAGGGCCGGCGGCCGCCCGGAGCCGAGGGCAGGAAGTGGCTCGAGAGGATGAGGAGGACTTTTGAGGAGCCCACGTCTTCCGTGGCCGCCCAGGTCCTGGCCACCGTCTCCATCCTCTTCGTCATTGTGTCCATGGTGGTGCTGTGCGCCAGCACCCTGCCCGAGTGGCGGGCGCCGGAGAATCGCAGCGTGGAGGAGCAGAGCAGGTACACAGCAGAGTCAGTGAGGGAGCCCTCAGGGTAGGAGGATCCTTTATTTTCCCGCTGTCCGGTCCCCGTGTGTCCCGTCCAGTGTGTCCTTCCTGCCCCTTGTCTTGACGGTCCGTGGCTGTAGCCTCCACCGGCGGAGACGGTCTGCGCGCCTGGACAGCCCGGCCCTGAGCTGGGGCCCGGGGGGATGGCGGGGTGTCTGTCGGGGCAGTGGCGCTGCTCCGCAGCCCCGGCTCCCCCGGGCTCTGCCGGGCACCGCGGCCCCGAGCGCAGGGGACGGGCGGGGGCCGGGGCCAGGCTCGGGTCTGGGCAGGCTGGAGGAGCGGGGACATCGGGGTACGGCTCCTGTTCGCAGGGAGGGTGCCTCCCTCCGTGAAGGTTCTTGGAGCTCGTACTGTCCCCTCTAAGGAGACACGGGACCACAGAGAACTTCAGACACTCCGGAAATCAATTTATGCCTTACGATTGTGAAGAAAAAAAAAAAATAAAAAAAGGAAAATAATCCCCCAAAAGAATTCAATTCCCTTGTCTTTTCCTTTGGGAAAAGACAAATGCTGTGAGTACTCTGCATGTATTCGTACAGGTCCTTCTGCTAGAGCAGATGCAGCGCCTGTTACGACTGTGCTCCGGTAAAATCCTGGATGTGGGAACAGTCTTACTCCCGCTCCTTCCTTTACATCTCAGATTCTCTATGTGGGGAACACAGGAGATGATCAAACTGTACATCAAGCTTTTGCAAAGGCATAATTCAAAATATAACATGTTTACATTTCCTTTAAGCATAATAAACACTGCAAAACAGTTGCAGAGAACAGGGCATGGGGTATAAGGCTCAATCCTGAGCTTTACTAGTAAGAGCAAACCCTTTTCCATCTTCTTGTGACCTCAGATTAGAGTTACATTGATGCAACTCTTGCACTCTTCTGTTCCCTCTCTCTCCTTCTTCCCTGTTCCCTAGAGAACAAAATTGAGACCAGTCTGGTAGAATTTCTCCAATAAATAAGACTGACATATAAAGAAAGAAGTAAATATTTCTGGTATTTGCAAGCTTCTCCCTTTTTTAAAAACAGACAGGATATTCAACAAAAAGTTTTCAGCTTCTGCTCTTCTAAAAGGGCACTACCGTGAAATTGCAGCCTTGTCATTATGAAATCATCATCTTTTACCATAGAGTTAATTGGAATGTGATATATTATATCTTAGTAGCCAGATTAATTCCTTGGAAAGTATTTTCATAGTTTCCATTAGCTTAATGGAAAACTGCACCTGTATTTCTCATTGTAGTTGAGCCAAAGAATTAATTGTATGAACAAAAAGAAAGCAGATGCAGTGTGAGAAGCTGTTGATTCCTGCTTAGATTCAGATATGTCAAAAGGGGATCCTAAAGGCTCTTCCATTTAAAAGCTTAGCAAGGTTATTTCAAAGAGGAGCTGCTGTGGGTGACCTCTGTACAGCAGCAAATTGCTGAGATACTCCCAAGAGGCATGGGAAAATATATGCAACACTACAACAGCATTAACCACATAGGTCATGTCTTTGTTCATGTCTTCATGGTGCGGGAATCAACCGCAAGTTTTCTCTTGCAAGAAAGAGTTCAGCTTGGAGAGGAACATGGCACAGAATGTGTAATTTTTCTTTCATGGTGCCTTTGTCTTCAAGATCTTGATTTTACTCTTCTGAACAATTGCATCTTGTACACCAGGTGTTAGAAGAATAAGGTCCTAAGTACTTGTAGGTGCAGCATAGACAAACAGTTCCCAGGGCAGTGAAGGCTCCTTTTAGAACCAGGACGACTTCCAATGATGGGGTGAATTTCTTCTGTAATAGCTGTAGTACTCCATGTTATTGCAACAAAAAAATAGAAAAGTTTCTACCAGCTGAAAAGTTTCTACCAATGTCAGAAAAGTCTGTCGCATATAAACACCAGTACAGACTGGGTCATCTAAACCATGCACTGACTGCACAGGAACCTATTCCAGTCTGATGACAAACACATGGGAAACAGACACAAATGTGTGCCCCTCTGTCCACAGGTGACCACCAAGGTGGAGGCACTCCTCTCTTTTGCACATGCTGCTTCATTGCTAAAAAGTCTGTTATAGCTGGAAATGAGTGTATTAGCTACAGCTGCTTTTAAGTGAGCTGTCCAGTTTAGTTGTCACTACTGACATGTGCCATAGCATTGGACCTAACATGCCCAGTTGTCATCTGGCTGTGTTTGCCCTTATGTGTTAATGATTAGTTTGTAGTTATTTCATTTGAAAATAGTTGGGTTTGCAAAATTTAAGTAGCTAAATGGTTTTATTTGAAAACCTGACCACGGAAATCCTATGGAAGTTTCTGGGATTGCATACTCTGGCAATACAATCCCTCTTAGGTGAGAAGGTTTTAAAAAAATCTATCCACTTGTTTCTGACACATTTAAAAATTTGAAACCAAATTCTGTCATTTGTTTATTAAGCAGTGTTTCTCATAAAAATAAAGAAATTCTATCTAACATAGTAATACAAAATTTTTTTTTTTTTCCCAAGAGAAATTGTTACCTTACTGCCGTACACAAGTGAGTTTTGACTTGCATGGCACTGTAATTACTAGTACAAAAATTGCACGTCATTCAAAAAATGTATTTTGAGAAGTTTTAGGAGTGCAAATTGAATGGGCTAATCTAGAAATGCCTGATCTGTAGATTTGGATGTAGTCGGTTATTCAGCTCAGCATAAGCCACGGAGGTGAGGAAACCCAGCAACTCTGATATTCTTAATCTCTCACAATAAGCCCTCCTGCCCTTGCCTCAGTGTGTTATGTCAGAAAGGTGCCACATGGACAATTTCTGTGGCTGACTCCCATGGTAACCATTCCCAGAACTGCTTTGGACAGCTGTACTGAAAGCAGCTGACCAGCAGTGTGCCTTCAGCTTACCTGGACATCATCTCAGCAACTGAGGGGATCATGAATTCTGGCATCTACAAAAAATGAAGTTTCAGTGAGGGCTACTGGGGCTGCCAGCTAACACCAGATGTATTTGTTTTCCATGTATGAACACTCTTTCAGCAGAAGAAGAATTAAATCCACCAAACTTTTTTTCACAAACCACTATGATGTTATGCCTTTTCATGGTGACCATGCTCTCACAGGATGAACAGCCCATGGCTATTTCTGATCCTTTGGGATAACATGCTTTAGAAGGCAACAGAGAATTCCAGAAGTAACCTTTATTCAAGGAGAGAGGGATGGGAAATCTCACCTCGGAATTTGACAGATATTACAGACACTGAAATACAATTCCCTGATTGCAGAGGGATTGCCCTTCCCAGGCCTGTTCTCAGGATGAGGGATGAGCTATTAAATTTATTTCATTCTAAGATTTTTGCTCCATTCCCTGCCTTGGCAAGTTCCACTTATCGGAGCTAAAGATTTGCATTAGATTTGCAGAGTTTAGGAGCAGACAGCAGGAATGCCTTCTGTTGCTTTTGGCAATTTTAAGTCATCTTTGCTGTCCTCTGAACTGTGCCAGCAGATGCATACTGTGAGTCTCTGCTCAGGGACCTGTCCATGCACTGATTGGGAGCGTCATCTTCTAGGGAGAGCTTCTCAAGCTGTAATAGGAAATCATTTGAAGCTGCTTGACTTACTGGCAGCACAGTTCTAGCTACCTGCCTTAAAACTATTTTTCTAATGCTAAATACAAGCAGCTTGTTAGCACTAAGAAGAGATGGTTGTCCCCTTTCCACTTGATAATCATGATTAGGTTTGTACTGAAATAATCACTGACTTATCAAGCCCACATGATTTATGTGTTCTTAAACAAAAGCAAATAATCACAGTAGTTTCTCCAAACAGCATCTCTCATCAAGAGCATGTGGACGTTTTTTAATCTTTGCAAAATATCAACCTAAAAAACTGCATGTGAATTTTAGACATACAAAAAATAGTATTTCTTTATAGTAGTGGAATTTCAGAACACCTGAATGTTCATGCTTAACACCTCTTCAAAAAACAGTAAGAACTCCTTTCCTGGACAAGATCTAACTTGAATATCACATTTTTGCAGATTTTATGTTAAAACAGTGGGCTGAGGGTAAAGAATGGAACCAAAGACATAGGTTAAAAACACAGGCATGGATTCTTCTATTGAATTTACCAGTACTTTGAAAAATAGAGGTGAAACAAAGAACAGATGTATATCACTGCTTGGGCACAGCCAAGCCTTAAACTCACCAGGGCCAGATGCCAGTCATGTTCAGCATAGAGGGTAAAGATGCTGAGGATCTCAGGGCTCAAGATGTTTGTATCCAGGTCTCCTCTTCGAGCTGTGAAAGGGATTTGCCCCTTCCCTGGGGAGTATGGGTCATTACAGCCTCCCACACAAAGAGTTTAATGCATGACAACATATAATTTCTGCCAAAGCAGGGGCAGAATGGGGACAAAAAAGCCAGCAGGGTTTTTAATTCAGGGAAACCGGCTGTTCTGTAGCCTTTACTCCACAGTTTGTAGTGAGAAGGAAGCCCTTGATTTCAAAAGGATTAAAAAACTCTGAACATTTGCTGAAATCACTTAGGAGTCTTCCTGAGCAGGAATTTGATCATTCTAGCTACTGCTTGGGCATTTTTCCGGTGTAATGTGCTTTACATGGAAATAGGCTTTAGCAACAATTTAACAAATCAGTGCTGACAGTCTTTAATCCTGTCATATACTGTCTTTAATCATATCATCTGTTTTCCTCGTGTGTCCTGTTGCTGTGTATGTTTTATTTACAAGCTTAATAGATAATAATGCCACTAAGGAATATTTTGGCCCGATTTCAGCTAACTCACCAGGGGATATTGAAAATATATGAATTGGCAAGCTGAGGCAAAGAATATAGCTAAGTTGAAATTCTAAGACAGTTACCACATAGTTTTCTTTTTTAGTAATAACAAACTAAACTTGTTAGTGATTGAAAAAGATTATTTCTGAAATGGTTTAACTTATTGTACATAAAGTAGCTTATTCTGAGTGAAAGTTATCATATGGAACAGAAAACCGAACAGTGGTGGGATTACAGTAGGAATGAGGCTAACAAAGGCTTGATTTTCTGTTTATGGACAAAAGATTCATTAGAGCAATCTTGAAAGACTGCTAAGCACCAAGCAGCTTAAAATTTTGTGAGGAAAAACTCTTTCATGTGCTTTGGTCTGGGACAATGAACATTAATTTGGAGCAGGAATAGCCTGTAACTGAATAAAAATTAGTATTTTCTGTGATTATTCATAAAATTTGTGAGGAATCTTCAAGGAAATACTTCATGGCTTTGTTTTGGATTCCCCCTCTCCTTTTTGGATACCAGCTATTTTAAAACTGAAAAAACCCAACCAACAAAAAACCCAGATAGAAGTTTATGAAGTAGGTACTACATTTTTACCAAATAAAGGTACTATTTCATTATATAGTTAGGGCACTATTTAATTATATAGTTATAGATTTTAATACAGCATTATTCCAGACATAGGCAATAAAAGCAGTCTGTCCTGTGAATATGCAGAAAATATTTTAAGAACTGATTATGAAAAATACAGGTACTTTGGTCTTCTGAGTATATACCTTTTATGTGGCTTTAACTTCATTCTCTGTTAAGTTCTCTTAAGGACTAACTGTTAAAATTGCTTTCCTTATTAGATGTTATTTATCCACTGATAAGGTTAACTATAGAGATAAGTCACTGCAAAGAGAGGGAAACTTGATCTGAAAGTGGAAATGTAGAATGTAGCACTCCAGATTTCCCAACATGCCAGAGGTTTCTAGTTTTTCTCACCAAAGCACTCATTTTTGTATGATTCACCAGTACTGCCAAAATCCATCTACACAGGCAAAAAAGGAGTGACAAGAGAGGAAAAATGAAAAATGTTTCACTTATGGCTGAAAAGTAAGTAGAAGAAAGAAAAAAATAAGGGACACCCTTCATTATCTTCTCCCCAGCCAGGGGAAAGAAGGATGGATGCAAAATGGAGAAGTGGAAGTGCAAGCTAAAATGGAATGGCATTAATGTATCCCCCACTGCCTTGATCTCGCTTTGTCATTTTTGCACCAATGATGTTCCTTAGCTCACTTCAAATCTGTTCTACAAGAAAATACTTCTTCAGTCCTTCCTACTGAAGTATATCTGATTTACAGTATTTCTTGTCCCAGGAACTGCCAGAGTAAAGCAATGGATTGATCATATTTCATGGACTTTTACTTGTACAACTATTCCCCAAAGTTATATGACCACTGAATCGATATTGATTCATGAAGAAAATTTCTACTGTATCACAACCATCAGGACCTAACTTCCTTAAATCTCAACCCAGAGATAACCTGTCTAAGGGGTGGCAAAATGGAAGAGTCACGTTTCTGACATGATCAGGGCATCAGGAGGAAATAGCAAGTGAAAAAGCTTTAAATTGTATAATAACAAATTTCTTTTTCATTTAAATGCTTCGTGTCATAGGAGACAGACAACACTACCAGAGAAATCTCATAAAATGCAAAGAAATAGTCTGTTGGAATTGTTGAACATTCCTGACTGCAACTTTCTATTCTCTTTTACATGAGATCTCAACTAGACAACATATAATTACATTTGGACATCATCAGTTTGTCCATTACCATGATTTTGCTGTTTGATTATACTGGGGAAAACTTAGGAATTAAAAAAGGATTTAAAAAAGGATTTAAGAAAACTTACCCATTTAGCCTTTTTCCTTGTTTTTTTTTCCTAACATAAAGGAAGTTTCAAAAAGCCTAATTTTTAAGAGAACACCTAATTCTTAAGAGCAAACTGGTTTTGAATTTCAAAAGTCTTTCCATCAAAAGGTGCTAACATGAACCAGTGTTGTCAAAGCCCTTTATGAAGAAAGACCACTTGCTTTCAGAACTTCTATTGTTATTTGTAAAAAAAAAGAAAAAGAAAAATATGGTCCAATTTTATCTGACTAAATATTTAAGTAATTAATTTATGTTCATTTAAATTTACTGTGGCTAAAATAACAGTGTACCTTATGACTTTACACCAAGTGACTGTTACTGTTTCTTCCAATTTTAGCTTAAAATTAAAGAGAATTAATTTTTAAAATTAATGAAAAAATAAACAAAATTTTAGTGTGTAAAACGTCTATTAAAAAGTTAGAGTTTTAAAGAGTCTATAATTACATCAGTTAGAGAATACTGTCTTTCTAACAGGACACTATCTTGTTATTAACAATAGATTTCAGAACTGGTAAGAAATTATGCAGATGTGTTAGGGAAGAAAAATTTTAGGTTTGAAATGACAGTTGGATTTTCACTTGCAAATCAAAATGTTTCAACAGACACTACCTTGTTAGAGTCCTTGCAGTAGCGACAAACTCTGGTTGTATTTCCTGGCAGTATTTTTGAGTCTCTGATCTCACACCAGTTTGGTTTCAGAGCTGTTGATAACAGCAGGCATCAGTGATGAGCTTTTTCTTTGCTTAAACTGTTGGTTAAAAAGATAAATGGAGAAATGAAGGGAAGGTTAGCTTCCATGCCCTCATGTATTAAAAAAGTGAGCACAGTCTGAAGTCTTAGGGAGATTTGTGACCACATGCACAACAGTTACTAAGTAATATTTAAACAACATTTTTATCTCCTGTTTCTGCCTTCCACTGGTTTCAAGTTGAGATATTCTCAAATCTCATTCAATGCAGTGGGACTTGAAAATATTTAAGAATATACTGAAATCCTCTCCCGGGATTTCTTCTGCATTTGCCTATTACCTTAACATCTGTTTACCTTGCATTTTTCTGCAATGTAGTTCAGGTGGACTTATATTTACAGCAAAAGAGAAAATTCAGTAATGCAGAGCATAGTGGTAAATGGAAGGATACAAGCTTAGTACTTTATGGATGCAATACTGAAAATAAAATACCATCTGTATTTAGTGGCAATACCTGTATAGGCCTGACTGCAGGTAAGCCCCTGTTTGGGATGCAGATCAGATAGACTGGTTTAGGTTAGTTCCTAAAGAATTAATATGCATGAATCATCCAATGCAAATACTTACATCTGCCTGTTCGATCTTCAGTTCCATTTTAGTTTAGCAGTCTGGTTCTATACATTACTGTTCATAACTAGACAGTTCACTGATCTACAACTCTTGGCATTCCCAAGTGGATCAGGCCTCACAGACTTAAAAAAATTTAAAAAAAAATCCCCCAAACCTCAATCAACAACAGCTGCAAAAAACCCCAATCCAAACCCAGCTGTTTTAGATATGGTTACACATTGGCACTGATGTCTTATTTCCTGTAGGATTCCAGTTTTTGTGGGCATATTTGCCCAGTACTATGACTAGTAGCAATCCATAACTCAAAGAAAATGACCAGTGAGTGAGTTCTTAGCAATTATGTGTTCAAACTCTCTCTAGATCCTCAGGTTAATTGCTGAAATCCAGTGCCAGGTGCAGAATAAGGATGGCATGGCTTTCTGTTTGTTGTCTGTGAAAGTCTAAGTGTCACTTTGGTAATATCTGTGAACAAACAAAACATCCCCTGAAGACTTTGCACAGAGCATAAATGCTGTCCTTTGTTTCTTTTGGCAGGATAATTGAAGCTATCTGCATAGGCTGGTTCACTGCTGAATGCATTGTGAGGTTCATCGTCTCCAAAAACAAGTGTGAGTTTGTCAGAAGACCTCTCAACATCATTGATTTGCTGGCAATTACTCCTTACTACATCTCTGTTCTAATGACAGTTTTCACAGGGGAAAATTCACAGCTTCAGAGGGCTGGAGTCACCTTGAGGGTCTTAAGAATGATGAGAATCTTTTGGGTGATTAAACTGGCCCGTCATTTCATTGGCCTTCAAACACTTGGTCTGACTCTGAAGCGTTGTTACAGAGAGATGGTGATGCTACTTGTCTTTATCTGTGTTGCTATGGCAATTTTCAGTGCACTTTCACAGCTTCTTGAAAATGGGCTGGACTTGGGAACAAAGAATAAGGATTATGCCAGCATTCCTGCTGCTTGTTGGTGGGTGATCATCTCGATGACCACGGTTGGTTACGGTGACATGTGTCCCATCACTGTCCCAGGAAGGATTCTTGGAGGAATTTGTGTGGTTAGTGGCATCGTTTTATTAGCCCTGCCAATCACTTTCATTTATCACAGCTTTGTGCAGTGCTACCATGAGCTCAAGTTCCGATCTGCTAGGTACAGTAGAAGCCTCTCTGCCGAATTCCTAAATTGACCCAACTTGCATTCTGTTGTACTTACTTGCTAAGCTTTGTCTTAGAAGAGAACGGTGGAAGGTTCCTTCGCGTGTCCTCCTTGACTGGATGGTCCTGTGGAGCAACATTCTCACCAGCCTGGAGAAAGCCCGTCACCATTCAGACAGGAAGGATGGCCATCTGCCTTGAGCACCTTGCAAGGAGAGGGAGTGATGTTTCAAATTTGAGAGAACAAAATTAACCAAAGAGGATTCGGAAGTCCTCAACCAGACCAGTTTGGTGTTCAGTTTGCCTTCCCTCAAAAAAAGCAGAACAAAAAAGTGGGTGTAACATTGAGATCTGTAATTCCTGTAATTATATCGTAAACCATTCTAAGCAATGTGTAGCAGAAGTTTTTCAAATATTCCAATATCTAAATATTTCACAGAGGCATTGATAGCTTCTTGCCTGAAGTATCTCCACTTTTAACTCGGATAACCAAATTATATGCTGAAGGAGAATCACTGCTACTTTTGTGCTTTGCAACAAAGTACAGCTGGTTCTGACTCAGGAAAGATGAAGAATATAGGTCTGTAGGACAAAAAAACCTTGAGGCCTGATTCTGATCTTTGAGGAAGCACACAAATCTTCTGTAAACCCAGTGAAGTCAGTGGCATTTCTCTGAATTTGAGAGTTCACAAAGAAGTGCAAAAAGTGAACCTCTGAATGTTGTAAGCAAGGACTTCTTTAGATCACAATTAATTTCTTCTCTGGAACCAAGCTGTACGTAGAAGCAAGTATTGTATTTTACAAAGATCAGCATAAGAAATCAGGGATTGATATGTATATATTTCCTGGTAGGTTAGTGGGGGAGCTCTCCAAATTTTATATACATTCAGCTGAACTCCATCACCTGAAGTTACATTCTCATAAGCACAGATTTTCCCTCCCTAAACTCCTCCCTGCCCCACATATCTTAAACATAGATATCATAGTGAGAGTTCTCTTAAGACAAATTGTAAGATTTCATCATTTGAAATGGCCTGGAGCAAGCACTGGAAAACAAGAGTACCTGCTCCCTGTCAGATGGGACTCTTCATCATCTTAAATTCTGCAATCCTTACTGAAGGATATACCTCAATGGAAGTTTTAAAAACAACTGTAAAAAGCCCAGAGCATACCAAAGAAAGTAAAATATAGAAGTGTGAGTTGCACTTGGAAAAATGGTGTATTCTCCAACATTACTAGAAAATGAATCAAGTTAGGTTCTGAAATATAGTTCACTACATTTCTTGTGTAGTACTGCTTAATAGCATTGTTCAGTATAATTCTGAAATGCTGCTATATAGAAATGTGCAGTTAGATATTAAAATACATCAAGGTACAGCTTTATAAATTTGGGTACCAATAAACATCAACAGGGAGCTTTCATGCTAACATGGAAGTTCAGAGTCATCAGCACAGCTGGAATTTGTGTGCTTGCCTGAAAATACTGCATTTACTCTTACTGTGCTGTAGAGGCATCTTTTATATCTGTAACTGTGAAAGGCTTTAGAAGTGAAATGAGTACCACCTAGAAAACACATCCCTGGAATTGCTCACTCAAATAAACCTGCCACATTGATCAGTAACCAATATATTGAAGGTTCTTCCCTGAGACCTCAAAGAGTCATTATTATTTTAAGGAGTCTTAGTCTTAAATAGTCTTAAGAAGTACATTGCAATTTTTCTGAAGACCTGGAAAGAATTTTAGTAGCCTTCTTACAGACAAGCTTGACTTTCCCTTCAAGACTCCATTGTTGAGTGCTGTTACAGCCATACCTCTGTTTCTTCCCACTAGTGTGTTCAAAGGTTAGCTCTGTAGTTCCCTACACTATTATATATTTATGCCTTTTCTATCAAAATCATGTTGCTCAGAAACCTGCTCCAGCATTCCACAGAGAGGTGATTATGAGATCAGCAAAAATTCTTTCTTAGGTGAGATTCACAGCTGATGTTAGTTAGGCAAGTTGTGACTTCAGAGACACTTAGATGTTTTACAGCCGTGGAGCTGCTGGCTCTGTATTCCTGCATGTGTACCTATATATATCCTGCATATATTATATATTATAGTCAGTTGAAATGTTTGGGGTTTTTTTATTCCTCACAGAAAATTTCCTCCTTGACAAAATTAAAATTTCAGACTTTAATCCAAACATAGACATTGAAGAAAATGACATTTTCATCTTCTAATGAAAAGTTATTTTGACAATATCAAAACCATTTCTAAGTATAAAACTGCTACTTTTTTTTGCTCCAATTTTTAATTTTTTTTATTTATTTTTAGCTAAAATAGGTTAAAGACCCCATGTAAGAACTTAGCCCTACAGATTTTCATGTGCTGTTTTGAATGCTTGGGAAAAATACTGTTTGTCACAAAACTCCTTCAAACTTACTTTGTCTTTTGTCCACATATTGTATTTAACCAAACCAATGCTCTAAGATACAACCCTCCTCCACAAAACGCCCAAACCATCATCATGGTGACAATAACCTAAAATCCATGCAGAATGTGAATAAAAAGTATGTTGCAATCTTGATTTCAAGACAAAATAAAATGTGTTTCAGCACAACCTATAAATTAATCTTTAGATGCCTGTACAAAGGAAAAACATAAATTAATGCACATAATAACTTGTGAATACCAGTTTGCACCATGAATCATTTTTGCATAAGCAATTAAGGACAGGAAGTTTTCAACGATCCAGGCTATATATGGTATACAAACAAAATGTTTCATCCTTTATGAAGTGGTTTTTAGATGAAGAATCCTTTCCCAGTGTTAAAACATAAATCTAATGAAAATAACTGTGTAAAGGACTAAGTCTGTGGAGATTATCTTAAGTCATACTATGTTTTTTTGAACAGTTTGTGTTCAATTTTTATATGGCAAAATGTGAACAGAATGACCTAATGTTCTTTTTTAATTTGAGTTATAATAAAATATTTTCAAACTGCTGTATATAAGCCCACAAAGGAGAGATCCTGCAGTGGGTTTTTTGGTGTTTGTTTGTTTGTGGGGTTTTTGGGTTATTTTTTTTTTCTTTCTCTTTTTATTGTTGTATGGTTATTAATGTAGACTTTATCTTCCTTATGAACCAAATTGAAATAAAGTAATCTTCATGGTAGCCTTAAATAAGAATTTTCTAGGGTAATTAGGATGCCTGACTTCTAGTAATGTATGTCATCTTATTTTCAACAGACCAGTGTTTTTTTAGTGAAACCTTACCAAATATGAATTATATGTGTAGTCAAAAATAAGCACATTTTAAAACAGTTAAAACTGTTTTATAAAATTTTCTGGAAACCATGTTTATGCAGACATGAGGTGCAGCACTCTATTTCAAAGTGCAGCATTTCAAAGCCAAAAGCCAAGTGAAGGCAAGCTGATTCATCTCTAATCTCTCTATGTTTGAACCCTATACAATAAAAGATTTGATGGGCAGTTTCTCTTGGAAATATTCACATCTGGAACAAATTAGATGAAACACAAATAGAGTAAAAAAAAAAAATGAAGACAGCTTGTACAATTGTTTTCCAGCATTTTGGTTCATCTAAAATGGAAGCCAATGTCAATGACTTTTGAACTGCCAAGGTTAATCATACATTATATACTAGGTTCAAAGCCTAGGACTGATTTATTGGAAACTATACATTGGCTGTAATCCTTCAAGGTACTGTGTGTCACTTAAAAGTACTTCATCATTAATGAAGTCCCTGAAATGGAAAGCTCTCTAGGGTATTTTCCTTCTAAAGTTTTACATGAACCATCATGCCAAATATCACACACAATGAATGGAAGATTATCCTTTCCCTTGATGTAAAACTTGAAAACAATATTGAAAAAAATAAGTTTGGTTGACTGATGATATTAAACAGTCCTATCAGCATAAGGATGAGCCGTATAAAATGTGATATTCTTATTGTACAGTGGCTTATACTGGTGTGCATAGCAGCAAGTTTGAGAAAGATTAAAATCCTGGTGATGGAAAGTTCCTATCTTGATATCCATGTATTTAAAAGAAAAGGCACAGTGTTTTCATATAATGTATGCAATTCATGCCTGTAAAGGAATTGATGTTCCTGTTCCAAAGTAAAACTGAAGTCCTGATGGGTTCAAAACACTTGTCTCTTCCCTTTTGGGTAACAACTAGAAAACCCTTATCAGATCTGAGCACCTTCCAGGAAGTGGACAAATGCACCCACCAGCCAGCTCAATTCAGCAGCCAGACCCTGTCGGTTTCCTGGGAACCAGCACAATGAACAAGGTCTGCTGTGCTCTGAATTTTATCTCACCTAAGAGGTTCAGGATCACTTGAAGTTTTTAGAATTATTATTTCAGATGAGCTACTAAGGAGACACTTGCTGGAAAGTTAAATAAGCTGTGCATAGCAAAAAAAGATACTGCTTTATAAGAAAGTTTTCATTGATTAAGAAAAAAAAAAAAAGGAAACTGGCTCTCATTATCTGTTCTTTGTTTATAAAGGCAAATATGCAGGTCAAGATATGTGATGATAATTAAAATTGCTATATAAAACAGATACCTGCTTAAAATACAGAGATTCAGTGTGAAAAGTCTTCCAGCTTTGGTAGAGCTATAACAGCTTCCAGTAGCTGAAAAGCTGCCCCAGCCCACACAGAGGAACAACAAAACACTGGTTTCACTGTAAAAAAGTGCAACACAAATTAGGGAGTGTGTTTCAGACAACAGACAGGTTAGGCACCAACAAGCTGCCGTTAGCAATCAAGACTGACAATCTGCTTGACAATAAATGTTAAGAGCCACAGAAGAAGAAGAATATAAATCTTTGGTCAAATTAATAAAATACAAATGTTTGGAACCACACATTTTAGAGTCCTTTATTCTTTACAAATGCAAAGGTTTATCATTTCACAGATCCCTAATTTTATATATTGTCTGATTATCTGTAATGAAAAATGTACTCTATAATTTGAAAAGGTAATAAATGTGAAGGGTTTTATGTGAATAAAGAATTAATTAGATAAAATAATGTAATAAAATTTGCTGGTCTTGTTACCATATTTCATGGACTAGTGCTCAAAACACAAATGTTTATAAAATGTGTTCTTCTGAACAAGTGAATTCTATGGCTATTCATACTGGTACTGTACTTCTGCAAAAACTTTTTCTTTAACAATTTCTGGCTACTGAGAAGTTTGCCATTTACAACCCAGGAATTTTAATCAATATAAAATTTCAATATTTGATCCAGAAGTAAGTTTGAAACAAAAAAATTAAAGTTAAACATCCACAGGATTATTCTTCAGCAACTGAAGATCTATCATAATTATGGACTGTCAAAACAAATGAAAAGCAGCCATGTAACACATATATTATTCCTCAGGGACTATTTTTAAAAATGAATCTGGAAAAATTGATTGAATTTGGCTTCGAGTTCACTGAATCTTTTTAATATTAAAAAATAAAACCCGAAACCAACCCCAAACATCAACATGGTATTCAGTCTGGAATGTCAACACAACCAGAAATTTCAGCATTGCAATCCTTGCCTTATTGTAATGGATCTGAGATACTCTGTTGATGCTTTAAATGCAGCCCTTTCAAAAGTACTTCCAAAAATTAAAAAAAAGTATTTCACAACTAATGTTCTTGTAAAAAAAAAAAAAAAAGTTGAATATTTTAAGAGATTATGAATTAATCTCTTAAAATAATATCACTGAGTTATAAACTATCCTGATATCAATCCTCTGCATTATTATGAGAATGAACAGACTTTTCATTTGGAAATCATGAGCATTTTTGGTTCTGTTATTTATTAGTTTTAAATATTTTACATAAAATCAGACAGAGAAGAAACAGAAGGAATAAAGCAGATGTCCACATACTCATAGAAGTATTTTTTGAAGTGTTTTTCCTAAAAGGACTACTAAAATATTTGGAAGCAGAAGGGGTTTTTTAATATTTAAACACAGTTACTGTTTGGCAGACATGCTCAGCACTCGCACCTTCCATCAATTTCTGATACAACTGTAAATTGTTACATTTGCATAGAATTCTCCTAAAGAAGATTGATTCTTTCTGCCTTGGGGAACATTTTATACATTTTTTTGCAATAAGAATTTAAAAAAGAAAACACTAAAGAGGATCATGAAAATCTAGGAAATCTAGAACTTCAATATTGAAATTCTTACCCATGCACTCCAGAAATACTCCACTCTGCTTTAAATTTTTTGCACTGCTTTTTTACCAATACTGTAGTAAGTAAGAGCCACAGAGAGGACCAGTTGTACTAAGAACTCAACAGCTACAGATCAGAAATTACAGTGCTGCTCCCAAAACCCTACAATTCAATACTGAAAAATGAATTAAAGCATGTAACAGCACAAGCAGGCAAGATGGCATTTCTCTGTAGCACAAGTGTAGTTTATCTAGTGAGCCTGATATACTGTTAAGTACTAAGTGTTGACATGCATTTTTTTCTCCTCAATTTAGAGAGCCTCACAGAGAACACAGCACTTGGAAGACAGTGTTTTCTCTCTCTCTGTTGCTAAAGGCCTTGACAGCTACACTGGCTGTGCCAAGACAGCACAGTGCCTAATGAGGATTTCTGTCATTAGGGTTTAATATTTGAACTTGATGACATTTGATGAGATGTTATGAATTAGTAAAATTGGGGCCATTTATTAAGATAGCATCTTGAATCCTCAATGCTATAAAAGGATTCTATTATACAGATGCCATTAAGGATTAAAAGAGGAAAACAATCCCAACAATGTATTCACTAAGTACAGTCATGCAGAGGGTAACAGAAAAGAAAGGCGTCACTAACAAAATTACTTAAATTAAAATAAATACAGATCTGGCCTCCTACCAGAGATTCTTGCTTATAGCCCTCAAACTTATATGGATTCCTTGAGTATCTCTGCCTTTGGGTGCAGTGTCTTTGAGCTCTACCTCTTTGGTTCTGATAGAAACTCAGCCTATAGGTCACAGCAGCCGTTTGTTCTCCATTGACTCAAGAGGCTTGAAAACCAGGTATGTCTGAAAGGAAAAATCTTCTTCAAGGGAGCCAGGTAACCAGCAGTGAATGTAATTTAGCTAAGATGAATTTTGTTTTATTTTAGAAAATCTATTTGTCATCTGGGTTATGGAAGGCAAAGTCTTGAATATAAGTACCAAATTGCCCTCAACACAAGACCAAGGACCATGAACTCATCTGCTCCCCTTATTATAGCAGTCTTCTTCTTCAGCATCTCGTTTTCTTCAACCTTTCTGCTTTCACTAATCCTCACTCAAGAAGCATCAAGGTTAAACATTAACATCCACAGACTAAGGCTGCTACTACCTTTGCCTTCTCTTCATACAGACTCCCATTCACATTTGAAATGCAGTTCAGATTAGATAGCTTAGGATAAATATCCATGCATTTCTCTGTCTCAGTGCAGGATAAAAAGCTCTCTCCTCCTCCACAATAAATGTCACGTATAGTAGGAAAAAACAGTCATGCAAAGCAAAGCTTTTACAAAGCAATACAAAATATTCTAAATCATCCTCATTCCATTCTTGGTCCAGAGTCTTACCCTGGTGCTTCACATCCCACAGGCCATTCAAATCCCTTCTCAAATCTGCAGTAATGTCACCTATCAGCCTTTGGCCACCTGCTTCTGCCAACAGGATGGACTTGAGAGCTGCATTACCAGTGGGATGTTGCAGTTGCAGATTTGAAATTCCTTGCTTTTTTTGGTTGATTACTTTAAACTGCTATTCCTACCAAGAACCTGTAAAACAAACTGGCCAGGCTTGGACAGAACACTTTCAGTGGCTGATCCACTTCCACCAGCATGTAATAGTCATGTTCAAAGCAACTATCAACCTTAGAAAGTGTTAGGTTTTCACTGCTGTATTGAAGAAACCAGTTTAATATAGGTAAGACAACTTAATACATTTATGTTCCCTGTTTGGAGACATATCCTTATTAAGAGTTCAGGATTGTCATGCCAGCTACAGGAATATTATGGAAAGCAGGTGGGAGACTAATGTAAAAAGGAAATAAAGCAGATGGATAGGGAGAGGTCAAAAATATTAAACTAAGCAATGCAAACGGCTCTTTGCAATGAAGTCCTTTCTAAGTGACTCACTTTCCATCCCTTCTTCTTCACCTTTTGGTTTTTACCTTTTTACTAGCTACCCCATTTTTTTTCTGCTGCTGGCCACACTTGCAGTCTTCTGTGCTGCACTAAAGCACGTATCTGCCATCCCATCCTGTCTGTTCTTTGCTCTCCTACCTTCATTGCTATAAGTATATTCATATTTAAGTCGAGCATCCTGTCCCTCAAGGACCTATGCTAAAAAACAATTCACCAGACCATTCACACATGGCAAGTGTAAACCAACTAATACCTGCCTTCTTTGCTAAGGAAAAGGCTTTCACCTATTTCTTTGGATCACACACTGTGACAACAACTTGTATCACCAACATTTATGATTTACTATTCCCATCTAGAGCTTTTCTGTGTGTGTTTCTGTGCAGATGCAGTCTCTCAGATGACGACAATGAAAGAGACTCTGGCACTGTCTCGTGCCACTCAGAAGTTGCTTCTGTTTCTATGGAGTGCTAATGATTCCCAGAAAGCATGAGGCATCCACACTAAGGGGCCCCAGGGACTGAATTCTGCAGGCAACAATTCAAAATGTACACAAAATTCAACAGAAGGCTTTGACTTAAAACCTCCCCAAAAATCACATTCTTTCCTTTCCAAGATGACCACTGGAAACTCCCATGAAAGTGTGCCATGTCAGCATGGAGAGCCCCTACACTGCCTTTAATCATGACAGCCAAACACAACTTTCTGCTGCTGACACAGACTCAAGTTGTGGCCAGCACCATGGCAGCCAACTCCTCATGCTCCAAGGCTACCAGTAACATATGCAGCAAATGGTCCTGTGCTCAAATCTCCAACTTGGCTTTCAAAGTGACATCCTTATTCATTTTCTCCTACTATTTTAAACAAGAATTTACTACAAGCAATACTGACTATTTTGCTATTCAAAAAGAGAATTAAACAAAAGCTCAGCTAAAATAACATAAATTTTCTGAGAGACTGGAGCAAGAAGATAAGCACAAGAATTTTCTCTGCTCAAATGAGATATAGCTCACCTGAATTAAAAGATACTCAGCTTGAATGTTACAGTTCAGAGGAAAAATTAAGTCCATTGTAGAAACCTGAACTTATTTACCAGTAGTAATTCATAAACTCTCAACTAGGTCTTTTGTTTCCTCTTTATATAAGAAATGTGCAAATCATATTTTATGGTTTCTTTTTTTTTTAAACCCATTTTAAGAAAGTTTTTTAAATTTTAAGACTGATGTCATCCAAAAAGGAACAAAAGGAAACATAGGTATTGTCCTAAAGCTCAAACTAGTTTATGTGTGAATCAATGTCAGCCCTTAGATTACACTGAAAGTATATGGGATCTTAAATAAAGTGCTTTTAATAGCATTTGGAGACTGTTTCCCTTGTCTCTACCCATGAAACTTTCCTGTAAGGCAAGCATGTGGATCTCCAAATCACCAAATCACAGAATATACTGAGTTGGAAGGGACCCACATCAATCATGAAGTCCAACTGCTAAGTGAATGGGGCTTGCACAGAGATCAAACCCACAATTTGGTGATTAGCACCATGCTCCAAATAGCTGAGCTCATCTCAATTTATTTCTCCCTGAAGCTCTCCTAACATGGTTCTATTAATTTAATAACCTGTGAAAGCAAAGAGAATTTGTAGCAATTGGGTTCCTATTATGTTAGTGTAATCTCTGCATTACAAGGCAAGTGTTTAGCAAGTGCTAAGAAGCTTGAGTTTGTAGGTTCAAATTATAATAATCTCACACTGTCTGTTTGGTGGCAACTGGATCTAGGACAAGCAGTTTAATGGAGTCAAAGTGGTGCCTCCAGCAATTCTGAGGATGCATAGAATCATTTCCCTTCAGCCTTTGAACAGTGAGCAACAAGCCGTAGCCTAAAGGAGATGGGGAATCCTTCAGGAAAGCATAATCACATCAGATCCACACTGCAAAATCTGCAAAAGAGAACTGTCAGAAGGGGAAACAATCAAGAGTATGTAAAGCAAAAAGCATGTAAAATCATGGTGCCAAATCTCTATTTCTACACCTCCTCACCACTCCTTTTCAGCTCCCTTGGGCTGTAGAATAGGATACAGCACTAAAAAGAACATGCCTGCCCCACCAATGGTACTGCAAGCTCTGATATTCCCTGTGAAAACAGAACTCAGATTTTCCCATTTTAAAAGCCTAGGCTGCTACATATTGAGCCAAATGAAACTCTCTGTGAGCAATTGCCATCACAGAACCTACGCAAGACAAGGGAGCCAGATATGGTTCAGCAAAATTTACTGTGAAAAATCTTTAAGAAGGAGGATATTGTCAAAAGACACATTTCCAACAAAATTTTCACTCAGATTTTGTGTGGTCAGCAAGTGCTTCCATCCACCTACAGACACCTGCACTCACACAGGTCATGTCTTCCTTGGGAGGAATCTATAAATAGAGATGCAAAGCACGGTATGAAGAACCCCAATCTATCTATAGGCTCTGTGAGGCTGTGTGTGTTCTGCCAAAGAAAAGTTCCTGCACAATGCAGAGGCAGATGTTGCTAGCAGCATTTGCTTGGAGGGCTCCCTATTTCTGCAACCCTTTAATGTGTGCAAGGACTTGGCTCAGGAACAGTTCCTTTCAGCTTTCCCTGCTGTTACTCTACTCACTCCAGCACACTTCAGTCCTCTTCCCAGCAGAGCTGTTACTGAGCTTCCCTCTTCCTCTCACAAGGGACTTTACCAGTGCTCTCCCACGCTGTAACCCGATCTTCAGAACTTCTTTCTCCTATGCAGGGAAATGCATATAGAGATAAGGAGCTAGATAGCTCTTTCATCTGCTTGTACTCCCAGTTTTACAGTATCCCTCTGCTGATGGCAGTAAGAAAGCACAGACAGGTATACAACACAGACAGAGTATTTACAAAGGAAAGACATCACTGATCATGTGGCAAGGCAAAGGGGAGACACATCAAAACACTTTCAAGACTTCCTGAAACAGGAGTTACATTACCATCTAAAGAGACTGATCCGTAAATGGAACATGCTTACAGAATGTCGCTGAGACTACAGGATGCTGCAGGAAAGATAATTAGGAGACTGTCAGCTGAAAGATATCATGGAGGGATGGTTCCTGCTGCTGGCAGAATACAATCCTCAAAAATAAATGTCAGCAAAACTGTGCATGATTTTCAATGCAGGAGACACTGATCTCATGGCAGAAATTAATTTTTATGTTATATCTGATATGCTAAATGATTCATTAATAAAGAATGTTTTCTATAAGAAAGATTTCTCAAGTAACCAGACAACTGACATTGGTATTACTCAACATAAGCATGCCTTTTTTTTTTTTTTTGTGAATAGTCAAATAGAAACACATTAGAATAGAGCCTGCTGACAATCAATCAAAAAACCAAGATGTTTTGCCTGAGTATAGTGATAGCTCAGCCAGCTCTGAATGGCTTTATCCCACAGCAGTACTTGGAAGAAGAGCTTATAGGTAGTAGCTATGAAAGGGATTCTAGGCACGTATTAGGATCTAGAAAATCCATCCTCACATCCCATCTTCCACAACTTACTAAGCTGTATTTACAGGAGTAACTCTACTCCAAAAATACTCCAGGAAGGAGTGGACAGAAGAGGAGTGATGTGCAGAATGAAAGAGATGATGCAGAGAATCTGATACCCACACCATGTGAAGTATATTGTGATACTTAAGTGCATCTCACTGTCAATCATGAAGCCCAGATTCATCCAAAATGCTACCTCATTTGTGAGCTCCAAGCCTGCTCAGGGATACAAACCTAAGCACAGGTATGACTTGAAGGCTCACCCCAAAAGTGTTTTTCTGATTAAAGCTTCTCTGCTGAATATATCTGGAGAAAATGTCTGGTTTTGCTCCTTATATTTCAATTTCTCCTAACACAGTGGACAACTTTTGTTTTACATTTATAGATCCAAAGAACTTCAGACATTTCACTAGAGTTGCAGGTCCAGACTTTTCTTAGACTGTATTTTGTCTGAGTGGCCATGGCAGACACACTGCAAGGTCCTGGTTTCCTATTCACTCAGTCTAGAGACTCAGCCAAAGGCTACAACAGCTTCCATGCCGTGGAAAACTGTGCCCAGGAGCAACCCAGGAGATGACTCTTTGGCTCTGCATCTTAGACACATCCTTAGCTAAAACACAACCAAAAGACCTCACAAGATGTGCCTAGTGCTCTCACAAAGATGCTTAGGTGTAAAGTACTGCTACTTGAAGGCACCAGCTGGTGAATTAGTAGGAAACTGGGATCCTCTGGTGGAAAAGCTTCTGTTATTCCTGCTCCTTCCTGAGCAGCATGAATTCACTGCATTCTATCAAAGAGTATTGCCTCAGCACGTACCCAGAGATCACTCTGCCCTGATTTGAGGGTGGAGCTCCAACAATTATCTTCAGCACATTAGAACACAGAAGTTTCCAACTTTTGCCATTTATTACTTATGAAAATTGTTACTAAAATTCATCAAGTGAAAGGTGACTTTCATCTATGCATGTTCCTTATAGCCTGAGGCATGACAGAGAAGTGGTAAAATGTGATATGTACTAAAATATTAATAAACTGACACGTTTTTAAACCCAATCTCATGATTTTTGAGCAGCTGGTGTTGACAATCCTACATGTTCATTGATTATTGCCTTCTCCATGGAATTGCTTGAGTAAATACAGAGCAGTGTTATTGCTGGGAAAGGACAGATTAAGTCCAAATATAGCTGTATAGAATGCTCTGAAATGTGTCTCATAACAACTGAAATTAAGCATGACTGACAAGTGGGCACTGGGCCAAGAAAGCATAAGACTTAGGTATTCAAGTCAAGCCCCTGGCATAAATTGTCCTGTTTGGTTCCAACACAATTGGAACTTAGTTTTTAATATTGAGAAACACTGCATGGCATCTTTGTCTAGTCCATCACAACACCTTACTATTGACCTTTTTCAAATGAGACATTTGTACAGAACATTTCCCCTCACACAACTGCAAGGGAGGTTTTCTATGGTCTGGGTTTTTTGTTTATAACATAATCTTATTCAGGAATTTTTTTTATAATACTGCACTGAGGATGTGGTTGTCTCTGGACTCCAACCTGTGAATTCGCAAATGAAAATGCTGAAAAGAAGGAATTAAATACAAGGACAATGAATCTTCCTCCAGTATCTACAACATATCTGAGAAAAAGAAACTTTTGCTGTGTACTGTAGATTATTTGAGAGAGAAATGCTTACAGCCCAGGGAGGGAAAAGGAAGAGGTGACAGAAGACTGGTAGCACTGTGAAAACAGAAAACCTTGAAGATGCATTTTACCTCTCAAAGTCCAAGGATACCATTCATTTTATTTGGGAACTTATTTCCCTACACACACAGCGTTTAAAGGAAAAGTTCAGGAACAGTAAGGTACTGCAATCATGAGATTTCACTTCTGGTTATAAAAGAAGAAAATGTGTTGCAGCAGAAAGCATAGAAAGCATGCACACAAACTGTGACCTCTGGTTATCCGTGTCAAAGTCAGTAGCCAGAGGCAAAATGTCCAACTTTGCAGTGCAGCATTTCAGAACTGGGAAGTCTTAAAAGCCATAGAGATAGGGCCTGGAGATTTTGAAATTACTCTCTCAAAACTAGAATGAACAGAGCTTTTATGCGATTATTATATTTTATGTGATTATTTTACTGACAGCCAACATTGATGTCTCAATCAGATGAAAAAATTACTTTGCTTCTGCAATTCTGAAAATCAAGGGGAAAAAAAAGCAATGACAACAAAGCTGAAAAACAGTGAAAGCAATATTTACTGTAGGTTCCTCTAATGCTTTCCACATCTAGAAACTGGAGCATAAAAGAATGTACAATAAAAGAATTGCTCACCTGGCATAAAGCATTGTTTTCACAATTTCCATTCTGCTTTTATTCAGGTAATACACAATTGCAAAGAAATGGTCTACAAAACCCATAACCTATTGTCCCAGAAGTGTTATTCATTCTTTAAGCTTTACAATAATGACATCATAAAGTTTGGAATTCCTTAGTTTACTTCCTCAGATAAGTTCTGCATGGGAAGCTGAAAAGAATACTATACATATGTAACAAGAGGTAGATACCCTGAGATAAGATTCAACACCTTAAAAATCATTCCTGATCCCCATCATACAACAGTGAACACAATGCCTTTATTGCCAAAATCGCTAGTAAGTAAAGTATTTCACATGTAGAAGCCTTATCTCAAGACAAAAAAGTACCCAGGAAACAGAAGTGAAATACAGAATTATTTCTAAATTTATAGAGAAGATATAAATGGCTGCCTCCCTAATACCATCTTCTCCAAAAAAAAGGCAAGCATTCTGTTATGAGAAAGTTGCACATTAAAAACTTAGGTTAAATTTACATTAATATTTTAAATCTACTACTCTTTTAAAATACTCTACAACTTTTATTAAAGATTATGAAAGAGTTGTCTTAGTTGTCAATAGAAGCCTATTTCTAAGTCATCTCTGCTGTATGGAGTACATATGGGTGAAAAAGCACCAATAAATTCAGGTACAAGTTTTAGAGGTAACTACCACCCAACTGCCTATATAGACTTAATTTATTTCTTTCAGTTGATAAATCAAATGGAATGTGTTTGCAATATCAGCCTCTTGCATTAATAGAGCTTGTCTTGGTGATCATCTCCTAGTTTGGGGGATTTGTAAATATTATGTATATACACACACACAAAGCAAATATTAAGCAAATCCAATCTAGTACTCTTAAAAATGAGTACTGCATAAACAAAACATAAGTGCACATGGCAATTTTATGTTCTACATCCACCCACACAGTTGTTCTCAGCAATTCAAGAACAGAGTTGCATGGGCAGATTGACAGAATTTGAGTTACAGACATCTGTGCTGAAATAATGATCAGCATATGATGGTTTTGTTCATTAAGCAACTGATTACGGTCTTGTTTTTTTATTTATTTTATCCTCAAAAAGAAAATAAATACAATAATCACAGCAACAACAACAACAAAGCAGAATAAACTCAAGGTACTCTGCTTCCTTCATTCCCTCCCAGAGATCTACTCATCTTGAAACATAATCTTAGGGCTATTCCAGGAACAAGCCATGATAAAGAAACTTGCACGTACGAAAACAGTGATCCTAAAAATCTGGGAAAAAATGGAATAAACTGCCAGATCCTATTTTCCTTAGCTGCTGCCAATATCACAGGGATCCCTAACAGACCAGATGTCCAGCTGACAGCTCCCATGAATTGTTTGGCTCAGTGTTTAAAAGTGAGACCTCAGGTTAAAGTCCAAAGCAGAAAGTCTTTTCCTTCCAGGACATTTTGTTTATGCTAACTGTACAAGGTTTTATGATCTTCCAAAATGCCTAATCTTTCTTTGAAGCCTTCTAGGGTGAGTGACCTCATTTTGCCCCAGTAACTTCCTATGGCAGCAAGTTTTACAGTCTGATTATCCACTATGTCAGCAGGCCTGATAAGCAAAGCAGTCTTGGCAAAAGTCTAGAGACTAAAGCAAATGATGAACCACAAGTCTAAGACAAAACCAAGTTTCTTCCTTTAAAGGAAAGACTTTATGCTTTTTTTTTGTCATGGAATGTTCTCATGCTCCTGTAGTACACAAACAGCAGAACTTCAATTTGTAACTGTAATTTTATTCATGTCATCCTCCCATTCCTCTCTCTTGCAAGGTAAACAATTCCCCATCTTCAATTTTGTGAGCTAAAACGAGAGAGATCACACCTAGGTTTTGTTCCAACAGCTTGCAGCAGCAAAGTTTCACAGCTTATCTTTAAGCATCAAGATTTAAATTGATTAACTGAAAAAGAGGATAAATCTGTACCTTTTCCACACCTTCCTTGGAGTTCCAGGGCACAAACCTTTTCTTTCTCTGGCTTTCAGTCAATACTGAATGACTTTTCAAGAATTTGATTCAAGAGAAACAATGAAGCAAGAACCAGGTACACAATGGTGTTATCTCAAGGCATGACCCACCCCAAAACCTCAGGTGGTACTGCAGCATGCATTCCTACTGGAACAAAAGGCAGAACAGCAAAATACAACACAGCTTTAGGTTGGCACACCTATTTCTTCTGGCAAATGCTGGTAGAACTGAACTGGAGGAACCTGCAGACAAATATACCCAGGATCATTATAATAAGAGCTAGATCCCATGGATTTCAAAAGGTGAGGACTGTTACCACACAAACCCATCTATGGTTCATATCATTCTACTAAAAGAATAGGTGTACCACACCTCCAGGGTTGTCTGTTCCATTACAGACAGACCTGTCATCAAACCATTTTTAGTTTCTTTTGCTCAGGAATAAACAGAATCCTGATCAGCAAATTCTTTTCAACCATAAATTATGCAGCACATCTTCCAGTTCTTTAATACTGCCTAGTCTTGAAAGCTACAGGGATTTCACAATTCTTCCTGTAACATTTACAAAATATTTCCATAAATTTCCTACTTACTGAGCAAATAACATATCCTCTCCAGTTAATGTTCCTGACACAAGGTACTACACATGGAGCACCCAGCTGGTTCTCTCAATAGGAGAACAACACAGACAGAGTTTGTGGGCTTGAAATTTCCCCAAGAAGAAAACCTGCCTTCAGGGCAACAGGCACAGGCAAGAACTGGTGCAGCAAAGACCCAGGGTTCTGGTTCATAGCCCTGCTCTTACATGTGAGAGAATGGATGTGCAGGGCTCCCAAGGGCTTCCCCTGTACTGAGCAGTGGTTATCCTGTATAGTTTGTCTGTTCAAAAGGGAATAAATCTAAGAAAACTCAAGGCTCCCTTTTGCCACCATCAAACTCAAATTCTAAAATCCAAGTAGAAGGCGTTACACGGGTGGGTAAAGAAATAATCTCACACATTTTATATGGGTATTTTGCTTTCTAAAATATCTCCTATGAATAGATCTTCCCCCAGTTTATAAGCAAAGCACATTTTAATAGTTTTCACTCAGTGCATGACCACAGATATTTTTATAGCACACATATCTTCAAAACTGCATGTGGGACTCTCAGTGAGCAATGATCTAACTGATGGAAGTCACTAATGATTAAACATTACCAACAAATGATCCTTTTCAGCCAGGCCTTAGTATGTTTAATCTCAGCCAGCCCACAGCATGAACTCCAGCCATGAATTCATGCTGCTAGGCTTGTCACAGCAGGATGCTCTGGGTCACTGACAGCACGCCAGCAGGCATGGAGGGATGGAGGAATACCACAGCCCAAGAGCTCTGTGCAGGGCAAGCCTGTGCCATGGCCCACAGCAGATGAGGGGCTGCTGGCTTCCCAGGAACACTACATTCACAAACAGAAGCAGCACTGTGTCCCAGTCCCCTGGTTTAGGATGCTGACTTTGTTTAGCAAGAGCCCTGTTTTACACAACTTTAAACAATTCAGATGTTTTTGGAAGATGGCAGGGGAGAAGGGAATCCCTTGATAAGAGACATGTGAATCGCTTGTTAGAGTGGAGACACAGAGATTTAGTTCCAGAAAACAAAACCACTGTTGTATCTGTTGCAAAATGTGAAATATGTATAAATTTTCTTAAGAAAGGGTGTTGTTTGATCTTTGTATACATTGCAGCCTAATCAAAAAGAACTGTGAAACAGATAGCAGCTAACAAGCAAACTCTCAGAGGTGTCCTGGGCTCAGAGAGACAAATTTCTTGTTGGTAGAATTGCCTTGTTAAACCTTATTAAGATTTAGGGCTTGACATGACTCAGTGGTCTCAGACCTAGGGGAAGGTTAACAAAGGTTTAGGATGTAGGAAGAAGGATGTACCAATGATAGTGGACACAAAGAATGCAGAATTTACAGACCACAAAGACATCTGCTAGAGCTCCCAAGATAAGGAAGCCAACTCAGCAACTGTGCTGAATCAGCTCTGACTGGGTAAAAGGTAATCCTGGGAGAGGGAGGTGGCAACCACCGACTCAGACCGTCAATAAACCCACAGACCCAAGAGAAGAGGAAGACTGAGCCTGTGGACTAATTACTATGGGAAACAAGAAAAAACAAGAAATTTATTGACAAATAGAATATAGTATACTAAGTAATAAGAGAACTAGGCAACTTCTAGCCAATCGCTATTCACGCCTCTGTTTGCTAAAATACAAAGTAAAAAGTTTTGGTAGTTGCTGTACTGGATTTCTGGAACACCACTGAGGACCCAGGCTTGCACATCTCTGAAATAAATATTCCGTGTGCCTGTATCAGCAATAGTGTGACCAGCAGGACCAGGGAAGTGATTTGTCCCCTCCACTGGTGAGGCCACATATCGAGTCCTGTGTCCAGCTCTGGGTCCCTCAATACAGGAAGGACATGGAGGGGCTGGAGTGTGTCCAGAGAAGGGCAGTGGAGCTGGGGAAGGGTCTGGAGCACAAGCCCTGTAAGAGCAGCTGTGCGAGCTGGGGGTGTTTAGGGAGAAAACAGGGAGGCTCCCGCACACCACCTTGTCACTGCCATTCCCGAACGGGACTGCAGCCATGTGGGGGTGGGCCGCCTCTCCCAGGGGACCAGCGGCAGGATGAGAGGAAATGACCTCAAACACCTCAAACTGCCCCTGAGGAGGTTTAGTCAGGAATTTCTTCACAGAAAGAGCGATTGGGCACTGAAATGGCATGCCCGGGGGGGTGGTGGAGGCACCGTCCCGGGAGGTGTTTAAGGAAAGCCCAGACGTGCACTCAGTGTCCGGTCTAGTTACACGGGGGCGATCGCTCATAGCTGGGACGCGATGCTCCCGGAGGTCTTTCCCAACCTGACTCTGTGACCACCGCCTTGCGGCACAGCGGGTCCCCGTTGGGTAACACCCAGCAGAGCGGCGCTCCCGCCCCAGCGCCGCCCTCACGCCGCGGGCAGCAGCGGGCGGCGCGCACGGGCCGGGCCGGGCGGGGCCCTGTGGGAGCAACCGCCCGCGCGCTCCGCCCCGGCACCCGGTGTGGGCGGAGCCTCGCCTCCCACCCGCGCCGATTGGCTGGAGCTAACCACGCCCCGCCCGCCCCGGGCTCTCATCCTGCCCCGCCCCCCCATCCCTGCCGTTGCCGCCCCGCCGCTCCGGGGGCACGGCTGCCCTGCCTGACTGGAAATTGACGCCGGCCTCGTTTTTCCGGGAGCGGCGGGCGCACTCGGGAGAGGCGAGCTCGCACTGCTTTGCTGCAGGCCACTGTATTTTTTCGGACTTTTCTGTTTTCCCGTCTCATTCTTTCCGCGCCCTCCCGCGCAGGCGTCCCTGCGAGCCGGCGGGGCCCTTGGGCGTTACGGCGGCGCAGAAAAGCCGGCGCGGGGCGGGGCGGGGCCTTTCGGCCGAGCCGTCGCAGCCGGTGCCCGCCCCGGCCCGCCATGTACTACAAGTTCAGCGGCTTCACGCAGCGCCTCACCGGGGCCACGTCGTCCGCCGCCTACACCCCACAGGTAACACCCGCACCCCGGCCGGGCTGCGGCACCGCGGGCCTTGGGTGAGCCGGGCCGGGCTCGGCCGCCCCCGCGGGCACCGAACGTACCCGGCCCCGCGCGTGACCTTGGGCGAGAGCGGAGGCGCGCTCTGCCCGCAGTCTGCTTTGGGATGTACTGGGGGCTGTGGCAAGGAATTAACGCGCTTTCAGCACAGAGGACTGTTCCAGAGCTGAGCAGTGCCTGGCGGGGTTTTAAAATCACCGGATCACAGAATCAGTCAGGTTGGAAAGGCCTCCGGGAGCACCGAGTCCAGCCTGTGACCGAGCACCTCCGTGTCTGCTGGACCTTGGCACCGAGTGCCCCGTCCAGGCTTTCCTGAAACACCTCCGGGGACAGCGACTCTGTCACCTTTTTTTCTTTTCATTTTACGGGTTAGGATTCGGAGTTACGTTTTGGGGTTAGCTAGAGCCCTTGCGTGGTTATGGGGTGGCAGCTGAGGGGCTTTGTGGTGGAGCTCTGGAGGTGCTGCCAGGCAGAAGCCAGCAGCGTCCCGGCTGTATCACCCTGTGAGCTGCTGATGGAGGAAAGCATCGCTGTCCCAGGCTAAGCACTTACTGGATCACATCCAGGTGCCGTGTCCAGCTCTGGGCCCCCTGCTCTGGGAATGGCAGCTGGAGCGAGTTCAGCAGAGGTCTGCAGGATGGAGCCAGGCTCTGCACAGGGGTCCATGGTGGGAAGGCAAAAGTCACCAGGCATAAACTGCAAGGAGAGGGGTTCAGGCTGGACAGAAGGAAAGACATGATCATGGTGGGAAGAGTCAGGCAGTGGAGCAGCTACCTGGGGAGCGAGGCTGTGCCCTCTGTCCTCAGGGGCTTTCAGGGCCAGGCCAGACTAAGCCCACAGCAGCCTGCTGTCACATTGCTCTGGATCAAAGAGCATTAGGGGGCCCTTCCATCCTGAATTACCTTAGGATCTTAAATAAACACCGAGGTAACAGAGTTTCTGTCCCAAGAAGGGTTTTTGTCCTTGTCTCTCCCCATCACTTTGGAAGGCCTCCTGGATAGCTGTTGGGGGTCAGGGGTGCAAAAAAGGGAAGACACCAGAATAAATATTTTAGTATGTACAGCACTTACACAGTAGCAATACATCCAGCACTGCTGCAGTGATTGGGGCACCTCTTACCTCTCTAGACAGAGTTATATTTAGAGAATAAACATTGATACTTCATTTACATAGTGGAGACCCAAGGCTTGGGGGAGGAATGGGGAAGGAAGGACTTCAAGCCTAAACAGTAAAGAACCTCCTTCATTTTCAAAAGTTACTTTCAGTCCCTTTTTATAATGTTATTAGGACAGCTTTTTTGTAGAATTTCCTTTTTTTTTCCCTAAGCTTGACTGAATTCCCAGCTCACACATTTAGATGCATCAGTCTGCTAAAAATGTTTTCAATAAACGGCAACTGAAATATAAGAGTAATCCCATGAGTTTTAAGGTGTTAAGTTTAAAACAAAATAAGTTTTTTTCCTATTGATTTCATTGCTCTGTTTATTAAAACTATAGTTCCACATGTAAAGTGGTTTGCTTTTTATGCTTCTATTTATTTTGATGTTTCTTGAAAAGTGAAGACATTCTGCCATTCAAATTCTCCTTGGTAAAATATGCATGATACTAATTCTCTTTATTCTGCTGTTACATTCGGGTGCTCCCTAATAGAATACTGTTTTGCTGCAGGTTTAAGCTTACTGTGGGCTTGCAAAATATCAGTCTGAGTGGATTTCAGAAATTATTTTGCTGACAATAACATAACTAACAGCTTAACAAAACAGCTAACTAATAACAGTTAACTAACAACTTACAAAAAACAACCTCTCAAGTTTGAAATCCATATTGTTCTTTCCATCTCAAACTTAGCATGCGTAGAAGACTTAATTTTGCATTTAACAAAGTTGTATAAAGTAGTCTGAACAATTTCTCTTGTTTGAATAAATGGGAACTTCCTTAGCTAGTTGAGGGGTGAAATAGTTTCAAAACTACTCTTCATATTTAGGAGGATAATGACTGCCATAACCATTAAAAATTCAATAAAAATATTAAAGAGTTTGCTTATGTTTAAAGTACAGTCACTGGGACCAGTTTCAAATGGTGTCAGATGAGGACAAGTACATGAACTTTTCCCTAGTTCTTCTACTGAACATAAAAGAAATTTACTAGCAGGAATTTACTTGTGCTACAGTATTTTCACTTCATGCAATTTATTTAGCTTGTAGCTTTTTAAAGCCTTCATGAGCCACAGATATTTTGATTTTAGCCTATATGAATTGCTTAGAATCTATAATATGTAACCTTTTATGCCCTAGATAATACTTAGTAGGTACACAAAATCACTGTCCTTGCATTGTCATCCCAGTACAAAGACTCAAGTGGTTTTGCCTAAGAGCCTTGTGTTAGTCATAACAAATACATTTAACTTAATGCAGTGAGGTGTATTCTCCTGTGAAGGACCTGCTACTTAGTTTAGAAGTGTCTAGGTTCAATAGGTTCACAGAAATTGTTTTAATGCATGTTCTGCAACCCTGATTCTCAGAGTAACTTCCCCATTCCCCTTTGGTCCTTATCTCTGTTTCCTCTCCTTTCTCATTCTCAGATCTGTTTGAGCAACTCCCCTTACATTTTAAAATTTAAGAGTGGTGCTATCTCCATTAAATTATGCTCCAAGTCCTTAACTGTTTTTTACTGTCAGGAAAATGTAAATCTAACTTGCAGATTCATACTAGCAAGGTGTAAATTTGTTTTAACTTTGAGCCTGATGGCCAACCAACAGATACATTGGGTCCTCAGATCCTCAGACCTCTGACAGGAAAACAAACGCACTCTGCAGAAGGGTAGACAGAGAGCTCTGTTTGCTCTCTTGGATTAGCTACTTGTCCTGACCTTTCGTTGAGAACTTTCAGGACTTTAAAAAAGTCATTGCTGTAGCATGCTGATGAAATCAGCTGATGTTGACTCTTCTGCATAATTACATCTGCTGTACTTTGTCCAAGACTTGGAAAAAATCATAGTGATTAAAAATAAAAGCTTACCACCTTCATATCAGAAGAGGAATTATCAATTATTAACTTTTTTTTTTTTTAATTAAGCATAGGTCAGATGCGTAGAGGCATTAATTCCTCAGTACTATCCTGAGTGTAGTGAGACTGATACCAGTCATTAAATAAACCCATGGCTTTGGTAATGTTAAATACAGTGACCAAGGGTCACTTAAGGTGTGTCAGTTTTTACTTAGAAATTTTCTGCAGTGAAATTCGGCCTTTATATTACACTGTGGATTTCTCCTCAGCCATGCTAAGCTTAGTAAACTGGGTGTGAGATAAAGCACTTGTCACTTTCTCTCAATAACAGGCAATGACAAGGTGGAACAGCCCCCCATTTGCACTAATTTAACTGGGCTTGGTTGGGGTTGGCCAAGACTCAATTCACTTGGAATTCAAGTGAAATTTTTCATTGGTGAGGAACCTTAATTAATGCAGTGTCTGGGTTAAGCAAACTGAGTTGTCTCCCTTCTGCAGCATGTGTTTTGTTGTACTCTTTCATGAGGCCAGTGAACAACATCAGTGTGTTTTATTTAAATTGCTGTGTGATGTCCTGAAGTGGCACCATGCTGCTTTGGAAGTAATTTACACCAGAACATTGATGATTATGTGAGTTTTCTGAACTGATCCATTTGATTTCACAATGAAGTTTGTCTCTTGAGTGGGGTCTGCAGAAGGGGCTCTTAAAAGCATCTGAACAGGAATGTATTTCTAAAGGCTGAAAGAGTATGCAATAACCTACAGTTGTTGATTTACTAACTACTGAAGTTATTAGAGGGCACTGCTCCTGAAAACATTGGGCTTTCAGGAAGGCAAAAGGGAGATTCAGAACTGGAAACTTTAGGGCACAGAAAAGATGTGCATTTTCACATTTGCTGTGATACTAACAAGCAAGAAGGCAAGAAAAGGTTTGGAGAAGAAGTCACCTGCACATTTAGTATAAACATCTGTTCTATAGTTATTTCTGTCAAATCACCAACTTTTTAAAGACAAATCTAATTAAGTACTTAAAGTTCCTATAGACAAAAATACTTGTCCAAAATTGCTTTCTTCAAGGCCTCTGATGTAGCTGGAACCCAGCCTTGAATATATAATTAGTAACTTCCCCTGGCTAACAATAGTTTCCTAGATGCTTCCTTCATTGCAGTGTGGCCAGAAGTGGTCACTGGTCTTAAATGATTTAGTGCTTGCCTTCTGTGCAAGCCTGCTCAGTAGGAAGAAAGAAATTCAGTTTTGCTGCTGCCTTTCAAACATAACCAGAAAGGTCACAAGTGGATTCTGACATTCAGTCAGGCACTACAAGAGTGGGAAGCTGAACCTGCATCTTCAGGGTATAGCTCTGATGACCATTCCAGAGGCTATTTTGGGAGGCTGAGAAACCTGGTTTTTCTGCTGAAGATGCCTGTTGCAGCAGAGAATTTGCATAAGCAAAACACATCTGGTCTATGGCTGGCACAAAAGAGAGAGTGCCAGTCTGCTTCCAGCTCCAAATATTGTCACACAGTTCTCTTCAATATAAAATGCATCAACTAGTCCTTTGAACAGAAACCAGAATTTCAGTGCAGTCTTGACCTGTGGCTGCTTCTATTTGTAATAAAAACCTGTTGCATTGAACTGACTGTACAATGCTTTTTAATTTCTGTGGCAAGTTAGGAAAAAAAAAATTCAGCTGTTTTGAGAGACACAATGTGAAACATCACTGCTGCACGTCCAGATGTAATTTAAGTTTAACTACAGTAGTAAAAACAAGGAGGCCACCTCATGTTGGCTGTGAATTTGTGCCCTTTGTCACAGAACTGAATTATGTAGTTTCTAGGTATGGCAAAGTAGAGTACAGAGTAGAGTACAGCCTTGTGAACCGAAAGGAAGTTGAGCTGTGCTTCTCATGGGATGTACATTGGGGTGTGGGAAGTTGCAGCAACATCTGAACTATAGGATGTAGTTACACCTGCACAAAATATCTGCTATATCAGGGTCTCTGAAGGGCCTTGAGCAACATTTACACTTCTGTGTGACCCAAATGATCCTCATACTTTTTTTTTTTTAAGTCCCCAAACTATTCATCCAAATTATTTAAGGCTCAGTTATTTATGGCTACTGCTTGCAGCATTCAGGAGGTAGAACTTATTCCTTACTCTGACCTTAGCATCAGGGATCCTTGATCCTAATCCTACTTCTCAGAGAGAGTCCTAGATAGTCTCTGTGTAAAACAGAAGCGGTAATTTGGACCAAGTACCAGCACAGAAAAAATAACAGCTATAAATTCATGCCATGAGGAGATTGGAAAGGAGGCTGCTATTTTCTTTGCTAAGCTCTGACCCCAAGTTGTCACCAAGATATCAGTGGGCCACCAATGTATTTGTCACAAGTCTTCATGCCAGATAAATACTCTTTGTAATGTATCCTTTTAGTGTGCCTGCCTAATGTAACAATTGGTACATTTACAAGTGATATACCCTGATATTTTAATCTCTATTTATGCAGGGACTCAAACCATTAGCTCCCACTGATTATCCACATCTGATTTTTGGGACAAGTAAACCTGCTCCAGGTTTATCACCAGCTGATTCTTTCTTGGGTAGAAACAAGGTGCCATACCTACAGAAAGTTTTTCAGGTAATGACAACACTGGAGAGTGGGACATTTCTGTCCTTATTTAACATAGCTAACTACTTTGCCATTCTACAATACCTAAATTCTGTAAAGTCTAGTCAAAAAACTGTCACATACAGTATAACCTGTGTACTTGTACTATACTACAAAGTACATAATATGCCTTGAATAGTAGATAAATACAGAAAGTGGTTAAATGCAGCAACATTGTCTTTTCGCTGAAATTGGTTGTTGTACCATTTGACTGTGGGAAGCACTTTCTCTCTGGGAATCCACATGTCTGCCTTAAAGCAGATGTGGAAGAGCAAAGCAAATTGTTACTCTTTTGTGTATAATAATTTGAATGTTGCTGAAGCTGTTTATAGTGCAGTATAAGAGCAGCACAGTAAAGTTTTCAAAGCCAGTTTGTTAGCTATGGAATTTCTAAACGTAGGACTTTTCTTTAAAAAAAATGAGTTAAGCTTTTGTTTAAGCCTCAAGAATGTGCTTTATATAATGTTCCCTTTTCTCTCTTACATGCCACTTCCATTTGGAATGTGTCAGTCTGACTCGGTGAATAATTTTTTATACATATCTTTTCACGTTCTGTTGTTAGTGACACTTCTCCCATCCAGGTCCTCTTGAGAAACATTTCAAGATACATTCTTTCTGCTTGCACTTAACAGCTTTGGCTAACAAAATTAACTTGCCTTGCATTTGTCTTGTTGACAAAAAACACTTGGTTGTAGTGAGCCCATTTGTCAGGAGACTTCCCTCTTGGAAGTCTCTTAATTTACCTAAAGTAGCTTATTCCTTAATGACCTCAGTATGGGTGTTAATTTCTTTTTTGCTTGTTTTCTCCTTGAACTCTTCCCACAGAAATCAGATGGACTGCCAGTACACCTGAAGCTGGGATATCCAGACAAGCTGCTCTATCGGACCACGATGGCTCTGACAATAGGAGGGACTATCTACTGTCTGGTAGCACTGTTCATTGCCTCACAGCCAAAGAAACAAAAATAAATGAACCACACCTCATGGGACTCTCAGAACTCCACTGAAGGATATCCTGCATGACCACTTTGCACTTAAATCTGTTCCCTGTGATCACATAGGGATCGTTATTCAGATCGGATTTCTTGGAGAAAATGTTTTAAAATCTGTTGCCTTATGTATTCTAAAACACCAATGTAAACAGAGAAATACAATATTTTAACATATGGTTGTAGTTTTTCTTGTGTTGCAGGAGTTAATAAACAGTTGGAGAAAGTTAAGCTTTTCCTTCCATCTCTCCCCCAACTTAAACCATGTTAGAGAGAGGACAGGACAAATAATTTGTGAGCTATGCACCACATTCCTTAGCGGAAGGATGCTGCTAGTTTCCAAAACACTAAAAGCAAAAAAAAAAAAAAAAAAAAATTATAGTATGCTGGGAACCTGTTTCTGTCCTATACTTTTCCAAATCCTGGAACATTAGTAAATAATATTCCACCTCTGGTGGTAGGACAAAGGGCTTGTCTCTCTGGAGCATTTAAAGTGGATTTATTCCATAACTGTAGCGTCACTGTAGGCAGCAGAGTGCACCATTATTATAGCATCAGTTACACCAGTTTTTGGACCTTCTGTTGTCCGGCTGTATCGCCATGCAATAAAGATAGCTACATGAATACTGAAAGAGTCAAGTCTCAAAAGTTTCAGAGCATTTCAGCACACCTGAAGTAAACATTGGTATACTTATAGGTTCAACTTGAAGATCTCACATAATAAAATCGATTCAGCTACCTTGCTGTCATCTTTTAGAGACGAAAAAGCTCTTAAAACCTCTCCCAGACCGCACTGTGTGTTTAACTGTAATTTTTGGTGAAACAGGTTGCTGTCATCATTCAGCTGCTTACTATTTCCAGTGCCTGCAGGTAGCTATTTATGTACACTCATTTCTGTGGATGGAAGAGAGATAAGCCAATACATCCCTTTATATTACCCTTGTAATAGCAGAGCCTTGAACTGCAAGTTTCATACAAGTCTTCACAAAATGCATCCTCTGATTTCATAGTTCCTCCTCTGCCCCTGAACATTGATTTACTGGCCCCTGTAAAGACCCATCTGTCTCAGAACTGTGCAGAAACAACCTTCAAAGTAAATAAGAAAAATAGTTTATAAAGGAAATTAAACTGCCTTTTTTCAATCTTTACTAAAAAAAATCTGATTTTTTTCCATTTAAGTTACATCAAAGCCTTATTACTGCTTTATAGGAAAGAGAAGAGCTTCTTGTAATGTGAACTCAGGTTTCAGTCAATGTTGGTATTTTAGGATGGGAGAGATTTAAGTCAATGAAAAATAGTTTTGTAAGGACAGCAAGAGCCAAAGAAAAGCAGATAAAAATATTTTATCAGTAGAGGCACAACTGTCAGCTCCTGCAGAATTTATTATCTCCTCAGTAGCCCATGCTTCCATGGCACTCAATCTTGTGCTGTAGGCTGTTAAATACTACAAAAAAGAAAAAGAATAAGAAAGAAAAAAGAGAAAACAGCACAGTAGGTTGTTGTCTGCCTTCCCTGCATACCATCTATCAAGGACTGCCTACAAGAATTTGCCAATAAAGGATATTGTGCACGTAAACTTGACAGATTTTCATGAACCTGAGCTCTGTTCAGAGTATTTCCATGCTCTGTTTCTTGTTTTGGTTTTGGTTTTTTTGGAGGGGTCAGTTAGGGATTTTCTTTTTTTGTCTGTTTTTGTGATAGTACTTGGTTTTTTTGTTTTAAATCAATTATTTTTAACACTCATCTAGCAGGTAAGAACTTTCTGCATGCTGCTAAAGCAGATGTGGATAAAATAACCAAGCTGTTATCCCACAGCTCATTAGGCAGTGGGAATACTGTCATAGAAGGAATGACAGCCTTAGCACTCAGGCCCAGCTTGCTTTCAGTAACTCAGCTAGGACATTGGGTTCATGTCTTGCAATTAGAGTTCATGGCTGAGGCCACAGATAAAAGAATTGCCCTGGGCCTCCCTTTTTCCAGCTCTATGCCAGCAGCTGAGAAGACATGCCAAAGGCACAAAAACCACCCACCAGATTTTGCAAGTAAGCAGAGACTACATAATCCATTGCACTTTTCTCCCCCTTCCCCCCACCAGTGTCTGGGTTTTGAAGAACTGTGTTCACTTTGCTCTTCTTGCAAAGGCTGACCCACTTGAAGCAGGATGAAAGTTCTACTTCAGCTTGTGAGGTTCACCCATGGTTCAGCTGGGGGTTAGAGAACAGAGGCCTGTCTGCTCTGAAAACCAGGAAAAGTTTCCAAGCTGTAACCTCTTTAGTCTGTGGCAGCAAAATTTTGCCCCTTTCCTCAATTAGTTTTGAGATCATCATGAAGAAATCTCAACATGGTAAATCCTTTTTCTCCCTAAATAAAACAGCTCTTAAATACATCTGTTTTAAAATACTGATGCCAGACTTCTGTGAGGATTCAAAAGGGTCCAAGTGTTTTGAATTATTATTTGTGACACAGCCACCTAATCGTCATCTTAGGCCTTCAAGAACACTCTTACCTCTAAAAGGAGTAGTCTGACCCTTACCTGATTGTTCAATAAGGACTTAGATAAGGAGAACCAGGGGTGACTTGCAGCATCAAGGCTACTTCAATATTATGAGTTGTGATCCCCAGAAGTAGGAATCTGATGGGAACTGCAACTTCATTACAATGTCCTTGTTTTATAAAGGCCCTCTCTGTTTTCTCTTAGAAAATATGCAGCCTACCAACACAAAGGACTGGGGGGAGAAAAAAAGCCTTTTTAAATGATAGCTTATACTCTAGTGTTTTAGTTTGAATGTATATTAGAGAATAAATTATAATAAGCTCTCATACCCCAAGGTGCCGAGTTTGGAAGGGAAAGCAGCTGAGATTTAGAATACACTGGAACAAAATTATCTTATGGATAATCATCCATCCCCCATGGCATTATCTCATTGTTGAGAGACAGTGGTTTTCCTTCTTAAACTATTTCTGTGGCAACCTGGATTCAATAGTTATATCTTTGTAATGGTTTTTTAAATAAGATCTCCTCCCCTACCTTTTGTGTGGGAGTAGTAAAATAAAGGCATTTGAGAAGACACTGATAGTATGCACATATGTCTTACAGCTGCTTTAAAAATTAAAGTATGTTAAGGAGAGGATTCCTCCACAGTACTGTAGTGTGACCCTACAGTCCCAGCAGACTTTTGCCTTAACATTTGAAATTTTCAACAGACTGATTATTTCCATACTGAGACATTTAACTGTTTGATCTTGCCTTAAAGCAAAGCTTTCTAATTAAAAGACACTATAAAGAACAAAAACATGAGAAACTTGAAAATTTGGAATCTAATCTTACAGAACTAAAAAAAGCCCAAATGAGTGTTTAAGAACAGTTTCTTTGCATACAGGTACACTGTACTTATTCTGTCTTTATCCTCCTTTCTGCCTTGCAAGAGGCTTTAAGAATCACAGATCAGATGGGGAATTTTTGGTGACTTCTCTCACAAACTATACCCCTGCAGATCCTAAAATTTGAAAAATTCAGATACTTTTCTACAAAGAGAAAAACGGGTGTGCATTGGCTAAGTTGTGTGTAAAATCATGCTAAACTGTTCTGAAAAAGGTGTAAGTTATCTGCATTTTATGACATAGTAAATTTCTCCCCTTTCCTGTCCTTCACCTCAGTGAAGAGTTTCACAAGGAAGCCAAAGCTTGATCTCTGTTTTAAAATAGTGGGAAGAATTTGCCTGCATTCTAAGCATTAATGTCAAGCAGTAGGCAGAATAAATAACATTTTAAGCATTTTGCATATTCAGTACTAATTGCATCTTCATTTATAAAAGATCATTATTTTGAAGCAATTCCAGTTAGCTGCAGTGCAAGTGATGCACAGATTACTAAGAGACGGAAGCATATTTGCTGTGAGAGGGAGTACAGGCATTCCTATAATCAGGAAATAGGGTTGATGCTCTCAGGCATCAGTGTGGTCTCTCACTAACATCAGATCTTATCTCCTGGTGCCTCGCACACAATCCCAGACTGCTTTTGGATATGGCACTAGATAGAAGGCATCACTTTTTTTGTACATTAATTATCTCAAAATTCAAGAAAGTTGAGTTCAACGGTCTGTTTTCTCACACATGTACTGCCCAGTCTATTGCAGGCAGCCCAGATCTACAAGCTTAGGGGCTACAAGAATGCAGTCATCATCCTCTGGCTTCAAAGAGACATGATACTCCCTGATAAAATGTTTTTTCTGAATGATTTTTCCCAGTGGATCCAGTGCTGCAAAACTGGGGAGGTGGGAGAGAGGGGGAAGTATTTTTCCTCATTTCATCAGCTGCATACCACTCTTGCTTTTCCCCCTTCCTCACTCCCACATTCTTATTCTGAAGACTATGAAAGTTTTTCTAGCTCTTCCTTTTTTACATCATTTCTTAAATATTCTGTCCCACAAAAGAAATGGAATTGTTTCTAACTGCTTCAAAATAAATTCTGAAATATTCATATAGTCTGTCACATTATTTTTTCTCTGCAAGCTAGAACAAGCCCTGGAAGTCTCCTTTGTCAAGTACATGATCCTGCCAACCCACTGAAAGTCTTACTTTAGTGAGAAGTCCTTGAAGAAGCTGTTCTACAGGTGTGCAAACATAGAGAATCAAATGACTCGTTGCTAACAAGCACCAAACTGCATTTCAAAGAAAGAGAGAAAATACTTCTTCCCTGCAACATGCTTACAGTTCAAGCTCTGTTACCTCAAATGCATTTTTGTACCCTTTTTCATATCTTCCTTACAATTCAGTCACACATATCATTTTACTTTAAGTGCTTTATCTATTTATGGTGTGGTGCTACCTCAAATATCTTGGATACATTTCACCACTGAGCCCTAATTTTGCACACCCCAAGTTAGAAATTTAAGCATCAGTTATAGTGTGTGTCCATTACAAAGCTCTCACTTGAGGCATGGAGACGGCTGACATCATCCATGGCAGAGTTCATCATGCCCTGCCTGGGTTAGCCAGATGCTCTTCCAATCACAGGAAACCATTCTTATCCTTTTGAAGATTCTTGTTACATGTGAGGAAGAACACCTGTGTAATCTTCAGTTGCTTACCTACTCACGAGAGAAGGCTGTACATTGTCTAATCCACAATACTGCATAAATGCTAATTGTGTCTTCCCTTAAACTAAAAACAGAACAGCACTCTGGAAGAAAACAAGGAGAACATGTTTGGTGGAGTGGAGAGCTTGTAAATGTCAGTTCCACCAACTTGATCCTGAACTTGCAGCGGAGAGAACAAGACTAATGAAATGCAGATTTTCTAGCATAAAGAGCAAGTGCTACATAATAAAGCTTGTTCTTGCATAAACTTTAAGAAAATGTATTAGTTTTCTAATTGGAACTGATTAAGCAATTCTGCTCATATGCAAAACAAAACCCACACTTCATCATACTCATTGTCAGCAGCATAACCCTGCAGAATTAACAGGAGGCCCGACTTTAGGCTCTTGCAAAACAACAGCAGCTACAGGAAAGCCCTATTCTGCAGTCAAGCAGGTTGGAGTCCACATAAGGTTCAGAAGGTGGAGGCACCAAGCAGCTTGTAGCACTGTATCCCTACACTGTCTTTTCAGAGATGGACATTTTCAAAACAAACCAAAAGAGAGATTTTTGATTTTTCACACTCAGAGACTTACAGGTTTCACCTGGAGCCCTTCCTGAAGCTCTGTAACAGCTTTCCATGGCCACTGAAGAATGGCTCACTAATCAAAGGGTGCTTTTTTGCTTAGACACATTCCCAGCTATGCAAAACCTCCCAGACCATGCCTGTGTAGTCTGCCCACAGAGAAGCTGTGTATTTGATCTCTCTGTACTGCAACATGTATAAAATATAAACATAATATCCAGATGTGACACTATTAAAATTCTAGAATAATTCCAAAGTACACATGCCCTTCAGGAAATTAATCAAGTGTGTAGCATATCTTCACTTTCACTGACTAACAGCTTGCAATAAAAAACTGGTATGGATTTCCTGGACTCAAATCCCATCTTCTTAATTTAAATAGTATTGGATTAAACCAAACTAAAGGAATACAGAAAGAACCTGTCAGTCACAGTATTAACTAGATTCATCTCTTCTCCCTGGTTTTTGCATACTGTAAACTGAAATTATCACTTGATACATCCACTTTATCAGGATCATTGATCTGTGTTTATCTTTTAATCTTTTTAAATTTTAACGGGCTGCATAAGAGTCTTCAAATGCTCAGTCAAATCCAAACTGCTCTTAACATCCCTTGCTTTTATAAGTATTTCTGCTAAAGATCACTATTGTTTCTTATCTTGTATTAGCACTTCTGATCCTGAGAACTGAGCTTTAAAGCTGCTGAACTCGGTGCATGAATGAGGAATTTTGTGCTTTCTTTCTTAGAACTAATACACAGTGCTTTCAAGGATAATTCAGGTTTTCAGTTGTACTTCAGGAAAAATATATTTCCAGGAAAAGAAATAAATCAGTAAATGGAATCTAGTACCTTTAACAAACCTTTTGCCTGTAACATGCAGGTTTGCACCACTGGCTTGAAGAAATTAAAGTGAAACTCAACAAAATATGTATTCACGAGACAAAGAAAAAGTTTAAAACCCCCCAGGATTTTATCCAGCATGTTGAAATCCACTTTAAACAATTTGCAGTTTAACTCTTACCACACTCTCAAACTTCATATTTTAATATCTATTAGGCAAAAATGCACCAATAATGCCTTGCTATTTCTTTTCTCACTAAATAATTGTTTCAGTTTTGCACTGTGAGCATGACTGCTCTCCTAGAGCTGCAAATGCAGAGGCACGATGGTCTCCAAATGAGCTTGTGGTCTCAAACAAGTGGTTTTCTATTTATGAATTTTTGTGCGGCAAAATTGCAAAGATCCTATATGCTATCCTTTTTAGAGTCAGTTTTGTTAGTACACACAATGTCAGCACTAGAAGAGCCCAGCCAAGTTGCCATAAATCGGACGTGTCCTATCTCATGGGGCTGTATCAGAACAAGTCTTGTTTCTGGCAAGGTATAAACTCATTTTTAGATTGTCTTTCCACACTCTTCACCATTTTATGAGCACAATTATATGTTGCATAGCAACCTGCCCAAGTTTGATTCTTACTGGCAAAATTCAGACCAAAGTGGAAGTGGTACCAGTCAAAGAACAAAGTTCTTTATGTTTGGGTTACAACAATCTCTTACACAAACATTCAAAGTTAGGGTGAAGAGCAGCAGGGGAAACAAGAAATAAACACCAAACCATAAAACCAAGACACCTGGCAGAGATTCTATTAATTTTTACAGATTTTCACAGAAAATACCTACAGATTCTTCCCCTCTCAAGATTCCTTTCATGTTTCATCTCTCCCAGTCAGAAAGATCAAGCAGCAGAGACCAATTTCATTCCCATGAAGCTCTTTGTAACAGGCCACATCTCTGCAGCTCCAGACACAGAACTTGTGCAGGAAGCCAATGCAAGTGCCAACTGAGAATTTGTGCCAGTACGTGTGACCCATCGTGAGGCTCTTTCAGGACAGTAAAGTTCACAAGATGCAGAGTACAGAGCAAACTATAGAGCAATATAATAAAATTGTAACAAATAATAAAATAAATAAAATAATAAAATTGTCCTTTTACCATCTGAGGTATCCACATAAATCTGTGTTGTCATACCAGCCTGATGAGATCATCTGCAGAGATAATATAACTATAAGCTGCAAGAGGGGTGACAGGGCTGGGATTTAGATCTCCCCCTTATTTCTTATGATGAGACCAGAGCATTTAGTAAAAACACTCCTTATACATGGTAGACTCACAATCTCCTTCCCACCAAACACTGTTACAATGGCCAAAAGGTTTGGGTTTTTTTTGTTTTTTAATTTGAAGAGAGTTACCAAATTTTTCACTGAGTCCACATACTTTATAGACCCAAGATGCTGATTTGACTCTCCCTACAAGGACAAATATGCTTTGCATGAATCTAGTTCTACTACTTTGTGTTAATTTGTTTTTATTTTTTTTTTTAATAAAGAGTAGAAGAGTGGTATGAAAAATCTACTTTTGCTTAGTAGTGCAGAGTAAGCGAGAACTAGTCTTGTATAATTAAGATTGAAAGTTCCTCACAGTCATTTTATAATCTATTTCTATAGATACAATATCCTTGGAGATTTAATGTTATATTTTTCTATAATACCCTTTACAATTTCTGATTTTGATCTAAGTACTTTTGATTTACTCTCAGTACTAATTATAGTATACCTGACTCTGTGACTGAAGCCAAATATTACAGTCCATGTGACTCTTGGTTGGAGTTTCACCTGAGAGACCCAAGAAAGGGGTGCAGAAACCAACGCAGAAGTAGCAGTGTATTTGCTATAATGTTTTTGCAACAAAGAATAATTTATGGCCAGACACTGGAATTAGTCTTGAGTACATGTAATACATATCTTAGATTCACTCTGAAACCACCTTTATCTCATACAAGGTCAGTTGTCGGTTAGGAGATAAAGCAGCATTTTTTATTATATTTATAATATATAAATAATGTATAATAACATATTATTACCAATGGCACTAATGACTATGAGCAACTTCAGAGCTGTGTTTGTGGAGAGCAGCTGGGTTCTGTGAGCCAGAGGAGTCCATTGGACCTGGCAGTTTGAATGGCTGTGGCGCATCATCTTGTTGCTATAAATTTTATTTTTGTAGAATTTAGAACAAGCTCTATTATTACTTGCAACAGTTCCATTCTTAGAATAGCAAATTGTAGCTTTATTTGTAGCTATTTGTATCATTTTGGTTACAAATCGAGTGTGATTTACTCTATTAATCCTTAATTAATAACATTTTCTTAGAAATTAACTGTGGTATTTTCATTTCAATGCTGTAAGAAAAGGTTTGAAATCTATTTCACGGCTTGCACAAGAATTGGGGGAGGAAAAAAAGAGGTGTGGTTCTCATTTTATCTGCTACAATTGTTACATCTGCTCAAAGTAAATTTAGGATAATGACATTTTAATTCAATGGCCCTATAGGGGTAAGAAAAACTCCGGAGCATTTCTATTTCAAGTTGATCTTAAAGAAGTCCATTTGCTTTGAAACAAAATCTGTTAATCTCAAGTCATCTAACCTTGAGAAGTTGTCAACTTTAGAACAAAATAACATACGTAATGGTTCTGAACCTTTAAATGACAGCCCATCTCTCCTCACCTCCTCAAAAAACAACTCACCAAACAAAACAAGAGCAACAAAAAGCCCCCATCCCTCCCCAAAACACAGGAGGAAGCCTAAGAATCTAGAATTTAGAATTATCTAGAATTTCTGGGATAAAACCATTGTACAGAAACATATGCACAATTTCTTACAGGTCTCTTCATCCTTGTGTAGATTAGACTATTCACTGAATTTAAGCCTAGTTCACATCATTTGTGTTCCATGGAACTGACTGCTTCGACGGAAGGCTTTTAAGAAAAAAAAATAAAACTAAATTCGTCTGGATCTTAGTGTAAATGGCTTGATGATGTTCTAACAAGCACATTTACCTTTCACAGAGATGAGTGAGTGGAGTTAGCACCGTAGAATAGAATGTATAACACAAAAAAATAAAGGGAAATCAAGATGGAGACTAATTTTAAGGCTAATTAAATTAACAAAGACTGAAAAATGTATGGAGGAAAAAATTGGAATGATGTTTTACAGTGAACCATTACAGATTTAATAAATTTAGACCTGTACACATGACATGAAACCCTGAGTCTGTCAAAGCAAAACTTGAAATTGCATCCAAAGGACAGGAATTATATAAATTATGACACTGAATTTCCCTGCAGCATTTACCTAGAATGCCCATACTACTATGTAAAGTCAATATCCTAATAGTTTTAATTTTCACCACTGCATGAGGGCTAACTGCTTTTCCAAGGGAGATATTTCTTTAGGAGTGGACAGGAGAAGGCAGACCTTCCATTAGAAGCCACTAAGAGTTCTGACTGAGCAAAGCTTATTCCTCTCAGAAGGCAACAAGCACAGTCAAATATCTCAGTAAAGAGTTTGTTTACAAGTGTTTCTCAGACAAATATATGCTAAGAACATAAGCATCAAGATGAAGAGGTCTGGGGATAAGCACTTGAAAATTATTTAATTTCTACCATGTAGTGGAACTTTGATGATGCAAAACACTCCAAAGTTTAATAACATGACATAAAGCAGTGCTTTCTGTCTGGTGCTTAACACTCAATTGTAATTAAAGTGACTATACTGCTTCTTGTAGCTGGAATGATTTGAAAACAATTTCTGATTCATTGACCTTTGTGTTTAACCCCAGATATTGAATTTGGATGGTGCAACGCTTCATGTAAACATATTTCTCTTTTCCTTGATGATGACCTGTCCTTCTCTTTTCCAAAAATATGGAAAACTTAAGATAATCATGTTGTCGTCTTATTGCAGGAGTTCCAGACTGTTGCCTCCTGTAACAAAAGTTTCATATCTCCTTGGTGTTTCTCATGGACATCTCCTCAGAGCACTGACCCTTTCATTTTCACCCAGCAGCCAACTGACTCCAGCTCCCCTCTCAGCCAGCCACCCCACTCTTTTATAGCACTCTTCCTCTCACTGGTTACAGCTGTGGCCTGTTAAAGTCAGGCCCATTCCTAATCTTTGATAATTGGCCCAGCTGCAACTCCTTACGGGTAAGATTACTTTCTACACTATCTTTATTTTATTATATTCCATCCCCCTACATAATCATAATAAAAATACTTTAATTTGAATTTGCTAAGTGCTCAAAATTGGTGCAGTATAAGATTATGCTGAAACTGATCCCCACTTTGAAAGGAACACATGGCACTGGGAAAAACACATTTCTGAGCACCCAAAGGTGACCTGAGGCTTTAAGAACAAGCAGAAATCAAAATCTGTTTTATGCAGGGATATATGGAAGGGAAACAAGAATGGCTGGTGAGATGGAGTGTTCTCCTTCACTTTCTGCTGTGCAGGCATTTTCATTTCTGTAACAGGATGCTTTGCTGACAATCTCCAATATTTTATTTCACAATGAGTTGATGATTCTTCCCTTAACTAAAATTCAATTATTGCAAAACCAGGACAGAGCCCTAGCATCCCTAGACAACTCTTAGGTTTTTTGTCCCAGTGAAGGGACAGTGGCTCTTATTAGAGTATGAACACTTGCAGCTTGGCTTTGGAAAGGGGCTAGTGAACATTCAGCACTTGCCAGGGTTGCAGCATGGTGGTCACCACAATTCCATTGCCCAAGGCTGACATTGGGAGTTGTTCTTGTTAGTGAAACATGGAGGGAGGAGATGAAATAAGCTCAGTGCCTGTTTTGAACAGGCAGAATGCAAAAGTTAGGGACCATCTGTGGGAGATGCACCTTTGAATAACAAAGCTTTGATTTTCAAACTGTAGGAATGGATTTTGTTTCAACACACAGTTGTATGGATGTTGATTCCCTGTCTTAGGATCCCACTGGTCACAGTGGGGAGTTTCACCAGGGTTATTTTTGTCAAAATCAAATCCATGTTATATATTTGAATAAAACCCTATTAAGTAGCTATTTAGGAGTAGATATTTCCAGCTAAAACTGAGAGGACACTCCACATTCATGGGAAGTGTGAAAGGATCCTGGTAAGACTAAAGATAAACTTCTCTGTGTGCAGCAGAAGAGTTCATGCCTGCTCTCCTGTGGCAGTCACACTTGGTCTGTCAAACCTCCTCTCTTCCCTTCAAGGCAACACTTGTCCTGGATACTCTTTAATATTTTAATCAGGTAACAGACAACATAGAAATAATCTGGCACTACCGACAGTCTGGCAGACAAGATTACAGGTGGCAATTTAGCCCCAACAAATCACAAACAGCAGGTGCATTCTGCTGCTTTTTCTGACTAGGAACACAGATCTCTCAGCTTCCTACTCTGTCAAAGCATCAGTTTGAAGATGTCTCCAGAAATTTAATTCTCTATATTGTGAAGGAGATCAAGGACACACATTTAAATCATTATCAGAGAGGGATCTATAGATGGAGAGTAGATTAAAACACATACTGCACAACTGACCTCTATGTTTCAGTAAATCTTATTCCTTATTAAGTAAAACAGAGCTCAAGATGAGTTCTTTGGCCAAAGCAAAGGGGAGCAATTTCACTGCATCAGACACTAATACTCTACAGGAGTGAAAGGATAACTTGGGGTGGCCCACAAGACCCAAACACCATGGCCAAGTTGGTTTGAGACCATGACTGTCCTCTTTGAGGTGCTCTGGCTGCATCACTGCACTCATCTGTCAGAGCACTGTGATTCAGCTGCATCTGCCACCAGGCACAGCAGCACTACAGGGTCTGCATTCTTGTTTTCTAAATGAGGCATTGTGGTCAATCTGAAATTCGATATTGTTGTGAAAATATGCATTTCTGATGATAATGTCAATTGCCTATCTGAAAAGAAGAAAACATACAAATGTGAAATTCAGTATTTGCCCTAGGCAAATATGGAAATCCTGACTAGGAAGTAATATAAAAAGGGAGGAAGAAATGAACTTTTCCATAAATTCTTTTCTGGTAAACTCCATATTTTTAAGCAAAGGTACAAAGAGGTGCACAATATCTTAAGATGTGTAGCAATTTAGTGTCATATAATTGTCACAACACTGGAAAACCCTACTACCCTAAAAATGCTACTACCCCTGGAGCACTGTCATCAGCAACCAATATTGAAAATAGTCATGCTGCAGTAAAATGCTGTTTAATAAGCCCCTTAATCAGGACAAGTAATGTGAACAAACACTGCAAAGTGCATCCAAATTTGTGGGTCATCAAAGAGTTTTTGTGATCAATAAAATAATAAAAGGATTTAGCAAGTTGCCAACATGCCTTAGGCATATCCTACCACACAGAATTCACCATGTGTCAGGCAGCACCATTCCCTAGCAACATCAAGTGTTATTATTAGCATCCTGAGACCCAAGGTTATTAGTGAGCTCTGAACTCTCAATACTCAGAAGATAAAAACCTCTAATACTTTTATTGCCCTCATTCACCAGTTGGTGTTTTAATCTTTAAATATGTTGTCTCATTAAAAATCATTACATTAATTCTGTGCGTGATTAGAATCCACAAAGCCTGTTGCATACTGCCTTTAAAACAAGGAAAGGTCAGCTTCCTGTAGTCTCAGAGTGCTTTTGGGCTTATGTTAAAACCTTTTTTAAGGAAAGAGTAAAAAGGAAGTGCGGTACATATGAGTGTTTCCCCCTAAGGTAGAAACAAAGCCTGAGAAAACAAAGGTCCAAGCTATTGAAGTGGGTTGCATGCTGAAACTGGCTTTGTACAGTTGCAGATGGAAGGCGGGCAGACTGTCTAAGTTTTAGTTTAGCCACCAGGCTCTGAGCTCCCAGCTCAGCAAAGCATTTTTACCCCATTTCTCCCAACGCAGCAGTGTCTCAGCCTTATTCTCAGAAATGCTTCGTGCTTGGCTGGTATTTGCTATGTTGGACCTACACGCCCGCTAGGGAGGTTTTAAAAGTTCATTAATTTTATTAAAAAAAAAATACAGTAACAGCACTGCTGTAGAGTAAAATCCTCCAGTTGCTGGAAAAGCAATTGGGAACTGCACCCATCTGCTCCACAAGCACACAGGGCGAGGGGACACCTGGTGCTCTGCCTTTTGCTGCATCAGATACAAAGGGGATGCACTGACAATGGATACTGGCTCCTTCAGCCTTCAAAAGGAAGCATCACAGCTTCCTCCCAAAACCCTAAACAGAATCATGAAGCAAATAAGAGTGCCTCAAGTCCCAGGTCAGGCAGGCAGAGGAGGTAACCTTGACTCAACCCATCTCAGAACTTTTTGTTTCGTGAGACCAGTAAGCACACAATGAGTCTCAGCCCAGCTGCCCCACCACCTGTGCATGGTCCTGCTCCAGTGACAAGCAATGTCTGTCAGACTGATACATGGCCAGGCTCAGACATCCACACCAACATCCCCTTGCTGGCATGGACCAAATAGCTGGAATTCTACATCACAGTTTTGCCAGATCCCTGCCAATACAATCTCACCAAGCAGTGTGGATGATATTTATTTGCATTTAGAGACATTCTGAATCTTATCAGCCCAAACCACAACATTTCTCAGTACCAAGTCTTCCTCTCCACTCCTGATGTTTAACATTTTCATTTTGTCTTCTTGGGGTAGCAAAAGTACTCAGAGTGAGATTTCTTTGGTTTTGCAGTTTTTATTTCAGAGGCTCAAATTCACAGAGTTCACAGTATGTGGTTCACTCTCAATCTCTCAACACAAACTACAAGGTTATAAATTTCCCTGCAAATGGAGAAAATTGTCCCCTGGGACTAAGGGAGCCCCAAGAACCAGGGCAACAAGTTGGTCTCAGTGCAATTCAGACTATTCCTGTGTTTGCAAATCATCTGAAAAAGCAAGTTCTGGCTCACCCTCAATACCAGTCTCATCCTCGTGTCCCTTGCTCTCTGTCATTGAGCCTTCAGCAGAAATCTGCTGGGGATGTTTCTAAATTAGCTCGCCAGTCAACCTCCTGTTCAGCATGCAGCAGCAACTTTCCAATTAGCAGCTATTCTTCCACTGTAGTCTATACTCTAAGAGTCATTATTCTAAATTCACTCATAAATTGAACAGCCCTCTTTGCATCTCTAATCAGGCCAGGTACCAACATGTTCTAAGCCCCCCATCTGATTACATTACTGTGCATTAATTTTCTTCTTTATTGCTGTTATTATTCCAGCTTCACAGTGCTGGATTGATGTTGACTATTGACAGAAACAACTTCAGCTGTGCAACTCAACCCCTACATATCTAGTCTACAGTATCAGTAAAATAGGCACCTTTATATTCACATTTATTTGCAATGCTTAGTCACGTTCACAAAAGTATTATGTCCCACTATGTAAGAACATCTGCAGAGAGGATTGTACAAACATTTACAGCTGAATTCCAGTTCTTAATAATCTTTTCTTTTGTATTTTTCTAGTTGGAACATAACACATTTCTATCTGAGGCTACATTTAAGAAATAGGAGCACCAGATATCTAAGACAAGAGCTGAAGACAAAAGAAGAAAAATCTTCTTCTCGCAGGAGAATATTAAAATGACAAAATCCCTAGAAAGTCCAAAAATATTCCAGCATAAAATATGTTTTGAAATTGGAAAAGAGACAGGCACCCAGTGGAGTAAATCTCTTGACTACACGATGAAAACATGTAATTTCTGAAATTTAAAGAAACCCTACACCAGAATGTAAGAAATATTCATATCCACGATTCACAGACTCTAGATCTGCAGCCAACCTGTTTTTCCTAGTCCACTTTTTTCTCTTTTGTTTTGAGACAATTTGCACATCCACTTCATGAACAGTTTGTGACTCTCCTCCCTTCTCGTGTTTGTGCACCAGGGCCCGGGTGAGCAGAGGCACATGGATATAACCAGAACCAGCACCTCCATGGGCTTTGGACACATCTTTCCCTCATGGCCTCTCCATATTACCCTTCCCATGCAAACAGCAAGGGTGCAGAAAAATCCAAACACAGTGATGGCAGGCAGCATGAGCTGCACAGCTCCCCCAGGGATTCTCCCAGTTAACACCACTCTGTGGCTTCACCTCACCTCGCCAAGCATTTTTCTCTCCCTCATACTCTGTTCAAGATCTGAGCTTTGAATCTAAGCCTAGTGGTCAGCAAAGCCTGTCACTGCACAAAGTCACCTCATGAAACAGAAGGTGGGTCCTTGCTACGGTCCTTGCCCAGCTGCCCCCTGGGCTGCAGTGCCTGGCCACCTGCAGATGATTTTAGCAAGCAGGAAACCACTCTTTGTCTATGTACCGTTCTCAAAAGCATCAAAAACCCTTTATTAAAGTATAATTTTTCTTTCTGAAAGCTAATTAACACTGATAGCAGACACTGTAACACTCCAAGGTTTCCTCTGGCTGACAATTTTAAATAGTTTCCTTCAATCTTCACGGACTGCAAATTGAACACTTGCTTACACTGCCAGTGAAATACCATTATTTAATCACATTGAAATGCCTCTTCTGGTTGTCATACTAAAATTTCAAGCTCTTGTACTCTGAACCATGTAATCTGTTATAGCCTTTATCTTCACACTAGCTATGTCAGGAGCAATCTGTGGATATCCTAATCTTTTCCTTTTTAACACCATAATCTCCTGATCATTAATCAAAAGAGAAAAAAAGAAAGACTTGCAAAGCTGTTCTGTGTTTCCTGTTCCATGTTAGCAGTTGCTAAGTCACTTGGCAAAACTAATAAGCAGCCAAGCTTTTCTGTTTTATTTGAAGTTTTCTTTTAATTGTGCTCCCTCTGTTAATCTTCCTCTGTTGCTTCATCATGCATCACAAGCTTCTTCACTTCCTAGATTAGATCCAGTTCTTTATTACTCCTTGGCATAGCTTGTAACACCTTACCTCAGTGCCCCATTTGTCACTGGCTTTATTGCCTTTATTTGTGATGCTTTATTGAACTAGACCAATGTAATGTGAATGAAAATGATTCACTTTCCAGCACTTCCCAAGACTCATGTTTTGCTTTTGGAAATGAGAGAAGTTTAGAAGAAGTCTCATTATACCAGATGGGACACTTACACAGATCAACCTTTTCTAACTAACATTAAAGGAAGGCCTGTTCAGACAATGAAGCTACACTATGTGAGATTCAGAGGTCTCTTCCAATATACAGTTTTCTTTACTTTTATTCCAAACCTACTCCTTTTTTGGCTCATTCTCATGTCTTAACACTAAATTTTTCTTTTGCTGCATGCATGAAGTCTTAATAGGAGTGTGTGCCCACATAGTGTTGAAGGGCTACATTCACAGCACAGCAATTCGTGTTCAAATTTTCCCTGCCTGCAACCTGTTCTCTCCTGTTCCACAGAAATGCTTGAAATATCTGCCAGAGATTACTCAGTGGCTTGCTTTCTCTTTCTTGATGCACTTTCACTTTGCACAGAGTACACATCAGCAGCATCTAGTTTCTTCCAGTGGAGTGTCCTCCTCTCCACCTTGCACACCACATCCTCACCCTCTGGTTTGCTCTTTATCCTCTCCCAGGGGAATGCTCAACTACTTCAATGTAGTATATAATAGATTGTAGGGGAAGAGATAGTGGTGTTAACTTTTCTTTGTTTTCAATGAGTTACTTTAACTGTTTCATTTGAATGGTGCGTTCACACACACTGCGATCTCTGTTTAAAGGGAAAAAAATAAGTCAAGAACAAAACATTCCTTCCTCCCGTGTCTTCCTTCTAGGTTTACAGAGGAAACCAAAACCATTTTTTTCCACAGCCCCAGCAGACTGCAGGCAGATAATTTCTCTTGCATGGTTCTAAGCCAGTGAAACAACACTCATAACTGGTTTTAAAACTCATTAACCTCAATAACACATGGGTTATTTGCCATGTAAAAATTAGCTATAAAGCATAACCTCTGCATGCAAACAGGAAAATGTGCCACTAATGCAAAGAGGCATTTTTCCATCTATCAGAACATGCCACATAGGAATAGCAATTTTTTCTATCTAGATACTTCCTCAGGGTCTCTTTTGGGGAGAGAGAGGAGTGTTGTGTGTTTCTGTCCTGCTTACGGGGTCAAGTACAAACACCAGCTCATGTGGGGAATGAGGGAGATTCTGCAAGCTTGTGGCTGCCACTGCATCATGAGATTCACAGCTCTCAGCAGCTCAAGAGGAGTTCACAAGAAGGCAGGAGTGACACCTCTCTGCCTCTGCAGATCCCGCCCAACACTGACTCCACATCCTTCAGAAGAAGGGCTGTTCTGCACACAGGGTGAGACAACCAATTCCTTTGCAGCCTTTGGACACTACTGCCAAAGCTGACAATAGGGATCATGGTAAAAAATAAAGCTGTAGCCCAAAAGCTTCATAGAAATATCTGAAACAAGCATTAAACACCCCCCCCCCTTTTTTTTTTTTTTTAAGATTAATTTCTTCAGTACAAACAACCAGATGAAGAATTCAAAGGAATGTGTGAGAACATAAGTGGGAAGCAAATGAGTGAGCAGGGTGGTATTACCATGCCCCAAAGTGAGTGTTATCTCTGCACTATGAAAGAAGTTAAAAATGATACCTGTCAACTATGGAACATTTGCTGTTTGAAGAAATAAGAGATTAAATAGCTTCATGAAATGCCAGAAGAGATGAGTAATTATTCAGTGAGGCACCTAGACCAGATGAATTACAGCTTGGGAAGAGAAATCTTGATAAAGATGTTTCTGTAAGGTGGCAGCGCTCAAGGAAAGCCTTTATGTTCTAGTAACCAACAGAATAATAATAACAATGATATAAATAAGAAAACCCATCACAATAAGAACAAAACAATAAAGCAAGCAAACTCCCCCCAAACCATACATGACAGGAAGCATTACTTCATGAAGAAGGATCCAAGAGCTCTTTATCAGTGTCTGTCTTTCTGCTCTATGCCACAACATCAAGCTCGTATATTTTAGGGTAATTTTGAGGTAGTATTTTTTAGTAGAATATTGAATATTAATCTTGCTCTTAAAATAGTGTACCAAAATATATAAATAACTGTGCAGAGTCTGTTACAAAAAGCTTAAATACAGAAACCATGAAAGAAAGAACCTTGGGTGTCATCAAGGAGATCTGAAGAATACAGTTCCCTTGAAATTTTCGAAGAAAAGTATTTTTATTCCTCACTACCTCCATCATCTCCTTTCCATAAGGTATAAAATGGTGCTAAAAAAAGTGATTATTTTTTTTTCTGTTAGGGAAAATCTGTTGTTCATAAAAATCTTTCTCTCTGGAGGTATAAAGAGTATTTGGAGAAAATTACACTAATCTCAATTGCACTGAGTGACAATTGCAGTCAGAGAAGCCTTGTGTCACCAATTATTTTATCAAAGAAAATATCATACACTTCAAGAATAGAAGCTCATCAGATTCCTGTACTCAAAATTAAGCATGCAGTTTCCACAAGCTTTTTAGTCTTATACAAGCAATATCAAAATATACCATGACAATTTCTTTAAGAATAACCCCAACAGCCTTTTGCTTCTAATGAAAATAAATACTAAATTCAAGTAGCACCCCAATTTACTATCAATGTAACTTCTCAGCTGTACTATTTCACAGAGCATGAATATCTTAAAGGTAGCGCAGTTTTAATACCTTTGCTTGCAGAGATAGAAAATTTGCTTTGGCTCACCCAAAAATCCTTCCCTATGCTCAGTCTGCAGACAGAATTCATCTTTTCAGTTCTCCAAGTCTAGTTGCAATTGACTAACACACAGCACATTTCACTGTGATGAATTGCTGAATTTCACTTCAGAATTGCTTGGATCTGATCCCACATGGATGTCATGCCCTACCCTAGCAGGATAGTTTAAAACCCTTTAAACTCTCCAGTTTGAAACTCTCCCTCCTGGGTGAGCACTGGCAGGCCCAGGTCCTGGGATCCCATCCTGCAGCCATATTCCTGTGATGGGCTCCTCCTGTGCTTTCAGGATCTGAGGTGGTCACCACCACCAGCCCATGGGAACCACCAAACCCAACCCAGAAGGTCTTCACATACCTCAAAAACATACAAGCTCCTCCAGCACTGCTGTTCCTGGAATGAGGAAGGACTTTCAGCAGGGAAGCAAAGCAGGAAATATTGTCTGCAGGAGCAAGGGAGGAGCAGCACCAGCCCCCAAGCAGCTAAAGAGGACAGCACCCAGCTGATACTCTCCACCACCTGCTGACTGGGCATTTATTGCCTTGCTCTCTTCCCCAGTCTGCTGTAATTTACTCAGCCCAGCACTGCTCTGCCCATCCATCCACTCCTCTTCTTCTTCAGGAGAAAATCCTTAAAGTCTTACCCTAACAACTGGAGGAAAAAAAATCCCTCTGAAAGCCCAGTGAAATCTTCCTTTTTAAATGAAAAGAAAAAGTAATTTATTATCAGAAGAGCAAGCCAACCCCTCCTTCAGTCACACTGATTCCTTTATCTACATGTTATGCATGATTTTCAATCCTTCCCACTCCAAGTTTTCATTCTTTGGAAGGAAAAGAATTTGTAGTTACTCTGTATTTGCAAAATTTTTAGTACACGTGGGTTTGGTTCCTATTTGGTCCTTAATTCCATCATTACAGTAGTAAAAGTTGAACATTAAGAAATAATGCAAAAATAACTATTAGACAGAAGACTAATTATCAGGAAACAAACCCAAAAATATAGCTGTTTTAAGGTCTGTGTTGTTTCAAAATCTTTCTTCCCTAGCAGTCAAACTGTGAAAATTAGACTTTGCAGCTCAGTTTTAGGTGTGAGCATTGCCAATTGTGCTGAGAGCAGTCTGGCAGATGACTTAAGATGCAACACACCTGTATTTGCAAGAACAAGTTAAGCAAGCCTAGTTTTCTTCCTTTGGTCTGAGAAAATTTTTACTTAGAGATCTGTAAAGAAATTCAACTATTACAGTTAAACATTTTCCATTTTTTCTTCTCTAGTTAAAAGTCTTGCCATTGGTCCACAAAAAGGTTTTTGCAGAAAATTTTTGACCTCCTTAGACACTGTTATAACTCTCTTAGGGAGAAAAATCATTAATAGCTAAAACCACAAAAGAACAGACTGTAACCTCTTTTCCAAGCAGTTCTCTTTGTATAATTTAAAAAAAATAACATTATTTTTCTAACATTTACCCCCTCACATATTTATAGCAATATTTTTCTTTTCATTTGTTTTTTTTTTTTTTTTTTGAGGATTTTCTTATTAAAAAAATATTTTCTATTTGTTCGCTCTTTCGAAATCATTCTTATGGGAATGCACCATATTTTGAAGTTCTTATTCCAAGACAGTTCACAAAGTAGGTCTCCTTGTAGTTTTTGCCCTGTTTTGGCAGCTTTTTCTGCCTTTCTATGCTAATGCAGGTAGGTGGATTTTTGCCTTCAGCCAGTTCTGCCTTGTGACAGCATGAGGTGGGTTCACAGCTCTGTCAGTAAATTTGACATTGAAAAAGGGACAAGGTCAAAAAATTTTCCACCAGTCACACTAATATTTTCATTAGATTAAAGAAAATTCTTACTTATGGGCATTATTAGGACAAGTTTAGGAAGAAATCAAAGACCTTCAAAGCTATTCTACTGTGCTGTGAGAAGTATCTTCAGGCACAACCAACTTTGGAGAAGAGTATAGACAGTTTAATTGCTAGTTATAGGATCTAAATGTGTTCGGTGCTCTCCAACAGGCACTTTCAGCTGAGCAGTCCAACAGGGATTTGCCTGAGCTAGCCAGTCAGGATGCTGTTAATATGAAGCTGTGAGTAACACACTGAGCAGCTCCAGATAGCTCCAGGCTGTGCCCTGCCTGAGGTGCTGTGCTCCACACCTTCCTTTCCTCAGCCAAGAGTATTTACAAGAATTAACAATGACTAAAAACATCATACAGGACTTCCCACTGAAGCAATGGCTGATTGACTCAGCCAGCAGAAGCTGTTTGTCTTTGTTATCCTGTGCAGCTGCCTGGCCACATTGCAGCGCCGAAGTGTTGATGCTGTGTAGGCAGGTGCTAACAAACAGGAATCTACTGCAATTTCCTTTGAGTAAACTGAAAATTATTAAATGAGTACAATAAGAATGAGAGATGCAAGTGTCACTGGAACAGCTATATTTGGCAATAAATCTACCCTTGACTACCTGTTATTTGCTAGTTCTCACTGGCTTAAGACAGTGAACTGTCTCTACTTTGTGTTTCCAGAAAATTTCTGCCCTGGTGAGGCTTCTCAATGGTACAGATTATATCAGGGCATCTTTTTAATCAGTTGTAATTCTGGTATCAAGTACAGTTTAGAAATCTATCAGACCCAAGAAGTCTGTCTTCTAATCAGAAGTTCTGATGAAGGAGTCTGGCTTATTTAGTCCTGTGATTATTTTTGTGTAAGGAAAATGTCTTTGCAGTCAAAAAACTCCTGCAAGCACAAATACAGCCTAGGTGTGAGCACATACTCCAAAGCCATGCTTGAATTACAGGAACTGCACCGAGTCTGTGCTGCTTCTGTTGCCAGAATCTCTAGAGAAATATCTTGCTGTTACTGGTATTGCTCTAAACCACTTTGAGAGTGCTTTGTTAAGAAGACAAAAGTTCAAATCTGCCTCTGGGAGTCTGTGGCCAAAGCCATCTCCATTTTCATGTTTTTCAACACTCCATGAGGTAGAATTTAATCCATTATTTAAAATTCCTTTTAAAATAAGGTTTGTTTGGTTGTTTTGGCTTTTTTTTTTCTGATGATTTTCTGAAGGGTAAAATGTCCCCTAGAAGAAATATAATCAGTGTTTTCTTTGTGGTACTAATCTGGTCCTTTTTAGTCATTTTATTTCCTTTTCTTATAAATTAAATTTATTTGCAGAGACAGAACTCTTCAAAGATATTCCCAGAAGATCTCTGGTTAGATTATACCACTACTTCAAATGATAATGAATCTGTTTCTGAAAAACAAATGTTTGTCTCTTCCAAATTGTGCCTTGAGTTCCCCTGAGCTTTACAATTCAGTGAGCATTAATGTTACATAGCACAAATAATGGGACTTTTTCTGAGAAGACAGGATACAGCTGCTGATGCTTAATTAAAACTTATCAGATTTGTTGTGTTGCTTTGATCTGTTGCTTTTTTTGTTTCTCCACCTTTTGAGCAAAGGTTCTGTCAAAGCCTAAATGTATGCTGCTTGTTCATCTCAGTGAATGTCATGCATAGGACCTGTCTCTGAAACTTTTGAAAGAAAAGGACAATTCCTTTCAAGGTGCAAATATTGACAGGTTTAACTGTGTTTACATTGTATTTTTAGATCCATGTTAACAATATACACAGCTTATATATTCAGATGCTTTCAAGCGGGTGACAGTGACATACTTTGTACACACAAGTAAATATGTCTGGAAGAGTTCAAAAAACATGTGGAGATGGCATTTGAAGGTTGGGTTGTGAACTCAGTTGTGATTGAACTTGATAATCTTAGAGGTCTTTCCCAACCTCAATGATTCCATATGTGCCAAAAGCCCTAGAACAGGTACACATACCTCATTTTGATGACCATCATTTATGCAGGAAGCCTATACCACACCATATACAATATGCAGCACCCTACAGAGTGGTGATACAGGCATTGGGCAAGACAAGAATTAGTCAGAGGCAGCATAAGATGCTGCTGGAATGGGTCAGAGTCGATACTGCTGCATGACCTATAGCAACAAGAACACCTTTGTTTTCATAGCTGCACAGGAAGTGGCACAGGACAAAGACATTTTTTGGCATAATTTGAGGAAAAGAGGCTACGCTGAACCAAACCAAATCAGAAGAAAAGCAGAAAAACCTGCAGTTCTCCCCCTCTCCTTTCTGTCTTTTGCAGATTTTATGTGCATTTGAGCATGGGGTAGAATATCTCAGCTCTCAGCTAGCAAAGTCCAGGGGCAGGGTGACATGTATGACATGTAGGGGCAGTTAGAACAAGCTTCATACTGTCTTTGTACCTAATGGAAACTACTATATAACCATTTATCTTTCAAGATTTATATGGATTATTGCCACTTAATAGATTAAGTAACAAATAGATTACTTTTCCCCCGTCAGATTAAAAATATTTAGGGTGACACCCTAAGAAGAGGAGTGAAGAGTAATAGAGAAAGCTTAATCATAATATAGTGTCAGTGATGTGTACTGCTTAAACCTCTTAGGATAAAAACCAAAAAGTCCACTTTTGGTGTTTCATCCACAATCATGCCAGTGAATGTAGGGATCATCCAGGTACTGAATGAGTACCGCTGGTACTTATTTACCAGTGAATAACAAGACTTCTGGTGTTAGGGTCCAAGCTTACTATTATGGATTCTTAAAAGGAGCCTTTTCGTTCTCCTGAAAGAAAAATATTATGTACAAAACCAGAATTTGTGCTGCTTTTGCTGCCATCCAGAAAGCAATGCCATGGCATGCTGCAGGGAGAGCACGACCACGCTGCCTTTGCCACCTGGGAAGCCAATTTGGCTGCTGCTGTGCAAAGAGATGGTTGGTCATGGAGGTGATGACTATTGCTAGAGGAGCACATGGGACAAACACCAATGGCTTTCCAGGATTCAGCTGCCCCTGAGCTGCTGACAGCCATCTCCTCCCAGGGATGGCAAGATTCAGCATTACCTGTAGTACTGGCAAACCTTGAAACAACAGCTATGAAATCAGGACAGAAATTAATTGCACCCTTTGCTCCATCTAAGCAGCTACAAGCTTCTAGAAGTTGGAAGGTCATTAGCAATAAATAATGCAGAGGATGGAATTTTTAAAGAGGATATAATGTGCCTGAGAGCTGCTACCATGCTCATTACTGATTTCTGCCAAAACTGTGTGTGTCTTCATAGATAAAAGTAGTCAAACACCAGATCTTAAGATCTTGATTTGAGCTGGCATCATTTTATGTGGTATTTTCAGTCTGAAAACAGCACAGATATGTTACAAATTGATGCTTGTGACTGGCAGGTTTCAACAGGAGCAGAGGAACTCATCTACTGATCTCTCCATTTGGATTTATCTCAAACCTGCTATGGAGTCTGACTCTATTATTCTGTGTTACTTGCCATACAACAGAGACTTGATTTAATCCCTATTTCAGATAAACCTCAGAAAGGTTTGAGAAATATAAATTTACCATGCTTTTCTCTAAGAAGGACATTGTCCTCTACACTCCTCATTCCTCTCTGCCCCAACATCCTGCTCAGAAATCAACTCTTTTCACTTAAAAAGGACAGTCTCTACTACTGTGTAATATATTCCACAGAAAAAAAGCTATTTGATTTATATTGAACCATTTAAATTAAAAATTGTAAACATTGTGTTAAAGGACTTGTCCTCATTCTGAGACATTTTAACTCCTTGTTTTAAACTCTCTGTTTCTCTGCCACATAATTGTCAGCAGACTTCTAACCCACTCTTTTGAAATGAAAGGTTTTATTTTTAAGATTATGGCACAAACTTGACAAAGTGGAAGGTGGCTGTGCAATGAGGACAGCTGAACTAATGGATTATGAAAGGCATTAACATATATGTAGGAAGATTAATCATTCTGTAGGTCAAGACTAGAGTTAGGATGCTAATTTGCTGGCATGGTAAGCATCTTAATAAATGAAATAATTAAAAATCTTTTCTAGCCAGAGAAATAGATGTACACCTGCAAAGAGTGTATATGAAAATATAATAGTCTGGGCTTTTGACTGGGGAAGTTTTGAGAGTTCAAGCAGCATCTAATATTTATCTAGCAGCCTGAGCTGCTTTGTCATTTTTCAAAGTTACAGATAAAAAAAATAAAGGCCTTTGGACACCCAGAGTTTTTTGAAACACAGTATGGAGAGACCTTGAGAATGCATAGGCAAAAAATAGATTCAAGGAGTTGCATTAATCAGGAAAAATCTGTCTTCCTGCTGAATGAGGCAGACATGCTATCTAGCAAACTGTTTAGAAGTATTGCTTAGGGACTGCTTGTGCTATATGAAAGCTGTTCAGCTTCCTCTTTCTGCCAAAACAACTTCATTTTGATATTTTCACAGCCATGGTACTTGTTGTTTCAATTTGTTCCTTATTCCAAACCTCCTTCAGAACAAGGTGGTTACCTTTCAGACACCTGAAGAGACACCTTCACATTTTGAGTTTCACTTTGCTTACAGTGAACTGGGAAAAAAACATATCAAAACAAGTGAGCACAAGTGTTTTGGGGGTTGTATTTAAAAGAACAGGAAGACATAAGCTCCTTTATGAGACAGCTCAACGTTTTGCATTGAAATTCAGTTGCGTGTAACGAAGCTAAAAACACATGCCAGGCCCCTCAGGAAGTCTCAAGGTGGTGTGTGTTGCTTGTGTAGGGATGGAAATGTGTGGGCAGATGTTGGCATTCCCCACTCAGTTTTTCAGGTTTCTGATTGAAATCAGACGACCAGAAAAACAAGATGCAAATCACTCTGAGAGATTAAAGATAAGCTTCTAGAAGGCTGGTGGGCCAAGTGCACAATCACAGAGGCTTCAAACTGTGGTCAAAGAAACAAATCTGCTGCTGGTTTATTTGACTGCATACAGTGAAATGAAACCTTGGACTTTCTGTTCAAAGAAATAAGCTTTTATCTAAGACAACTCTGCATTGCTTCCCAGAAAGAACTAAAGCAATGTTTGCTTCATTATTCCTGGTTCATGGTGGGAAGGGCAGTATTATTCAAGTCTTTACTAACTGTATTCCTTTCTTAATCCTCTTTAGGAAGCTCTTAATCAGATAGTCACTCATTGCACAAAAGAGCAAAAAACGACAAATGCCAGGTAGAAGAATACAAAATACTATTGGTAAAATATTCAGAATTGCAATTATTACCTTTCAATTAATAGGATTCACTTACAACCATCCTTAAGAATGTATGCTCTGTAATTCTTCCTCATAATGAGGAAGGAGAGGTTCTGTTTATCTTGTGACCTTTGGACCTGGAATTACAGATGATACTGAAACCACAAGGTTTTCAATAAATGGCTTAGAGCTGACATCAGGAAATAACATCACCCCATACCAAAAATAAGCAGCTGAACCAGAACTTTTACAGACCAGATCCTCAAGATTTCAGAGCTCTGTATTTAGATGGCCAATGCTGCAATTAGGATTTAACTTTTCCTGACTATCTATGCTGCTAGGTGAGACCATGTTTTCTAACTGCACTCATCTGTTGATACTGACTGAGCACACCTTCAAATGATTTTAGCATTCCATGTGGTGAGGTTTTTGGAAGCATACCTTCTATATTGGTGCTGAAGTGGGAGCTGATGGCAGGTGTGTGTATATTAATATTTGGATCCTATCAGGACAGTTTTTGCGGTGGATCTCCAATCCATGCCTGTTTCTTATGCTGTATCTCAGAGTGTGCAAACCTGGCTCTTCCCAGATCCATGCTGAGCTGAAAGATGGGACCAGGGGCTGGTCTGAGCTACCCCTTCCATCTCCATGAATACATGCAGTGTGGGTGTTGCACCTGCAGCACCAACTGTTCTGCTCGGTAGATCTGCTCCTATTGCACTGTCCTACTTGCTAATACACAGACATCTTTAAAAAAATTGCCTCTGTACCCTTGGAAATTATTTTAGCCACTGTGCAGACAGAGGAATGGGGCAGAAACAAAATCTGGAGTTGTTTCATCACTGAGGAAACTGGGAATAATGTGGCTAAAGGTTTTTCCTGCAGGAGCTATAACCCCATGCCTATCTAGCCTTGCTGCCTTCAGCATGGCCCCAGTTTCAGCACTGGCTGCTGCCCCATGCCAGGACATGGCACCAAGGCGTGCCTGAGGCTCAGAGGGCAGCTCTGCATCTTGCTGCTCCTCTCTGTCCTCTCTGTCCCTACTTCTGCAGATGATGGAGGGCACAACAGCTTCCCAGGGCCCTGAGGTAGCCAGAGACACAACTCTTTTTGTCTCTGGTGCCTCCTGAAGCTAACAAAGTAGCAATCATCACAGGGGTCTATTCCAGCTGAAAGAATGCTGGGGAATGTAGCATTCAAAGGGAAAGGTAGAATTTTCCAGTGGCGGAGGCAGGGGGGAATCAAGCAGAATGTAAAATGCAGAGAGAAATTAATTCAGCTTTCAGCATGCAGTATACAATGGTAGCAATTGCTACTTGTACATTGAGCTCAGGGCAATATATCACAAAATTCATTTCTCTGACCTTGTGCACATTTCTTTCTCATGAACTAGGTCTTTATGTTTGATTCATAAAAGCACAAGGGAAGTGCAGAATATTCAACTGTATAAAAGCAATATGTAGGACAGACTTTGCTGTCAGATGAATGATGAAACATTTGCACAAAGATGAATAGATTAGGTTTGTGCAAAACAGTGGTCTAATAGTTTGAGAAAACTATGTGTGAACAATGAAGTTTCTTGTTCTGTGGCTATCTCCATGCTATTTGGGCACTTTCTGTGGTTAATAGGACAAGTTTTGGGGCTGGTAGTGGCTCTGATACTTGTTCCTATGGAATATGTGAAGTTTATAAGGAATGCATCTGGGTATGTACAAAAGAATTATAAACCCTGCATATTAGGGGTAAAACCACAGCAGAGCTGATGTTTTACTCCAAGCATCAGCATTTACTCTTAATGCCTTCCTTCCTTCCTGGGGAAATAATTTTAGTATGAATATCATTCAAAGCCAGAGGAAATCAGTGCTATTTGTCCAAATATATTAACTTTTGCCTAGATTGTGTGGCTGCAACCTCCTGTTTTATGGAATTAAAGCATTTAACAGCTAGGGCAAGTTTAAAGCAATACCAGATTAGGACAAACTGGGACAACTTTTAATGCATCATGTCATATATAGGATGGGTCCCTATTCACTCTAAGTCCTTTCCCTTTTTTATTTATTATTATTTATTTATGCATTGCCAAAGCAACCTTGTGCATCAGTGATTAAATAGGTAGCCTAGATACCTGCATCACACACTGCATTTTTTTGTGTGACTGCACGTAGACAGATGGTTAAGGGCTTTGGAAATTCCACCTGGAACACTGTCTCTAGTCCATGGCTTTGTTCTTTTTTAAATGAAATCAGAAAACCTATTAAAACTTGAAATGAGTACAACTTTTAAATGAAAAGAGCTGCCAAACAGCCAAGCAGGGCTCAAAATGAATTTTGCATTTTAATGCACAATGAATTAGCAATCCTATCCAGATATGTACTTAGTATCTTCTTTTTTTGACATCACAGACATCTAAATCATTCAAATCCTCACTAAGGTAGTTAATACATTAAACCAACATATAGGAGAAAATTAAAATACCCAAACAACAAACCCAACCAATAGAGTCACACATCAAAAGGAAATTTGCTGCAGAAAATTTACTTGAAGACAAAAGACATATAAATCCTTTTGCTATTTTTGATAATTTTTAATAGGTACAATAAAGAATTTCCCTCCCTTTTCCTAATTATATACAAACTAACAATGAAAAAGATGGGGAGCAGAATTGCCATTTTCAAATATGATGATATAGGTTAACCTGAGTTTAATTAACTATCAAAGTTAAAAAGCAGCTACAAAAAATTGTAAAATTTAAAGATTCAGGAAAAGGAAACTAAATCTCCAAAGACACACATGTGCAAAAATAAGCACAGCATCTAGATTAAACACTATCTTCTAAGTCTAAAACATGACTAAAAATTCAAAACAAGCAAGATGACGCTTCTAGAAGAGAAAGGAAAGAATTCTTTTGAGTTTGGAAGTGCACCGACATTGCAAACTCTACTAAAAATCCATGCAAAGGGCTTACTTAGAGCTGTTTGTTCAGCTGAGGTGCTGGAGCAGTGAGTGCTTGGCTGACACATTGCCCACTGTCACACGCAGTGCCAGGTGCAAGTCAGGTTAGGCTTGGCAACAATAATTCAGCCTGTCAGCCCCAGGGCAGGGAATGCTGGTGGCTTCAGTGACCATCCAGGATTTGTTCCATTTATAGAATGGTTTGACTTGGAAGGAACCTCAAAGATCATCCAGCTACAACTCCCTGCCATAGGCAAGGACATCTTTCACTAGACCAGGTTGCTCAAAGCCCATCCAGCCTGGACTGGAACATTTCCAGGGATGGGAGCATTCACCACTTCTCTGGACAAGCTGTTCTACTGCCTTCAGAATTTTTTCACTACATACAATCTACACCTACCTTTTTTTTCAGTTTGCTGAATTTTGCTACTTCTTTCTTTCTAGAAATACAGCAATTGCAGAAAAGACATGTGTAAGCTCATGTATGGAGAATATATTAATTTAGAAAGCTTAGGATATAGCTTAAAGAACTCTGAAGCTACCTGAAGTCATGTCAAGAGATGTGGCTGAACTGCTGGAACAAGGCTGCTGCCTACACCCAGCTGGGAAGTCTCCATCCAGCTGGGATATCCATGTGCGTTATACTTTGCACAGCTCAGTTCTTATAATGCTAGCTTTCCCTTTCCCAGCCAGGGCACCTGAGAGGACTTGTCTGGGAACTTTCTTTCTACTCTTGCTTGACCTTGTCTTTTTCCTTCATCTCAACCAGAAATTTCAATGGGAAAGGCTTTATGGCAAAGGTGGTATTACACAGGAGAACTTGGAGGGAGAATAGAGCACTCAAAGAAAGTGGTTAAGGATTGAATTATGAAAGGTTTCCATTTGCTGGCAGAGGGGGAAGTTTGTCCTGTAGCTTCACAGAAACTAGAAAGTTCAGATGAGCCAGAAATAGGCAGCGGACAAAAATTTTAAAAATAATCAGTTCCAACACCCATGGGGAAATGACCGCTTCTATACTTTACAGAGTCTCCACATTAAATAGATGAAATGTAGTTCAGAGATTCTAAAAGGTGTGCTTTTATTCTTTTCTATTTTTTTTCTAAATAGGCTTCTTCAAATAGCTTGTTTTCAACATATCCTTAAAAGGGCACCCCTGTGTGTTTGCCTGAGAAGGTGGAGGGCGTGTTTTGTGCGAGCCACACAACAATGGCACCAGCCATGCTCAATTCAGTTCCTCAAGAGAAATTGGCTCCTGCCTTTAATGCAGCTTCTTTTCGACTATGCTCTGGGAACCACACACCATTATCCAGTCACAAAAGAGTAATAGATGTGTAATAATTATGTGGAGGAAAACTATAATGTTCAGAAAACTGTGCATTTTCATTTCTTGTTTTAAATGCATTTGAAGCATTTTCAGCATAAGATAGACTAAGATAAGCAGGCAATTCTCATGCTTTCCCTTTGTGCCATACTCAAAATGAAGTTTCCTTTGCTTCTGTCAAGGCAAATTCTGTTAGGCACAATAGTGCTGATTTGTATTGCTTTGAACTGGTTTAGGTCACTAGTAATGCTATGTGTTTCATACAAGTGTCTGGAACAGAGATCAACCTGTAAATCTCCATCAAAGCTATACTCATATTTTCCCTAAGCACATGCCTGAGCTAGCTTTAATTATGTTTACTTCACTATTGGTTTTTATTTATTTATTCATCTTTCTTTGGAAGCATGGCTTCTTAAGGAGCTTAACATCTTTGCACTGTACTTCTCCATGAGCTACATGGATAGAAACCCAATGCAAAACCACTACAGTGGCTCTCCAATTTTACTCATGTAATTTACAGACAACTTTTCATTTACTCTACATCTGTTGCTAATGATTCATAGATTTGAACAGTATTAGTAACTTTCTGACACCTCATGTTCAACTTCTCTCTTCCAACTTGTCTTAGACTTGTCATAGAACATGATGATGTTCCAAGAAAAGGACATTTTGTGCTTTATCAGATTTCCTCACTTGAATTTTAGTACAACAATGGAAGAAACACCATGACATGTCTTCCTTATGAAAGCTATTATGCTGACATATCGAAGACCTTCTCCCTTTTCCTGATGCTAAAGAGCAAAAGCTTTAATTATTCTATCATTAGTTAACTAGACAGAGCAGAAATCATCCTACCATGCTTTTATTTTATTCTGTTTTATTCCTTGCTCTAAAGGTTCTGCTGGCATTTCCAAAGCATAATTGGATTATTTCTTGAAGTCTTTTTATTTGTGATTTTTGCATCTGACAAACATACTGTTCCTTGTGTTAATGGTACATTATGCAACACCCTAACTTCTAGTATGTTTCAGGACTTCAAGATGGTGTGGGCTTTACCATCAGACACAGAAGTAGCAATTTTTGTTAAAGAATAAAGCAAATAAGTCATTGTTCCCGGTTTTTGCCCCAGGCTCTCTCTCACCTCCTAACAGTAAGTCACACAGGTTTCTACTTTTGAATGAGAGCCAGAGCTGGTAATGAGCCACACGCATCAACTGTATTTACAGCTTTCTTTCAGAGCAGTTGGTGGCTTACATAAAAATACAAAACATAAGCTTCATGTGGAAAAAACTCTCAATGAGATTTCCCCATTTTCTCATTCATAAATTAACAATTTCCTAATTCAGGTTATTATTTAGTCAAGTAGTCAATAATTCAATCAAGTACAACAGATCATGATCATTCTGCCAAAGGCATATGAGCACTTCCAGAGCATGGAAGGCAGAGGGGCAAAATTGCTTCCAGAGAAGTTTGTCAGTCTTGAAGGTCAATAATCACCAACGAAAAAGAGCTGATGCTGAACGAGATTCCAAGTAAAGGGTTCAATACAAAAGGCTGCATGTGTTTACAGCACATTCACTGAGTATAAATGTGCAAGAGAGCTGAGCCCCCAAGAACCTGGACTAGGGGCAGACTGGCAGCAGCACAGCTTGGTAACCCAGATTTGATCTTTGCACAAGTGTATGGAACACAGACCTTTAACTTCTGCCACTTGTGTGTCAAAAAGCTTCTGTATCCATGTTGGCTGGTTTAGAAATAGCATTTTTTTTAATTGTAACTTGGCTTGAATGAGGAGTGGCATTCAGTTGGCCGTGGCATTCAATATGTGTGGGCACAAAGAGCTGCATTCAGAGCTTTAAGCCATCCCATATAGTTAATCTTGAATTAAAACACTTGCATCTGATGTGAGAACCAATTCTAAGCAGCAAAATGTCTTCCAGTGAGCAACATTAGGCATGAAAGCCCTCTGGCATGCAGAAGTGGGGAATATATAAAAGTCCTAAGTGTTCTGCAACAACATTTTTATTGGGGGGGGGGGGCTTTTTTGGGCCATCACCTGATGACAGCAAAGGATTAGTTTAATAGAATATTATATGTTTTAGACTTTTTCCACAGAAAAAGAATATATTTTCACATCCTCATTTGGGAATATGTATCAACCATAGAAACAATCTATGACACAGTAGAAAGTTTATGATAGGGGATAATTTAGAGTTGTCAGATACTTTATATCTTTCCCCACCTTTTCCCACTTTTGAAAAAAGGGGATCTGCTTGCTGCCATAGTAAGTTGTGAAAAAAAGTCTGAAAATGTCATGGAACTTGTTCTGATTTTTGGAAGACTTCAAATGCATCCACATCACAGCTGTGTGATGGTCCGTGTCCTTAGCTACCTCCTGCCAACAAGCGTGAAGGGGCTTTTTTTGTTAACTAAAATCTCAGGAGCAGCCAAGCCACATGAATCATGAAGCTTATCCAGTCCCAGCCTGAGTAACACAGGGGTATCCTCTCCCTACATGTGGAAGTTTAACCAATTTTTAATTACTACTCTATCTGCAGATTGAATAGCACAGATATTTCTTCCACTTTTTCCTCCAGGATGGAAATGGAGTGGCAAAGGACGGATAAGAGAAAAAAAGATTTGAAAATGAATGTCCTTCTGCACCACCACAAGGAACAGTGAGCTAACAAAATGATTGTTTTAAAATTACTGGTTGAACCTTGAATGAACTTGTTAGTTAAATGTTCTGCTTGGCAATTTTAGCATAGAAAATATTGGAAAATAATGTGTTTGACTAATCATTATTATTTACAGTGGAACATGAAAAATTCAGTCTAAAGTGTTCAAACATAAAATTTGTTATAGCCGTCATCATATTAGAAATAAATGAGCTGTGAAAGGTTCTGTAGTTTGTTTCTTTTTAAACTTTTATTTCTGATTTTATTTTTGCATGGACCTGTTCTTGCATTCAGCTGCCCTCAGTCCTTTTACTGGCATGCTTTGGCAGTCACAAACACCCTTACTCTCCAACCATGCCTTCTTTTTCCCTCTAATGAATTTTCTTGTGTACGAGGTGTCTAAGTGATGTGCAATGTCTGAACTGCTCTTATGGTTCCAGATTCCTCATTTCTTCTAAAAATTTATCAAAGGGCCATTAAACAGCTTTTAGGTTTTTGTGGTTAAGCCAGCAAGGGAAAAAGGTAAACATTGATGTTTAATTTATTGCCACTATTATAAATTTGCATGGAATGTGAAGACCTATATTACTCCACTGAGTTTTACACATGCACATTACATTTAAAAGAAACTGTCTACAAACCAATTACATTATCTTTATAGACCAAATTTAGTCCATATTCCTTGCAAGATACACAAGGGCTTGAGATTTTAATGATTTACACAGTACATGGTTAAAACATTTCACTACCACTTCTTTTCTCTACCACATACCTTCATAAAAAAGGTATGCTAGTATGTGCATGCATTAGGAGGAAAGGCTTATAAAATTGACGTTAAAAACCATATATTGGTTTTTAACCAATCACCAGATATTGGGGTTTTTTTTCCTTAATATTTACTACTTTTTTCCCCCAAAGATTTGGATGCACATCATGAAGCTTTTCTACACAAGCTGCAGTTAGATTTTTTCAAATATCTGGTTAAATTTTTAAAGATGCTTTCAACTGCAAGTTCACCTGTGGTTAGAGCTGTCAGAAAAATAAAATAATGAAGTAATTAAAAAAAGACTTATGATAAAAAAATCTCAAGAACTGGTAACATTGATATCTCAACAGTGTATCCATTCTAAATATAAGTGATAAATGTTTTAATAGGATTTTAAAGTCCTTATGAATATATGTAGTACAGTAAGGATGACTAAAGTTGGCCATGTTTCATCTACAGATTTGAAACTGCCAGCCCATCTCCCACCCCAAACAAAAGAGTATGTGGAATCAAACCCAGGCATACGGTGGTTTTGCCCATGGCAAACCCAACTAATATCTCAGAGTCAGAAGCTCAGGGTCTTTGTGAGAGGGAGGCTTCAAGGAGATGGTTGTACTTAGTAGGTGTCAACAGAACTATATTCTATCAATTCCATATAATTCTCTTTGGAGGCTATTTACACTTTCAACTTTTTGTGATAATGAGAGTATTAGAACATCTGTTACTCATTCTGATATGAGAAATGGGAATAAAAGCCCCAATTCTCCTTCTGCCTAGCCTTAATGATATTATATACATTCAGTATACATTATTCTAGCTGCCTCTTTTTCAGGCTGGAGTGTCCTCTTTTCCATTTCTGCTTTTGACTCTGATTTAGTCTTGTCTTGTGTGGAAGCTGTGTCACACTTCTACAAATTTTTAAGACCAAAGGACTATAGAATCTTAGAGGTTGGAAGATCATCAAGACAGGCCTAAAGAACATTTAGTTATGACCATCACTGCCATGGATAGGGAGACCTCCCACTAGACCAGGTTGCTAAAGGCCTTATCCAGCCTGGCCTTGAGCAGTGCCAGGGTTGGGGCACCCACAACCTCCTGTTCCAGTGTTTTACCAACCTCATAGCAAAGGATTTATTAATATCTAGCCTAATTTTCCCCTCTTTCAGTTTGTGCCCATTACCCCCTGTCCTATCCCGGCAGGTCCTGATGAAGAGTTCCCTTTCAGCTTCCCTGCAGGTCCCTTCAGGCACTGGAAGGCTGCTGTGAGGTTTCCACACAACCTTCTCTTCCCCAGGCTGAACAGCCCAGCTGTCTCAGCCTTTGCAGGGGTGATGCTCCAGTGTTCCCACCAACTTCATGGTCATCCTCCGGACCTGCTGCAAAGTTCCATGCTCTTCTTACACTGTGGGCCAGAAGGTAATGCTCTTCCTATCTGCCAATAGAGGGCTTGGTCCAAACCATCCTCCTATAATCTCATAGGTGTTGCACACATGTGCACAATATTTCTTTCAAATTTCATTATTTTAATTGCTTCAAACATTTAGTTTAACTTCTCTACCACTGATGATATTTCTGAAGAACGAACACCAAGATCACAGTGACTCCAGGATCTTTCTCTGGCAGCTAAGGGCTAACACAGAGCCGATTACTGTGTGTGTTTATTTTAACTCAGGTGCACTAATTTGCATTTATCAATATTGAAAGCTGTCCTCTGGCATCAGGAGAGCCTTCTGCAGTTCCTCAGGCAGCTCTGTTTTGGCTGTCCCCATTATCCCTGTGGAAATTGCAGGCAGTGGCGCTCTGTGACCGCCTGCCCCCACTGCCCACGGCCTGGCTGTGTCCAGGCCCGCCAGTCCTGAGCCATCCCTCAGAAATCCCCCTCCTCATCCTGCTCTCCCCTTTCAGAAGGGACTGCTCAGTTCCTGCTCTCTGCCTTTTTAAGGACAGCTTTTCCCTAAATCCTGACCAAATTTGGAGTGGGTCTGAGAAGCACTGCAATAGAAATATCTTCTTGTCCACTAGGGGGAAGTGCCTCCATAATTAGGGCTTAGTGAGTGACCATAGGGACCAAGAAAAATTGTGTCCTGTGTTTCTAAATTGCAAGACAACGGTTGTTTTGAACTTTAATACTAATCGTTTAATGCACAAACGAAAATCCACTTTTAGTGAAGACATTGACACATTAGGTACTAAATAACCTTTTCAATTGAATTGTGTTAGACTTGCTTTAATGCAGACTTCTGTTCAATAAAAGCTATCGTATGACTTAATAGTTTCACAGGAAGCTACTGCAGAAGAACAATTAAAGAAAATGAAAGAATTGCATTTCTAGCAAAATCTGTGTGGTATTCAACTCTCATAAAATAGAAATACCATTAACCTTTAATGAAACGACATTAAATTACTTTCAAATAGTTGTCACTCTAAAACTGAGTCATAAAGAGAAAAAACCTGAACAGTGATCTGTTTATCTCTGCAGTGACATATGTAAACCATTCTTTTTTCAACCTTCTGCTATTTGTATGGCACCATAAAAGAAACACTGGTTAAGGTAGAGGTGCACATCTACTGTAACATTTAAACTTATCAGTTGTTTCGTAAGAAGAGAGTATGCTAGACACTTGGTCTGCCTCAACCTGAACAGTTTATTCGCACAAAGTTTAGAAATTTATGTATGAGAGGACTAGGTTTTGTACAGATACAGTATGGCCACTTTACATTCTGATTTTATTCTTTTCTTACTCAGCTCTAATAGAGACCCTACCATTTTTAGAACATTTTAGAAAGGCATCCACAAAAGCAGTACTCATCAGTAAAATTCTCCAACCGACTTAGCAGCTTACAAAATTTCCAATAATAAACTCTTGTGCAGTATTCTACTGAAATTGAATGAGGTTTGAGCTCCTACTTCACTGTAACTCTTCTTCATCACTATTTTGAACATTCATGAACAAACAGCAGTCTCAGAGAAATTTAGTGGGAAACCAAATGTAACACTGATGTAAAGTCACTGCCTGTGTTTAGGAAATAGTGCAAATATCTGACCTGAATTCCTTACACCACCATTTCCATGCCTCCTGAGTGAAGGGACCCTCTTTTCATTTTGTCATGAAATTACTGTTCTATTATAAAAGGGGAAAAAAACCCCCAACCAACCAAAACAACAAAGCAGAAAAAGGTGACAAAATGCCATCACTGTGGCTTTTGTTCTTGTCTGCCAGAGTTCTGCAGCCAGTTTCACACAGAATCAGCCCACCAAAACTCTCATGGCTTCAGTACTCTAGATTTCATGTGACTCCTTAATTCTCTTCAGCATATCTTCCTATTATTTGCTCCTATCAGTTAAAACACTTCAATATATTGCCAGGAAAGGACAACTTCTGCTATCTTGAATCATTTGTGGTTTAGGATAATGCTACATGGAAGTTACCAATAAAAAATAACAACAATAACAATAATAAAGGCTTCATGACTGTTCTAGAAATTGTCACTTCATGTTTCCTGAGGAGAAAGCAAGGCTGCATTATCTTTTCCTTCCCTTGTGCTGCAGCCTTGTCCCTCTGCAAACCAGAGCCTCCTTGATGCTCACCAGGCGCTGTTGAGGTCGGGGCAGCAGTGGGAATCCCTTTCCCTGCCCAAACACGCGGAGCCGAGGGGACAGGTCCCTGCTGCAGGCACAGCCCCTGTACAGAGCTCCGGAGGAGGGGTGGGTGGCAGGGCAGTGCCCCTGCCTGCCTCCCTCCTCTGCGGGATCAGCATCCCCTGGGTGCAGGCAGGAACACCAGGGCCTTGGCCACTGCATTCCAAACACACCACAAAAACAAACCTGCAGCATCAAGGTTTTTACAGATCACTTCCTTGAACTTCACGGTAGAAATGGTTTTTAAAAAGCAAGACATTGCACTTGTGTGTTTTTTTTTGTTTTTTTTTTTTTTTTTTAAGTTTAACACAAAGTGACAGTTGACTAAACAGTTTTACATAAAATTTCCATTTCCATTTGAAAAGCTTACATTTGCAATAAACATCCCTTGCTGGCTCTGATCCCAAACTCAAGCTTTGCTCTGGAAAAACCCTCAAACACTGAAATAAACATTATTTCCAAATTGGCTCCGCCACCTCACTTCACAGCTCCATCTCTTAGATAACATAAAGAGCTTCAAATTTACAAGGTGTTTTCCACTTCACACCAACATACTGTGAAACAAATCACTCGTCTGCAGAGTGAACCCTGCTTCATGAGGTTTTTGCTTTAGGTTCTGTTCTGAGCACAAACTGAAAAAGAAGATGTTCACTTACCACAGAAGATTCACTGCTGAGTTTTGAGCAGCAGAACTGTGAATGAGTGGTGCACAGAAGAGAGCATTTAAATGACACAGCTTTCCACTGAAAAATGGAGAATTTTGACCCAGCTAACTGAAGTCTAAAACCTATAATTAACAGTGACTAGGCTGCGTAAGGCTAATGGATTGCCTATGCAGACAGCCTATCATTTTATTTAAAATATAATGGAAGCAAAACGTTCCCTCTGCAATCAGCAGGTTGTAGCAGCAGAGCAGAAATGAACACAGAGAATAGGTGGGTGTTCTTTCTCTGGGTATCAAAACCTTGTTGAAGAAAACACATTTCTTTTGTGAGACTACAATGGAGATGTGAAGAGAACAAGGAAGGATTTCAGAAATAGAGAGCGTGAGCAGAGTTGCACACTGAACGGGTCAGAAAGGGGTCCCTGCTGTCTGAAGAAATACAGAGCTATGCCTGGCTGTCTTTTTTTTTTGCTGCATGCTGCTTTCAGACACATGCACAGGCTACCTGGTGGAGAGTGGGATGAGTGATGTGTTAGACTGCTCAGAGCTGGCTCACCACTTAACCCTCAGCTGTCCTGATGAGCATCCTCCTACTGACAGGTAAAATTTGACAAGTCGCCACTAATTTGGTGCACTTCAAAGGCTTTTGTACCTGCCTCAGTGACAAAGGGAGATGTCCAAAGTTTTGATTCACTATTTTCCAGGGTAGACTTCCCATTTCTGCATAGTTTGGAACAGCATGACATCAAATAAATCTGATTTCTCTTTTTGTTTTAGTAACATCATGCTTCACAACATTTCTAAATCCTGGATTCTGCACCTATTGTAGCTATAGTAAAACCATAGCTATAGTGATATCATTAGCAATCTATTCCACATAGATATTTATTTATAATGACAATTAATATATTTTTTTAAATTGCTAAATAAAGTTAAGGCCAACTGCTAGACAGATTTTTTTAAAGGCCCATTATTGGCAAACCTGTTCCTTGACCTTTAAAAAATTAAAAGACAGCATATTCAGTTTATCTCAGGTGATTAGACACAGGCAGAACAGACATCTGCTACCACTGCAGTAATTCAGGCTACAACATTATTTGCAGTATAACTGTATTTCCCTGTTATTTTTTAGGCATTCATAACTTCCTGAAATATTAATAAGCGCTGAGATTTATAATGTATCTAGGGCTCAGTCTTGTGATGTATGTAGCTCTACGGCCCTAAGCTGGCACTAGAGCTTGTATTGACATGTTCTTCTAGAAAGAAATCACAACAGAAAATAAGGCTGGAAGGCATCTTGAGGGTTCATTGAACATCCCCTGGCGTTCCTACCCCATGGATGGACAAGCATACATTTTTCTAATTTATTCTTAGCAACATCCAATGACAGAGGAGGGTGCCTGCATTCCCCCTCTCAAACCTCTCTGAACTCACAGCTGGGATTTCTGCTGAAGTTGAGCCCTTCACTGCCAACCTATTTGAGGATTTTTTACATTCTTGGATGGAGAGAACAGCTCTTTTGGATGGAGAGGATTGGTGCTTGAACAGGACCTAACAGCAGCCTTTGAATACTTATGGGGAACTTCTTTAGAAGATGGAGACAGGCTCTTTACTGTGGTGCTTGGCAGGAGGCAATGGTCATATATTAAAGAGAGACAGGGGAGGTTCTGGCTGTCCAGAAAGACAATATTTTTACTAGGAGGATCATTATGGGCTGAGTAAGACTCTCCCTCCTTGAAGGCTTTTGAGATCTGACTGTTCAAAATCGTGAGCAACTTAGTCTGAATTCACTGCCCCTGCTTTGAGGGAGAGGTTGGATTAGAAACCTCTCAAGGGCCCTCTTAACCTGCATTATTCTGTATCTCTAATTCTATTTCTCTTTACAGAAGACCCTTGCAACTAAACTGCTTTACTTCTATCTAGTTTAAAAATGTATCCAGCCTCCCTTCAGAAGGTGTGTTTGCCATGAACCTGGCTGTTATTTCTCCCCTCTGCTCTGTCTCTGCATTTGTTCTGTCTCTCCTGAAGGGCACTGAGCCTCTGGTTTTATATGATGAGAGCCCTTCTCCAAACTGAGCTCAGAGATACTATCAGAGGCAGCATAGAGACTCTCAATTGCTTCATAAAAGCTGAAGCATCATTTGAGATGGTTACATAAAAGACAACAGAGCATGGAACATTATATACACAATAGTATTTTGGGGCATGTATTCTTTGAACAAAATCAGTTTGGAACTACTCCAAGTGCTCTGTACACATCCTCAGCCATGCAAGCCTTCAAATGGGAAAACTAGTGTTACCCTGAAATTCAGCTTTGCATCCATCTTCTCCAAACTGTGATCATTTTTCTCCCTTGGAGTTTTTGTGCTTTTTTTCCAGAGTAGTTTCAAATTCACCATTTTCCTCCAGAAACCTTCAGATTGGCACCAAATGTGAATGTTGTGCCCAAAGATGAATGAACTCAGAATATGATTTTAGAACAGAAGTACATTTGCAGCTTTAAATAATGGGTAGTGCTTTGACAGCAGTATTTTTAATTTTTGCAAACAACTGCATCCCCATAGAACTAAAAAATGCCTTGTAATAAGTCCTCTTCAAGAAAATATGGAGCAAACTGTGTCTTTGTTGTTTATATGAAACAAAGAGCCCAAACTGTCAATTTTCTTCTTTACTGTTTTCTTTTGAAGACTCAGAAAATCCATAAAACTACATTTGAACAATAATGACCAGAACCATCTAAAACTATTTACCAGGAACAATCTAAAACTATTTCTGCAGTCCATGTCATGCTTTTCTTCCCACAGCCCTACACAGCCTCAAAGCCCAAAGCAATTCCTTGCAGGCCCTATTTTTTCCTGTTTCCCTGTGCTCTCCCCATAGCCATACCCAACTTTGTCAGTCCGCAAAGATTTTCTTTTGTGCAGGGAGTCTTCCCTAGGGTCTGTTTCGATGCTCTTGGAGATTTTAGGACATTTAAGTATTTCTGCAGCCCCATGGCTAACTTCTTCCCTGTCTGGAAAAGTACCTGCTGACCTTGGCAGAATGGCAGTGAATTTAAATATACAGACAAATGTAATTTTTTACTATTTTTCTTGAGCACATTCCTTCTCCCTTTCAAGAAACTAGTATAGTCAAAAGAACAGCTTGGTGACATGAATTTTGCTGGTTAATTCTTTCTTTCCAAATTATGCAAAATATCATCTTTACAAAGGCCCATACCAATAGAAGATTGAAAAATGGCTATTTACAAGTGACAGCTTTATGAGAATCTTTATCCTGGCACACACCATTTTGATTACTTAGACACAGTTACAAGTCAAAAGACCTCAGGCAATTTGATGTCATGCTTAGATTTAATAATTTCATTTATCAGTTTTTCCTTATGGTTTTTGAGAGGTGATAAACTGGCAAAATGCATATTTAATCTGTATTTGCTACAAGTAAAACTGCCTCTGAAGTACTGGACATTTATTTTTACAGCTGGTTCTGAATTCAAATACACTGGTTATAAATAATTTCTGAACGTCATGTAATATTTATGCTGGAAATCTGAAGCTCTGTGTCATTTTTTGAGAAATGAAACACAGGGAGAAGAGGCTACATTTTCACTGAAGCAGTGCAGGCTATAGTGTCGCACACAGTGCTACCAGTGCCCCTACAAGAACCTGAGAGCAGCAGTTGTTGTCCTGCCATTGCTGAGGAATCTGAAATTCCACCTTGACCAGCATAAGGAATGGGCTGTAATATCTTCTCAGCCATCCCCCTCCTCCCTGCCCTTTGCCAGCTGATTTATGTAAGAAAATAAAGTGTATTTTCTCAGCTCTATCCCAGTGTTTGCATCCACATGACAGAGCGCAGAACATCAACTGACTTAGATGTGTTGCTCTTTTGCCAGATTGATTTTTTTTTGGTGGGAATGGTCAGGTATGTACTTATTACATCAAGTTGTTCAGCTATAACCATGCTCTGGTTACTCCTTTGTGTGCTAAATTTAACTGTCCATCTTTCAGGTGAGAGCTGCCTTACCTGACTTCAGGAATCTCCAGTTTGGACAGCTCTGGCTGCCTGCCCCATATAGCCAACAGAAATAAAGATGAGCAAAAAGGATAACAAACCTGCAGATGGCAAAGGCTGGAAGGAAGAACATGATTGCTTTCAATTACAGTTTTGAAGACCTGGGATGAATGCAGGCTTTTGTGCTGAAATGGATTTTACTGGTTGCAAATTCAGCTAGGTAGATAGGCTGCCTGTGGGTGACACTGGATCACAAATTGAACATGAGCTCACATCCAGGTCAAAGTGATCAAGCTGTCAATAAAAGATCTGGCACTATTAACCTAAGAAATCCTTCCCACCACTGTGCCCTGTTACAGGAACAGAAATGTCTCTTACAGTCAAGGGTAGAGTGTGCGTGGGAGGGGGTTACATACACCAAAGATGATGAGAAAACACAACCTAAGAAAGAAATAGGATAATTTCTTCTAAAGAAAAGACTGAGGTCTTTTCAGAGTCTCCAGTCTTCAGACATCCTAACTTCAAAATGGAAAGGAATGGCCTATTGTCCTTATTTATACCATGGACAATAGAGGGCAAGAAATTATTCACTTGAAATGAATGAAGATCTAGTTGAATTTTCAAAAGACTTCTTCATACTAAGAATACTAAAGAACTGGAATAAATGACTTTGAAATGGTCTCCATCTCAGGAAGGCTTTAAGAGACAGTCAGGAATGTTGTGGGAGAGCAGCAGACTCTGTAACTTGCCAAACTCTTTTTCAGCTTTATTTTCCTACAGTTTTGTGCGTAAGCAGCTGATGCAGAAGGAAATAAATGCTTGTGTGGCATACCACAAGCAGTAGGTGATCCAAGCACCAACTGGTTTGCAGTTTCATGGGCTTCAGGTTTATCCAGACACCTAGAACATCCCACAGCACTAAAAGCATAAGCAGCAGGCTCTGTAAAATTAAGCAAGGATTTCAGGTGGTCTTATTGCAGTACTCTAAAAAGCAGCTTAAATGTCAAAATTAGGCTCCAGTGAACAGAATGTTGTACAATAACCATTCCTCATAACTCAGAAGCACAAAGCTCCTCACATCATTAAAACTTGCACTCAGGTCATTTTAGAGAAGATTGTGGCCAGAAACCCTAAATGTGTTTATAGAGGAGAAAGAATATGGCAGTGAAAATGGCTATTTTGATTCAGCACCATAAAACTGCCCCAGATGAATACTTAGGAGCAAATAATGTTGCTTATGTCATGAAGTCAGAACAGAAGAAGCAGCAAAGGAAACATAGTATATCATTTTAAATAAGACAGGGAGCATTTTTAGTCTCTCCTGCCCCTATTTTTTTTCCCCCACAGCCTCCATTATAGTCACACCTTGCCCAAGCCTGATTACCTTGGAAGACTAATAGTACTGCTAAGGCAGGTCAACCTCAGCTGAGCAACTAGGAGCACAACATAATGAAAGACAAGCTAAAAAAATGAATCTCTTGGAAAAGGTGCAGGATTGGAGTTGAATGTTTAGTGCAACAATAAATAAAATAGTCTCATTTAGACAAACCAGAAACTGAGAAGACGGAGAAGAAAAGTGGATTAGGGCTTTGGCTAATGCAAGGAAAACAGTTACAGAAAGCAAGGACTTCAAAGTGCTGACATAAAAAAGGGAGAGGATTACAAATCAAATTTTGACAAGTGAAAAGTATGCTACCTGACAAGGAGGGTGAATGAAAAGATTCAAAGTATGTATCTTTTTGATACAGACATTTTTTGATGGCAAGATTAGGAGAAGGAAAGTCCTTTGACAATATTTGGAAGCTTCTGGGGCAGCCTGTATTTAATACATTAAGCACTTAAGAATTAATGAGCTCCTTTTCTGCAAAAAGGCATTTAGAAATGACAATGTTACAAATTCTAATCTTTCAGGAAGGAAATTTTTGAAGTGCGCTGTAACGTGCTAATTCATGCAAAAGAAAAGATAGTTCTAATTATGGCTAGCAAAGCAAAGACACGAAAGCAGGAATATACTTAGAGTGGGAGTTATAAGCCAGGGCTTAGGTAAGTGTCCAGAAACCATGCTATACCTATGTAGAAAAACCCCTATGAAAAAGCTATACCCATAAGCTTGGGTGTAACTTGAACCATTAAAAGACCCAAAACTGCACTGAGTAGTACCTCAAGGGAACCCTAAATCCCTAGCTGGATGCCTAGCATTCCTGTATAAGACAAGAGAAACAGGAATTCTCCAAAAGTTAGGGATACAAAAACACCACTGAGCAGAAAACTCAGTGAAGCTAGCCAAGAGCCAATATAAGGAAGACAGGACTGCAAATGAGTTTATGCCCTCTTCAGAGGTTTCATATTCAACAAAACACTCCTTTCCCTAGCAAGAACTTCCAGCAAGCTCTTTGGGAAAAGTGATCATCATTCCTGTTCAATCTGAGCTGAGGCAGAGCCATAATTCATTTTTTTACAGCCTTTAACAAAGCAGAACCAAGTGGGACTTTAAGCCAAACCTCGAAGGACATTTTTAACCTCCTTCAACAGAACCAAATTCCTTCTTGCTTATCTTTAAGTCCTGAATTTTATGTACTTGCCTACATGGTCACAGCTTTAAGAATAAATATCAAGTACAAAAATCATGAGGAACAAAAGTTAGCCTTGCATTAGGGTATATCTGTAGGAAGAGAAAATCAAGAGTAATGGAAGGGAACTCAACTTTCCCCTATACACAGACAAGTGTTCTTAGAAGCCCCTGGGCTACCATGAAGGATTAAGACTTAATCCACAGCCACCCCTGCTCAAACATTGAGTGGAAAATGTTCAACTGCTCTTTGTGAGGATCCAAATATCAATTTCTAAACAGCAAATCAGAGCAGTTCTGAAACCTTTTTGGTGCTGTAAAGTCATGTTCACTGTTTGGTTTGTATGCACTAAATTCTCTCCAGGGCAAAGCTAAGAGCATCTGAGGGGCTTGTTAGAGAAATTTCTGACATGTGCTATCCCCCATGCTGCCCTCCCTGTGTCTTCTTTGAGAAGCAGCAGACTACCAGAGGCCAAAACTGAGTTTCAAAATGTCAATCGTTAAGCAGGGTGTGCGATTCTGATCTGAAAATCCCTTTGGGAAGTCAGAGATGCCCCTCTGCTTGTTTTACAGAGTCCAGCTTTTCAGGCAGAGGCCACTGAGGATATTTGTTTGGCCTACAGCATTTCTGGAACTGCAGGTAGAATGGAGAGGCCCTCAGTGAATTTAGGCGGTGCCAGGACCAGGCAAAAGATTTGGATCACAGCTCCTGACCCGAGTGTGTTAATCCCTCTGAATCCAGCTGCTCAGAGTGCTGCTAAATGAGGCCATTATTTCCCATCCACTTCCTAAGGCTGTTCCAAGGCTAACTGCAGGGCTGCAATCAGATACTCCAGCGAGCTGCTATCGGCACCCCTGGGGACCTCCTGCCTCTCGTAAGCAGAAATCCTGGAGGAGCTGCCAACAGGCAGAGCTCTTCCTCAGGCTTGCTCTAACAGGCTGTTGCTTAGCCACAACACAGGCTGAGGGGCTGTGGGGTGCAGATGTCAGCGTGTGGTTAATCCCAGTGCCGGCGCGGAGCCAGCGTACAAATGTCCGTCTGTCATTACCCATCTCTCGTGACTGAGAACCAGCCCAGTGCCCAGATACACGAGAAAATGTTCACAGCCTGGAGTCCTCCCTGCTCCCTGTCAGATCAGAAATTAGCTGATTTTGTGACAGTACTTCAGTGGCTGTTTTTGTGTGAAGAAGTGGAGCATTAGGTTACTGTGCTACCACCATGCTTTAAATGATATTTACTTGCAAGTGGAGAATGCCCTGTGGACCGGGGCAGTATGCCCAATACTCTTGTTGCAGGAATATAAAATTGAGTCTTTTTCCCTGCAGTTTTCACGGTTCTGAAAGATCTATTTCTTCAAGTGAAGAACAGGAGAGCCCTCGTGTGGCTAATTTAACATCTGAGATATCACACATATGCTATGTGATAGTAAAAAATACATTACATGTAAGTTTTCTTTTGTTCTTATTTCTGATCTCATCCCCTTTAAACATACTTGATTTAATGAACCTCAAATTTGTTTTCCAGCCAGTTGTATCTCAGACTGTTTTTTCCTTCCACTGAAATGAACAAGTCATTCCTCATACTATATCTGTGCTTCATTTCCCAGTTTTGACAATAGGAATGTAAATTATAAAGTAACCCTTTCTGAAATGTTTCTCTTGTGGGCTGTAGGGAAGAAGAGAAGCATATGGGGGATTTAATATGCACAATGACCTCATTCTTTCCAAGTTTCCTCATTCTCAGGAGACATATTTGCAATTCACACACAGAGTTCAAAACTGGAGTAGGATATGCATCTGCTGTACACACATAACACACACACACAGTGTATTACACTCCCAGAAGAAAACAGATGACAAAAAAGTGTGAGTGTTCACAATTTTTGCACTAGGGCTCTCCTTGAAGATAAATGATGCAACAAGCATCTCAAGTAACCCCTAGTTTCTGTATGAGTTACTCAAAGGCACTGCAAACATCAGACAAGCAGATCATTCAGAGTCCATTTTCAAGAAAAAAATTACTCATGCCTTACACATTTTTGGCATCAAATGTATAAGTTGGAAAAAAAAAAAAGGAACAGGGGAAAATTAACTGGGCACTCATAAGCAACTCAGGGATAATTTATTCTAAGCCTTGTATGAGTCTCTTAATGTGTTTTTTGACCCTGTGCTTAACCCTTAGGAGGCACTCATTACTGCTCAGGTAACATGGCATCACACCTCAAGGAAAAAAGTCCTCAAGCCTCTCAAAGCACCTCTATTCTGTTCTGTGAGAAATACACACCTCTTATCCACCTCCTCTTCCTCCAGAACTATGCAATGTTTGTTTTGTTTCCTTCCACATTATTTCTTTCCAAACCAGCTTGAGTAAATGCAGGGCAGATGCTGCTGGCCCAGGAGGTGGAGGATTGTGAATCCTGAGAAAGATTAGGGCAGAAAATAAATGTTTTCTCTTTTGGTTACTACACTCATCTTTTCCTGCACCTGAATTCTTGTTTGCATAACATAAACATGTTACATTTGAGAAAGCAACTTGCCAAAGTGCCAGGCAGCAATAGAGCTTTTGGTGCTCCTAGCTGGCCAGTCAGTCTAATAATATTACAGAAAACTTTATGAATGAAGGCTCAACAGTTCAGGAAACTTCTGAAGGAGGTACAATGTATTTGCAAGCAATAACAACCTAGGAGAACAACCCACTGGGGTACGTGTCTGACTTACAGGCAGCACAAATTGTTCTGAAGCAGAACAAACAAATCCTGAAATAATGGATCTAGTGGTTCCATGTGCAGAAGCAGCTCAGATAAACCATCATGGAAACTTGGCCAAACTGAGAGGATAAGGTCATTTGAAGATGTACTCTGAGTTTTCAGAAGATGAGACTTCCCCCAAAGTTACAAGGAACATTACAGACACTAGATTGCCTTCTAAAGGGGAGCATAGCCAAATTATGTTTAAAAACATTGGATTTTATTATTGACCTAGAAGTAAAAAAACTGGCTGCGGTACCTATCTTTCAGTCCCAACCTTACATTCTTTCCTTTACAATGGCCTGAATTTAATAGCATAAAGGGAGACTGTCCTTAACTCAGGTAAGATGATAAATCACAAATAGAAAGTTCAATAAGTGTTTTGAACCAATGTAGGCTGAGGCAGACCTCTGGGCACAATTAATAACCTCCCTAAAAGACCTGGCACCAGTCTGATCACGTTCTGCCTTGTTTAATAACAAAGAAAGATACGGACCAAATTGGTGCCTTCTGAAGTTGCAGCACATGCTCCATGGTCTCCTTGTTAAATCAATGCTTGGACTACTTAACAATTTTTCATTTTGAAAAATAAATGATAATTGCTCCTTAGTTTGTCTAAAAAAGCCATATTCTTTTGTTAGATGTCTAAGAAATTTGAAGTCAGACAATCTTTATTTTTTTTGGTATAAATCTCTTCATCAGTTCACTTGGGCAGAGGTGACAGGTAAGACACAAGTCAAGATTCTTTGAGAAAGGCCAGCAGTTAATTTGAATGCCTGGAGACCTAAGGGCTGGAACAATTCAGGTCATCTTGTTTTGGCAAAAAATATATAAAGAAATGTTTTCACCTTAAACACTTAATCTGCTCAAATGCAGAAACTTGCTGTTTAACTCAGATATTGCACTATGGCATTCTATATACGTGTTTTGTTTGTTGTTTTTTTTTTTTTTTTTTTTTTTTTTTTTCCATGACAGGTTTTTTTTCCACAGTGAAGAGCCAGACTTATTTATAAATATTACATTCTTTTTCTGGTTTCTGGTTAGATGGCATGAACGAGATCTCACTGTGTTCTGGCTACAGGCCTCGGGCACAGTCTCATATATCCAAGTATATGTACAAAAATATTGACTATTTGGGAGTATAACTTGCCTTTGAAGAACAGAAACAATTATTTTAATAGTCTATCCCTGTGTGTAAACCTATATTTACAATGAGAATTAAAGGAATATCTGTATTTTGTTCGATGAACAAATGCTTGAGAATTTAGAGCCATGAAGTCAAGAGCTGAAAAAATTAGACTGAAAGTGGTCTTCAAGATAAAATAGAATTAATCTCAGGGACATAGGAATAGAATGAATTTTTTACTTATTTACAGGGATCCCTGTTAAAAAGAAAGAGCTATTTTGCTTCCTCAGGTTGTAAGAGCAAGACCTGAAACATCAGGAATTTTCTGTTTCACTCATTTTATGCCACCAAGCATAATTACAAAAGGTTTAATATTCAGATATTTTTAAACACCAATAGGTTTTTCCAGTTGCTTACAAAATCTATACCTCTTCACTTTAATTCAACCATTTAATCTTTAAAAATCAATTTAACTTTGATGTTTTTATTACTTTGCTGTTATTTCAGTAATTCAGATTTTCAAAGGTAAGAACACATTAGCCATTCAAAGCTAAAAACCAAATAAAGCCACACTCCCTGTCCCCTAATCAGAGCTTTCATCTGCACATTTATATGATTTCAGGAAGATGCCAAATTAGTCCTAATTGCCTCTAATTTCACTTGGCCACTCAAATAGGATATGAGATCACATTTCATCATGCAGATATGGTGAAATATCACACATCATTCAGATAGTTCAACCACTAGTGAACACAGACTGGAGAGTTTGCTCTACACTGAAAAAAGTCTATCTTATCACATAGAAGCACAGCCATGTAGAAACAGACCTGATTCCATTTTCTTTTAAAAGTACAGACTTTAGACAAAATGTGTTACCTGTTTGATGTGCATTTGATGTTTTAGGTTGATTTATGACTGTGTGCTGGAAATAATTTTTTAACATTTGGTGGTTTTTAAGCCTCAAGTGGAAAAAAGTCATTTAAATTACTTCAGTATCATGCAGGATTATATGAGGAGAAGTCCTTTTGCTTAAAGACTTGAAGAAAAGGCAGCTGCTGAGGGATGGGGCACCTGGGAGCAGCGCAGGCAGATGGATGCTCCTGGCTGGGCTGGGGGTGCAGCCCCTGCAGCCTGCACAGCAGCAGGGTCTGAGCAGGGCAGTCCTGCCTTCAGCTCCCACTGCAGTGGCTGCTGCAATTCTGTAGGAAAACTTGGAGATCGCTGAGGAACTTGGAAATACAGTCAAAGGGAGAAGCAAAGGTGTTTTCTTCAATGCGCTGGGTAAGCAGGAATCAGAAATTCTCTAATTTGCTTAGCATACATTCATTTTGCTTTTCTATTCTAAGTACAGCTAATTACCACTTCAGCATTCTTTGCCCCTTGCTCAGTTCTCTCTCTGCTTATATCTGATACTATCCTTCGTTTGAAGCCAGATGATCAAATGTAGTTAAATGCATTTTAAAAATGATCTTTCAGAATGTTTATAGCTGTCGGCTCAGCAATGTTGTGGGATCCTCAGAGATCCCACAGAGGCAGTGGCAGGTTGGGAATGCTCCTGACCACAAACTAAAGAGGGAGCAAATGTTACACATTTACTTTCAAGCAGAATAGATGGGCACGATAGGTTTTGTAATCAGAAACCTTAGAAATGGGAGCCTATTTCTAAAAGTTATGTGTAACTGGAGAGAGAATGTGAATGCCATGCAACCTCTGTATTTAATAAGAGCTAAAAATTGAGTGATTTTATTACTGGAAATGATTGGAAAAATCTACAGACCGAGCATTATTCGTATCAGTTATTTGGCCAGTAAATCTGGATAATGGAAGCATTGAGAAGCACAGGAATCACAGTTGTTAGTTATTGGCTATAAGTCACTTTCCTCCCCTACACAGAGGGGCTCAGGCAATTTCTCTGGCTTATTTTAAGGAGGATGTTTTCAGCAATACAGCATCACAATTCAGAGCCCTGCTCTGTGGAAACCTAACTCCCTCCAATGCTTGGAGTAGTGCCTCTAAATCAAACACATCATATCTGCTGGGCAGACAAACTGCTCTGGGACTGGGAACTGGAGTGGCTCACGCAAGCATGAGAAGAAAACTCTTTTCCATCAGTCACCTGGATTGATGACTGCTAATTCACCTCCTCAGTGAGGTGGAAACCTGAGCACATGGGCATGCCAGGTGATTTTCTTTAAATAAATCAGGGATATTTCTTCCCTCTGTACAGAGCAGAGAAATCATCTAGAGAAAAACAGCTTTTACTTTTGCTTTTTTCATAGGGTAAATAAAGGCACTCCAAGCATGGAAACAACTCCCATCTCAGGGCTATGTTTCAAGTTTGACAAATGCACGTGGTACCAGGGGGAATTTTTCCCAAGGTACACAGCATTCCAGCAGTGCAATCTCACACCTTCATTTATGCTGGCTCAACTTTTATTTTGAGCATCAGCATTCTAGGACGGAGCAAAACACCCCCAACTCACACTAGGAGTAATAAATAAGACAATCCAGCACTGTAAAAGCCATTCTTTCAGAAAATTGTGAGCACAGCTCAGAGTCAAGGCTCAATGTCTGATCTGGCCAGCATTTCCATGAGCATCCTGAGGGAATGAGGCCATGGAGCCACTGTTCTGCAGCAGCCAAGTTAATTTGATGGGAGAACATTAGATAGGTGTCTGGGAGAACTGAGATGAGAAGATGAGATATAGTTGCAGCATTCAGTCACTGAGTTACAGACTATCTGAACTAATATTTTGCAAGTGTGAGTTTAAAAATATCAGTATTTGTTATATAATATTTAGATCCCTTATTTTTGTCCATTAGGAGTGAACTGGCTGTGGCTTTGCCAGCAAAAGAGATTTTTCAGTTTCAGACAGCAAATCCAGCAAGGATCAGGAAAGGAAAATCTTTAATGAAGACAAATAAAATTACTAGGGCAATAGATAAAAGTGTTCTGTGTTAGAGCTTTGGAAGGGCAGAGTAGGAGCTCTAGCTGTGGATTGATAACTCTGGGATGAAGTTAAGTCAGCTTAGTCAAATTAGCCTTTTGATGGTCACATCTGTCAGAGCAAATATATCACAAGAGGAGGATGTGTCCAGGATGGAAAACAACACAGTGAGCAAATGGATTCTCCCTCCCTCAGCACTGAAGTGAATAGCCAGGTACAGGTTTCCACTCAGAGGATTCCTGACTTGCAAAAACAAGGAGATCTCAAGATGATTAACTAACAGTTTCCCTGAAGAGTTCAGTGCTGAGGAGAAGCTGAAAGAAGCAGCAGTCACAAGGCTCATGGCTCAGCCTCCCCCATTTGGAGCCCACTGGGTTGCCAATGGGGAGCAAAGGCAGTCGTCAGAACACTTTCCAACTACTGCTTCTCATCTGGTGGAGTAAGCCAAAAATATTCAGTGCCACTAAGGTCTGCTAGTATTAAGGACAAACTAAGCATCTTAGCTTTCCAGATTTTAAAGACATGTGAATTCTTGTTTTTAAAAGCAAATTACTAAGAAAAAGTTTGGATGTTTCTTTATAGCTGAGGGGAAAATATGACCACCTGATTCCAATTTTTCCTGAGAGTGTTGGGTATTTTGGAAGCAGAAAATCTTCTTGCTGAATTCTAGCAGAAAAGTGACTTTGCATCATATTTAACCCCAAGGCTCCCAGACTTCTCATAACCAAGAAGAATTAAGATGCAACATTTCTTCTAATGAAATAAAGCATGTTTGCCTTGTTGTATAATCTCCATTGCATATATTGGCCTTTTGAATGTATGAAACAAAATTTAGATACAGTTCTGTATCACATTTTTTGCAGTCCTTGGTGGTTTTTGTGTCACCATAATTACTGTGTTGTATATTGTATATTTTATTGTATATATTGTATAATTACTGTTGTTGCAGGTCTGAGAGAGTTTATTTACCACTTGTTTTGTTTACTGCTTTGCATGGGAAGACAATCAAGAACCAAACACAGAGACACATCATGAATGAAGGAATAGCAGAGAATAAGAGCAAGAAGAGCCACCATCTCCCTAGTCACAAGCATCTCTTCCCTTCTTGAGATCAGAGGCTTAAATGCTTTTTTCAGGTGGAGTTTGATGAGACTCTCCACCACACATTTAATTTCCTGGTTGCTAGTTCCTGACTGAAGGCATTACAGCTGAGTCTGTAGTAATTTGGCAAATTTCACCTTCTTACTGCTCAGAGCATCAATGAGACAATTGTTGACCCTGATTAGTTGTTTGCATTCTATTTCATGGGTCTTCGTGCAAAAGTTCTCCCTGACCTGCAGCTGGCTCTGCAGCACTGTGGCAAGGTGCCACAATTTGTACCCCTGTTTTGGGGTCATAGGCTCCATTTGCTCATCAGCATCCCAGCCAAAGACCTGAAGGGAACCTTCAAGCAAAATCCTGCCAGCTGAAAAATCACAGACTCCTTCCTGTGTTTCTTAAGCTGAGGCCCTAAGCCCTCACTTACAGGTATCCAGTAAAACTGAAATGCTATCATAACAATTACATCATCTGAATGTTTATGCATGATAATTCACATAGATGTTTGGTTTTGAAGTTATTCAGAAAGAATCTACAGAAGAGCAAACAATACTGAAACAGAACTGCCACTCTGAAGCATGAAAATCACCATTTCAAAAGTTTTGCTTCTTTCCAAAACACTTTCATCCTAGTGAAAGAGCTGACTAGCCATACTAAATCCTCAAGTGCTTATCCCTGCTCTTCTTTCTGCTAGGATGGCTTTTGTAAACTATCTGCTAAGCTGGCTCAGGTAGCTGAACCAGCTGGAAAATGAATGGGGTTCAATGACATGCTTTTATTTGGGTTTGGGGGAAGAAACATGTGACTAACAGGATTTCTGCTGCATAAGAAAGTCAATAGAAAAACCTTTTCTGCTAATCTATAGATAGGGACAGGAGCAGAGCTAATCCTTAGGCTGCTGCACAAGCTTTGGCCAGATTATTCAATTTTGTAACCCCAAAACAATATAACCCAGCAGCTTTTGGAGTACAGGAATTCTTCAGTTCTGCTTCTGCAGACTCTGCTGGCTTGACAGGTGATTTTCAAAAGGTTTTGACATCCTAGCAGTGGAAAGACTTAGGAAGCTTTGCCTAAAGTGTTGGCCCCACATGGCTTTTATGAGATCTCCTATGCAGCATAAGTCTGACATGGCCAAGAGCCAAAGCATTTCCAGTGGTCAAATCAACACAATACCTGTGCCAAGAAAAAACATTCTGCACAGGGCCAACAACCAGGGCAGAAGGCAGTGTCTTTGCTGTAGAGACAGTAGGTACCCCTTTCAGTGATCTTTCTTAAACTGTTGTAACCATGCAGGGCTAAGCTTTCCACCTGAAAAGGCTCTGGTGGTTGCTTGATGGTGTAAAGCTACAGATATTGGTGCCTCAGCTGAGCTATGGAACTGAAAATGAAATGCATCTATATTCCATTAACACCATCACATTAACCAAGATAACTCATACCATCCATGACTGTTTGGCAATAGAGTGCAAAATATTAAAGAATTGCATGAAACCTAAGAATGAACTCTACTGTGGTTGAGGTCTAAAGAGGAGTGATAAAAGTGTAAATCAGTCTTTTAAATAAGCCCAGTGTATAATAAAGTAAATGAAATAGCCTTCTGTTCCAGGCATGTTCTGTTTTCACAAAGGGCAAAGTAAAAAAAATTTAAAAAATCACAGATTTAGAGACAGAAGGTTCCAGTTTAAGATCCTCAGGTCCAAGCTGCTATTTGCATGGTTGTTTTCTGGTTAGAACACATCAAAATCATGCATGTGGCTGCACACTTGAGGGTCTCCTCTGTATCTTTAAAAGAATCAATTTCATTCATTGGATCCTAGAAGAAATAGCCCTATATAACTGCTATGGTTTTAATGTTCTGCTTTGGGAATGCTGACTTTAGCCTTTTGCAATTGCTTTCCCAAAACAAGAATTGCTTAGCTAAGGAAGAATACATGATGAAAATATTTCATTTTAAAAAATATTTAAGCCTCCCTTGATGATTAAATATCTTATTACAGGATCTGAATGCTTCTAGTTTCCCTAGGAACTACACATGGAACATTTTATACAGGGTTGTATTCATTTTCATTCTGAATTGCTTGAATTTTTTTCTTTGCAAATTTTTGATTAATTGTTCCATCACTTCCAATCACCCTTAGGGGAACTTGGCCAGCAAACTCAGTAGAGAGCTCAAACTGGGACTTCAAGCTGACAGCTACTGAAATTGTAAGAGCTGTGAAGTAAAAGTAAACTGAGCTGGAGCCAGTAAGCTCTGAAGTTTAGTTCTGGTGAAGGCTTTGGCTCCATATAGTTTAAAATATGCTTAAAAGAGCATTTAATTGTATTAAAAATACTATTTCCTTGTGCTTCTAGAAAGTGTTACTATACAAATTGTGTTAGGAGAGACAAGGGTCTAGACAGGAAAGACAGGCAATGTTGTAAGAGAGGTAGGAACCCAGAAGCCAGGACTTTAAAGGAACGTTCATTTAACATTTTGGAAGAGACAACATTTTTACAAGAGGCTAAAGAGGTAGAGAAGTCACAGGGGATAAGTGGAACTAAGGTATGTGTCAGGAAAATTACCCCAGCCCTGATCAGAATTATTATAAAAACAGAAAAAAAAGCAGCTAGAAACACAGATGTGTTTCTGACAGAAGAGCTAAAGTTAAACCACAGTGGTACTGACACAGAGGAGAGTTTCAGAGTGGTAACCCTTCAGTTAATTTCTGCTTGAATGCATAGAAATCCTTAACATTTGGGTTTTTTTTAATCCCTAGTTCTCCTGCACCCCTTCGTTGGAAAGGCTTAGCTGGGGTGCTGTGTTTCTCCAGCTCTGCTATTCCCTGAGAAGTGGCTGATGCCTAGAGCCAGACAGTGGGAATTCCTAACAGAAATATCAGCTGGAAAAAGCACAAGTGGAAATGTGAGTGTGAAAGTGATACACATTTGTTGCTACAGAGCCCTGTCTGTGTGATTCCATTTGAATGACCAGATACAAATAATGAGGCAGCCTAACGGTGAGAGGACAAGAGGATGAAGAAAAGGTAAGGCAAAAAGAATGAAAAAACACAAAAATTTTGCCCAAGGCTTGAAAGGTCTGAAGCAAAATAAATGAACTGAAAGAAATCCAGACATCATCCACACCTATGGGGCATAAACATTCAAAATATTGTCCCAAAAGAAACAAGAGAGATGAGGATGCAATAGTCAGCACTCCTTGTCCAGGCCAAGCCCTGTGGGTATGTCTTGGCAAAGCATGAAATCCAAGTGGAGTGAGACTAGTTTTGTTTAAAGTAGCTATCACATTCTCCTTCCATAGTGTCTCACATTGAATTTTTTTGTGCTAACTCCCTACAATATTAATCACATCACTGTTATACACTGTGGGACCTGCAGAGCAGAGGTCTCACCACAAGTTGCAATGATGCCAAACTGCTTTTTACTTTAATATATATTTGCAGTCCTGTAGACTATTATTGTACAGTTACATAGCTCTTAGATAGTCCAGTACTGATAGACAAAAAGAACACATTCCAAGGATCCTATCTTGCTGCTTCTTCTTCTGGGAGCCCAGAACGAGCTACTCTCCCAAAACACGGTCTCATAAACAAAGCACAGCTAGTAGCAAGAAAGGAGGGCTACAGAAGAGGTGGAACCAAAGGGGAGAACTACCTCATTATTTGTGCTTCTAATTGGGAATTCTTGCTAATGATGCTAATTTGCTAAACTTACAAAACTGTATTCACCCTCTGTGGGCTGGGCATTTTTCCACACCTGTCTCTGGAGACATTTTCCATACCTTTCCAATTAAAGACCAGCTTTTGTATTACTTCCTGTATTAACACTGTCTCCAAAGTGTGTTGTTTTATGTCTAGATCTTGAAGGCATCAGTGTCTGCAGCTCCTTGATGTCTGATGGGGAATTTGGCACCAATTTAATGCAGAACTAGTTCCTGACAGCATCAGTAATTAGAGCAAAAGAATAGTTTTGCATCAGCTGCCAATGAGATATTTTCATTGTTTTGTTCCTCTCACCACCAATCAATAGTGATTTTGTTAAGAGCAATGGGCTCAGACACTGCTATGCCTTTGAAACTATGAGGAGCCATAAGGAGCAGAGCTATAAAAGCAAAGGCTTCACATTGTTGGAAAAGAGCACAATTAATGTGAGTGTACAGTGTTTTATAGGACAGTAGAGCCCCCATCCTATGCCACTGCTGCAATTCCAGTTTTATCTACTTTCAGTGGTGATCAAAAAAAAGTCTGTGCTATTTCTCAAGTAATAAAGGCAATTGGCAAAGAGTCACATATCTTAATTATCACCCAGGTGCTATTGTAAGGGGATTTTCAAATCTATGTAAATCCCATCACACCTAACAATACACTGAAGGGAATTTTACAGGCAGCCTGAAGCTGTGATAGGGAAAGGAATTAAAAGTGGGAAATAAAACCCCTGTGTGCAGCAGAGTTATGGAACATTTTTATGCCAGCTGGTGTTCACAGAGAAATAATTGGCTGAAACTCTTGGCTGTAACAGGCCAAGCTCTTAACTCTGCTTGTATGAGAGGTATTGCTTGTTACTCTTTTTGGTTATTTAAAGTGAAGCAATGCCCCATCTGCACTAAACATGTGCAAGTACGTATTTCCAGTTTTTCAAAATATTTGAAAATAAAATCTAGATGTTATTTTATATGTTCCTAAGGGAGGTCAAAATCGAGCAAATGCTGCAGATACAGGTGCCATTTCACATCAAGCTGTTTGTTTTCTTTTATGCAGATTCATCAAACTTTGTTCCTTGAAATAAATCCTACTTTATTTTTAAACTCTCTTGCTTGAGTTTTGGAATTAAAAATGAAAAGGAATTGTTTTCTGTATTTGTCTCAGCTGAATATGTGTTAATTTTAATGTGCATGCTCTGTTTTAAAGCCTTTCTGAGTATTGAGCAACAGGTCTTAACATAACTAATAACAGTACAACATAACATTGTTTTAGTTACATTTGCTCCTTGATACAAGACTATTGCATGGCAAAATCTGTATTCCTTCACTCTAATGTGTCATAGTTGCAATGTATGGCATCTCTCTAAGCTTGACATTATTGTCACTCAACAGTTTAATTTTTGGTTTTTTGACCTAAATGGATAGCCCAGTTTTGAGGGTCTTGGGTCCCTTAGGAGGAAAAACTGAACAAAGACTTTTTGATGCAATTCTGGTCATTTAAATTGCCAATTTTTTTCCTTACCATATCCAGGACAACAAAAAGCAACAGCAGTTTATTCACCTTTCTAGGCAGGAGCTGCCATAGAGAGGCTTTGAACTTGTTTCTGAGTCCTCCTGAGCTCAATTACTGACCACCCTGAGCTCTCCCCTCCTGTCTGGATATCTCATTAACACTGGTCAGCTTTCACTGGCCAGCAGTGGCTTCACCTTTAACTCACTGCACCATTGCTTTGATCAGTTACATGTGCTCTAGACCAGGTTTCAGAAGGGAGAAGGTGACCTTTAAAAATTTGACATTGTGTTCAAGTGAGAAATACAAAGGAGAATGAGCTCTGGCAGGTTAAAAACACAAAGCAGGCCAAAGAGTTTAAAGAACAAAGTTACAAAAGCTGAAAAAAGTAATAATAAAACATTTTACAGAGCCATCAAAAGCCCTCTAGAAAGGCTATACAACAATAAATGGTAAAGGCACAAAAGAGGCACTCAGAAGATAAGACCAGAGCAGATAAATTAAATGAATTTTTATACACAGTGAATGTAGAGGAGTTCAGAAAATTCTCTCATCAGAAATGTGCTTTCTCCCCACCACACAAACACACATTTTTTTAAATAAATGGTCTCTCAATGGTCCTTCATTCAACTGAAGTTCAGAAACAGTTTACAAACAGGTTCATCATGACCAGAGGATTTATACAAGATTTAAGAAGGAATTGAAGCACGAAATAACCTAAATAACAAGTGCAGTGTATGATTGTTTGTTTGTTTGTTTAAAAATGCATAGGATGGAAAATGGGACAGAATTAAAGAAAAAAACAAAAAACAAAACAAACTCTCCTACACGCCCACTGGTTTTTGCACTGTGGTTTGAACTACAAGAACAACGTTTGTGGACATGTTTTTGTTTGTTTAAGAATTCATCCCTTTTGTGTTTTAAAATGTTTGTTATCTCACTACTACTACTTACCAGCAAATAACCCAAAAGACTTATGCCTGTACTAAAATTGACATTTTTTTCCAGCACATTGTCTCTATAAAGAGATCAATGTATAGTGGCCATAAAAATCTTCTAGAAGTTAGTGAGATTTTTTTGCAACCCTCAAAAAATTTTATTTTAATTCCATTCTCATTTCCCCTTTACCTCACTATGGTCAAATCTCCCTTGCCTGCAATTTGGCCTCAGATTTGCTTACCTCTGGCCTTTGTTTTTCCATACTATTTGTGAAACTCTATAAAATCCTGACAGGGCTGCCTCACAGGGGCTCCTAAGGAGGGACAGACTTATACAGGAGCAGTAGAGGCAGATGCAGTCACACCACAGGTGAATGACTTGGTGGTACCAGCAAGGAAAAGACAAGAATTTCTAGTTTGAATCCACTTAGGTGCCACAAGGACTGCAGCATGACTTTGAGCCTCTGCCTCAGGCAAGGTCAGTTTTTGCAGGAGTGATGTGCTCAGGGAATGTGGGTATTTCTGGAGTTTAACAGCTGATGTTAGAGGATGCCAAAGTCATCTGAAGGGTAGGGTTTTCACTAGGAACACAAATACTTTTGAAAATGTGGGACTCTTGGGCTTGGTTTCCTTTTTGGAGGAGCTTTTAGGTGAGATTCCAGCACTTAGAGCCCAAAGCAGCGGAGCCTGTGCAGCGATTACCTCTCTAACATGCCACCCTGCTTTGTGATGCCGCATGTATGCACTGTCAGAAAAGCAGCATTATTCCTCATAACAGAGACAGAAGACACTGCAAATCAGGAGCAGACCTTTATCTCGGAAGATCATATAAAATACACAACCAGAGGAAATTTCTTCACAGGTCCAAATGATTCATAACCCTACTGCTTTACTGTGGTGATGTTATCACAGCTGTGCTTTTCTCTATGAAGCAATAGAGAAGAACTATAATTGAAGCAGGAGACTACAAGATTTATGTAGCATGCACATCCAAGCTGGAGCTCCTAAGAGCATGCCCGTGTGCCTGCTGCAGGAGCCTCCACCTCAGCATCTCCCCTGGGATGCTCTCAGCAAGGACAGGAGCACATCTGGACAGACACTGGCAGGGCTGTACAGGAAGATGGGCAATGCCCCACCAAGGACTAAATTACTGCTGCCATCTGGCTTAGGGAAAATATCTGAAGCTCATGAATCATTTCACAATCATGTGAAGATTTACTTCCATTGGACTGTAAGAAGAACATTTCTAGAAAGGGAGATAATCTGTAGGATAACCAACCCATTTGTATCCCTGTATTCCAGAGACTATTTTACATTAAATTTGACAGTATCCAAGTTTTTACTGGCCTAATAACAGACTAGAGAATACAAGAAAGCATTGATTTCTCTTTTGCCCTTGTGCAACCCAAATGCTTCTTCTGGTGAACAGATTTAAATCTTTTATAAAGAAGAGTTCTGTAGATCAGATTTTGGTTACTGACATTAAATTATTAAAGTGAACTGAATGCTGACATGCAACACAAACATGTACAGAATAGCACACAATAGAAATGAGCAGCAGCCTTAGAACTGGCAGTTTTAATGCTCAGTTTAGAACACTGTTGAAATCTTGCATAGTAAAAGGAAGACAACATCCCTGGGATAGTATATAGAAATACTGCATTGATAAAATATTTTTACAATATGAAAATAATTGCCTAGACTACAAAAATTACCAGTAGAAATAAATTCAGAAGCAGAGCAAGTACCTCTACTGTTTTTTTTTTTTTTTAATACTCAGTTATATATTTAGGGGAATCAAATTAAGTACTTAAAGATACTTTGACATCTATTATGCAATCACAAAAGTTGTAAAGTGGTTTAAATTACTTTAGTCTTATATATACATCATCAAATACAAATATGCAAGTTGACCCCTCAGCCGATCTAGTGAACAAAGTTAGTGTTTTAAATAGCTAATTAAAAACATAAATAAACTCAAAATGGAGGTACATAATAGAAACCTGCTATTAATACTAAATTATTCCACCTTTTGATAAAAGAAATAGTGAAGATTATAGAAGGGAAAGGAATATTCTCAAGACTGAAAAAAGCCCCATAGCATTCATGAGACTAAATGAAGACTGGCAAATTCACAAGACTTTTAGGGAATGATAAATTCAGATTCATAGAACAGGCCCTGGGAAGGGCATTGTGGTCACCAGACTCCTCTGCCTTCAAATTCCCAAAAACCCACAAGACATTTTTATGCAGCATAACAAGATATCTATGAGAATTACTATGTAATCAAAAGTCAATTATCCTGAGATAACTCTTCTAAATAGGATCATAGGCTCTAGAAATAGTAAATTCTGTAATAATTAATCATCGGGTTGCCTGGTGATTTTCATTATAAATTATTCCAAGGAAATAACTATTTAAAACATGCATGTATCTATTATATGCTAGCTTCTGACTTTATTAAGTAGTGACTAAGGTAATTTTTGGTTGTTTGTAGCAATCAAATAGTGCTGAAGAAATATTTAAGGGTTTTGCTATTTTTAAACTGTAACTTTCAAAAAAGGGAAGAGTGACATTGCAGAGGTGTTAAAAGCAGAGTGCCACTGGAAATATAGCCCCAGGCATTGAGAACAACTATAGTTCAAGGTTAAAGCATCTTTACAGAATAAAAGATCATCAGAACAAATCTTCTAAAAATAATTTGCATAATTTATCTTTGCATTAATTGTGAGACAGAAAATCTCTAACTCACAGTAACCAAATTTATCAATATAATATTTAGTACTTCAATATTTAAAATCTCTGTTTCAGCTTTATTTCTGTTTGCTCTAGCATACTACCTAATATTTACAAATTTAGAGAGTCGTGGATGCAGGATACAGCTAAGATATTTGTGTTGGAGTACAACATCTGGAAAAAGTCATAGTATTGCCAACAGTTGCAACAAACTTCTTAAAACTTCTCACAGATACAGCAATGTGCATGCACCTCCTGCTTTCAAGATGGATTTTTAAACTAGAAAATTCTCCTTGGTGTAGCAGGGATGAGAATATATTCACCCTAGAGTGAGGCAGACTCATTCTTTGATCAGAGAATGCCAGCGTGCGAGCACAGACAGAATGAGCCCACAACACCTTTCTCTGGAAAATGATTTATGCAAAAATGTAATAGTGCCAGGAAGTAAACCAAAATGAGTAAACATCTACTCCCACTGAGCATAGCATAGGGAAAGAGTGAGGAGGCCTTAACAGCTCATGAGTCCCATGGAAAAATGCTTTAAAGCCCCAAATAAACTCTTTCAGTTTGGCAAAACTAGAAGTCCCAAGTCACAGCATTTCAGGTAATGGTTGTTTTTAAATTAGTTTGAATCTCTCTACCTCACTAATTTCCATAACATTATTCATAACTCTGTTTGTGCTTCTATACCCTGTGCTACATTATTTATAACAGCACATTATGAACTGTGAACAGCTACATTTAACTTTTAACTGACTTGGTACTTGCAATCTACTTTGGATGCAGCAAAAATGACCATTTCCAGAGAAGCAAAACATATTGTGAGAGTAATTAAAACTATTTTATTCCTCATTCGGTAAGCAATCACTTTTCAGGGACAATTCTTGGAACCCCTTCCTTCTGGTGCCTGGATTTGTGCTGGCGCTGTGTTGCTGCACAGGGTTACTCACTTTTTGCTGATGTCCAGTGGCTGATTTCAACAAGGTCTGGTCAGCAGACAGTAATCCTCCATTTCCAAGCACAGGACACACAACTTATTCCTCAACATTCCCAGCTTACTAGGTGGGTCCCTCCTATTTATAGTTTTATTCAAGGGAGAAGGAAAACAGCTGAGAGGCTGATAGTGAAGATGATGTCCTCCACCTGCTGTATTTGTGTTTGTCTCTAAAAAGAAGAGGAAACTAATGGAAAAACAGAAATGTGACTCATGTGTGGTATATAGTGCCAATTTCGCAGTAAGGACTTGAAGGTCTTGCATGTTAGTTTCCAATAATTTTTAAGATGACCCTTAAAATGATTGTGAGAGAAAAAGCAGCACTGCAAGGGTGTTCTTATAAATAGTTCTTATAAAATTTGACATATTTTTTCTTATAAACTACCTAAAAGTCTATATGTCAAACCTTCATTCATCCCCTGTAAGACACAATCAATAGAGGGACCAGAAGAAATCCCAGGCTATCATTGAACCCCCCACCACCCTTAGGCTACAACAGAAACCCTGCTGCTCCTTGTCATTAAAGACAATGCCAAACTCTCCCATTCCCTGGGCTTTTTGCCCTTCCCCTATCTCTCCACCAGCTGCCCTTCTGCATCCTACTGTAATGATTTTTCTCATACTTTGCAACACTGACTCATAAAAACACCTCCCTGCATCATTCCAGGGGATTCCAGCACAGTTACTGTGCTGTTTATGCACTCACTGTGAGGGTCTCCCATAACATAGGAGTATGTGTTCATCATACCTAACATTAACTACATGAAATAGTTAAAAGATGTATTTTCCCACCAGCACTGAGTGAATCCAATGTTTTACTGTGTCACAGCATCAAAAGATGCCATGGGCATTCACTTGCCTTACTCCAGTGTTCATTTCATACTGTGCAAACACTTCCTATTTTATAGCAGTTTGAGAAGGCAAGATTTATTCTTCTGTGTGTATGTCTTAAAAGCAAACTACAGAAAAGCTGGGAAATATGTACATAACTTAGAGACATTGAAATAGTATTTGTTATACCAAGCTGAAGCTAAAATTTATGAATTGCCACATGGCAGAGCAGAGGCAGAACTGCAGTCAGTGATAGCTCTCCCCAGCCTACACCATTCACATCATCTCACCCTTCCATGCAAAAGAAGCTTCCTTTATGCCATGGATCTTTGTTAAGATTTTAATTCTGAATATACTCTACAGCTGTACACACCAATAGCTGTGGAAGCGTGATAGAAACAGCAGCCTTTGGGACAAATACACTCTATTCAAAATTATGGTTTGTGGCTTAAACAAGCATCTCTTCACAAGACCTGTCAAACAATTGCAGATTATTTGGTTACAGATGAAAGCTTCAATCTTTAGAAACTCTTACATAAAACCAATATTGAGCATTTTGTTCTGTCAGATGTCTGAATTTATTCTTAGCATTTTTGACTTTTATCTAGTCATTGAAACAAGAAAACACATAGGCATTACTTTCTAGGAAGTAACAATATCCAAAATTAATGCAAAGGCAATGGTAAAAGGAAGCAAAAACCATTACTGAATCAAGCCAAGCTGGTTTTCATGGTGAAAGTAATCAACAGTTAATGCATCTTGGTTTTAATTCTCTGCTTTTTAATCTAATCCTTTTCTTGTCAACTGCAAACTGACGCAAGTGCTCACAGTGCAGAACTGGAACTGTCAGCACCATTCAGACACAAAACCAAACCCCAGAGCTCGTGGGAGATTTTGTGGGAGACTTTTTTGGGGGATGGGGGACTGTTGATTGGTTTTGGGGGGATTTCTTACTGTTCTATGACTGTAACTTGCCATTCAGTTTGGATGAAAGAGTATAGAATATTTATGTTTCCCATTAGCAGTAGGAAACTGACCTTCAAATAATATGAAACTTACTTAGTTAAAATTGTGTTCCACAGTTATTTTCTGTATATTCCCCTCTGTGGCAATAAAACTGTAAAACCAAATGTGTGACTTCTGGGCACTTCTTACTTGCCATAGGCACAACAAAATTTGCAAGACCCCAGACTTTTCTGAAGGCTTCCCATAGAGGCTTGCCAGAGAGGTCTCTGAGGAGCAGAGCATCTCCTCTGCCCACATCCCAAAGGAAAGACCCAGTTTAGGGTGCCAGCAGGACACTCAAAGTTCCTTAGCCCTGTCACAGCTGGGTGACACTGGGCAACATTCACAGCCATTTATGGATTTTAAATTTCTGTCAGTAGCAGGCAGATGATCAGCTGGAAGAGGTGTTCTGTCCATTCTGGACCAGGCCTATTATTCTGCTTCTGTCATGTTAAGCAAAATATTTCTTAAAATGAAAGTTCCCTAAATATTTTGTGCACCTCAGATTATTACAACTGAAAGCTCAGAAGCATTTGTGCCAGACAAAACGATTCAATTCCTTTAGTTTAAATACATTTATTCTGCATAAAGCAATGGAAGGACCATCAGGGTATAAAATTACATGCTGATTGTAATATTAGGCCTGAAAAAAGCCTATGATTTGAACAAGAACAAATCTAAGTTTATGCTGCAATTACATGAGATTGCTGCATGCTTCATTGTCTCTACAATCAAAATGATTAATTATTACACACTTTGGAGATCTATTTGAATAAGGAACCCAATGGTGTTATAAATTTATCTTCATGGTCAGCAAATAATTTTATACTCACTGTCACACTAAAATTAAATCCTCTATAAGATGCTAACTCTCAAGTGCAGGGGTGTTGCTGTTCCTCATATTCCATACTGACCAATTAACAGGATTGATAGCAGTTGTAAATTAATTTAACTGAAACTATAAACTGATTTTATAGTTCAGATGACAGATCATTGCATGCCTGAGTGCTCTGTGTAACAGTCATCAACTGCAATAGATATTCCCAGGCCATTGTACAATCCTTATTTTCTTGTTTATGCATTTCTGCTACAGGCTGTATTTTAGGGTTCTCAGTCACCTTTTAGCTCTGTTAGAAGCTGTGATGCTGTTTATGTGGTATGCTTTTCTCCCAAAGCACAAAAAATACAAGAAAGACTCCTCCACAGGACTTCAGTCAGCCTTGAATTGAATGAATGATCAGGAGGGATTACTGTGATGAGAAAGCTTTACTGAAACGGTTTAAATAAGCTTCTTTGGCCCATTAGTTGCAACATGACATTGAATTTGCAGTGTATCAACAGGGTATTAGCTGCTGTTTCTATCTCCCGTGCCTTGATGGAGGATATATGGGCTTTGACGCTTCTGAAAAAATAGTTTAATTTTTTTTTTCAACAAACCAACTCAACTTATAACAGGAAAAGCTAAACCCAGAAATCTATATCAGATTACCAATCATAACACTCTATGATTTAAAATTCTAGTGGAGCCTAGAGGATTGAGAAATTGCTGAATATGTTGCATTGTTGCTTTACACATATTATAACAACAGTGTCAGCTTCACTCCAGGCTTAGACAGTTAGCAGAAACCTTTTTTTGAACTGAACAGTAAATACTCTTTATTGTGATTGAGTTTCTTTTGTTGTGCAGTTTTCTAGTTTTCTTTTCATGGTATTATTTGCATTGAGAAGCCACAGAGTTTCTGTCAAGGAATAGTGATACACCAAATAATTTATTTTTTTTCCTTGCAATTCTTGGTAGCTGATACAGGCTCCTAGAATTAATTGCTTGCTCTGAAGGCCCAGTACAAAACCATCTCAACTGGCACAAGCTCTCAAACATTTGCTAACCTTGAGGCACTTTTGCTTATGTATTGCTGTTTACATTCAAGATATTAAAATTAATTTACTCGACTGCCATAAAACATGGAAACACCCATCTGTTTTAATGGTATCTCTACTCAGACCTAAAACCAGAAAAATTTCTTGATAATTCCAGCTTCTGTAAAAAAATAAGCCGTGAGGCAATTCCCTTGAGCCCTCTCTCTTTACTGCAACTGTTAAAAAACAGCTTCCGTTAGGTTTTCATTTTCACAGTAAAAACATCTTGGAAAAGCTCCCTGTCAGCAAGAAATACTTTCAGCAGGATGCAAAACTGGTCCATAGCCCTAAGAACCCCTATTTAGCCAACTTACTTCTGAGCCCAGTATTCAGCAATAATGATCACAGAAACACAGAGCCATAGCACTGTCAAGGTTGGAAAAGACATTTCATACCATCTCATCCAGCCAGGAAGTTAATTCTGCCATGTCCACTGCCAAGCCATGTCCCTAAGTGCCACATCTAAACAGCTTTCAAATTACCTCCAGGGATGATGGCTCACCCATGTGCCTGGGCAGCCTGTTCCAGTGCTTGACAACCCATTTTGTGAAGAAGCTTTTCCTAAAATCTGATCTAAACTGGTCCTAGCACAACTTGAGGCCATTTCCTCTCATCATTTCCCTTGTAACTTTGGGGAAGAGACCAACCCTCTTCACAACAGCTACACACCCCTTTCAGGTGCTTGTAGAGAGAAATGAGCTCTGCTCTGAGCTGATCAGGCTGAACTCCCCCAGCTCCTCAGCTGCTCCTCATGGAACTTGTGCTCCAGACCCTCCACCAGCTCCATTGCCCTTCTCTGGACTCACTCCAGCCCCTCAGTGTCTTTCTTGCAGCGAGGGGCCCAGAACGGAACACAGCACTCGAGGTGTGGCCCCAGTATTGTTGTGTACAGGGGGACAATCCCTGCCCTGCTCCTGCAGGCCGCACTATTGCTGGTACAGGCCAGGATGCCATTGGCCTTCTTAGCCACCTGGGCACACACTGGGTCATGCTCAGTCACTGTCACCAGCACTCCCAGATCCCATGTGCAGTTTCCAGCCACTCTTCCTCAAGACAGTAGCGCTGCCTGCGTTTGCGGTGACCCAAGGGCAGGACCTGACACCTGGCATTGTTGGGCCTCATACCACTGGTCTTGGCCCACCAATCCAGCCTGTCCAGGTCTGTCTGTAGACTGTTCCTGCTCCCCAGCAGATTGACATTCCTGCCCAGCTTTGTGTCCTCTGCAAACAAACACTCAGGGCCCACTCAACCCCTGGGAGATAGGGAAGTAGGTGGAGGCCTGATTTATCTTCACATCTGATTACCAATTTTGGTACTCAGAGCCTGAAAGCCTTTAATCCTTACCTGTGGCATTCACATTCTCTGAACAGAGAGCGACATAACTCTCCCTCCCAGGATTTTTCCTGGGGAAGGCAGTGAGAAGCACAGAGGGAGAAGAGAAAACTATTCTTATCCCTACTTGCTGCTCCTGTTGCTTGGCACATGTGGAGTGTGTCATGGAGATTGTTTACCTGTTGGAATTCAGGACATCTCTCTGGCTGCCCTGGATGGCTCAAGCCCCTGCCAGGGGGCTCAGGGACCTTGGCAGAGACCCCAAGACACCTGTGACTTTGATTTTGACCTATGAAGCAAATTACATCTTTCTTCATATGAAAAATTACAAGTAAAGAGAGTTTAAGTAGAATAATAGTTTGTCACAGGGTGAAAAATAGATTTTTTGGGGTTTTTAGAATAGGAGCTCAGGGTCCCAAGATGGAGGAATTTGGGCATACCCTGTCCCTCTTCCTTCTTCTTCCCAGCCTCCATCTTCTGGGTGATGGTGGCACTTTTGGATTGGTTCAAGACAGAAATTCATTGTCTAACATAGGTGATAGGTATTGGGAAGCTGTTGTAAATAATGTACACGTAGTTTTTAGTATAAAAAGATAACATCGCCCCAAGACAGTCAGTGTGCCTCAACCCAACCTGCCAGACAGACCCGCAGTGTGTCAGAGAAAGAATTTTATAGATAAAAAACAATAAACAATCTTGAGAACAAGAACAGAAGAATCCTGACTCCTCCTTCAACTGCCAGGCTGGGAAAAGGAGATTTGTACGTATCTCAGAGTCACTCTGACCAGCAGAGATTCTGAGATTTACCAAGAGTGATTTTTTAATTGGACTCTGCTGATGGTTGTTCGGACTGACTGGCCAACTGGGTCAAAGCTGTGTTGTGACTGTCTGGAAAGGGTCACAGGTTTTTCTTTAGTATCTCTTTAGTATAGTTATAATATATAGTATTAGTGTAATGTAATGTAATATATAGTAATGCAATGTAGTATTACATTATTATTATTACAAAATTATAGTAGTGTCATGTAATATATAGTATTAGTGTAATGTAATTAGCTTAATAAAGCAATTGTTCAGCCTTCTGAAATCATGGAGTCAGAGCACATTATTGTCACCATTAGGTCAGAGGTGACATACACAGAGATCAGGGTCCAAGAAGAAAAATGTTTTTTATTCTGCGTTTTCTCCAGTTTCTATACTATTAACAAAGCGTGATCTTAAGTCATTAACTACATCACAATAACTTATATTCATTGGTGCAAAGCAATTAGCATCAATATAATTGGCAAAAGTTTTGTAGAAATTTAAAAAGGCACCTATAGACATCTACTTATGCATGTAGTCTAGCTTACAAAAATGTTCATGTATCTTTTCTAATCTGTTTCCATGCTGACAGCCTTGTCTTCTTCCTTGCCATGGATACACTCGAAAACCATCAATTGTTATTTCTTCTATTAACTCAGCTTTCCTTGCAGGCCAGCTGTCAAGCCCCTCCATTCACTATTCCCTACACTGGGGTTGCCTTGCATCGACACTTACCTGCCTGAAGAAGAAACAGCATCTATTAGACACGCCATAAATTGTGTTATGTGTGCCGCAGGTGGTGTGAACACCTCCATTTATGAGGTGCTGAACTTAGAATTTTAGGATGAAAGATTTGATTAAGAGTTATTTGCTTATTTAAAGTTATCTTAAGTAGAAAAAAAAGTAATTTTCCAGGGACTTTATTTGTCATGTTGTCATATTATTCTTTCATTTAATAATTTAAATGTTTAGTAAAATAATAGCCTGTGTCAAAATTTTAAGCCTGACAACAATAGATGGTAACCTCAAGTCTGCTTTGGTAATGAATCAGAATGGCTTCTATGCATATAAATAAGAATAATGTCTGCATGTGTTGCAAACATTGATTAAAACCATAATTAAAGCTAGCTGGAAAAGCTGAGATGGACTAATTTTAATCCTGAGATAGCATGAACACATCATAATAATATAACAGGGGAAAGAAAGGATGAGGAGGAGAGCAGGACAAAGAAAATCACCTTATCCTTCCTCCTTTTTTTAACACAAAAGGAAAGAGAAGGTCTCCTATTCTTTAAAGGCTGCTTCCAAACTTCATGAAGATATATTCAGGAAAAATCCTCACTGTGAGAATGAAGACAGAACAGGTTGAAAATACAGATGACTTTTTCTTAGGTGAACACTGCTAGACTTGAGAGTTACCCCTAAGGTGGGCTCAGCCTGTCTGTCCTTCTGCAGGGCTTCACAGCCATCACAGTTGTAGGCAGCAAGGACAAGCTGAGGAGCTGATGTCTGCAGGTCCTCCCAGGAAACGGCAAGGGAGAGTTTTGGCCTCCCCTGTTATGACAGAAGACATTTCAGCAGTCTGACTTCTAACTCAACTGTAGATTCTGGCAGGCATCACTGCCTGTCATGGAGTAAAGGGAATTTATTCATCTTACCTTCTGCTTTTTCATCTTGACTCCCCGAAGACCAGATGACCCATTTTTGATAAGTAAAAAGCTGAAAATCTGCAGTACAATGCAAAAGAAATAGAGGGAAAAGTACTAATGCAAAGAACTACAAGTTATTCAGTCAGAACATTCTCTGAATGTGAGCCAAGACCTGTCTTTGCGCCTAAAACCTGTGCCTCCCAACTTCAGCCCCACAAGATTCTAAGGCTGAGCAGAAGCCAGTGCCTACTCACAGCATTTCTTAGAAATCCAGTGACCTTCAAGGGAGTAGATTGAAAGAAACAACCCCACACTCAGCAACTGCTTCTATGAACTTTATATATGTGCTGAAAAAAGAGAAAACCTGCGACATTCCCAGTGAGCTGGGTGAGACAAAACCTCTGTGGAGGAGGCAAGTTCTGTGCTGCTCAGGGAGCACAGCAGCTCTGCATTCAGTCTCTGGTTTCAATGAGTGTCTAAGGAGAAGTATCTGAACTGAGCCCAGCAGTGACTTTCAGGGAGAGAGGAAGTGTGGCTTCTGGCTGTTGCTTAGATTAGATTTCTGTTGTTACAAGGAGGAAATGTGTTGCTAATTATTTGAAAGCAATCCGTGCTGTAATTGAGTCTTTGTGAAAGTAAGGAGATAATGACGTGCCCAGCTCAGGCAGAGTGTGGCACCACTCCTCACATCTGTATGCCAACCTGCACAGGGTGAGGGACAGCTTCATGCCAAGGGCAGCCACTTCATCACTGCCACCCAGCCCCTGTGCCTGGCCAAACACATCTCATGGCAGAGCAGCTCCCACCAAAACTCACCCCACTGTATCCACCTGCCCAGGGAAAGCCAATAGCACTGTCTGTGCTGTCCCAAGGACATTCTCCTTCCAGAAGCTGGTGGAAGAAACTTCAGGGACTGATAGTCATTGGTAAAATATTTCCTGCAGATGACTAACATCAAGGGGAACAGAAGTAGGAAGAAGCTTAACTTCCTTGAGAACACATAAAAATGACTAGAAAAATACTCCAACATATTATCTCACTTTATGAGGCCACGAATCTCGGTAAACACAGAGACACTTGAGTGATACCATTGATCTCTAAGCATCTTGGCACACAGGGATATCTTTTTTTTTCCCCCGAGATGAAAATTCTACATAATTTGCCTTTGCACAGAACAAGATGAGGCCTGAAGTGACTTTCCACACTGTAGCATGCAGATATTTGTCATCTCATTTTTACCTCTTTAGAGACACATCCACTTTTATAAGAAAAATAATGCAATCTGAAATATGTGGGAGCTATAATGAGTAGAGTAATAGTAGTTCTTTTCCAATCGCAACTATTATCTTGGAGAAAAAGGGTGACTGAATAGGACTCTGAAGGACAATGCACGGTTTAAGCTCAGATGTTTTTTAACCCTATATAAAGCCTCTCATAAAGAATCCTTCCTAGTATTTTTACTCCAACATTAAGCACATCAAACCAGTTTTTCCTTAATAGTGTTCACCTGTAAAGGCACACAAGAATTTGGTCTAATGATGAGTATCTGTTGCTCTGTTCTCCTGAATTTGAACCTAGAGCATGGAGCACACACCAAAGCTTTATACACTTATGCAAAAATCACAGAATATTCTTACAGCTTTTTAAATTGTGAATATTTTGTTAATCCCACCTTCTCATATTTTAGACATCTAGGTCATTTTTTTATTATTAATCTAACCTGGATCTAGGTTATTTTACTCACATCTCAGATTCTTTAATACATGGTTTAGCTGAGAGTTTTAATCTAATAAGTAGATGGGTTACAAGGCTGGTAGTGGGAATCACTACAGTTGACTGATCTCAAAAAGGAGCTATGTTCAGTTGTATGTTTAGAGCATTTAATCTTAAAACATCCCTTATTTAAGAACTTCCATTTCTTGTATTCCTTCATAATTGAATATGAGATAAATATTTTAATTCCATAAAATGTGGGCCATGTCCTGAGGCTGGCTCCTGGTCAGTGGAACTGCTGTAAAGTGATGTTGAAGCCAACGCTATGCTGGCTGAAAGCAGCAGTCTTCACCACGCTACAGAGATCAGCTTTTATTACCCATGATTTAAGTAAGTGCTGGTTTTGCTATCATTCACCCCTGAAAACCAAGAGACAATGAAGTGATTTCTGCAATAGATTGGACGTTTATGAAGAACAAAAATTGTAATAGAGTCTAATGACTGACAAAGACCCTTCTCCTAGAATGATTGCAGCACTACACTGGCCAATTCTCATGCTGAGATCAAAATCAGAGCCAACATGAATGTGTTAAGCATGCTTCTAAAAGATATTTTAGGAAGAAATACTATGTATGCAGAACAGTTAGTAGTAACTTGGTACTTTTTTTTGCTTTTTTGCTAATTTTCAGTTTTTTGGGGGGTTGAGGGTTTGGAGATTTTTAGTAGTAGAAATTATCACACAGATTTTTTCTTTTTGCCAAGGTTCCTTTTTTTAAAACAATTTTTTAAAATAAAAACAAACTAATAAAAGCTTCAGTATGAAGTCATCCTGCTCTTTCCTGGGTCAAAAATGTCTGTCTGACATCTTCAGATTATGAGTGTCCAGAGATGTATGGTGCTACACAATGTTTTAACTATTTGACCTCAAGTTCATAAAAGATTTTCCAAACACATTTTAAACTCTCTTTATAAAGTGATCCTAGGATTAAATAATTCAATAACACTTTGCTAAGGTAGAGAAGAGAAATTACATGTCACATTACTGGTAGAACTTGAACTCCCCAAGGTTGCACAAATTTCTCTCAAATTTGGCATAGCAAAATTCATGAGGACATGTCACTTTATCAACACCTACTTAGAATTATTTGCCCAACATAACAATGCCCTTGATACCTATGAATAATGTGAATATTCCTCATCCACAACAAGATCTTTGTCTAATAATGTATAATGAGCTGTCATCAGCCTGTTAATATCGTAAAGTTGTTATGTGAAGTGCAGACTTAAAGACACAAAGGTGATAGCAAAAAAATGTCCAATTACATTTTTTTGGAGCCAAACTCCAGGGAAACAGAACTTCAAAAAGACTGGTATAGCATTAATATTTCTGGGAGACATCTGCCAGCTTCAGCAAAACCCAAGATTTACAAATCTCAGAGAGGTCTTACGAAGACCTTCAACTCACTTATGAGGAGACAGACATCTCCTTATAAATGTGCAGATGTTGTCCTGGCAAAGCCACATCCATCTGCCTTTTCCAGCCCCCGGTCCATCCAGCTCCCATATGCTCTGTCCTTTTTCCTATTTTCAGACTAGTTTCCTTGCTAGATTACTCTCTACAGGTTTTGTTTCAATTGTTATCCAGCCCCTTTCATTTTCCATGCATCTCTTTTCCTTACCCTGAATTACTTCTTATTTTTCCATAAGAATTTTATTGCTCAAGGCTCAGAGGAACTGCCTTCTGAAGTTCTTCTTGAGGTCTGCTGGATCTCATCCCTCTTCTTCAAACTGTTCTCTCCTTTTCAATTTCTATCCTATCTTTCTCCTTGATTTTCTCCTCTCTTTTCCCTGTCATCCTCTGACCTTGGTTATCTTCACAGATTTCCTAATGGGAAAGAGTTTTAGTACATTACCACATTGGACATTTGCTGATTTTCCAGGAGACACATTTAACTCCTATGCAGGAAAGGTTAGAAAAAGGAAATATTTCCATTTCAGAAAGGCTGTTTCTCAAGCTCTTCCTACAGACCTGGGTACTTTTGAGAGGAGCACTGACTCATAAGAACAGTGGCAGAGGATCTGGTCAGCCTGATGGACAAACACACAAATTCCTGTACCATCGCAGCTGAAAGATCACTAATAATTCATTCATAAGTTCCTTTTTATGTCTACTTCTCTCTATTCAGTTGAGCAGCTGGCATCTTTATCAGGAAGTACTCCCAAAATGCCATGGAAAGTAGGTGGTTCTCACCCTTACTTTCCCTTTTCCCTGTGGTGGGACCTGCCAGATTGGTGGGTAACCCCAATCTGACACACAGACACACATCCTTTCCCTCTCTGAACAAGTCTAAAGTTTTATAATCTCACTCTCTGTGATAACTCCGTCTTGCAGCTCAGCAAGATCCATCCCAATTATTCACTGCTGGATTTCCATTTACCAGGAGAAAGGTACAAATTAAACTATAGGAGTGTTATATATGGTTTCCTCCAAAAACAGAAAAATTTAAACAGCCTCTACAGCCTCTTTATGGAGGTGGAGGTTGTCAGCAATTTCAAAATGATATCTGGTATAGATGTAAAGAGACTATAAAAATGCAAACAGAAGAAAACTAATATTTTATCTAGACAGATGTTACAATGACTTTGAATTATTATATTCCTCTTGGAGGGTGGTTTTGGTATTCAATAAAATTTTCACTGAGTCTTGTTCCACCCACTCGAGTAGTAAACTGTCACCAGAGAAGTCACTTGTTTAATTTCTATGAAAAGAGGACTTTTAAAGATGTCCATCATGGACAATTGCCCCTTGTAGGAGGCCAAAAAATTTCTTGAAACTTTTTTTCTTGTAACCTCCAGTCTCTCCTTTTGTCTCGTGATTAGTCTATTCTATTAGGGGAACTTTTAGGTTATCCTCTGCTTTTCCATGGGATAGCCATGAAAGGGAGAAGCCCTTCCATGGAAGCATTTGGCATCACTCATTGCTTTTGAGAACCAGATCTTTCTTGTGAGGAGACCTTCCAGGTCTCCTTAAAAACTATAACAAAAATATCTGCTTATATGTAGAAAGACTTTAAAACAGATATCTGCACTTAAAGCAGCACGTATTCCCTTCAGCAGTTTAGCAGTTTTCCTCCTCTTATCTAAATAAAATACTTATCACTAAAGATTAAAGAATAAGACTCTGACTGTTTTACAAAATTGCCATTGTTCATATTCACTGTCATGGAAGATGAAAATTCCTGCAGAAAACAAATTTTTAAACACCTATAAATTTTAACCTGTTATTATATTCTTTACAGTGTTAACAGACTTTAGGAAATATTTATACTTTCATTCTAGGCAAATAATAATTTAAAAACTATCCATTTTATGCTTTTATTCTACTAACATGGAATAGAATAAAAAACTATTAGCAGGAGAGTTTTAGAAACAAGTTATAGAATTCGAGTGGAAATTCAAACCCAGCAAGAGTTGTCTATGGGTAATTAAATATTAAAAAAATATAACTCCATACTCTGCAGGAATAGGTCTATTTCAGCTTCAGGTCCTTGTGTAAGCTATTTACACTTCATGTTCACCCAAAAAATGTGTGCATTGGATAGTTTTCTGTTCTGGTTTCAATCACCAACTTTCCCTTGCAGCAAAACATTGTTGAAACACTGTCCCTGTCACGCATTGCACAGCACCAAACTAAATGATTTATGAGTATCCAACAGTGATCTGATGCTTCTAATTTGTCAATCAAATATGCAAGCTGTGACAAAAATCAGACATCTCTTGGAAACTGGAAACACACCTGGAGAAGCTCAGTCATATTTAGTTACTTTGCACAACCACTGATGCATCTACAAAAATTGTAAGGAGAGTGGAAGGATCCTTTCCTGACAGCCTATAAGTTTATCTGAAGTCCTTCTATATGGCTTCTGGTCCCTGCTCCAGGGAAACTTCACAGAACTGGGGCTCCTCTGTTGCGGTGTGTTTCAAACTTTCAGGTCCCTTACCCAGGTGTGCCAAACCCCTCCCTTCCCCCCTTTCCCCCATGCTGAGTGAGTCCTGTCAATCAGGCTGAACATTCCAGCAAAGGCGTCGTGTGGTTGGTCAAATTCAAAGGATGCCCCTCAGGCCCAGAAGTCACTGGCCTGTCTAGGTGTCCCTCGTCCCTTGAGACCCTGCCCCTCCCACCTGGTTGGTGGCTCACCTGTCTCCTCCCCTCCCCTCCCCCTGAGCTTAAAAGGTGAAGCAGGCTATGTGCTCGCCATTTTGTTGGAGGTCTTCCCAAGACTCAGACCTCTGTAACCAGGGAATAAACCACTGCATACAACCCTCCGGCAGAATCCCTCCTTTTTTCTCTTCACCTGAAGCCTCTTCCTAAGGTAAACGGAGTCCCTAACAAGCCTGGACTTGTTTAGTGCCCAGCTGAACCCACCGGCAAGCTAAAGGTGTCTCTGGGGTGATCCACCACAGAAGCCGCCTCTGGCTCAGCAGCGAGGCTCAGACTGGCCCAGGCACAATCTAACTGATAATATTGGGATTCATATTCCAATACTCCTCATTCCACACCTCAGGCTGAGAAGTATAACACTGGTACGTCTTTACCAAGCAGTTAGGAAATCTATGTGCTGATTTTCTCTTACATATCTAGAAAATTCTTTTTCGTCTCCATCTTATTTTCAGAAAGAGCAAGGAAGATGGTAAAACTGATTCTTTGCCTTCACCCTCTGTTTTTCAGCCCTTTTCGTGTCCTCCATGTGACTTTGTGCCAGTATAGTAGCAATATGGCACATGGCTTAAGCCAGACTTTATTGATTTTTGAATAATTTCTTTCCCTTAATGAGAGAAATTTAGCCTTTGTTCACCATAAGTCAAGCCTTATTATTATGTGGTAATGTTTGCTCAGTGTCCCCTAACAGCTACCAGCAGTAATAATACATATTCTTGGGGGCCTTGCTATTAAAGAAAATGCCATTTTTCCAAAGTACTCTTATTTACAAGGTAATTTCCTCTCAGCATGTTGTCTATACTACTGCAAAAGACCAAGGAAGGCTCAAAATTCACACAACTCCCCTTTCATCCACAACTCCAAAAATTAAGAGAAGAAAAACAGAAGAAAATCCACATGGAAAGCAATGTCTTTAAAGATTCCACGTGGAGCAGTCATAGTTTAAACTAGAAAATACTTTCTGAAGAAGGACCAGGAATAGGAAAAGAATGACTAGCATGATGGCCTTCCCCACTTTCTGAAAAGTGTGGCTCCTTGATAATTCTGACTAGATCCTCTCCTCACAGCCATCTCTGCACTGGGCATGGAACTCTCTTTGTGCTAGTGCAAACTTGTTCTGTGGAGGGCTCCATGTATTTAAAATTCCTGTGTCTGAAGATTCCATCTCTGTATCGTCAGAAGAGTTTATTTTCTAGAGGTGTTTCAATGGCAGAGGGTACTTTGTCTAAAAGTTAGAAGCTTGAATTTCATAAGCAAATTTGATTTTCTACTTCCAAATAAATGTGGAATTAAGACCTCTGCACTTGATGCCCAGTAGGAAATCATGAAGAACCCATTAGAAAAATGGGTTTCTAATATGCAATCCTAATGACCATTCACGTTTTTCATGGGATTTTTATTTCACACAGGGAGGTAACTTCACAAAACACTTAGTGATACCTCGCCACACTGCTGAGATAAACTGTTGCAAGTGGTACTAAAATTATAGTTCTATAATTTGTAGTGGGAAAGGATAAGAGATACTAAAGCTGTTTTACAGTGTCTGAAAGCAAAATTATGGCTTATTTCTGGTATTCTGAGTAGTCAGACTCAGCATAATCACAGTCTTGTTTAAACCCCAGAACTAAGTGGATTTTTCCTTGGCACTTCCCAAGTTGTGGGCTCACTAATATCACTAATATGCAGAAATATGCATAAAGCAGTACTCAATCCTTTCAGACCAGCATATTGTAGAGATACAAATGCATACAAAGAATTTTCACCATTTCAGAATCAAGTTGACTTTAAGCCAGGTTGACTAAGGTTTTGTAAGGAAAAATACTTAGGTTCCTAATTCTTTATGTCATACACTTTAACTTTTGTACCCTAAGCTTGCATTATTATCATGAGTCTTATGATAGTGCATTCTTTAAAGACCTAATATATCTAAAATTATCAACTTTTATTTCAGAGAAACAGAAATCCTAGTGCTTATATAAATACTATAATGGCTAAGAAAAGAGCCTTTTAAAGAAAAATTATCTCTTCTTTTTTTTTTTTTTTTAGTTTTATGATTTGGAAGGTGACAAGTCGGAATCATGATTTCTGAAGAGCAGCAACTCATCCATTGCAATGGGTTAAAAGGAAGACCACTAAAACTTTCAGATAAGAAGTGTTCTTTCAGTACCTGGATTACAAGTCTAATAGCAGTAATTCCACATTACTTTTGTTTCTTTTAAAAAGGCATGGTGTGTTTCTACCTAGCACTGGCTAGTGCAGGGATTTAAGTTTTTTGAGGAATAACTAGATCAGGAAAGACAAAGTTGCAAGGACACATTGGTTCAAACACTAAGCAGAAGGCAGGCTCCTCTTGAAAGGTAAGTACCAGAAGGTTTCTTGACACCTTCTGTGGGCACACACACACATGCTGCTGATAATATCTCAGTAAATCTGTCATCAGATCTTGCACTTTCTGCTCCAAGATCTTGCCTTAAGTTTATGTATGTTCAGGAGGCTGCCACCACCTCCACTATCCTTCCCACTGCTTGGGCCAGAATCTCTCCCCCTGAGGGATCATCCTATACTTGCTTCTTTCCCATGCCAAGGGACCTCACACCTGCCCTCTTCTGTTCTCTGGACCTTTTCTATGTTAGTTCAAGAGTCTTAACACATTCTCCTTTATAGCAGCACACCCACAGCAGCTTTCCATTTACTGCTTTTTTTTCCCATTGCTGAGCCTCTTACCCTCACCCAGCTTCTTAGGGCTTTTCAACACTTTCTCCCCAAAAAATTTACTAGGGCATGTATATACTCTTTTGGGACATATAAGCCTGATTTCAGCTTAAAATAACTGTACTATCACTAGCACCCTACTTGCAGCAATATAGAGTCCTCCACATAGAATAATTGCCTATATATTAACTGACTTCCCAGGCATCTGATCATCCTGGGCAGTGTTATCCCTGTGGTACAACATGTCCTGGAGGCAGCTCACTGTGAGCAGGGCTGCCAAATCCACACTGGGGCTGGGGTGAGTAAGGGTGGCATAGCAGCAACCACAGTGCAGGCAGACCTTCAGGACTTGATTATAATTTCACTGCCCAATAGTCAGATAATTGTAAAACACTGCAGTCATCACATCCTACATTGGTTCTCATGGCTAATGAGCCAAGGAGTGCAGCTGAGGTCAGCCTGCAAGCCTGAGCCAAACCCAGACATTGCTCAATCCTTGCCATATGGGAGCCAAAAACTGGAGTCTTTCACCAGTGCAAATTGCAGACACTCTTTTTACTTTCTCCATATTCCCCCTCTCTCTACACATAACTCCAGACAGCTCTGCATGGATTCTGAACTGCTTCTCCTATTTTTAACAGTGTGAAGCACTTTGCTGGGAATTCTCCATGCTCTAACATGTGTTTGATCAAAAATTTAACTACTTCCTATCATTTAATTGTAAAATGAACACTTTCTGCGCCCACAAATGATATTTCCATGGAAACTGCTCAGTACTGTTGCTACAAAATGAAAGGGGGCTTACTAATGGTATTCTTATTTTTTTCTGAATTAAAAAGAATATAACTCAGAAAATCACATTTGGAGAATGATGCGTACAAACCAATCCATAGGACTACAATTTAGTAGCTGAAATTCTTGGTTCCACAGAGATTAATTCGAGAAGAGGTAGCTGAGGTGGATTTTTTTTTTAATTGTTCATATAGTCTGATAAAAGTTATCTATTATGGGATGATATATTTGTCATTTCAGAAGATAATTGCAGGTTGTGCCAATTTGGAACATTTTGAATACAGCTGAAGGCTCCTGAAAAATTAAGTACTTCATTTCAGTATCATGAATGTAATCCTTATTGTAGGAAAAGCTACTCTGGACCCACCTCAGAGGCTCTGTCAGCAAGAGGGAAGCATCCAAGATAGCATCTTAGCCTTCTGATGTAGACAGATAGATAGTAAACTGGTGTGCTTGACACTGCCAGGAAGTGGTAGAAATTAGGCAGCAGATAGACCCTTCTCAGCTTTCCCTGAGGCAAGAGATATGGCATTTGTTCTCCAATTAGGAAAATCCTAAAGCAAAGTCTCTCTCTTCTATCTGATAGCCTGTAAAGAATTGTTGTGGTGTTGCCCAGGGTAGTTCAGAGTCAAGAAGCCTGACACGTCTCCTCTGTCCACTGATTTCTAGTATGTAAGGGAGACTTTATTAATCACCTGAAAGCACCACTCTCTCTCTCAGATCCACAAAAGGTGGTTTCAGCTGTGGGTAATGCTTCACACCTGAAGGTCACCTGCAGTGAAAGGTGACAGATAAGCATATGATTATCCTTAAACTAGTCTAAGGTTTATTTTCTACAGCAAAATACATGTTTTCTTTAGTTGGAATGCCATGAAAGGCAGAAGTTTTACAATGGCCATGATCACCTTGAAATCTACATATACATCTAGTCAGTAGGTCCTGGATGATGAGTAAAGAAAACCATGTGCAAAACCAGTTTTGTTGATAGAATTTCATCTCCAAAGGAGAGAGAGCAAGGCCTCACCCAGAAGTTAAACAAGGATTTAAACCAGAACTTTATCTATGTCACTGAATGCAGACATGACAAGTTTACTTACTTTTCTCTCACTGAATACAAGTCTCCCACTTCCTTTGCATTTTTGCTGCTAATTAGCAAGCTTAGAGAAGAGAGAGCATATTCAAAGGAGTCAAAAGTGGGCAACTTTCTGATGATATAAAAAGATGCCATGGCAGTTGTTAAAGAAATCCCAACACAACTCAGCTAATTATATCTAGAGGTCTCAATTTGTTACTTTTGATCTAGGATTATATAGCTTGTTTTCCTCTTGTTAATTGACTAGTTCAGAATTTTCTGAACATTATATCATCTTTGATGTTCCTGCCCTTGTTCCCTTTCATCTATTGGCAGAACTCCACTTAGCAATACTAGCAATCGTTGATGACATCTGAAGTTCCAATATTTCTGAGTGAGTGTCAAAGTCTTCTTTGACAATAGCTATCAGTCACAGCAGCTTCTGCTGAGACATAAGGCTTCCTCAGTTGGTCTTTATGTATTGCAGAAAATGCTGGAGATAAGATATGTCATGTTTTCTTGATCCTGATATCTGAATTTTACCAGGTAGCAAATGGCTCGCAGTGAAAAAACTACCCATAGTGTGCTGTCAGGATGAGTCTAAGGTGGTCAGTACAAATTACTGGTGTCACCCAAATTGGATGACATGGAAAGAGCACCTTTAGATGCCTTTGTTCTTCTTTTTCAGTATGTTGTCATGTTTTCCAAGGCCTTTCCTCTTAGTTTCCCTCCTGCATGATGACACGAGTATTTGCCACGCAACCCAGTTTTGGGTTAATTAGTATTCTGAGAATCTTGAGTTTTATAGCACCTGTATAGCTTGCTGCATATGAGAAAGTGTTGCTTGACTACTGGCAAACAGTGTCAAAAAGTATTGCAAAATTTCAGGCAAGAGTTCTTTTTACTTTCTTGCAATGATTTCATTTTATGGGACAGTTATTTCAGCTTACCCTGCTGATTTAGAAATGAGGAGAGTTAGCAGCACTTTGCCAATATCCCAGACTTTATTAATACACTTGCTAGATGAGGAGTTCAAATAGCTTTCCTTTGTGCTCTGACTTTTACAGCTTTCATGCCCGAAGAAAAACCCACACCTGTCTGAAAAAGCTATTTCTGTAACCCTGTTCAACCCACATAGAAGAACTAGGATTTATAGCCCAGCAAGGAGAGAATTAAAGCTGGCCTCCCCTGCTGCTCAGATATTCACTTCTACTTCAATAAAGCTCGACTCCTCTGGCCATACAATCCCTCCCCTGGCAGGATGTAAAGACAGAACTTGTTTTCACCTTCTCTAGGTATTGCCAGTCACTTGTTAAATTAAAAATTGTCAGGCAGTAAGTATGTCCTAAATGCACTCCCTTCGCATTGTCCATTCCCATGCTTCTCCCTCCGTGGGGGCAGTGAAGAAAGGATTAAACACTCAGGTGGGTCTGGTGCTGAAAATGAACCTTTATCTCCACCAGACATGGTTTGATAGGCCACCTGCCAGCTATGGCACCACAGGGGGTCCTTTCTGTGACCACTTATTACAAAACAAAAAACTAAGTCCACTACTACCAGTGCATAGAAAATAATATTCAGAGACAGATACAAGGATTTCATGGATGTCCTGTTAATTTAGGACCTCCAATTATTCTATATAGGAGTCTTTTAGGGAATCAGCCTGCAAAACCCATGCTTTTTGTGTTGTTTCTCTTGTTATCTAAATGTAAAATGTAATAACTTAGAGACTGACTAAAAGCCACTTCACAATAAACAAAAGAAAGAAAGGTTTGTAATTGTATTTTACCTTATATGGACAACAAAATTCAATTAATTCTTAGTTTCAGAATTTGTGTATACTATTGTCACCATCATATTTTCAGAAAAATCCTCTTTGCCCAGGATTCTTCTCCTAGGAAGCGGAGAGGCCTCAGAGAAAACGGAAAACAACATTATCTCATTTGCTTCTCCTGTGTTTTGCTGCTTTGGAATGTGGTTTGGAAATTGCTTATCCAACAGGTGGTTGTTTGATTGGTTTCATGTGAATTGTTTTGACTTAATGACCAATCACAGGCTGTGTCAGACTCTGGAGAGAGTCATGAGATTCATAATCATTCTTGTAGCCTTCTGTAAGTATCCTTTCTCTATTCTTTAGTATAGTTTAGTATAGTATTCTTTAATATAATATAATAAAATAATAAATTAGCCTTCTAAGAACATGGAATCAGAGTCATTCCTTCTTGCCACGGGGGACCCCAGAAAATACCACATATTATCATTGACCCACACATCTCAGGTTGGTTCCTTTCAGTACTCAAGGACATTAAAAACTGTCCAAAACTGTCCTCCCCTCACTCTCTGCCCCAACTCAGCTACAGACTGAAAATATAGTAGACTGAAAATATAGTATTAAAATAAGCAAAGAATTAATGATTTCAGAGCATATTAGGGCTTGGATGCTCTGACTCATTACACAGATTTCAGTGGCAGTCTGTCTCCAAGGCACTGGCCATGCCAAAGAGGTAATTGTGAGAAGCCAGGGAACAAAGGGTCAACTCCTCCAGAGCCAGCAGAAGCAGCTCCTGTGCTTTTCCTTTAAGAGTGGGGCAAAACCAAACAATTTTTTTTTGAATCTCTGACTCTGATAATCCTTTTTACTCCTGCAGAATGACTTTTGCTCAGCCTTTTATTGCCCTTCCCTTTAATAACTATCCCATTACTTGCCTTGCTCTTTTCAACTTAACATCCTTACCTTCTTTGTTTTGCATTTGGATAAGGCATTAGGCAGATGTCATCCAAACCTGGAGATAAAAATATATTTGGGTATTACCCAGCATTGCTTACATTTTGTTCACTGTTAGGAATTTCCTTTTTACTTTTGACACTCTAATCATAATTAGCAATTCCAGAAATGTTACCTATAGCATCTGACATCTCAAAAGATGGCAAGATTAACAACAAGGCCTATAATCCATGCACAAATATAGTTGTCACATGTAGAATAGAACCTGAAAATGAGGATGGAGACACTGCACACACAGGCAGAGCCTCCTGGCTTTGGGAGTCCATTAGGAGGAGTGCTTTTGGCAGCAGCAATTGCTATCAGCTGTCTTACCCCTAAGTATCGTGATATACAGACCGTGTTTGGCTCTTAAAATGGCACCATGGATCTTCTTCAAAAAGCCAATCACTGATGACATTCCAGTGAGACCTTTTTTACTTAAAGTCTTGCTGTAATGAATTTTAAAGCATACAAATGAGGAGTTACCCTGTTTTGTTGAATGCCAGAATGATGTGAATCAGCTCTGCTGGCAGCTACTTCCTTCTGAAGATTGAGTCAATTTACAGCTTCAAAAAGAGCCACTGATAATGACCAATGTGTATAAATTGTTTCTTATATTTTATTGATCAGTATGTCTGAATAGTGATTTCTCACTGTTTCCCAGTTCCAACAACTAATAGCTTGAGAGTGTTTAAATATTAAACATAGCTGGAAAATCTGTTTTCCACAAGCAGGGGAATCCCATTGTTTTAGCCTTGCATGGTTATTGTATTATGAATTATTGAAGAAGCTGAATTGCAAGGTTAAGGCTCCAACTCTCACATAGATCTGAGAAGAGCTGGCTAAAAATTAACAGGAAAAATCCCCAAACAACCAAAATTTGACTGTTTGTTTCATTAGCATTCAAAAATTATTATTATTCTCATAATCAAATTACAGCATATAATAAACAAATCATGAAAGCAGACACCCCATGTACTGATGCCATCAAGATTTCCAATAGTCTGTTTAGTTTTCTTGGCACAAAACCTAGGAACAAAAGTGGTTCTGAATATAAAGGGCAGAGGCATGGGCATGGGTGGATTGCTAAAGCAAGGTTTCATAAGGACACCAAAAGCACTTCAGAGAAAGTCAGCCTTTCTAACACAAACACTGAAATCAACTTAGTTAGAAATAGAGACTTCCAAACATTTCCTGATTAATTTATAGCTGTTGACTAGATGCTTGAGTGTGTTTTCCCCAGTCTCAAATACAAGTCTGTGTTCAGAATTGTTCCACTGTAAACAAGGATGTGTTTACAATACCTTTTAGGAAATGTCTCCCATGTTTATCTGAAGATAAACATATTTATCTGAAGAAACTTACTTTTTCTTCAAGGAGATGTCTAACTATGAAATACCAAAACACAATGGTAAGGTGCCATCTCTGTTGCATCATGTGTAAATGTTAAGAAGAGGAGACCACTGGTGCTTTGAGCTTGGCAGTTGTTTATTTCCAGCACTAAAGTGGCCAAAAATCCTCTCCTTCCTACACCATAGACCAAGGAGTTTCAAACTTTGAATCAGTGCTAAGAAAGCAAACACTTTTTGTTTAATTACCATGAAGCAAAGCAGACCAGGCTTAATTTCACTGTAAACAAATTTTATTCACCAGAATTGTGTTTCCTTTCTTCCAGCCAAGCTTCATTACTCAGTAGAACAAGAAAACAGCATTGGCATACCAGCCATTTCTTTAAAATAGAGACATAATAAAAACATATTAAAGAAACCTAACACTCATGGGCAACTCATCTTCTTTAAGGAACAAAAAGTCAAGTATCTAAAGTATCTTGTTTGTCCTGTTGGAGCTGGATTTTAATAGTAAGATGAGTTGTAAACTACAAAGTACCCTACACACCAAACCAGGTTCCAGGTATAAGACCCCATAGCAATCACAAGGAAATTTTGGAGTTCAGAGCTTCAAAGGTACAGAAAGCTCCTTCCTGGAAGAAACCATGGGGGCTCAGATTACATAAGTGTGCTTTTTCTTTTTGAATTTTTTGTTTTTGTCTTTTGGTGCACAAATGAAGTGTTCACATAAATAATTGTTGCCATTGTCACCTAATGCTAGGTCCTGAAGTCTCAACTTCCTTTTGGATTCAGCATAAGGGTCTCCCAGTTCTCTGAAGAGTGTTGAGACCAAAGATTCATCCACAAAAATTAACTTATATTGCTCTGATCATCTACAAACCAACATTGCTTCTTTCTACAAATATAAACTTCTATATAAAAATGCAAAGACTCTTCCCATTATGTTCTCCATGTTGGAAAATTACTCACTGTAGGATATGGAGATTTCAAATGAATACAACTCTTGCTAAAATTCAGCAACCTATGGAGGAATTAGACTAGACTATGGCACACAAACTGCATGGAAAATTTAAACAGGCAAATAACTAAACTTTTTTTTAATCTCAATAAAGTATAATGTTTTTGTAGAAGATCCTTTCTGTCCATGAAGGGTTTAAAAGCAGCATTGTGATTGCTGATGACTAAACCAGATTACCCTTTCTGGTTTTGTGGAATAATCAGAAGAAATACATTGAAAAATTAATAAAATCTCAAACAGAATAATTCATCCACCAGTTCCGCCTTGTGGGCCAGTTTGTGCAGTTACTTTTCTGTTTTGGAACAGGGCCTGTTGGCTTTGCACAATGACCCTGTATCTTATGGAACATCCCTGTTCTGCCTGGCTTTCCCACTCACACAGTGGCACAGGATGGGTCAGCCTGGAAGGGACCACAGTGGGCCATCTGGTCCAGCCTTCCTGCTCAAGCAGGGTCATCCCAGAGCCCATAGCACAGGATTGCATCCAGATGGTGCTTGGGTGCTTGGGTATCTCCAGTGAGGGAGACTCCACCACCTCTCTGGACAACCTGCTCCAGTGTTTTGTCATCTGCACAGTAAAGAAGTTTTTCCTCATGTTCAGGTGGAATTTCCTGTGCATCAGTTTGTGCCTGTTGTCTCTTATCCTATTGCTTGTTATCACCCCCCATCTGCAGCACCCCTTCTGGTGACAGACATTGATGGGGGTCCCTCTCAGTCATCTCTTCCCAAGACTGAATAGGCCCAGCCCCCTCAGCCTTTCCTCCTAAGGGAGATGCTCCAGCTGGACCTGCTCCATGTCTCCCTGTGCTGAGGAGCCCAGAACTGGACACAACTCCCCCATATGCTCCCCAGGGCTGAGTTCCCTAAATTTGATTGCCCCTATCCATTTGGGGGTGAGGGAAGCAGATGGGCTGTGTGTGCAGAGCACCTCTGTATTAATCCCCAGACTACTTCAGAGACTGAATGTACAACATCAGAGGAACAACCTGGAGCCATGAGCATTGGGAATGAGCATTACTGAATGTGAGTCTATCCATTTCAGTTAATATACTGGACTCATACAAATAATTTGCTGTGATGCTGTGAGAAATAGCAAGGAACAGTTCTGTTTGAATAACAAGTGTGTTCTTTTCATCTTAATCTCTGAAAAAAAATTATGAAGTAGGCCCTGCAGGCAAACCATGGATGATAGGATGCCATTAAGCTAATTCTTTGCATTAATGTTTAAAATGCCAATGAATCTGTTGTTTTGTTAACTCTATGAACTGTTTTGCACATCACAGCTGCTGGATACTGAGATTAATTGATATATTATTATGTGTCCTCACAGTTTCAAACTATTAACCTTCAGTAGCATTTTACAGTTAATCTCATCTGAAAAGGAATAATACTGAGGACTTTTTATTCCTGTCTTCATTTATCAGACGCTGAATTAGAAAATATCTATGTTTAAAATAAATTTTACTTTTCTTCATTTAAATGAAATGAAGAAAAGTGATGTGACAAACTTTTCTTAATTTAAATTCTTCATATGTTTATATGTGACCATGTTCTGGCTAGCTTAATTTTTGTCAAGAGAAATATTTTAGGAAATACAGCAACTGTAAAACATAAACTAAGCATCCAGATTTGCTGCCTAAATACTGGCACACCCTGATTTTTTTCCACGTGTTGGTCCCCAGATTGAGAATACAGTAAGGTCATGGAGAGCCCCACATATAAACAGACACAGAAATTCAGCTTCTTTTGCTTTGTGGATCACCACAGCTGAGAAGTAACCTAAGTAGTGTCCCCAGCCATCACAGGAAGAGGGAAGACCAAAGAAAATAATTTACCGCTTTGTGGCTTTACTGGTCTCCTCTTGTCCAATGTTTTTACCCAAATAGGTATTATGGGAAGGAAAGGCTTCAGGAACTCTAGCTTGGTGCAATTTACATTTGTTCTGATATATGGATTGAGCTATTTTAATATTTCTAGTGACCATTTTCCTATTGGTTTTGCTAACGGAGTCTTAGAGTCTATAAAAATACCCTGGGTGTTCTTGCTGTAGGTCTTGGGTGTTCTCCACCTGAGAGCCAGGAGCCAGAGTGCTGCTAGAAACAGGAGCAAATCCCACCAGATTCCCCAGCACTGCGTTGTGGGGGCCTCCCTTGTTATATTCTACTGCCAAGTTGGCATTTTCTTCTGTGTCTTCTTTCTGTGTCCTGCTGCGGATTCACCTTTGTATCAGGCCCTGTAAAGTCATCCTTGTCAGGAAACGTCTTGATTCCTCCCTTTCTGTCTACCATGACCATAAGTATACCCATTACATCACACGTAATGTGATTTGGACAGCAGAGCTGAAGAATGTTCTTTTAAAGAGCTTGAGGCAGATATTGTGCTCAGAGCTTGCTCCTGGCTTAATTTCTCAAAGTTAAAAAGAACTGTTCCTTACTATAATGAGACACAAATTTCACTTACATAGGAAAAAGGACTCTCCAAGACAGCCTGGCTTCCTTTTATAGCTTCCTTCCAGCTGTGCATGGGATTCTTCACAACCCCTGCTTTTTCCTCCCTGCAAGCATAGTCTCTTCCTTCAGTCAGGTATTTCTTTTCTGTATGTGATGGCTTCCTCTGAACTCCACAAAACTGACTATTTGTAGAGTCACCTCATGCTTTATAGTGTCTTTCTCAAACCAGTAGAATTACAAGTTCTAAAAACATTACAAATATATTCTCCTTTTGAAATGCTGCATTGAAATGCCAGCACATAATTTTTAACGTGTGACTCCTGCAATAAATGTTGTGTATTTTAGTGTTTTGTTTCCTTTTTGTTTCTTTTTGTAGAAAATACAAAACTTGCTTACTTTCAGTGCCTTGGAAGGGCAATAGACATAGCTATCAGGACATAGCTATCAAATATGAGCTGGTACAGATCCATTTGTGGCTTTCTTGCTATTCAAGACTGTGCCCTTTTTTCTCTGGAATCTGTTTTCAGCTGAAAAAGCCTTGTGCAGAACAAATAACAGTTGAGGCAAACATTTTTATTGCCTGATAACCTTCCCTAGCAACCTTCAAGAGCTAGAAGAGAAGATCTTTATAAAACCTGGATGTAAGTTATGTGACAAGCATGGAGGAGAGGGCATAAAGAGGTGATTTAGCTACAGCCTCTTCTCCCTTGGGATTGTCAGCCCTTGATGAAGAGACACAAGTGCTATCTCTGAGCTGCAGAGCAAGAGAAGACAAAGTATGCTGTCCACAATCTCCTAAGTCAGTGATGGAAACATAAACAGACATAAACATTTAGGAATGCTTTCCTTGAGAGAGAGCCAGAGGACTGTGTGCTGTTGCCTCTAGGGGTTCTCCTGCGTTTGCCTCCACACCTTAGAACTACATCTTTATCTTTTGCTTGAACCTCAGTGCTTCCTGCAAGTTTATTTTATTAAAATTATTTTCTATTCAGTGTTCAGACGGGTGTGAGGGATCTTCACTGTCTGTCCTTCTTTACCTATGAATGGAATGGCAAATTTCTTGCATATAGACCACTGGGACAGTTTTGAAAAGTAGAAAAAATTCATATCTCTTTATTAGGAGCTATATTTTCTTTGATCTGTTAGCAAAGAGAAAAATATATCTCTAAACTGATTGTGATAGAGAGACAGCTCCCACACTATATCCAAACTGGCTTAGAAACTAATTTATAAAAAGCTGGTGACACTTCACCTGAGCACTGACTACCCCATGTGTTAAAAGTCCCACTACATAATGCAAGAGAAATGCATGTAGTGTCAGCACAATTCTGAGGACTCTGTTAAAGATTTAAGAGTTTGTCTCTGCAGGAGCTGAGAGAGCACAAAAGTTACTGACCAAGAAATTACATCAGAATGCACTTAAAGAATAACATAGATTGGTCTGCAGTCCCCTTTTTACTGACTCGAAAAAGCTGATGGCACCTTTAACTGCTGTAGTATGAATAATATAAATGCAGTAGAGAAATATATTTACCTTGTTTAGTAAGATCCAGAGAGAATTCCAGGGCCTCTTTCTTCACATAGCCAGTTACCATCTCAAAGTTGTCATAACACTTTTTAATGGAGTTCCTTTAATTTATGTGGATAAGGTGACAGAGCAGGATGTACTGAACTCAAGGATCTGGTAACTGGGCACAACTTGTCTTTTGTGATCACTTGGGCCATCAGTATGCTTTGTGCCCAGCCAGAATAGAGAGGAGGAAGCTGTCTGCTCACACAGGCTTTGGTACTTCCATCTGCCACTTAGAATCTCTGGAATAGTTCAGTTTTCACAGCACCATCTGCACTGAAACATTTCTAGGAATGGATGGCATTTTGGGACTACTTGGCATCCCTTTGTCCTCCCCCGTTCAAAAAGTGAGTGCTATTTTAGTAAGAGAAGCACAGTTACTGAAGGCTTTCCCAGCCTACTACACAAAAACGTCTCTCTCTTCCTGCTTTTGAGCTGTAAATAAGTTAAATCAAGTATTCCTGGGTGCTGGTCAGCTGCATGGCTTGAACTCGTAGAAGAGGAGATTTCAGAGACCATGACAGGTCTTTCAGTCTTCTGGAATGTGAAAGGCTGCTTGAATTCAGAAGGTCAGATGCAGAGGTTTCTGTCCTGCAGTTTTTATTGAAGTATTCTGCTTCTGTAAAGTGTGGAAAATGCATCCTAAGGACATGGTCATCAGCAGTACATCAGCACTCTCTTTCTTTTCTGCCATAAAAGTATCCTCAGAAGGTGCATGGATCATTTTCCACAGTCGCCAGAGAGCTGGAAGCAACTTGGAGAACCAAATGGAACCAGTATGTCCCCATGCTTTCCTTATTGTATCAGGCAACCCCCAGCTGGGGAATAACATCCTTGACTCCATGACTGCAGAAGACTGAAGGAATGCTTTATTAAGCTATACTATATTATATTATTCACTACACTAATACTAAACTAAAGAAAAACCCATGACCCTTTCAGGCAGTCACGACACAGCTTTGATCCAATTCATCAATCAACCCAAACACCATCACCACTGTCCAATTAAGAAATCCCCCTTTAGTAAACAATCCCCATAACACATTCCACATGTGCCAAATGACAGACACAACAAGTAGAGATAAGAACTGTTTTTCTCTTTTTCTGACTTCTCTCACAGCCTTCCCCAGGATTTTTCCTGGAAAAGTTGTGCCTGCTGCCCTCTGTGAAGAGAACTGCAGCCACAATTCCCAGGCTGGGAGCCCCCTGGGCACTGTCAGCAAGGTGGTGGGCAGCTCTTTGCCCTGGATGGAACCATGGTGGCGGTTTCCTAACCTGGTCTGAGGTGCTGCTGATCCCAGCCTGGCCAGAATAACACATGAAATTCTGCTCCTTCCATTTGGCCAGGTGGTTAATTGTTTTCGTTTTTGGTGTACCTGTTCATGTGCCATTTTTAAAATGCAAAATACCTATAACAAGGCACCTGTGTGCCGTTGGTTTATAAACAATTTAAAGCTGTGTAAAGAGAGAAGAAATAAAAGCCTTTCTGCATGATTCTGGATTGTAATGCCCTTAAATTTTCCTTCAAATCAGGAAAACACATGCTGAAGATGTATGCATTAATTGTAGGTGAAATCTACACACCCTGGCTTAATCAGCATCTATTGTGTTCCTTTGATAGATATCATAGTGCTGACACTTCTATCTGCATAATGTACAAAGGAGAATGTGAAATATTCCAACACAGGGAAATTAATAAGATTTCTAGATGGGAGTATGAAGTCTATTGAACAGGCTGCTAATGTATTTGGATTTATTTCAGAGATATTCATTATCACTGGGCAGACAATACTAAACTACATTTAAACTGATTTTTATTTCACAAGCAGTAAAATATTATGAAACGATAATAAAATGCCATCATTTAGACTAATACTTCAGATAAGTCCCACAAAGGCTATGAGTATTTGCAAAACATTTTCTTTTGGAAAGATATTAATTTTAAGTTAAATTAATTTACTTGAGTGCCGGAAAGACAGACAAATGAGGCAGTCAGGAGGAGATCCAAGATGAGCAATTGCTATGCACACAAAGAGCCCACAAATCATGACTGCTAAGGTACAGGTTTGGGAGAAGTGGAAGAGGGAAGGAACACCTGTTAAGCGCACAGGGGCTCACCTCTCTCTTAAAGGACTGGAGGAGATGAGTGGCAGGGTTTTCCTATCTTCTCATCCATTTTTTTAC